>NC_132923.1:110671591-111360728 GCF_047675955.1 Chlorocebus sabaeus
TGGCATCACGCTGTGCCCCTGTGCCAGGATACTGGGACCTGTGAACTACAGACTATATTTCCATTCTTTTTTTTTTTTTTTGAGACGGAGTCTCGCTCTGTTGCCCAGGTTGGAGTGCAGTGATGTAATCTCAGCTCACTGCAAGCTCCGCCTCTCGGGTTCACGCCGTTCTCCTGCCTCAGCCTCCTGAGTAGCTGGGATTACAGGCGCCTGCCACCACGCCCGGCTAGTTTTTTGTATTTTTAGTAGAGACGGGGTTTCACCGTGTTAGCCAGGATAGTCTTGATCTTCTGACCTCATGATCCGCGTGCCTCGGCCTCCCAAAGTGCTGGGATTACAGGCGTGAGCCAGCGCTCCCGGCCCTCCATTCTTCTTAAAAGTTTCACCAAGATTGTCATATTCCATTCTTTTGTTAAACTTAATGTTTTCCAATTTATAACATGCATTATACCACAAAATGTTCATGACCTCTGTGTAGAGTGATGTCCTGGTTTGCTGGGGACTTTCACCAGTTTTAGCACTGAAAGATCTGCGTCCTGAGAAACCTGTCAGCCTTGCCAAAGCAGAATGAATAGTCACCCAATGTTCGTCCAGAAATGTCACTTCTAAGAATTTATCCAAAAAGAGTACTTTTTTTTTTCAGACAAGGTCTTGCTCTGTCACCAGGCTGGAGTGTGGTGACATGAACATAGCTCACTGCAGCCTCAACCTCCAGGGTTTAAGTCATCCTTCCACCTCAGACCCGTAAATAGCTGGGACCACAGGCATGCACCACCGTGCTTGGCTAATTTTTTTTTTTTTTTTTTTGTAGAGACAGGATCTCACCATGTTGCCCAGGGTGAAACAGTACTATTTATAATGTTTATTGTAATGTCAAGTAATAGTGGAGCAGTTAAATTGTATCAGATCCTCTTGATAAAATGTTCTACAGTCATTGAAACATACAGTTAGAAAGCTTATATATACACCTTAAAAAATGCTTCCCCAAATGTTGGCCGGGCACAGTGGCTCATGACTGTAACCCCAGCACTTTGGGAGGCTGATGGGGGTAGATCACTTGAGGTCAGGAGTTCGAGAACAGCCTGGCCAACATGGTGAAACCCCATCTCTACTCAAAATACAAAAGAATTAGTTGGATGTGGTGACGGGTGTTCAATCTCAACTACTCAGGAGGCTGAGGAAGAAAATCACTTGAACCCAGGAGGTAGAGGTTGCAGTGAGCAGAGATCATGCCACTGCACTCCAGACTGGGCAACAGAGCGAGACGCTGTCTCAAACAAACAAACAAAACCAAAATGTTAAAAAATAAGGTTACCGAAGCTACAGATGCAATTTTATTAATGTTAAGTCATGTAGAGCATACAATAAGGATTGGATGAGGCATAGAACATAAACTGTTGATTTATTAAAATAAGAAGAGGCAATTTTGTTCCTATTTCCAATATTTTATGGTCATTCACTGGATGATTACTTCTTTGTTAATGTCATTTTTTTTTTCTTGAGATGGTGTCACTCTGTCACCCAGGCTAGAGTACAGTGGCACAATCTCTGTTCACTGCTGCCTCAAGCTTCCTGGGCTCAGACAGTCCTCCCACCTCAGCCTCCTGAGTAGCTGGAGGCACAGGTATGCACCACCAAGTCTGGCTAATTTTTAAATTTTTTTGTAGAGACAGGGTTTGACTATGTTGCCCAGGCCGGTCCTGAACCCCTGGGCTCAAGCAATCCTCCTACCTCAGCCTCCCAAAGTGTGGGATTACAGGCATAAGCAACCACATCTGGCCAATGTCAAGATGAGACCTATAGCTAGCAAGCAAACAGTAAAACACAGAGACAGATACACAAAACACTCTTCAACCACAGCAAACTCAGAGCCTGGTTTTCTAGCTATAATCCACCTCTCCACAGACTGTTCACTTTGGGCTCTGCCATACACACCCACCTCAGCTAGCTTGTTGAAGCCCTGTGAGTGGCCTTCCTGCCGCTCCACCTGGCACTTCTTGGCATAGCGACGGTTCCCGTCCATTATGAATGCAATGTGTTTCGGCATTGGGCCTGCCTGTGGAATAGGAAGACAAATCATGAACAGGTTTCATATTCTTCAGGGATAAAGGAAGACACTACACCCCAAGGTGATAAGTTTGGGTTATGTGATGAAAACCCCAATGAAAGGAATTGGGTACTTTGTGCTTTTAATTCAGTAAAAAGACATTAAAGTTTACTTACTTAGTTACTTAATTTTGAGGCAGGATCTCACTCAGTCACCCAGACTGGAATGCAATGGTGTGATCACAGCTGACTGCAGCCTTGGCCTCCTGGGCTCAAGTGATCCTCCCACCTTTGCCTCTCACTGACTAGCCAGGGCTACCAGCACATGCCATCACACTTACCTAGCCTTTTTTTTTTTCTTTTTTTTTTTTAAGAGATGGAGTCGGCCAGGCATGGTGGCTTACACCTATAATCCCAGCACTTTGGGAGGCTGAGATGGGTGGATCACTTGAGGTCAGGCGTTCGAGACCAGCCTGGCCAACATGGTGAAACTTGGTCTCTACTAAAAATACAAAAATTAGCTAGGCATGGTGGCATGTGCCTGTAGTCCCAGCTACTCTACTCTGGAGGCTGAGGCAGGAGAATCGCTTGAACCCAGGAGGTGGAGGTTGCAGTGAGTCGAGATCATGCCACTGCATTCCAGCCTGGGCAACACAGTGACACTGTCTCAAAAAAAAAAAAAAAAAAAAAGAGATGGGTGGGGTATTTTCGCATGTTGCCCAGGTCTCGAACTCCTGGGTTCAAGCAATCCTCCTTCATCAGCCTCCCAAACTGCTGGGATTAAAAAAGGTATGAGCCACCATAGCTGGCCTACTTATTATTTTTTTGAGACAGAGTCTCGCTCTGTCCCCCAGGCTGGAGTGCACTGGTGCGATTTCGGCTCACTGCAAGCTCCGCCTCCCGGGTTCACGCCATTCTCCTGCCTCAGCCTCCGAGTAGCTGGGACTACAGGTGCCTGCCACCACGCCCGGCTAATTTTTTTTTGTATTTTTAGTAGAGACGGGGTTTCACCGTGTTAGCCAGGATGGTCTCGATCTCCTGACCTCGTGATCTGCCCGCCTTGGACTCCCAAAGTGCTGGGATTACAGGCTGAGTCACCACGTCCGGCCTACTTATTTTTATTTACTTTTTTTTTTTTTTTGAGACGGAGTCTTGCTCTGTCACCCAGGCTGGAGTGCAGTGGCGCGATCTTGGCTCACTGCAAGCTCCGCTTCCTGGGTTTACGCCATTCTCCTGCCTCAGCCTCCTGAGTAGCTGGGACTACAGGCGCCTGCCACCTCGCCCGGCTAGTTTTTTGTATTTTTAGTAGAGACGGGGTTTCACCGTGTTAGCCAGGATGGTCTCGATCTCCTGACTTTGTGATCCGCCCGCCTCGGCCTCCCAAAGTGCTGGGATTACAGGCTTGAGCCACCGCGCCCGGCTTTTATTTACATATTTACTGAGCACTTACTCCATGGCAAATACTATGCTAAGCTTCTTTTTTTTTTTTTTTTTTTTTTTTTGAGACAGAGTCTCGCTCTGTTGCCCAGGCTGGAGTGCAGTGGCCGGATCTCAGCTCACTGCAAACTCCGCCTCCCAGGTTCACGCCATTCTCCTGCCTCAGCCTCCCGAGTAGCTGGGACTACAGGCGCCCACCACCTCGCCCGGCTAGTTTTTTGTATTTTTTAGTAGAGACGGGGTTTCACTGGGTTAGCCAGGACGGTCTCGATCTCCTGACCTCGTGATCCACCCGTCTCGGCCTCCCAAAGTGCTGGGATTACAGGCTTGAGCCACCGCGCCTGGTCTGCTAAGCTTCTTATACTTCATCTTATCATACAAGTCTATAAAGTAAATAGTATTATCTTCATTTTACAGATGGAAAAACAAGCTCAGAGACTTCTAGTGACTTGCGTAAGTCACACAGTTAAGAAGAGACAAATGGGGATTCAAACTGATGTCCCTCTGCCTCCAGAGTTAATCTTTCAACCATATGCTCTTAAGTACAGGCTTGGTTTAGAGCAACTAGAGAGCAAAGGGAAAAAAATTTTTTTTTTCCTTGAAAAAGGTCTTACTCAGGCCAGGCGCGGTAGCTCACACCTGTAATCCCACCAGCACTTTGGGAGGCCGAGGTGGGCAGATCACGACGTCAGGAGATCGAGACCATCCTGGCTAACATGGTGAAACCCTGTCTCTACTAAACATACAAAAAATTAGCCAGGCATGGTGGTGGGCGCCTGTAGTCCCAGCTACTCGGGAGGCTGAGGCAGGAGAATGGCGTGAACCTGGGAGGTGGAGCTTGCAATGAGCTGAGATGGCACCACTGCACTCCAGCCTGGGCAACAGAGTGAGACTCTGTCTCAAAAAAAAAAAAAAAAAAAAAGAAACAGGGTCTTACTCTGTTACCCAAGCTGGATGGAGTATGGTGGTGTAATCTCAGCTCATTTGCAACCTCCACTTTTTGGGAGGAGAAAGGTTCTCCCACTTCAATTTCCCAAGTAGCTGAGACTACAGGAATACACTACCACACCCAGCTAATTTTTTTATTTTTTGTAGAGATGGGGGTCTCACCATAATGGCCAGGCAGCTATCGAACTCCTGGGATCAAGAGATCCACTCGACTTGGCCTCCCAAAGTGCTGGGATTACAGGTTTGAGCCATTGTGCCTGGCCAGGAAAAATTTTGATGGGTATAGTCAAACGAAGATGTTACCTTCTACAGAAAAAAGGAACTCATATGGCTAGGTGCAGCGGCTCACGCCTGTAATTCCAGCACTTTGGGAGGCCAAAATGGGTGGATGACTTGAGGTCAGGAGTTAAAGACCAGTTTGGCCAACATGTTGAAACCCCATCTCTACTAAAAATGCGAAAATTAGGGCTGGGTGCAGTGGCTCACACCTGTAATCTCAGCACTTTGGGAGGCAAAGGAGGGCAGATCACAAGGTCAGGAGTTCAAGACCAGGCTGGCCAATATGGTGAAACCTCGTCTCTACTAAATATACAAAAATTAGCCAGGCGTGGTGGCAGATGCCTGTAATCCTAGCTACTTGGGAGGCTGAGGCAGGAGAACTGCTTGAACCTGGGAGGCGGAGGTTGCAGTGAGCCAAGATCATGCCACTGCACTCCAGCCTGGGCAACAGAGCAAGACTCCATCTTGGAAAAAAAAAACACAAAATACAAAAAATTAGCCAGGTATGGTGGTGGGAGCCTGTAATCCCCGCTACTCAGGAGGCTGAAGCCGGAGAATGGCTTGAACCCGGGAGGCAGAGGTTGCAGTGAGCCAAGATGGCGCCACTGCACTCCAGCCTGGGTGACAGAGTGAGACTCTGTCTCAAAAAAAAAAAAAAAAAAAAAGGGCCCTAATTCCTGACCTCTAGCCAACTGCTGACACACAGGAACTGGGGCGCAATATTGTTGGATCTGTTGATCTTGCAAGAAAACCAAACATCAGGATTTTTATAAAAATTTTGCTTTTCGGCCGGGCGCAGTGGCTCATGCCTATGATCCCAGAACTTTGGGCAGCCGAGGTGGGTGGATCACAAAGTCAGGAGTTTAAGACCAGCCTGGCCAACATGGTGAAACTCAGTCTCTACTAAAAATAAAGAAAAATTAGCCAGGTGTGGTGGCGGGCGCCTGTAATCCCAGCTACTCGGGAGGCTGAGGCAGGAGAATTGCTTGAACCCAGGAGGCAGAGGGTGCAGTGAGCCAAGATCATGCCACCGCACTCCAGCCTGGGTGACAGAGTGAGACTCTGTCTCAAAAAAAAAAAAAAAAATTGTTTTTCAAAGCAAACCAAAAAGACTTTTTTTGAGCCAAACAAAACTTACTTGGAGCCAGACACGGTGGCTCAAGCCTGTAATCCCAGCACTTTAGGACGCTGAGGTGGGCAGATCACTTGAGGCCAGGAGTTCGAGACCAGCCTGGCCAACATGGTGAAACCCCAACTCTACTAAAAATACAAAAAAAATAAAATAAAATAACCAGGCGTGGTGGCAGGTGCCTATAATCCCAGCTACTTCGGGAGGCTGAGGTGGGAGAATCGCTTGAACCCAGGAGGCGGAGGTTGCAGTAAGCCAAGATTGCACCAGTGCACTCTAGTCTGGGAAACAGAATAAGACTCCATCTCAAAAAAGAAACCACAAAAAACAAAACCCTTATCTGGCTTGGAGCAGCTTTGAGTTGTCTCCCATAACACAAATGGACTCCTTAGCCTATTTTTCCTCACCTGGGAGGGCTCTTCCCTGACTGCTTCCTCATCAACACTTCTCCTTTTTCTACTTCTGTCTCCCACGTACAGCCTTTCCATCCCCCAAACTCCATTCAAGTTATGCAGCTTGTTCTTCCAAACATACCACTGCAGTGGTTCCCCAAGGAGTTACTTCCCATTTCCTGGACTGCTTGAGATCCCTTGGCATTTGTTTCTGAGCATGTGTGGGGCTTGTATAAAGATTACTGACTCATGAATTCATTACTGCCTGCTGCTTGACAGCCTGTGGCTGAAAAACAAAACCAAGCTGACTGGCCCCAATCTCAAACCTGTCTTAGGCAGATACAATATTGCTGTGATTCCTAGAGAAAAAGCTGAGGGAAGATTTGGGGAAGATGGGAGATAATAGTCTTCAAATGGCTGAAAGACAACCCTAATAATAATTAAGAACTGCTAGACATTATGCTAACTGCTTTATATTAATGTCTCATTTAATTCTCATAACAATTCTATAGTTGTTAAAGTCACATGATTACTAAATGATAGAACAGGACTTTCAGACCAGGTGCAGTGGCTCAGGCCTATAATCCCAGCACTTTGAGAGGCTGAGATAGGTGGATCACCTGAGGTCAAGAGTTTGAGACTAGCCTGGCCAGTATGGTAAAATCCCATCTCTATTAAAAATATAAAAATTAGCCATGTGTGGTAGCACATGCCTGTAACCCCAGCTACTTGGGAGGCTAAGGCAAGAGAATTGCTTGAACTTGGAAGACGAAGGCTGCAGTGAGCCAAGACTGTGCCATTGCACTCCAGCCTGGGTGACAGAGCAAGACTCCGTCTCAAAAAAAAGAACAGGAATTTCAGCCATGTTTGTCTGTCTCTAGAGCCCAAACTCCTTTTGTTTTTTTTTGGGACAGAGTCTCATTCTGAACTTTTTTTTTTTTTTTTTCTTTGAGACAATCTCGTTCTGTCACCCAGGCTGGAGTGCGGTGGCACAATCATGACTCACTGCAGCTTTGACCTGGGCTCAAGAAATTCTCCCACTTCAGCCTTCCGAGTAGCTGGGACTACAGGTGAACACCACTGAGCCCGGCTAATTTTTGCATTTTTTTGTAGAATCAGGGTTTTGCCATGTTGCCCAGGCTGGTCTCAACTCCTGAGCTCAAACAGTCTGCCCACCTCGGCCTCCCAAATTGCTGGGATTACAGGCCTGAGGGACCAGGCCCAGCCCCCAAGCTCTACTGCCAGATCAAAGAATATATCAAAGATTAACCTATTTAAATCCAGAGGACAGTACAAGGAACAATGGATCAACATTCCAAGGAAACAAATTTCAGTTCTCTATAAGGAATACTTAGCAGTCTAGGCGGCCCACTGATATTGACAGGCCTCGGCTTCCTGAAAATGTCAGAGTTAGGACAAAAGTCTACCAGAAATGTAGACCTGGAAGTTACCATTCTAAGACTCTTTGGTTTCCTTGCTAAATTCCACGAATTTAAACCATGAATTGCTCAACTTTATTAACAGATTTTGATACAAGATTATCCAACTGACCAGGCCAACTGGTGCTCTGGGCCATTGCTCACCTTTATGATGTTGGCACAGAACCGCTCCCAAAGTGACAGCTCTCCTTCCTTGATCCATGACATAGTTCTTTCCCAGTCAGAAGATCACCCCAGAACAACCAAACACCAGCCAGGTAATCTTGGATAAACGAGAAAGAAAATAAGAAGCCACCAAGGTTTGCAAAGAGCTATAACTGACTTCTGGGGAATCAGATGGACTGTGGAGAGCAGCCAGCATTAGAATCCAAAGACACTGGTCTAAGCCTATAATCTTTTACCACCCAGAGTTTTATAAAGCAATGAGACCTCTCTGGGGGGCAAAAGCCTTTCCTCGGTTCTCGTGCCTTTGCAGACTTGTTCCCATTCCCATTTCCTCAGTATCTGCACTGACTTCTTCTGAACATCTAAGTCAGCTTCCTGCCACATCATGGTGCCCACATCTTGATCATTCCCTGTTTCTTCCTTCTCCATCTTCCCTCAAGCTGTTTCCCACTCTGCGCTCCCAGTTACTAACCCCTTCAGTTATCGCACCGCCGGTACTTCACGCCTCAGTGGTCTCCTGATTATCCCCTCAGTCGTCCCTTTGCTTCTCCCGCAGCTGCTCCCCGCCCAGTCACCCTCTTCTCCTCTAGTTCACCCCTTCAGTTCAGTGGCACCTGATTCGCTCCGCTGGGCGCGTCCCCACCGCTTCAGTGGGCCGGCACTTCCTCACGACGTGGCGCTAGAAGAACACGTCATCTTTGGGCGCTGCGACACGCCCCCTCCGTCACCCAAGTTGGGGGGGCCCTGCCCTGCGCCTGCGCCTGCGGGCTAGAGGGAGGGCAGTTCTCAGTCCCGTGGGGTGTGGAAGCCGGCAAGGGTGAGAGCCAGGCTCACGTGACCCAGCGGGGCGGGAGGCTGGGCTCCAGGCCACGTGCTGGGGGACCAGCTGGGGAAGACGGGGTTGAGCCCAGCGTGGGGAGCGGAAGGGTCGGTAGACTCACAGATTGGGAGGCCTCTGGAAAACGCGCCAGTGAAATGAGCCAGGGGCAAGAATCGAGGCGCTTCTCGGCCTTCGAAGACAGCTTAGGACTGCTGAGAAATGGGGTAAGGCAGCGTCCTAACCTGGGAATGCCGCAGAACCGGGCTTCATTAGAGCACTGGTACATACTCTTAAAAATTATCTCGTTACGTTTCGTGTTTTATTTAGTGGATTTAATCGTCTGGGAAGAAGTTTCTAGCCGCAGCCAATCTTACAGACGCGCAGAATATTAATCTATTTTGTGCCGATTTAAGGCACGCATATTTTAGGATTTGTGGATTACCAAGACCTGTCCCAACGAACTTAGGAGAAGCGGTAAGGCCAGAAAGATCTCTGCCATAAGAATGACTTCTAGGCCAGACGCAGTGACCCACGCCTGTAATCCCAGCACTTTGGGAGGCGGAGGCGAACGGATCACCTGAGGTTAGGAGGTCGAGACCACCCTGGCCAACATCGTGAAACCCCCGTCTCTACTAAAAATACAAAAAATGAGCCGGGCGTGGTGGCGGGCGCCTGTAGTCCCAGTTACTCGGGAGGCTAGGCAGGAGAATCGCTTGAACCCTGGAGGCGGTGGTTGCGGTGAGCCAAGATCACGCCACTGCACTCCAGCCTGGGCAACAGGAGCGAAACTCCATCTCAAAAAAAAAAAAAAAAAAAGAATGACTTCTAAAATAACAGAAAGGTGCTCGCTTTGGCAGCACATAAACGAAAATAACAAATTAACCCTGGTAGAAAAGCTAAGGGCATTAGCTCTGTACTGAACCTTTACGAAAAAAAGGGTTGCAAGGATTCTAGGCTAACAAAAGAAATTCGTAGTTAAGGCCGGGCGCGGTGGCTCACGCCTGTAATCCCAGCACTTTGGGAGGCCGAGGCGGGTGGATCACGAGGTCGGGAGATCAAGACCATCCTGGCTAACGCAGTGAAACCCCGTCTCTACTAAAAATACAAAAAATTAGCCGGGCGTAGTGGCGGGCATATGTAGTCCCAGCTATTCGGGAGGCTGAGGCAGGAGAATGGCGTGAACCCAGGAGGCGGAGCTTGCAGTGAGCCGAGACTGGGCCACTGCACTCCAGCCTGGGCGACAGAGCGAGACTCCGTCTCAAAAAAAAAAAAAAAAAAAAAAAGTAGTTCAATCTTCTCAAAATTGAAAAAGGAGGAAAAAATTCTTTACAGATTCTTATACAACCAGTATTATTTTTATTTATTTATGTATTTATTTTGAGACGGAGTCTGGCTCTGTCACCGAGGCTGGAGTGCAATGGCGCGATCTCGGCTCACTGCAACCTCCGCCTCCCGGGTTCAATCGATTCTCCTGCCTCATCCTCCCGAGTAGCTGGGACTACAGGCGCGCACCACCACGGCTGGCTAATTTTTGTACTTTTAGTAGAGACAGGGTTTCACCATTTTGGCCAGGATGGTTTGGATCTCTTGACCTCGTGATCTGCCTGCCTAGGCCTCTCAAAGTGCTGGAATTACAGGTGTGAGCCACCTGGCCAGGCCACAACCAGTATTTCTTGCAAAGCATAATACAACTTTATGATGCATTATGTCTTGAGTAGAATAAAAATTCACAATTGTCAAAGAACTTTTTTGTCGCATTTCACTTTTCAATATTATTAAAGAAATGAGGCAAGGAAGAGATTTTTTATTGGCAATTTCTAATTGATTATGTCTTCCACTCTTTCTAATGAAAGGGGTTATTTTAACACAGCAACATGATCAGAGAAAGCCCTAGAGATGAGTAGAAATGAATAGTATTGAGCTTTTCCATCCTTCCTGCTTTGCAACCTGGGGAGTAAATTTCAGTCCAACTTACTTCATTTTGCAGCAAGACAATTTAACTAAGTCCACTAGTAGTTTGCTGCTTTATGAGGTTCTACTGTCAGCTTTGACTTTTGGTACAATTAAGGAGCCACAAAGTCCCTGGAGTAGATGTATGAAACTTCTTTCCCTTGCTCTGATAATGTCAGGCTTGAGGATTTAAACTGGTTTCTCTGTTTCCTTGCACGTTTTGTTAATATACTTGGTTTGCCTCCAATCAAGTTTTTTTTTCCTTTTTAAAATCCTTCCCTTAGTGGGAATAGATGTTTAAAATTCAGTGTTCTTGCTTGATGACTTATATATAAATATAAGTGATATATAAAAAAAATTCGATGCTCATAAAAAGCAAACTTTGGCTCAAAGAAAATGTTGCATTTATAGTTAGTCAGTGAATCTCCTCTGGCCTTAATTTCCCCAGTTCCACAACACATTTCTGTCCTTGGGGTACTGCAAGGGGTTAATTAATTAAGATTTGTAAAGGACTTTGAGGAGTAGGGGACAAAGTATTATTAGGGTCTCATGCCCCAAGCCATGGCCCCATCCTTTCATCCCAGCCAGTGGCACAGGCAACCCCATTCTTATGCATGCCAAGCCCCTAATCCCCTCTTGAATGTGGAAGCTTCCAAGGAAAGGACAAGAGGCCTTAACTAGAAACAAAAATCCACTGTAATGAGGTGCTAAGAGGACTGAACTTTCAAGATTCATTCCTAACAAAGTGGCTGAACAGAAAAATGTAATGGTTCTTCTGTGACTTCTGAGTCCCAATCCAAGAAAGTGGGAGTTATGGGAAGGGCAAAAACATCTGACAAGGGCATGACAGTTTGAGTACCAATAAGTCTTTATTTATTCATTGTATTTTCCCAGGGAAAGGAGAAGGGAGGAGTCAGCATGTGTTAAAAAATGATTAAAAAATGGGAAAGGAAGTATCCAGTACAGCAAAATCAACCATCAAATAAACACACCCCAGTGATGGGGTCACCAAAGCCCAAAGGGGCTCAGTCTCCTGCAGTTCAGGAATGAGGGAAAGGGATCAGGAAAAAAACAGACAGGTACAGGCTTTCCTACCCTCCCTTCCCATAAATTCAAGATTTTACACAAAGCTTTGGTTTCTAGCAGTAAACATGGAGTTACATTCGTTCGTCTCCTATTAAACAATCTTGTGGCCACTTTGACATAAGTTTCTAGCACCTGCATAAAAGTTCCTGAGTGACTTGGATATACATTCATATTCCCTTTCTTGGCCTCCTGACCCCACTTTCTACATGGAAGGCCCCCAGTTGCATCTCTCTACTTTAGGATTAAAAATTAAGTAGGTTTGATCCATCCAAAATACAGCAGTGTCTTTTTTTTTTTTTTTTTTTTTTTTTGAGATGGAGTCTTGCTCTAGCCAGGCTGGAGTGCAGTGATGCGATCTCGGCTCACTGCAGCCTCTACCTTGCGAGTAGCTGGGACTACAGGTATGCACCACCACACCCAGCTGTTTTTTTTGTATTTTAGTAGAGACAGCGTTTCACCGTGTTGGCCAGGATGGTTTTGAACTCCTGACCTCGTGATCCGCCCGCCTCAGCCTCCCAACGTGCTGGGATTACAGGCGTGAGCCACTGTGCCCGGGCTACAGTGTTTGGCATGAATATATCAAGAAATAGTCGGCCCAGCGTGGTGGCTCATGCCTGTAATCCCATCACTTTGGAAGGCCGAGGTGGGCAGATCACCTGAGGTCAGGAGTTCCAGACCAGCCTGGACAACACAGTGAAACCCTATCTCTACTAAAAATATGAAAATTAGCTGGGTGTGGTGGGCACCTGTAATCCCAGCTACTCAGGAGGCTGAGGCAGAATTGCTTGAACCCAAAAGGCAGAGGCTGCAGTGAGCCAATCATGCCACTCCACTCCAGCCTGGGCGATAGAGTGAGACTCCATCTTAAAAAAAAAAAAAGAATTGGTAATGGTCTTGACTTAGGTGGTTGGGAACAAAGGATAGAGGGTTTTCCTAGCTTCAGGATTTTTGCATACATCGTTTAAGAATTGTGGAGACACTCCAAGTGTTAAATGTGTATGAGTGTGGGTGTGTAAGTTTTCTTTTGGGAGTGAACAGAAAAGAGGACAGGGTAGAAGACAAGTTTTTAGGACAGAAGATCTGGTCTAATAGGTAATAGGGGAAGGGGAATACAAAAGAAAGGATGGTTCAAGATCCCCACTTTAAGAAGAGAGCCCCCCAAACTAATGTTTCAGATCTTTTTGCCTGGTGCAGAACCTTCTGTCAAAGATGCTTTGGCTATTTTTCTCTCAATACAAAAAGAAGTTTGTAAACAAAACCCCCAAAGAACACGGAGAAAGACCAATACATTATATTTACACAAACTAGGCCACCTAGCAATCAACTTAGTGAAGTCCTACAAAGCCCAGACAAATACAATAACTAGAGGGGGGGCAGCATTTAGGGGAGACAAGAACCCAGGAAGAGACACACACCACCCAATGCGTTCTATTGCATTTGTCCCGTTTCAACACAGTGAGGTAGGTTTGCGGTGATCTCACAGCATGTAAACGAAACCCCCTTTTTCTCCTTTAGCTACCATGACACTATTAATCACTACTGCAGCAGGGCAGGACACAGGCCCCAGGCACCACAAAGCCCTCACTTGTGTGTCTCCCTGGAACCCGAGAATTTTGAAAGGTTAAGGATCTTAGACCTTACTTCATATATCCATCCTTGGACAGCACAGGATTAAGTACAGGGGTATTGGTCTTAAAACTTATCCTTGGCAACTGCAGTTTTACAAACACACACACACCCTGTGGTGCATGGTAGGCCTAGCCTTATCTGGTGAAGAATGGATCTGGAGATGTAAAACACGTCCTGTGCCCTAGGATTAGACAACCCTCACCTAATCTTGGCTTGCTCTCTGGGCCTTTCACTTGGCCCAGCCTCTCCTAGCCTCTGTACCACCATTTCCTGTTTAGACTAATTCCCAATCTTCCAGTAGGAGGCAATCAAGTCATGGGGCAACCCAGTTAAAACCTAGTCTCCCATAAAACATTTTCAAGGCAGAGGGGGTTTCAAGAGGACACTATGGCAGAAAAGCCAGCTCTTATTGGCAAAAATGAGGTAGTTCAATAGGCTGTGCACTCCAAATAGTTGCTCTCCATGGTGGCAAAAACAACAAAAAGTATTCCTGCTGCGCAGACCTGGAGCTGCTGCCGGCTTATCCCTGAGATTGCTCATGTACCTGAGAACACAGTGCAGGAAATGAGGGCCTTAGATTAAAATATACAAAAATACAAAACCAGAATATTTATATTAAGGAAAAAAAAGGTTAAAATGCACAAGATACGTCATTCGCACACAGCTAGTGCAGTTGGCATCCTGGAGAAAGTGGGATCCAAGGTACAGTATCCAAGGGAGCAAATAAATAAAATCACATTGGCTCAGAATGGGGCAGGAGTGAGCACAGGAGCCGCAGGTCTGCAGCTGTTCCCCCAAACACCCTTTTTTGCCATCATTACCCATTGCTTGGGACAGTT
Organism: Chlorocebus sabaeus; assembly: GCF_047675955.1. Classification (NCBI taxonomy): domain Eukaryota; kingdom Metazoa; phylum Chordata; class Mammalia; order Primates; family Cercopithecidae; genus Chlorocebus; species Chlorocebus sabaeus. Next base: position 110,685,751 of record NC_132923.1, read on the forward strand.
GCCAGCACCCTATCCCAAAAGTGGGTATGAGGATATAAGATGTGAAAAAAAAAAACACTGCTTACTCCTGAGAGATTCCCTTCCACAGAATGTAGTGGCTTGTCTCCATGAATCTGGTCTTATACTTAATCATTTCACTCTGGCATGGGAATTATTATATATCCTTCTTTAAAAGGAAAACAACTTCCCTATCCAGGCCACTTTCAAAAGCTGGAAATTCTGGGAATGGAGCCTCAGATAAAGTATGCAGGTTGTAGGGTGATTCCCCCATCCTGGTTGCCCCCAGAACCCTCACTTGCATTTGGACAGAGCATGATTGGAGTTCCTTTGACTCACTCTTTCCCCCCACCTAGAGGAAAGAAAGGGTGATGGTGTGAACCCCAGCCTGAGATACATGGCAGTGCCAACTAGCCCCAATGCACCCTATTCCCACTTTCTCCACTCTGCCTGCTCCTCAAAACTTCCTGATAGCAAAAGAACAGCCCCCACCCATTGTGGCTCAATTCTGCGCCTCCGGGAGCAGGGCAGGGCTGTGGATTTCTTCTTCTTCCTCCCGAAAGTAGGTTGGCTTTCCCTGTGCACTAGGGCCCTGCTGGGCCTTCAGCGGACATGAGGCTACCATATGGCTGATGCTCTGGCAGAAGTGGCACTTCTTGGGCTGGGGTGGCAGCTTGCATTCCTTGGCATGATGGTCTAGACCTCCACAGTTGTAGCACCTAGTACAAAGCAAGATGGTAAAAGTAAGAGAAAGAAGCAAGAAGAGGCCAGATGATTCCCATGAATGAGGACACTTTGGCTGTGGTACAGGTTTGTCACTTACTTCCCTTCCCAGAGACCAAACTTCCCACTTACAAAAGGAGGACTATTACTAAATGATCTCTTAAGTCCTTTCCACATCTAATTGTCTAGGTGATCTCTTCAGATTCATGTCAACTTGAAAATACCAAGACATCAGAAATAGAAGTTACTGACCCCAACTGGGAACTGCAACTTGGAGGATAGGAGAGATTCTTCCATACCCTTAATATAAGAGAAATTAAAGAAGCCAAATTATAGTATCTGTTCAGAGCTAAGGGGCTTTAAGACCAAACAAGATTAAGGAAACCTGCCATTTGCAGACCTGGTAAAGCAACAACAGATACAGATAATACTATCTTGTCCCATCATTTGCAAATCCATGATTTCCTTTAATTCTAAAACCATCCTAGGATGTTAGTATCACTGGCCTCACTTTACAATTGAGGCTAGAGCCCACAGAGCAAACTTACTTGTCCCAAGTAGAAGCACTAAGTCACCCCCAGTGCCCTCCTCACCTACTGCCCTTGCCCACACTTATTGCAGGCACTCAGCCTTCCAGATGCTGCCAGGGACCACAGGCTTCCCTTCATGTTTTGCTGTGTGACCCAAAACTGACAGGATTGGGAGACTGGGGATGCCCCAGCAACCTATAAGCTGCCTTCCAGTCCATACCTGTCTCCTTTTGATCTGCGCTTCTGCATGTTTTTCCCTTTTGGCCGCCTCTCACTCCCAATACAGAACACCCCACCAGGTCCGGTGACACGGATGGATTCCAGACCCTTGGCTGACTTCTTAAAGGTGAACTCCACTGCCTCACCCTCCTTCAAGCTCCGGAACCCCTCCATGTGCAGTTTACTCTGGTGAAGGGAAATAACATTAGTTTCCATTATTATACCGAAAGACCAGGAGCACTTATTCCTGTAGGGTAGAATCAAATGTGATGGTACTCCTATTTTACTGGTAAGGAAACCGACTCAGAGTCACTACAATTACGAACAACAAAAGTCTACCAGTACATTAACAAAAATCATAATTATATAAGCAGATGCCATGACATTTTATAGCTATTAAATTAAGAATTTAAAGTTCTTAATAAAATAGAACAGAGGGCCGGGCACGGTGGCTCACACCTATAATCCCAGCACTTTGCGAGGCCGAGACAGGTGGATCACCTGAGGTCAGGAGTTTGAGACCAGCTTGGCCAACATGGTGAAACACCATCTCTACTAAAAATAAAAAAAATTAGCCAGGCATGGTGGTAGGCACCTGTAAACCCAGCTACTTGGGAGGCTGAGGCAGGAGAATTGCTTGAACCCAGGAAGCGGAGGTTGCAGTGAGCCAAGATCATGCTACTGCACTCCAGCCTGGGCAACAGAGTGAGACTTTGTCTCAAAAAACAAAATAAACAAAGAGAAAAATTTCTAAATATAAGCATTTGGAAGAAATCAACAAATATAAAATTATGAAATTTAAAGTGTCAAGCTATAGAGGTTGCAGTGAGCTGAGATGGCACCTTTGTACTCCAGCCTGGGCAACACAGCAAGACTTTGTCTCAAAAATAAATAAATAAATAAATAAAATATAATAAAAATAGCTGGGCATGGTAGCTCAGCTGCGTGCAGTGGCTTACGCCTGTAATCCCAGCACTTTGGGAGGCTGAAGCAGGTGGATCACGAGGTCAGGAGTTCAAGACCAGCCTGGCCAACATGTGAAACTGTGTCTCTATTAAAAATACAAAAATTAGTCGGGTGTGGTGGCAGGCACCTGTAATCCCAGCTACTCGGGAGGCTGAGGCAGGATAATTGCTTGAACCCTGGAGGTGGAAGTTGCAGTTAGCCAAGATCACACCACTGTACTCTAGTCTGGTCGGCAGAGCAAGACTCCATCTCAAAAAAATAAATAAATAAAATATAAAGTGTCACACTATAAAGTACTGAAACATTCATTTTTCACATAATGCCTCACTTAGTATTTATACCATCATCAAAAGACCAAATAAATAGAATACTGGAAAAAATACAAAATCAAGTGGTATTTTTATATCAAAGCAATATTATATGCCTTATTTAGAAAAAAAAAAAACCTCAAGATGCTCACTGATTTAAGAAATAATAATAATGGGCCGGGCGCGATGGCTCATGCCTGGTAATCCCAGCATTTTGGGAGGCTGAGGCAGGCGGATCACCTAAGATCAAGAGTTTGAGACCAGCCTAACCAACATGGTGAAACCCTGTCTCTACTACTAAAAATACAAAATTAGCCAGGTGTGGTGGTGGGCACCTGTAATCCCAGCTACTTGGGAGGCTGAGGTAGGAGAATCACTTGAACCTGGGAGGAGGGGGTTGCGGTGAGCCGAGATTGCGCCATTGCACTTTAGCCTGGGAAACAAGAATGAAACTCCGTCTCAAAAAAAAAAAAAAAAAGAAATCACAATAATGGCTGCAAAACATGTTAAACAAACAAATAAACGGAATAGGCCAGGTACCGTGACTCCTGCCTATCTGTAATCCCAGCACTTGGGGGAGGCAGAGGTGAGCAGATCACATGAATCCAGGAATTCAACACCAGCCTGGCCTAAGTGGCGAAATGCCATCCCTACAAAAAATACAAAAATTAGCTGGTCATGGTACACAGACCTGTAATCTCAGCTACTCAAGAAGCTGAGGCAATCGTTTGAACCCGGGAGGCAGAAGTTCCAGAGATGGCACCACTGCACTCCAGCCTGGGTGACGGAGCAAGACACTGTCTAGCTCACTCCTGTAATCCCAGCAGAGGTGGGAGCATTGCTTGAGCCCATGGGATGGAGGTTGTAGTGAGCCAAGATTATGCTACTGCATTCCAGCCTGGGCAACAGAGTCTCAGAAACAAACAAAAACACCAAAACCCTCAGAATACATTTAACAAGGTTAAAAAGCCTATATGAGGAAAAAACTCAAATTACATTAAAGGAAAAAAATGAAAAAACATACCACGATCTTGGATTGGAAGATTCAGTGATTCTAAAGGCTATGGAAAAATATAAATTGCCAAGAATACCAGTTATTACAATTTAAATTGGATATCATCAGCAGCGTAGCAACTACAAAGCGAAAAACAGCAAGTTTACAGTGGAGAAAACTGTCAGATAATACCCTAGTCAAGCTCTTTGCATTTTGCTTTGCCTACAATGGGACACACATATCTCCTGATATGATGCACTAAGGACTTATGACTTTAAAAATGCACATCCTGAATCTAACCTTGAGGGAACATCAGACAAACTCAAACTGAGGGACATTCCTATAAAACAGGACTTCAAAAATGTCAAGGCTATAAAAAGACAAAGCCTGAAGAACTGAACAGTTCAGTGCAATCCAAGACTCCAGATTGAATCTTGAAACAGAAAAAAAAAAATAGGACAATTGACAAAATTTGCATATGGTATATAGATAAATGTATCAGTGTTTAATTTCCTGATTATGATTAGTGTACTGAAATGATGTAAGGCTGATATTCCCAGTCAGGCACAGTGGCTGATGCCTGTAATCCCCAGCACATTGGGAGGCCAAGATGGGCGGATTGCTTGAGCCCAGGAATTCGAGACCAGCTTGGGCAATATGGCAAAAAACCATCTCTACAAAATAATACAAAAATGGGCCAGGTATAGTGGTGCATGCCTGTAGTCCCAGCTACTGGGGAGGCTGAGGTAGGAGGATCCCTTGAGCCCGGGAAGCAGAGGTTGCAGTGAAAAGAGATGCTCCAGGCTGGGTGACAGAGTGAGACCCTGTCTCAAAAAAAAAAAAAAAAAGATCACTATTCCCATTCTTGGGAAATAAGCACTGAAATATTTAGAGATAAAGGTGCTTTACTGTCTCCAACTTACAGTTTTAAAAAATGAAATAAAACTATCTGTACCAAGATAAAGAATGATAAAGCAAAGGGGGAAAATGTTAAGAGTTGATGAATCTGGGTAAAGGTTATGTGGGAGCGTTGGGTATTGTTCTTGCAGCCTTTTTAAAGTTTGAAATTATATCAAAATAATGTTACCAAAAGACAGTATAACCCAAGCAGATGGATCAGAGGATTAAAATGGAAAATCACAGAGAGATCTGAGAATACATGGAGAAATCAATAAGCAAGGAAAATAATCCAATAAATCCTGCTATAAAAATTAATAATCCATTTGGAAAGGAAGCCATATTCCTACACATTGCTTGATACACATGCAAAATACATTTCAGAGGATTTAAACACCTCATTGTTAAGAAAAATACTGAAAAGTTAAGACAGATAATCAGACTGGTAAAACTACAAAAATATACCATAAATCACTAAGAAAAAAGAATTACACAACATAATATAAGTAGATATCAGTAGGAAGTCTTAGCATGACACATGTATTCTTGGCAATTTATATTTTCCCATAGCCTTTAGAATCACTGAATCTTCCAATCCAAGATCGTGGTATGTTTTTTCATTTTTTCCTTTAATGTAATTTGAGTTTTTTCCTCATATAGGCTTTTTACCTTGTTAAATGTACCAGTTGAATAAATATGGTACATCTATAATAATGAAAACCATGCAGCCATTAAAAACAACGTAAGGCCGGGCGCGGTGGCTCAAGCCTGTAATCCCAGCACTTTGGGAGGCCGAGACGGGCGGATCACGAGGTCAGGAGATCGAGACCATCCTGGCTAACACGGTGAAACCCCGTCTCTACTAAAAAATACAAAAAACTAGCCGGGCGTGGTGGCGGCGCCTGTAGTCCCAGCTACTCGGGAGGCTGAGGCAGGAGAATGGCGTAAACCCGGGAGGCGGAACTTGCAGTGAGCTGAGATCCGGCCACTGCACTCCAGCCTGGGCAACAGAGCCAGACTCCGTCTCAAAAAAAAAAAAAAAAAAAAACAACGTAAAGTCTTTGGTTTGTTCACAGCCACATTTTGGTACCTGAAATAATGCCTAGCACATTTTTTAATGAATTAATGAACCAGGAGGCAAATTTTTAATCATTCAGCTGAGAAAGATAACCACAGTATTGTTAAAGAAAAAACAAAAAGCAAGATTTAGAACAATATGTATGGAATAATCCCATTAGAACACTGCATATTTGTACCAAAATTTAAGGACACATATTTATAAAGCAGTTAGCAAACAGCCAGCGGCCATCAAGAAAAAAAAAAGTAGTTATTCATACAGCTAGTTCTGTAGCAAAGCCAGAGTCAGATGACCCAGAGTTCCTGATTTAAAGCTCAGAGCTCATTCTATCATGCCACTTACTGCACCACCAACTTGACATTTAGTGGAGGTGACAGCATCTCAGACCCTACCCGGAATAGACTTCATCATAGCTTCATCTAGTTTAGTAAAACAACAGTGTCAAATATGTCAACAAGGAGTAGTTGTCATAGAAAAAAAGCAAAAGGGATCACTGTGCACCTACCTAGTCCTCACTCAAGGAAACATGAGTAAGTAGCATTAGTATTTTATGCTGGTGACTGGGGGGGAATATTCCAAACTGGAACTTAGATGAAGCATGCTCTTCATCAAGATGGGAATCACAGATTCCTCATCACTTCATTTTTTTTTTTTTTTTTTGAGACACAGTCTCGCTCTATCGCCCAGGCTGAAGTGCACTGACGCGATCTCAGCTCACTGCAACCTCCACCTCCTGGGTTTAAGCGATTCTTCTGCCTCAGCCTCCGGAGCAGCTAGAACTACAGGCACACGCCACCACACCCTGCTAATTTTTGTATTTCTAGTAGAGACGGGCTTTCACCTTATTGGCCAGGCTGGTCTCAAACTCCTGACCTCATGATCCGCCCATCTCGGCTTCCCAAAGTGCTGGGATTACAGGCGTAGCCACTGTGCCTGGCCAAATTTTTGTTTTAAGATGATATTGCGGGCCGGGTGCAATATCTCTCTTGCTGTTGCACAGTAACCACCCTGAGTTTAAACTTAAATTTGTAAGGTTGAGCATGGTGGCTCACAACTGTAATCCCAGCAATTTGGATGGCTGAGGCAGGTGGATCCTGAGCTTGAGGCTCAGGAATTGGAGACCAGCCTGGGCAACATGGCAAAACCCTGTTCTCTACAAAATAATACAAAAATTAGCTGAGCATGGTGACATGTGCCTGTGGTACCAGCTACTTGGGAGGCTGAGGTAGAAGGATCGCTTGAACCTGGGGGGCAGAGGTTGCAGTGAGCTGAGATCGCACCACTGCACTCCTGCCTGGGTGACAGAGCAAGAATCCATCTCAAAAAATAAAAATTATAATTAGATTTGACTTATTTTTTATTGAGCTGGATGGGACAAGAGATGCAATTAGTGGGTGAGTCGGGAGGTCTTAGAAGAGCCAGACCAAGAGCCTTCTGGACCCAGGCAATTCCAGCTTCACTCACTTGCCCAGCCTGTGTTAGGCTGGGACACTCTTAGTTCTAGCTGTGATTCAGGAGGTAAATGGTTAGGAACAAGGGTTGATTGAGTCTGAGGGCCTGTTCCCTCCTTTCTTTAATCATCTATAAAATGGAGTAAATACTAATTTTATGGTAGTGCTGTGAGGTTTTATGCATGAGAAGTAGTTAGCACTTCGCCTGCCACACATAAATCCTCAGGGAGTGGCAATTATCAACCTCTTCAGACTGGATGGGGCGGGTTAACAGAGAGAACTAAGTGCCAAGCATCTGGTTTTATCCTAACTAGCTATAGAAACTCAGAAGACTATCCCCTCTCTGAGCCCCAGTTTACTGGAGAGTAACACCTTCCTCTATGGACACCTCATAGGCTTATTTTAAGAGGATCTTTAAGTGGGGACATGCAACAAGAAATTGACTAGTCCTCTCAGGTCACTCACTGCATCACTGGAGGATCTGAGGTCTAAGACTTTTACAGAGTGAACCCCCACCCCTGCAGGCATCTCAGTGTAACCTGCTGGCCAAGATTTAAACCGGTGGTCTCCAGGGGTGGCTCCCTGCCCTCCTCCCCCGCCCCTTTCTAAAACACATAGTTTGAATTCCTCTCTTATCAGATAGGTAATCAGCGTGCAGCCCCACAGAGCCAGCCTCCCAGGGCCTGCATCTGAAAAGCGCCTGAAATTCTTGTACTACCCCCATTCCACCCCCAACCACACACAAAGCAGGGCCCCGCCCCTTTCCCTATCCCCTCCAAAAAGAAAAGACCTTGGGGGGAGGGGCATGGCCTGAGCTCCCCCAATAGAGCCCAGCCCCAGGAAACAAAGAGTTGACACTGGCTGGTTCTGGTGGTCAGATTCCTGGAGTTCCAAGGCACAGATCCCTCTTGTATCCCCCTCTCCCTCCTCCCCACATTCAACAGTTTCTTCCTTCCTTTCCATGTTGGGGTTATGGTCACGGTAAGAGAACTAGATGTAGAAAATCCTTCCTTCCCCAGGCAGTCTTGCCAGTCACCATCAGCAGCCATCTTCCCTTCTCTGGCTTGCCCACTGCCCACTTCATGGATAGAACCAAACAGGACCACCTCCCCTTGGGTCTCTTCAGTCCAATCCTCAATTATTGATTCAGATAAATTGTTTTAAAGGGGAGGAGGAGAGGAGGCATGACTCACGTCATCCTCTCCCAATTTCTTCAAGTTAGGACAGTGGGGAGCCTACCTGGGCCTACTGTGTTGGGGAATGTGGCATCAGAAAGCATTTTTTTCTTTTTTTGATGGCAGGGAAGGAAGCTCTCCAGTTAAAGTACTTAGGCCTTCTGATCCCTTCTTAATACCTCAGTAATTGCCTGCCTTACCCTATACAGCCCACACCAAGTACCTCATCTCAGCATCAATTTATGCCTTTACAAGTTTAGAGATAGAATGAGCCTTAGGGGTCACTTAGGAAATGTGGAGTTAAAAACAAAACAAAACATTATAAATGAAAAAAAAGTATGAACAACAACAACAACAACAAAAACCACACAGGAACCTAAGTGTCCCTCTTTCTACATAAGTGGCAACAGAATTTCAGGGTACTTGCTACAGTTGTGCAGATTAAAGCTGGGGTTCTTGGCTCTTCTGAAAGAGGCTATTCCAGCTCTTCTTCCAGGGCTATTCCAGCCGAAGATTCCATAGTGCAAGTCTCTACCTCAGTTCTAGGTTCCTAGCTTGCACAATCATTTGTCGAATGTCTATGTACTATGCAAAATAACTGTTACTAATTGATGCTTACTGTAGGCTAAGTGGCATTCTAACCACTTTACATGTTGCAACTCACTTAACCCTTGTATCAAACTGGTGCAGTGGGGTGTTATGAAGACCCTCATGTTACAACATGAGGACATGGAGTCAGAGGGGTTAATAAGCACCTTCGTTAAAGCCGCAGTACAAAGCAAGAGCTGAGCTGAATGCAGCTGGCCTAACTCTCGCCAATGCAATTCAATATGATGCAAGTCACATATATAATTGAAAACTTTCTAGGAGCTACGTTTAAAAAAGCATCTGATCAAAGTAATTATAGTGACTCAGTCCTGTGGTGTCACATCCCTATCTTGCTTCATTCCTGGAGGTAAGATATGGTAAGGGTTAGGAAACCAACCGGTTCTCCCAGAAGCAGTTATTTGATGGTGTGTGTGTGTCAAGGAGGGTGGTGAAAGGGGTGTCTGGAACCGAAGGCTTCAGGCAGCCAATCCCGCTGATCCCCTCTGCTCAGCCACAGCCAGGCCGTGTAGTTCCTGCCTGGAGTTCTCCACCAGATGGCGCTGCTCAGCCTGTCTGGCCAAAGGTAAGCCCGAGGGCGCCTGTACCAGGAGGTACTGAGTAGCTAGCTACCTGGTCTGGGCTGTGAACAAGTGTTCAGGTAGATTTATCCTCCACAGCTCCTTAGGGCAGTCATCTCGTCCTCCACGTTCCACCCCGGCCCCACCCAACCACCTGCTCTATCGGGGATAAGAATGAAAGGTTCCTAGACTTTTAGGCCAGAAACTCAGTTCTTACAGTCTACTGCTTAGAAAAATCAAGACTTGTCTAAATTAAATAACTCCACTCTGGGCCAGTCGCGGTGGCTCACGCCTGTAAACCCAGCACTTTAGGAGGCCTAGACGGGCGGATCATCACGAGGTCAGGAGTTCGAGACCTGGCTAACATGGTGAAACTTCGTCTCTACTAAAAATACAAAAAATTAGCCGGGCATGGTGGCAGGTGCTTGTAATCCTAGGTACTTGGGAGGCTGAGGCAGGAGAATCACTTGAACCCGGGAGGCGGAGGTTGCAGTGAGCCGGGGCCACACCACTGCACTCCGGCCTGGGTAACAGAGAGAGATTCCGTCTCAAAAACAAAACAAAACAACAAAAAAACCTCCAGGCTGAGATCATGTTAAATAAGTCTCTATCAACTGTGTATTCTCCAACTCCTTTGACCTCCCACTCTGACTATGTGGCCAGTGGTTGATACTCATGCCTGCAGGAAGAGAGGAGATGTAGTTTTACCTAGGGCAGTTACTCCAAAAAACAATAATTCCAGTAGAATGTGATTAGCAATGTTAAAGAAACTAAATGGCCATGGTGAATGTTACTGAAAACCACTTGTAAGGCAGGCAGCAGTGTCAACAACCACAGGGTAGAAACTTCCCATATTTGAAACTTTGTTCAGGATGGTGTCACAGCCTTTACTTTACACTGTCACCGGGCACGGTGGCTCATGCCACCCAGCACTTTGCAAGTCCTAGGCAGGTGGATCACTTGAGGTCAGAAGTTTGAGACCAGCCTGGACAACATGGTGAAACCCCATCTCTACTAAAAATACTAAAATTAGCTGGGCATGGTGGTGTACGTCTGTAATCCCAGCTACTTGGGAGGCTGAGGCAGGAGAACTGCTTGAACCCAAAAGTCGGAAGTTGCAGTGAGCTGAGTTCGTGCCACTGCACTCCAGCCTGGGTGACAGAGCAAGACTCAACCTCAAAAAATAAAAATAAAAGACATTGTCTAGAAGCATGTCTCAGAAAGAGGACCCCAGAAGATTCCACAATGTGTTCAGGAACCTTCCTACCTCTCTACCAACTTTCTGAAAAATCAGGTTAATTTATTTTTAAGCTGCCTTTTCCTATTAGGACAGAAATAACTCATGGATGGCCACTAAATCTGTGGCTTCCACTCTATCAACAAAATAGGAACATCTCTGGGCTCAGACTTGTGATCTACTGACATTCATTCCACAAACTTTCATAGTGCTATGTTGTGCCCAGGCTGTATTCTATGTTGTGCCCAGGCCATATAGCCAGCCCAGAAAGTGAAAGATCTCTGCCGACATGGACCCCAGACTGCTAAGTGTACTTCTGATTCACCAAGGTCCTCAAGATGCCCCTTTTCTCATTCATTCCTCAGCCTATCGAGTGCATACTAGAAAATTAACCAGGCAGCTAAGTTCCTCCCTTCAAAGAGCCTATGGGTTACATAGAGAAGGGTATAAGAGCAGTACATCAATAACTAGACACGAGGTGAGCAATCAGAGGTGTAGTGTTACAAACCAGGAGGAAAGATCTCGTATATTTCCCCACCCACCCCCACAACCCTGCCACCAAACCCAGCAGTCCTAACCTAGACCCTGAATAAGATTGCTCTTACCACCTCCTCACTCATGGCTTCCAGAAAAAGCAGGCCACGTGGCTTCAGAGCAATTTCAGCAGTTCGTCTAGGTATTAAAAACTTTTTCTCCTAAACCAACTTGGTCCCTTCGTCAAATCTGGGCTTTTCTTTTGACTCCTAGTCTTCTAATACAGCATTTTAGCCAGAAAGTCAATTTAAACATATTTGAGATTTAAACATATCTGGGTCCTGAGGAACTATGGGAAAGCAGGGAGTTTTCCTTATTTCCAAATTTTTATAAATCTTGAGAGTTTGCAAATTGAACCACAGGAAACATGAGTTACACCAGAACTCTTAAAATGGCCCAAAATGAGGATTTTTGAATTCTTGATGAATCTCAGGGAAATAGTTGACAGTTTAGCTTCTTGCTCCAGCTTTCCTGTATAACTATGTTTCTGAAGCAGAGATGAGACTTTGACTCCAAGGGGACATTTGAAAATGTATGGAGATGTTTTTGATTGTCACACCTGAGATGCAACTGACCTCTAGCGGGTAGAGACCAGCAACACTGCGGTACATCCTGTAATGCATAGGACAGACTCCCCAGAACTATTTATCCTGCTCAAAACATGTCAATAGTGCTGAGACCGAGAAACTCATTTAAGGGCTTGCTATCTATTTCCCTAACTCTAGAGACAGGCAGATTTCTAAATCTAAAGATGTGTACCACCTGAAGAGTTGTTATAGAAATCTCTTTGCCTTGTGTTTTGTTATTGTTTTGTTTAGTTTTTGGCTAGGGGGTGGGCTTTTTCCCCTACTTATCTACTCTTGAAGAGGATATTACAGCATTTGGGAGAGAGCATAAGAATAGTTAATAGGGTGTTGGGATCCTAATAACCCCAACTTTGGAAGGGAAAAGAAAATGTTTTAAATTGCCTTTCCCCCTTCCTCTTTACTTGCAAAAGGGCTTCCTGACCCCCTCCCTCTGGTAGATGCTATCTTAGGACAATTACCTTCCCACCAGCCCACCCTAACCCCAGGGTGCCCAACCCCAGCAGCCAAAGAATGGGAAGTTTTGTTAAAGATTTCTTACTCTCTGCTTTGGGAACACTTTCCTCCCCCAGTAAACAATTTATCCTGTTTACTAAATTCCTTTACCATTACATTTCCAGAGAGTCATTTCTAACCACAAGTGCGGAAGGGCCAGGCGCGGTGGCTCACGCCTGTAATCCCAGCATTTTTGGAGGCCGAGGCGGGCAGATCACCTGAGGTCGGGAGTTCAAGACCAGCCTGACCAACATGCAGAAACCCTGACTCTACTAAAAATACAAAAAATTAGCCGGGCATAGTGGCACATGCCTGTAATCCCAGCTACTCGGGAGGCTGAGGCAGGAGAATCGCTTGACCTGGGAGGTGGAGGTTGCTGTGAGCAGAGATCATGCCATTGCACTCCAGCCTGGGCAACAAGAGCCAAACTCCATCTCAAAAAAGCCAAAAACCAAAAAACAAAAAACAAGTGCAAAGACCGGAATCACTAATCTAACTTACTGCTAAGGTGGAGTTGGAGGACCCCTGACCCAAGCCCTGCCGGCATGCTACCATTATCAGAGCTACCAGGTAAAAGTTCAGGGAATCTCCACCCATCTTTGTGCTTTCAGAGTAGAATGGGAAGGGCTGGGGATTAGAGAGACAAATTCTTAGTTCTCTTCCAGCTCAGCTCCCTCTTGACAACTTACACAACTGTGGGTTCCTGGATGTTCCAGGAGCCTAAAATCCACAGTATTTCCAAGCCAGTACATCTGACCCAGTAGTGTAGACTCAATGCATGCTCTATGCCATCCAATAGTTTCCCAATTGCTCTAGATCCTAAGGTGAAGCCTGCTAAGCCCAAGTCCCCATTTGCTCAAAAAACAAAACCAAACAAAAAAACACCTTCCTTGGGGTATGTATATCACCAAGGAACCCAAAAGATGAGGGGATACGTTCCCCTCAGCCCCTCCCTATCTGGCAGCCTTTGGATGGGAGATGAGAAAACGTTGGGTCTGACTCTTTTATTCCAGCCTCCCAAAGTTGGGGGAGCTGTCCAGTCCCCAGACCAGGAAAGATTTTAATCTCTTTGTGATCAGATAAATGGGAGAGTGGGGGAGGCTTGCTACCCTGCTGAGGAGGGCCATTCAAAGCTGGTTCCTGTAATAAAGTGATTTAATAGATCTAAAGAGGCCAATTCCCTTCTTTCTCCCACAATTACTTCCTGTGGGTTATCATTCACATATGTAAATGAGACAGAGAAGGGAGAAAAGCCACCAGTGGGAAACTAGCTGTCTAATGGGGGGTTGGGGGGATCAGGATGCTGCAAGGGGTCAGCTCAGTATCCTGCTACAGGTCCTCTTGGCAGATGTTCAAGTAGCCCACTGACCCCATGGCCCCAACACTAAGTGGTGGCTCCCCATCTCTCTGTATGTATTCCCCTCGTTTGTTCCTCACTGAAGGCTGTGCTCAGAGATGTCCCTGCTGCCTCCAACTAGTCCATCCAGCATCTCCCTTCCCCACCCCTCCCCCCAAGAATGCCATCCCTCAGGCTCCAACCCTTAATCCCCACATCCTCCTTTCCCCTCCCCCACACCTCCTAAAGCCAACCTCCCTTAAGTAACCCCTCCCTGCCCGGCCTGGGTGTCAACCTACACGATGTGGGATTAGCAATTTCTTCTTTCCAGATCCAGCCGCAAACCTCCAAAGATGGAAGGGCCACAGGCAGCAAGCAACTTCCTTTCCATGGTCTTTATGGGTGGCTGGTGGCCCAGGACCACCAGAATGCCTCTAGGATATTCAGGAAGGGGAAGCCTGGGAGGAGGGAGACCTGAAGTCTCTGGCTCCTTGTTTGAGGCCAGGAATGTTGAGACAGCAATCAATGGCTGTCTGGGGCCATAAATGCCAAGCGGAGAATAGGTCCAGAAGCCAGCCTCCCTCCACCCTCCCTGTGACACTGAATTTCACCCCCTACTGTGCTGCCCTGCTTTAACTGAGAACTTGGGGTTGCGACCTATCCACTTCCCTCCCAGTCTGGCCCAGGAATGTAAGGAAGGCCAGGGCTTCTTGGGTTTTCCTTCTTCACGGGAACTGGACAGCAAAGACCCCAGTCCTGAGCTTACAAGCTCCCATGTGGATCCTTCAGGGATCTGCCAAACCCAGTTTTTAGTGACCAGCCAGGTGAGGTCTGCATTAAAAAGGGGATGTGGCTGACTTCTCGGCTTTATGCCCCTTGGGTCCAGTAGCCAGTTGCCCTCACTCTCTCCCGCCTTCTGAGCTCCATTCAGACGTTGGAGGCGCTGGGCGCCCGGCTCAGGCCCGGCATGTGCTTCCCTGGCCGGCCTGCTCGCCCTCCCCCCACCGGCAAGCACAATACAACCTTAGTTTCTGCCACATGGGGTCACCTCCCTGCCCCCTGCCCCTTCCCAGGGGAAAGAGGTAATAGACACGTGGTGAGCCGGAGGGGTTCCCGGAAGGGGGCGGGGGTGCTGATAATTGGTGCTGCCTCCAACTACTCCCCCCGAGATAGTTAACAGGGACTCAGAATTGGGGTGCCGAAGCAAAGACAGGGACGCATAATGAGGGCTCCCGAAGGCCCTCAATTCAACAGCGAACCCGGAGCCCACCCATGGATATGTGCGCCTAGACGCCCTTCCCTGGACAAAGTTACCGGAATCAGTCTCACCTGGTGCACAAAGACGTCCACTGGGGGGTCGAGCGCGACCCCGGCGCGGGCGGTCATGGACAGGAAGCCGAACCCCATGCGCACGTTGAACCACTTACAGATGCCGGCACCGTGCAGCAGCTGAGGCTCGTCCGCCGCCCGGGCCGCGTCCTCCGGCGCCTCCTCGGGTGCCTCTTCTGCCGCCTTGGCGCAGCCACCTAGAGAGAGGGAGGGCCGGGCACTCAGCTGGGGGGCACGGAATCGGAAGGCGGTCTCGGGCTCCAGGCAGGGAGACCCGAGTGTCCAACCCCATAAGTGGACAGTCAGGAGGGGGCAGCTACCAAGGAACAGAAGAAACCTATCCCGGTCGCCTCCCGCGCTCCCCTAGCGTACACCGGGACAGTGGTGCCCCGAAAGTTTTGCTCCTCTTCCCACAATGCGTTTCCCGGAGACTCATGGCGGGACAAACCTCTCCCTTCCATCCACCCACGTAGTCTGGCGCGCACGCCACTGGAACACCAAGGTTCCTTGCTCCAGAGACGGCCCTATGAAGAAGGAGGCCGCACCGTCTTGGGGTCCTTTGGGCAGCCTTGGAGTCAGTTCTCCACCTTCCTTCTACGTGGCTCCTGGCCGCCCCTGCCTCCTAAAGTGTCCCAGCTAAGTCCCGAGCTCGAACCTGCAAACTGCTGGTTGGACACGGAGCCCATGGTCGTCGGCTGAGCCCGTGGCCCCGGGCCCCTGGTCGGGCGGCTGCTGGCCCCGAAGAAGTCCGAAGGCAAAGGGGTGGTTCGGAGAAGAGGCTGCTACATCTTCCCCCGCACAATAGCGGTGGGAGGGCCCACGGCTTTTCAAAGGCTCCCAAATTCTAAAAGACAATGACCCAACCCCCCGCGGGCAGCCCCCTCCCCTCCCCTCCCTCTCCTTTCCCCTCCCTTTCCCTCCAGCTCCAGCTCCGGCCCTCCCCCACTGCTCCAGTCTCTGACACCTCTGGGGTGTCCCTTCTCAGAACCTTGAGGTTTGACACCCCCTCCCCACACACACATCTGGAGATGGGGCTGTCTGCTCTAGAAGGCTTGAGCACCTCGGAATTTGGGATCCTGCATTTTGGACTCAATAGGGGTCCCCAAAGCAGATACAGGTGGGGGACCTGGTGGGGGGGTAGTTTTAAAACCACGTGACTGCTCACACACACACACACACACACACACACACCACCCCCACCCCCCGCGCAGATAATTATACATTCCAGAGAGTTGGGGGAGGGAGGTGTGAGCCTGGCAGCGCTGGCCAATCAGAAACACAAACCACCTGTCAAGGGAGAAATGAATGGGCCCTCCCCCTCCCCCAGCTCTTGAGCGCCCCTCCCCCTCTCTTCCCCCTCAGGCCTCTGAGCTGACCCGGCTGCTTGGCGCTGACCCGCTCTCACCCCCCACCCCCGTGTGCTTAGATAGACCTGGAGTTCTGGACACTAGGAAGCCCGGGATGGGGGAGCAGGGGAGAGGCTGGGGACACACAGGGCTGGTCTGTCCTGACCAAAGCGCTGCCTTCCAAAGTCTGTCTGCCTCTGACTACATCTGAATGTCTGCCTCCCAGAGTTTCTGACACAGAGTTTTTCTGGGCCTCCCCCAGTTAGAAAAGAGAAAGTGCTCTTAATTGATTCGTTGTAAATAATTCTTCCTTCTTTCCTCCCTCCAAACCTGTGTGTCTAAAGTTAGCCCCAGGTAAGCTCCCTGAAAAGCAGGAGGAACCCAAAGAGTCTTGAAGCTGTTTCTCCGCCAGCTGCCTTCTCGTCCGACCCCCACCCCATCCCCATCCACTGCTGAGAGAGGGACTGGGTGGGCTGGTGGGTAGAGGTACTTCCTCTGTACTCCTCACACTCTTAGATTCCCAGGCCCTCCTTATGCTCTCCCATCCCCATAGTGGGGTTAGTGGAGGAACTGGACTGGAGGGCCTCCTCATTTGAAGAGGTAGCCTCCCCTTCTAGGAGATAAAGAGGGCTGGCTAGTGGGGGTGGCTACTGCCCTGGTCGGAGATGGACAATGGCCCGGGGCTCAGTGCACGGCCCTGGCCCTGCCCCTTCACTTCCGGTGCTCAGTTCAAACTGGACAATGCCAGCTCCGGCCAGTTCCCCTCCCCCACCACTACAACCCATTTAAAGGGACAGAGCCTGCTTTCGGGGGCATCCGCTTGCTCTGAATTCAATCTTCTCCACCGAGCGTGCAGAACCTTTTGGGCTTCTCACGCTGTGGCTCTGTGTGTGTGTGTTTGTGTGTGTGTGTGTGTGCACGTGCGGATGTGGGCACATGTGTATTTCAGAGAGACCGGATGAGTGGGGGTAGGGAAGGGGAAGATGGGAAGGAAAGCAAGAGACTGCAGAAATTATCTCCTACAGGGTGCTCTCCAAGAAACGAAAACTTGAGCATGAGGAATGGGAGGTGGGACTTCGTGGGATAAAAAGGACAACTGTGGCCCTTTGCTACTCCGCCTAAAAAAATACATATTGTTAACAAATATTGTTAGCAGTGCCCCACTCCCAACTGAGGACTCTAATTAGAATTTTCAAGAGTTCTCCTAGTACATCAGCCAAAGCCATTTTTATTTACATAATCCTCCCCTCCCAAAAGTCTTATCTCCCGCTGTTAGTGGCGCCCTTAAAATATATTCGCTCCCTGTAACTCTGTTCCTAAGACTCAGGAGCAGGTGGCTGAGGTCTGGGAGAAGAAAAGGGAGGGAAAGGGAAGTTGAACGCTCTAGTTTCGCTTGGTGGGTTCTCAAGTGATGCGAATTCGGTTACCCGGGATTGCGCGGCTTGCTTCTCTGTCCAGGGTCCTGAGGGCTTCGGCAGCTCTGTCCACGGTGCTGAATTGAGTCACGCTGTCTTGGTTCCCAGCTCAGTTTTGAGAATACCTTCTTGAGTTCCCACCTCCAAGTCTTTCCCAGAAAACCTGATTTTTCTCAATGCCGGTTCCCGCTCTGGTAACACCGACACATTTCAGATGAATGAAGACTTTTTTATTTTTTGAGACGGAATCCTGTGTTGCCCAGGCTGGAGTGCAGTGGCGCGATGTCTGCTCACGGCAAGTCCGCCTCCCAGGTTCCAGCAATTCTCCTGCCTCAGCCTCCCGAGTAACTGGGATTACAGGCACGTGCTACCACGCCTGGCCAATTTTTGTATTTTTATAGAGATGGGGTTTTACCATGTTGGCCAGGCTGGTCTTGAACTCCTGACTTCAAGTGATCCACCCACCTCGGCCTCCCAAAGTACTGGGATTATAGGCGTGAGTCAGCGCACCCGGCCTAAGAGACTTTTTTTTTTTTTTTTTTTTGAGATGGAGTCTCGCCCATGGCGCAGGCTGGAGTGCAGTGGCGCTATCTTGGCTCACTGCAAACTCCGCCTCCCGGATTCACGCCACTCTCCTGCCTCAGCCTTCAGAGTAGCTGGGACTACAGGTGCCCACCACCGGGCCCAACTAGTTTTTTGTATTTTTTAGTAAAGACGGGATTTCACCGTGTTAGCCAGGATGATCTCGCTCTCCTGACCTCGTGATCTGCCCGCCTCGGCCTCCCAAAGTGCTGGGATTACAGGCGTGAGCCACCACGCCCGGCCAAGAGATTTTTAGAATGCTAAATAGATGGCATTTTCTACTGGGCGTGGTGGCTCACGCCTGTAATCCCAGCACTTCGGGGGGCCAAGGTGAGATTGCTTGAGGCCAGGAGTTAGAGACTAGTCGAGGCAACATGATGAAACCCCATTTCTACAAAAAATACAAAAATTAACCGAATGTGGTGACGCATGCCAGCTATTTGGGAGGCTGAGGTGGGAGGATTGCTTGAGCCCAGGAGGCCGAGGTTGCAGTGAGGAGATAGTGCACTCCAGCCTGGGTGACAGACTCATCCAGGCCTTGTCTCAGAGAGAGAGAGAGATAGATTTCCAGTAGTATATGATTTTGTGAGAGCGATGCAGGTATCTCAAACTCTTGTTCAGAAAAATGGGAAACCTACTTCCTCATATTATGACTGTAAAGGGTTAGGAAAGAAGAGATAATATTTTTTGAGTCAAAGAAGATCGAAGTAGAATAAAAACTAATCTTGGTCTTTAAGTTATTTTATTTTTTTGAGACAGACAGAGCCTCACTCTACTGCCCAGGCTGGGGTGCAGTGGCACAATCTTGGCTCACCGCAACCTCTGCCTCCCAGGTTCAAGTGATTCTCCTGCCTCAGCCTCCTGAGTAGCTGGGATTACAGGTGCCCACTACCACGCCTGGCTAATTTTTGTATTTTTAGTAGAGACAGGGTTTTACCATGTTGGCCAGGCTGATATTGAACTCCTGACCTCAGATGATCCACCCACCTGGACCTCCCAAAGTGTTGGAATTACAGGCGTGAGTCACCGCTTCCAGCCTTATTTTCTTAATTATTACCACTTTTTATAGGAGTACGAGGTGTTAGAGTCAGATTACCCATGTTTGAATGTCAACTGTACTATTTACAGCTCTTCCTTAACCTCTGTATTCCTCTGTTTCTTCCTCTGTCCTATGGGAATAATGAGAATACTGATGTCTCAGAAATATTGTGAGGATGAAGTTAGATCATGTAGGTAAAGCTTTTGAAACAGTTCCTGACATGTAGTTAGTTGGTTTTGTTTGTTTGTTTGTTTTTTGAGACGGAGTCTTACTCTGTCACCCAGGCTAGAGTGCAATGGTGTGATCTCAGCTCACTGCAACCTCTGTCTCCCGGGTTCAAGCGATTCTCCTGCCTCAGCCTCCCAAGTATCTGGGATTACAGGTGCCTGCCACCATGTCCGGCTAATTTTTGTATTTTTAGTAGAGACAAGGTTTCACCACATTGGCCAGGCTGGTGTCGAAATTCTGACCTCGTGATCCACCCACCTCGGGCTCCCAAAGTGCTGGGATTACAGGTGTGAGCCACCATGCTCAGCCAATATATAAAATGTAGTACACACTAAGTAGCATGAGGATATACAAAAGAAAAAAGGAAAGAAAAAATATTCCCTGGCTTCTGAGAAGTTATAGTCTAGTAAGGAAGACAAGACTGAAATAGCTAAGTGTTGTAGGTTTCTTGGGTACTGGTTTCTGAGAGTAATAATATCTAGGTAAAAGGAGGGTAAATGTACTCTTTAGAGAAGACAAGGGTGTCCAGTATCAACACAAAGAACATCCCTTTCTTTAAGGCATTTTGCTAAGTTCCTTTTATGCAGGTTCATAACTTCATAAAAGAGCTGCAAGAGGTCTTAGTAATAATAATATTTCATCCAACAATTGACAAATATTTGTTGAGCACTTCTTCCTTGACAGACATTGTTCTAATTGTTAAGAATACATCAAAGCGCAATACAAACAGAAATTCCTGCGTTTGTGGAATGGGCATTCTGCTAGATAATAATAATAACAACAGGCCGGGTGCGGTGGCTCACGCCTGTAATCCCAGAACTTTGGGAGGCTGAGACGGGTGGATCACGAGGTCAGGAGATCGAGACCATCCTGGCTAACACGGTGAAACCCCGTATCTACTAAAAAAATACAAAAATTAGCTGGGCATGGTGGCGGGCACCTGTAGTCCCAGCTACTCGGGAGGCTGAGGCAGGAGAATGGCGCGAACCCGGGAGGCGGAGTTTGAAGTGAGTAGAGATCGCGCCACTGCACTCCAGCCTGGGCGACAGAGCGAGACTCCATCTCAAAAAATAAAAAAATAAATAATAAATAATAAATAATAATAATAATAATAACAACAACAACATCCAGCATTTATCAGGAATACAGGCACATTTTTAAAATCTCATTCAAGACTCTCAATAATGCTGAAGAATAAGTATTAAATTTGTACTTTACAGGATAGGAAACTAAAGCTTAATTGAATCAATGTATTAATAGCTTGCCTAATGTTGCTCAACTAATACATGGCAGAGGCAGATCTGAACTCACACATGTTTGACTGCAAAGCCCACATTATTCCCACAGTTCTAGTATGTGGTTATCATGACTAGTGCCGTCACCATTTTACCAATAGTGAAAAAAGATACAGGCAGACAAAAACACTGGAGGGAGACTATATGGAGACTATATATTCCACCTGGTTGATAAATATAGGACCCAAGTTTGTGATTTCTTTTCCATGGGCCACAGCTCTAGCCTGTCCTTTTTTTTTTTTTTTTTTTTTTTAGCAGAAACAGGGTTTCATCATGTTTGCCAGCTGGTCTTGAACTCTTGACCTCAGGTGATCCGCCTGCCCCGGCCTCCCAGAATGCTTGTATTACAGGTGTGAGCCACTACGCCTGGCCTAGCCTGTCATTTCTATTGATCATTCTCCCATAGCTCCTTGGCTTTCTAAGTCAAAGAACTGGCCAGAGTCAAAGCAAGTCCACTTCTGGATAATCATCCACACTCAGCTCCCATTTCTGAAGTACGCGGAGAATTCTGTGGTAGAGTCCAGAGTGGTGTTTGGAGTGAAATATCCTGACCATCTTCTAACATGAATGATGGTATGCATTTGACAGAAGTATTTCCCGTAGTGTGTCCCTCCAGATAGTAATTCCATGGGATGAATAATACGTATTATCACTTTCAAAACATTTAAAAGTGACATCATTTGGAAATGGGATGTTAACTATGTTTCCTATGCAGAGGTTTTCAAAGTATGGCAGTATACTCTGTAATTCACCATGAAGGGAATACAGTACCTATTTCTATTTATTCATCTATTCATTCACTCACGTACCTAACAAATATTTATTAAACATATATTGTATATCAGGCAGCACCATCTGAAGCCTTGTAAATACATTAGTGAACAATACAGATGAAATTTCTGACTCATGGTGCTAACGTTCTAGAAGAGAGAGACAGACAATAAACAAATACTTAAGTAAAATGTATCTATACCTATAGTTTCAGCCTGATTTTTGTTTGTGTTCCAGCCTAATTTTTCTGTTTGTTTTTGAGACAGAGTCTGGCTCTCTTGCCCAGGTTGGAGTAAGTGTCATGATCATGCTCACTGCAGCCTTGATCTCCCAGTCTCAAGCAATCCTCCCGCCTCAGCCTCCTGAGTAGCTGGGGCTACAGGTGTGCACCACCATGCCCAGCTAAATTAAAAAAAAAAAAAAAAAGTTGTAGAAAGAAGGTCTCACTATGTTGCCCAAGCTGATCTTGAACTCCTCGGCTCAAGCAGTCCTTCTGTCTTGGCCTCCCAAAGTGCTGAGATAACAGGTCTGAGCCACTACACCCGGCCCCAGCCTGCTAATTTGCTCTGTGAAAATTTGCTCAAGAAAAGTGCCCAGTTGTACCTTTGAGAGTAAAATGAGAGAGTTGGATTTGTTTTTAGACAAATGTTTCTTGCAGTTCTGACACTGACATTTTTAGATATGATTTGTATAAGTGTGTGTGTGTGTGTGTGTGTGTGAGAGAGAGAGAGAGAGAGAGAGAGAGAGAGAGAGAGAGAGAGAGATCTCCCATTCCCCCATTCTTATTACACAGAGAAACAATCTGTTTTTGCCCCATGCTGTCATCCTCATCCCACTCAGGGACTAGAGCTTCCTGCATTGAGCAGGATCATGTGCCTCTTGCTTCTCAGGCCTATTGAGTTGGCAGTGGCAGGAGAATAAGCCAAGGGGGTCCCACCCTTCTTTCAGTGTGCTCCCCATGCTGGCCCTGCTTCACAGAGCAGGATGCCAGGCACTTGCTTTCATCAATAATGGCTTCATTAGATTGAAAGGAGACGAGAGTGACCTCAGTGAAATAGACTTCCTGACCCCAGCTGACCTCCGACCCTCACCCTGACAGCCTCTAAATCTTTTTCTTTTGACACATCCCCCACAAGGAATAGGCAGGAAGAGAACATGATGATCCTGCTATAGCTCACTGTCCAGGAACTGTAACTCTCCAGGCGTCCTCTTGCAGTGGAACTCCTGATACCCAACTGTGATTTCCTCATGGCTGCTGATCCTTCCAGCAATCCCCAAGTCTGGTTTGTGGGTCACAGCCCACACAACTGTCATTCACGTGGTGCCCATTTGTTTGTATCCAATGGTTGTCATGTGCTGTGGAGGCAGGAGGCAGGTATAGCCAAATGCTTTCATTTCTCAATGATACTTTAGTCTGAGCCTTGAACCTACTCTTCCCTGATTCTGCAGTTACTGTTTATTGTGTGCTGATTATACACCAGGCATGCATCATGCATCAAGTGCTTTGTGTGCATTTTCCTTTTCAGTTCTCAAACATCCTAATATGCTCCCCACTTTATTGGAGAGGAAACCAAGACTTATTGAAGTTAAGTGACTTGTCTCAACTTACAGAACATAAGGGGTGGATCCCAGGTCGAGCTCACTCCAACATTCTTCTTCTTTACTTTTTAAGAAATACTGTAGTCCCTCATAAATATGTATGCCTACTATGTACCCACAAAAATTAAAAATTAAAAATACTGTAAAGCAATTAATGCATGCAGTTCAATTAATACTGAAAGAATTATAATAAAAGTCCTCTGGCCACTCCACCCCCTCGACGCCCACAAAGCAACCACTCTTTCAGCCATTTCTTCTGGAGAACATTTCTATATCTCTAAATAATATGCATGCACGTCTCTTCCTTGATTTATTGATTTTAGATATTATCTATTGACTTCCTGTTATGGTAGATGAGGACTTACCTCTCTTACAGGGCCTATCTCCCCTGTCCCCTTCCTCCCAATGTAGTTAAATAACCACCTTCAACTAAATTGATAGCCAATGTTTATACTGTCACGATTATGGAAATATTCATTGCATTGCCAAGTAGTATACTAGGTGAAAATTTTCTTTTTTAATTTCTTTTGTTTTTAGAGATGAGGTCTGGCTATGTTTTCCATGCTGGACTCAAAACAACTGGGCTCAAGCAATCCTCCCACCTCGGCCTCCCGAGTAGCTGGGACTACAGGAAAATTTCCTTTCTTCCACCACTTTCTATTTTCCCTGGACTCTCTAACTGCCTTTCTCCCTTTACTGTCTTGCTTGTCATTAAAATATCCTCAGTTGTTTTCTTGTTTTTTTTTTTGAGACAGAGTTTTTGCTCTTGTCACCCAGGCTGGAGTGCAATGGCGCGATCTCGGCTCACTGCCTTCCGGGTTCAAGCGATTCTACTGCCTCAGCCTCCTAAGTAGCTGGGAATGCAGGTGCCCACCACCACGCCTGGCTAATTTTTGTATTTTTAGCAAAGACGGTTTCACCATGTTGGCCAGGTTGATCTCCAACTCCTGACCTCAGGTGATCCACCTGCCTCAGCCTCCCAAATGCTGAGATTACAGGCATGAACCACCACACCTGGCCTCCCTCTGTTGTTTTGAAAGCCTCCATCATATTATGTTTTCCATTAAGTCCTTTTTCCCAGAACCCCCTCCATTTTGGATGCTCTCTGGGCCTGCTTTCCAGCAGTCACCTTAGCACTTCCTTCTCACTGCTTTCCAGGTTGGAGACAGTGTTTTCTGGATCTCATGTCAACATATTTCTTTTTTTCACACTTGAGAAGTACATCTTCAAGTAATTGCTCAGGAAAGGGTGAATGGGAGTACAATTTCTGTATCCCACATGTCTGAGCATGTTGTTATTTTGCCACTACTTTTGGATGGTTTCAGATCCATGCTCTTCATCACTCTGCTCGGCAGACCTCTCCTAGAATGAAGACAGACTCTCACCTTGCTTTGAGGACATTAAAGTTGGAGATGTCTTTTCTAGATTCTGAAGCTGTGAACCCAGGGTTAGTAGAATAAAAATAACAAAAAATAATGAGAGCTTACTCTTTTCAAAGGCTCACCATGGGCACCAGGTACTGTGATAAGTGCTTTATATATAATTTATCTGTTCGAATCCTCACAACTCTTATGAGACAGGCATGGTTACTATTCTCATTTTACAGGTAAAGATGAGGCACAGAGGGGTTAAGTAGCTTACTCAAAGTCACAGAGTAAGTGATAGTCAGGATTCAAAGTCTAGTAGGTTGACTCTAGAATGAGCACTCAGAGTCAATAATCTATACTTCCATTAGAAGAGGCTTAGGTGGCCAGGTGCGGTGACTCACACCTGTAATCCCAGCACTTTGGGAGGCCGAGACAGGTGGATCACCTGAGGTCAGGAGTTCGAGACCAGCCTGGCCAACATGGTAAAACCCTGTCTCTACTATAAATACAAAAATTAGCCAGGTGTGGTGGTGGGCACCTGTAGTCCCAGCTACTCAGGAGGCTGAGGCAGGAGAATCGCTTGAACTTGGGAGGCAGAGATTGCAGTGAGCCAAGATTGTACCACTGCACGACGCCAGCCTGGGTGATAGAGCAAGACCCCGTCTCAAAAATAAAAATAAAAAAGAGGCTTAAGCAGGCCGAGTGGGTGACTCATGCCTGTAATCACAGCACTTTGGGGGCCAAAGTGGGAGTGGGAGGATCCCTTGAGGCCAAGAGTTCGAGGTTACTGTGAGGTGTGATGCATTCCCCCTAGGCAACAGAGTGAGACCTTATCCTTCAAAAAAAAAAAAAAAAAAAAAAAAAGAGAGAGAGAGAGAGAGAGAAAAAGAGGTTTAGGAGTTAGTATTTGCAGACTTTGTCTTTCATCCATTCCATTTTGTAAATGTGAAAACAAGATCTAAAATACAAGTAATTTGTTCAAGGTGCCACAGATAGTAAATAACAAGAACTAGGTTTCTGGCCTCCTTGTATACTCCTTTCAATCAGAGAATGTAGATTCGAATTGATGTTTCTGGCAGGGCATGGTGGCTCATGCCTCTAATCCTAGCATTTTGGGAGGATGAGGCAGGAGGATCCCTTGAGCCCAGGAGTTTGACACCAGCATGGGCAACACAGGGAGACCCTGTCTCTATAAAATAATAATAGTAATAAAATCAAAAATTAAAAAATTCACATCTCTCCCTGTCTGTTTGGTTGGGAGAAAACTAGTGGAGAAGACAGATATATAACTAGACAAATGCATCAGATTGTGGCTGGGACATAACAGCGTACTATGGAACCAATGAAAGCTAACACATGGGATATGTTATGGGAGGCTTCATAGAGGAGGTGGCATTGGGTTAGACCTTGTATACGATTTTAAAAGCCAGAGTGGGCAGGGCATTCCAGAGTAAAAGAACAGTTGAAACCAAAGCAGGGAGGCTTATAAGAACAGCTTGTGGCCGGGTATGATGGCTCATACCTGTAATCCTAGCAATTTGGGAGGCTGAGACAGGCGGATCACTTGAGCCCAGGAGTTCCAGATCAGCCTGGGCAACATGGCAAAATCCCATCTCTACAAAAAAACACAAAAATTAGCTGGGCATGGTGGCATGTGCTTGTAGTGCCAGCTACTCAGGAGGCTAAGGTGGGAGGGTCACATGAGTCCAGGAGTTCAAGTATACGGTGAGTAGTGATTGCACCAGAACAGCTTGTCTGAGGAACAACTGCTGCAAAGTTTGGTCCCCACATCAGCAAATCCTCCACGTCCCTGGGAACATATATAGAGACCTTCACTCCATTCATTCAATCTTCAATGATACATTCATTCAACATTTTGTCAATAATAGAGATAGAATGGTATGGTATGGTAAGAAAGTTCTGGTTTCCAATCCCAGCTTTGTCACTAACTCACTGTGTGGGGCCTTGAGCAAATCTCTTTCTCTCTGGGCATCAGTTTCCCATCTGTCAAACGGAAGAATGGATTTATGATCTTTATACTCTCTTGGTGCTCACTGCATTTGTGACATTTACAGATGGAGAACAGGACAAAAGTTGTCAAAGTACCCCTGACTCCCATCCTTTCTTCTTCTTTTTTTATTTTTTTATTATACTTTAAGTTTTAGGGTACATTTGCACAATGTGCAGGTTTGTTACATAGGTATACATGTGCCATGTTGGTTTGCTGCACCCATCAACTCGTCATTTACATTAGGTGTTTGTCCTAATGCTATCCCTCCCCCAGTCCCCCATCCCCCGCCATCCTTTCTTCTTTTAGAGTAAGGATTGAAAATAATATTTGTGGCCGGGCGCGGTGGCTTAAGCCTGTAATCTCAGCAATTTGGGAGGCCGAGACGGGCGGATCACGAGGTCAGGAGATCGAGACCATCCTGGCTAACACGGTGAAACCCTGTCTTCACTAAAAAATACAAAAAACTAGCCAGGCGAGGTGGCAGGCGCCTGAAGTCCCAGCTGCTCGGGACTTCAGGCAGGAGAAAGGCATAAACCCGGGAGGCCGAGCTCGCAGTGAGCTGAGATCCGGCCACTGCACGCGAGACTCCGTCTCAAAAAAAAAAAAAAAAAAAAAAAAAAAGAAAGACAGAAAATAACATTTGTGGCCACGCCCAGTGGCTGACACCTGTCATCCTAGCACTTTGGGAGGCCGAGGAGGGCAGATCTTGAGGTCAGGAGATCACGACCATCCTGGCTAACACGGTGGAAACCCGTCTGTACTAAAAATAGGAAAAAAAAAAAAATAGCCGGGAGTGGTGGTGGGCACCTGTAGTCCTAGGTACTCGGAAGACTGAGGCAGGAGAATGGCGTGAACATGGGAGGCGGAGCTTGCAGGGAGCCGGGATCATGCCACTGCACTCCAGCCTGGGCGACAGAGTGAGACTCCGTCTTAAAGAAAAAAAGAGAAAATAACATTTGTGGGCTGGGTGCAGTGGCTCACGCCTATAATTACAACCCTTTGGAAGGCCCAGGAAGGCAGATCACTTGAGCCCAGGAGTTTGAGATCAGCCCTGGCAAGATGGGGAAACCTTGTCTCTACAAAAAATTAAAAATTAACCAGGTGTGGTGGCACATGCCTATAGTTCCTGCTACTCAGGAGGCTGAGGTGGGAGGATCTCTGAGCCCGGGGGAGTGAAGGTTGCAGTAAGCCGAGACAGCACCACTGCACTCCAGCCTGGGTGACAAAGTGAGACCCTGTCTCAAATAAATAGCATAGAAAATAACATCTGTCAACTTCTGCTATGTGCTGGACACAGCTTCCTCCAACTATCCTGTGACATAGGTGTTACTCTTCCCATTTAAGAGAAGAGAAAACTGAAGTTCAGTGTTTGAATAACTTCTTCAAATTTCCCCAGCAAGTGACAACAATAAAATACAGATAGTCTCTGACTTATGATGGTTTAATCTACCATTTTTTGGCTTTATGATGGAGCAAAAATGATACATATTCAGTAGAAACTGTACTTTGAGTACCCATACAATCATTCCATTTTTCACTTTCAGTACTGTATTCAATAACTTATGTGAGGTAGTCAACACTTTATTATAAAATGGGCACCGTGTTTGATGATTGTGCCCAACTGTAGGCTAATGTAAATGTTTTCAGCATGTTAACAGCTAAAATGTATGACTGCCTACTATGTGACAGACATTGAACCTAGGCCCTACCTTAGCTCATGTAATCCCCCCGCAAAACTTCCCAATGTGGGAATTATTGTCTCCTTTTTTATTTTACTTTATTTTATTTTATCTTATCTTATATTGAGATGGAGTTTCACTCTTGTTGCCCAGGCTGGAGTGCAATGGCATGATCTCAGCTCACCGCAACCTCCGCCTCCTGGGTTCAAGCAATTCTTCTGCCTCAGCCTATGGAGTAGCTGGGATTACCGGCTTGTGCTGCCACACCTGGCTAATTTTGTGTTTTAGTAGAAACAAGATTTCTCCATGTTGTTCAGGCTGGTCTCGAACTCCCAACCTCAGGTGATCCGCCTGCCTCAGCCTCCCAAAGTGTTGGGATTACAGGTGTGAGCCACCCTGCCCGGCCTATTGTCTCCATTTTTAAAATGAGAAAGCAGGCCGGGTGCAGTGGCTCACGCCTGTAATCCCAGCACTTTGGGAGGCCGAAACGGGCGGATCACGAGGTCAAGAGATCGAGACCATCCCGGCTAACACGGTGAAACCCCGTCTCTACTAAAAAATATAAAAAACTTAGCCGGGTGTGGTGGCGGGCGCCTGTAAAATTACCCGGATGTGGTGGCGGGCACCTGTAGTCCCAACTACTCGGGAGGCTGAGGCAGGAAGATGGCGTGAACCCGGGAGGCGGAGCTTGCAGTGAGCCGAGATCATGCCATTGCACTCCAGCACTCCAGCCTGGGCGACAGAGCGAGACTCCGTCTCAAAAAAAAAAAAAAAAAAAAAAAAAAAAAAAAAAAAAAAAAGAGAAAGCAGAGGCTCAGAGATTAAACAATTTGCTCATGGTAACTGACGGGAAGTGGCCCATGCAGGTCAGTCCCATGCTGCAGTTCATGCTCCTAACCACTAGGGTACACTGCATTTCAGCAATAGCATCTGAGATGACACCAAACTCTATATAAGCCATGCCGGACTCAAGGCCTCCAAATGATAGGAGTCTGTCCCTTTCCTCTCTTTCCTCTCCTTACCACTGGGTCCCTGCCATGATGGAGGAAGGATGACAGAAAGGCAGATGCATGGAGCTGTCCATTTTTCATTCCAGCCTCTCCTGAATGCAAGCAGCACTGTGAGGTTCTGAAAAGAGCCTCCACTCCTGTTCTATTAAAGGAGAGGGAATGGAACAAAGGGAATGGACATTCCAAGATCCTTGATTCTAAGACTCTCAAAGTCAAATAGACCTTGCAAATCAGCCGACCCTCTCCCATACTCCAAGCTTGACACCAACCATTGTCCATATCAGCTTGCAAACTTCTAGCAACAGGGAACTTACTGCTGTGAATGCCTTGCCCATCCACAGATAGTTGGGATGGTTAGAAAGTTATTTCTTCTGGCCCGGCGCAGTGGCTCACACCTGTAATCCCAGCACTTTGAGAGGCCGAGGCGGGAGGATTGCCTGAGGTCAGGAATTCGAGACCAGCCTGGGCAACATGGTGAAACCTCATATCTACTAAAAATAAAAAATAAAATAAAATTAAAAAATTAGCCAGACGTGGTGGCACATGCTTGTAATCCCAGCTACTGGGGAGGCTGAGGCAGGAGAATTGCTTGAACCCAGGAGGCGGAGGTTGCAGTGAGCCCCAGTTGTGCCACTGCCCTCCAGCCTGGACAACAGAGCAAGACTCCACCTCAAATAAATAAAGAAATAAATAAATAAAAGAAGTTATTTTTTCCATTGAATTCAACCTAGTCTCTATAGCTTCTATCCACTGGGGTCCTTAGAACAAGTCCCCTTCCTCTTTTGCAAAGACTCTGTTGTCATGTTTTCTGTTCAAACTCCATCTTCTCTAGTTTTGTGACCTAAGTTTTTTAAAGGCTCAATGTCTCAATTTTGGTTAATTTTTCACTCTTTTTCCAGAAGTTAGCCCAAAGCCAGATTTACCCAACTTGATCCTCAGTGATCCACAGCTCTTTTTATTTTTCTTTCTTCTTTTTTTTATTTTTTTATTTTTTATTTATTTTATTTTTTTATTTTTTTGAGATGGAGTCTCGCTCTGTCGCCCAGGCTGGAGTGCGGTGGCAGGATCTCAGCTCACTGCAAGCTCCGCCTCCCGGGTTCACGCCATTCTCCTGCTTCAGCCTCTGGAGTAGCTGGGACTACAGGCGCCGGTCACCACATCTGGCCTTTTTTTTTTTTTTCTAGTCTAGAGGGGGTTTCACCATGTTAGCCAGGATGGTCTCGATCTCCTGACCTCGTGATCCGCCCTGGCCTCCCAAAGTGCTGGGATTATAGGTGTGAGCCACTGCACCTGGCCCGATCCACAGCTCTTTTTTAGTGTCTGTGTACTACTTTGTACAGTGCTTTTCAGACCACAAAGTATTTTCCCATTCATTATATCACTAGACCCTGGAAAACAAGGCAGCCAGAAAAAGAGGGAGATGAGGTGGGCACATTGTTATCGAATTTTTGCAGATGAGGCAGATCTCTGCCCCCAGTACCAGCCTTACTGCCGACTGTACTCCTTGTCCTTCCCCTTCTCACTTCTGTCACAATGCATACTCTAGGGCCTCCAATAGCTTGACTGTCTTTCTCCTGAGGGTTTCCCCATGATTACCCCTCTGCCTGAAGCACCATTTCCCTTATTTTCACTTTGCTGATCACTATTAATTCTCTTTTCTTTTTATTTTTGAGACACAGTCTTGCTCTGTCTCCCAGGCTGGAGGGCAGTGGCACAATCACGGCTCACTGCAGCCTCTGCCTCCTGGGTTCAAGCAATCCTCCCATCTCAGCCTCCCAAGTAGCTGGCATTGCAGGCATGTGCCACCACGCCTGGCTAATTTTTGTATTTTTAGTAGAGATGGGGTTTCACCATGTTGGCAAGGCTGGTCTTGAACTCCTGGCCTCAAGTGATTTGCCTGCCGCAACCTCCCAAAGTGCTGGGATTACAGGCATAGGCCGCCGCACCGGGTCTCATTTTCTTTATTTTATTATTATTATTATTAATATTCTGAGACAGGGCCTCACTCTGTCACCCAGACTGGAGTGCACTGGTGTGATCTTGGCTCACCGCAACCTCTGCTTCCCAGGATCAAGCCATTCTCTTGCTTTAGCCTCCTGATAAACTGGGATTACAGGTGCGTGCCACTACTGCCCGGGTAATTTTTCTATTTTTAGCAGAGAAGGGGTTTCACCATGTTGGCCAGGCTGGTCTCAAACTCCTGACCTCAGGTGATCTGCCCGCTTCAGTCTCCCAAAGTGCTGGGATTACAGGCATAAACTACCGCGCTCAGCCACCTCATTTTCTTTTCTTTTCTTTTTTTTTCCAGATGGGGTCTTGCTCTGTCGCCCAGGCAGGAGTGCAGCGGCAGGATCTCAGCTCACTGCAACCTCTACCTCCCATGTTCAAGCAATTCTCCTACCTCAACCTCCCAAGTAGCTGGCATTACAGGCACGTACCACCACACCCAACTAATTTTTGTATTTTTAGTGGACATGGGGTTTCACTATGTTTGCCAGGTTGGTCTCAAACTCTTGACCTTGGGATCTATCTGCCTCGGACTCCCAAAGTGCTGGGACTACAGGCGTGAGCCACTGTGCCTCACCCCATTCTCTCTTTTTTTTTTTTTTTTGAGACGGAGTCTCGCTCTGTCACCTAGGCTGGAGTGCAGTGACACAATCTCGGCTCACTGCAAGCTCCACCTCCTGGGTTCACGCTGTTCTCCTGCCTCAGCCTCCTGAGTAGCTGGGACTATCAACGCCTGCCACCATGCCCGGCTAATATTTTGTATTTTTAGTAGAGTCGGGGTTTCACTGTAGCTAGGATGGTCTCGATCTCCTGACCTCGTGATCTGTATGCCTTGGTCTCCCAAAGTGCTGGGATTACAGGCATGAGCCACCGTGTCCAGGCCCATTCTCTTTTTGTAAATTAAAAACATATTTTTATAAAGATGAGGTCTTCTTATGTTGTCCACGTTGGCCTTGAATAATGGCTGGCCTCAACCAATCCTCCTGCCTCCCAAAACACTGGGATTACAAGTGTGAGCCATAGCTCCCAGCCCCTTTCCCATTTTTTTTTTTTTTTAAATTTTTTTTTAGATAGAGGCTAGCTCTGTCACCTAGGCTGGAGTGCGGTGGTGTGTTACCAGCTCACTGCAACCTCTACTTCCTGGGTTCAAGCAATTTTCTTGCCTCAGCCTCCAAAGTAGCTGGGATTATAGGCGCCCGCCACCATGCCTGGCTAATTTTTGTATTTTTAGTAGAGATGGGGTTTCACCATGTTGGTCAGGCTAGTCTCGAACTCCTGACCTCAGGTGATCCACCTGCCTCGGCCTCCCAAAATTGCTGGGATTACAAGTGTGAGCCACAGCCCCTGGCCCCCTTTCCCATTTTTTATAGTACTCTGCACATCTATGACAGCATTTGTCCCACCGTATTATATATATTTGCTTATTTGTCTTTCTCTCCCACTGACCACTAGAATGTAAACCCTGTAAGCCAGGGACTATGTCTGTTTTGTTCATTGTATCAGTACGCAGCACAAAGCTTGGCATAACATAATTGCTTATTTAATATTTGTTGAATGAATAAATGCATGGCTTGCCCCTGTTTCCACAGTTAATAATGGCCAAAATTAGAATGCAGATTTTATTTCCAAGTGCAAGAATTTGTTTTTACCATCTCCTTAACCCAACCTAGTTCCTACTCCTAACCCCTACTATCAGCCCTGTCCCCACTAATTCCTTAGAATCTTAGATCACTTATCCGAAAGGGAACTTAGAGCTCATCTGATTCAATCCCTTCATTTATAGATAAGAGAACTAAGACTCATAGAAGGTAAATGCTTTGTCAAGGCAACACAGCAAAAATTGTGGCCATCCTTTCTTCCTGACAACCAGATTGGTGGTTTTTTTTAATGGCATTCACCAATGAGTTCATAGACTCCCAGGGCTTTGTCTTGGGGATGGGGGTAGAGTAGTAAACAAATAATTCCATCTCAGGCTCTCCTTTTATACTCCCTAGACACCCCAAAGGCTGGACACCCAAGAGTCTATTCTGAGACATCCCATCAGGCAGAAATTTCAAGCAAGACAGGATGGAGGGCTATGTGTGTGTGTGTGTAGGATCACCAAGGATGGGGCACCAAGGATGCAGACGTGAAAACTGGACTGCAGCACAACCCCTCTGTTGTGGGGTCCCTCGAGGCTCCCACCATGGCAACACCACTCCCTCTGCCCCTGAAACTGACCTTTGGGGCCAGAGATCAATAACTTGGACTTTGGCTTCAGTCCCCTTTGGCCCCCCAGTGACCATAGGCTGCCCAGAAGAGCTAGCGGGACTCAGGGTCATTAAGTAACTGTCACTCTTCTCCAGTCCCACTTTGGGGCATGGCTGGGGGAGGGGCCAGGGATGGGAGCCATATGGAGAGTCACAGGTGTGGTCTGGTTCTTCCCATCCTCACTGGAAGAGAAGTGACCTCTATCTCTCCTTGACTCCCACCCACTTCCCCTTTTTAGCCTCAGCCAAGAAGGCTTCCTCCTGCCCTATCTACTCCCTCCACGTCCTTAGCAACTGAGCCCTGACTTCCCTCACGGAAACCCTGTGCTCCTCACTATGTTTCTTTTAGTCCCATCTTTTATGAACCCCCTCTCCTCCCACTGTGCTCACACTTTATGTAAACTGGAGGTATTTTACCCTTTTGTCAACCAAGACGTAGTCAGAAGCCAGCTGCGGTGGCTAACTCCTATAATCCCAGCACTTTGGGAGGCCGAGGTAGGTGGATCACCAGAGGT
This sequence comes from Chlorocebus sabaeus, assembly GCF_047675955.1. Lineage (NCBI taxonomy): Eukaryota > Metazoa > Chordata > Mammalia > Primates > Cercopithecidae > Chlorocebus > Chlorocebus sabaeus. Next base: position 110,719,883 of record NC_132923.1, read on the forward strand.
CAGGAGTTCAAGACCAACCTGGCCAACATGGTGAAACCCTGTCTCTACTAAAAATACAAAAAGTTAGCCAGGCGTGCTGGTGGGCACCAGTAATCCCAGTTATTTGGGAGACTGGGGCAGGAGAATCACTTGAGCCAGGGAGGCAGAGGTGGCAGTGAGCCAAGATCACGCCATTGCACTCTAGCCTCGGCAGCAAGAGCAAGACGCATCTCAAAAAAAAAAAAAAAAAAAAAAAAGACAATAGTCAGGAATTCCTCATTCACCTTTTTCTAAATATCTCATCCCAGGTGTCATCTCACCAACAATTCCCCTCCAGAGGAATCCACTGTTCTGCTATACTTTTAGCAGGACCCTGTTTCAGAACCACACTCACCTACCCCACCCCCACCTCACCAACTTTCTGTGCTCTTCACCCACCATTCCTTGTCCACCTCCACCCCAGTGCCCCAGCCAATCACTACTGATTGATTGATTTGAGAGCAGCAGGGGAAAGAGGATCGATGGAGGACTCTGGGTCTATTTTTATTCAAAGCAAAAGGTTTAAGAGGGGGTGGATATTCATTGTGAAGAGAATGCAGAAGTCACTGTGGCGCTCCACAGCTTAGCTGACATGGTCTGCAGCATGGGGGAGGATAGGTCAGGCCATTGGGGGTGGGAATGGATGCTCTGAAGGCTGGGAGGAGAGTGGTATGGGGGCTGATAAGGTAAGAAGAAGGCACACATCAGGAGTCTGGGCATAAGGTGAGGTTCCCCAACGCTGCCCCTCAGGGAGGAAAATTATCACCTGAAGTCATTCTTCCCAGCTCAGAGAGGATGTCCTGGGTCCCCAGTACTCTCAATGTCCAGCAGGGGACACCCTCACCCCACATGACCCCTTTCCTCATCCACCATCACTAAGTTCCTTTGTTCATTCATTCATTCATACATTGAAATGTTGTTTGAGTGCCACTATGTGCCAGACACCATGCCACAGACTGGAAAAATACAGGCATGAGCAAGACAGACACACAGACAAATGAGGTTCCAGGCCTTTGGCACGAGTAGGGCAGGACTACAGTGAACAAATAGTTACAGTGATTTAATTTAAGGGAAAGGAAATCAGAAAAAAGCTTTCCTCAGAAACTGACTTTGAAACAAAAACTTAACAGATGCCTAAATCTTGACCAAAGAAAATGTGGAAAAGATTTAAAGAGGGGGAGTGTGTATGTGTGTGTATGTGTTAAGGGTGTGTTTCAGGCAGAGGGAACAATCTGTGCAGACCTTGAAGCAGAAAAGATCAAGGCCCCTTTAGAGGATTGAACAGAGAAACCTGTGCACGGCTGGATTCAGGTTTGGTTGGAGGTTTAACCTTTTAAATTGTAGAATGCACACGTGTGGACACACACACACGTTCACACAGACGGCTGGGGCCTCCATTTCCCAAGGCGCAATTTTCTTGGTAATCACTTTTTTTTTTTTTTTTTTTGAGATGGAGTCTCACTCTGTCACCCAGGCTGGAGTGCAGTGGCACAATCTTGGCTCACTGCAAGCTCCGCCTCCCGGGTTCACACCTTTCTCCTGCCTCAACCTCCCGAGTATCTGACAGGCACCCGCCACCACGCCTGGCTAATTTTTTGTATTTTTAGTAGAGACGGGGTTTCACCGTGTCAGCCAGGATGGTCTTGATCTCCTGACCTCGTGATCCACTTGCCTTGGCCTCCCAAAGTGCTGGGATTGCAGGCGTGAGCTACCGCGCCCAGCTTTTTTTTTTTTTTTTTTTTAAAAAGAGAAGGTGAGGACAGAGAGCCAGCAGACCTCTGAGGCCTTTCCAAAGTAATCAAACTCAAAACTTGTCTTCCAGAAATGAGTGGAACAGAGGTAGATTTAGCTTAAGCTTCAGGGCTTCTCCTTGGGAGGAGTTAAGTAATGAGTGCAAATGAGATTTTTTTTTTTTTCTTTTGAGGTGGAGTCTCTGTTGCTCAGGCTGGAGTGCAGTGGCCGGATCTCAGCTCACTGCAAGCTCCACCTCCCGGGTTCATGCCATTCTCCTGCCTCAGCCTCATGAGTAGCTGGGACTACAGGCCCCACCACCACGCCAGGCTAATTTTTTTGTATTTTTAGTAGAGACGGGGTTTCACTGTGTTAGCCAGGATGATCTCAGTCTCCCGACCTCGTGATCTGCCCGCCTTGGCCTCCCAAAGTGGTGGGATTACAGGCGTGAGCCACCGCACCCCACCTTTCTTTCTTTTTCTTCTTTTTTTGATATGGAGTTTCTCTCTTTTGCCCAGACTGGAGTGAAGTGGCACAATCTTGGCTCACTGCAACCTCCGTCCCCAGGTTCAAGCAATTCTACCTCAGCCTCCCAAGTAGCTGGGATTATAGGTGCCTGCTACCACACCAGGCTAATTTTTGTATTTTCAGTAGAGACAGGGTTTCACCATGTTAGCCAGGATGGTCTTGAACTCTTGATCTGAAGTGATCCGCCTGCCTTAGCCTCCCAAAGTGCTGGGGTTACAGGCATGAGCCACCATGCCCGGTCAATCTAATATTAATAGAAGGCACAGAGCCCACCCTGTGGGGGGCCTCCTCATCTCAAGGTCAGACCAGGACTCAACCATCGGGGAACCCCTGGTCAGATGGAGAAGACAGAACCTGCTGAGAATCTGATCCCCTGACCTTCTCAATACTAACCTTGGCTGGGAGTGGTGGTATGTACCTGCAGCCTCAGCTATGCAGGAGGCTGAGGTGGGAGGATTGCTTGAGCCTGGGAGGTTGAGGTTGCAGTATGCTGTGATTGCACTACTGCACTCCAACCTGGATAACAGAGTAAGACACTGTCTCAAAACAAAACAAAACAAAGAATCACTAACCCTGCCCCCTCCTCCTCATTCTGCTCCCAGATCCCTCTCCAAACCTGGTTGGCCCTTCAGGCCCTCAGGTTGTCCTCCTCTGTACCAGGCTATGTTTCTTCAAAGCCCCTCCTTCCCTCAACCTTTGGGGGTTTCCTGGAAAGAGAGTGGTGGTGGTGAGAGTCTGCTTCAAAGTGGCCCCCAGTCTCCCCCTCAGAGGTTATTTTGGAAGGTGACACCTTCCCTTTGCCTACCACCCTCTCAAAGCCTGACCCCTCACTGGCACACACAGCTGCTGTGACAGCTAGCTCGAGGGAAACTGCAAGACCAGAGGCTGAGCCTCCCAACTGCTCAGGGAAAGTCAGGGGTAGAGGGTGGTGGGGAACAAGGTCCCTGCTTGGCAAACACAAGTGGGTACAAGGTAAGGTGCAGGAGCAGGAGTCTCTGGTGTTACAAAAGCAGCCCCAGGCCCATAGAATCCTCTGCCCAGGAGTCTGTCTCTGAGAGTACATTGAATAGCAAGCAGGTGCCCCTCTTCCTGGCACCCATTTTAAGATGTAGAAACTAAAGAAATGACTTGAAGACACTTCTAGAGCAAGCTAGTGACAGGACAAGGCTAGAATCCAGATCTCCCAGTTCTGTCCAGTGTCCTCTTTCTGCAATCCCAATGGTCCCTTCACCAGGAATCTAGGATTTTCCAAACCCATGGCCCAGTCATGGCACTGGATTGTAATGCCTGACTGACTTGTCTCTTTCATCACAGCTTAGGGGCCCCTTGGGGGCAGGGACCCTGTTTCCCTCTCCTTTATATCTTTTGCCCCCCAGCATGGGGCCTAGCACCTGTTTGAGACTTAGGACACATTTGTTCAACATACAGATTGACAAAATGAATGGAGTGATTTCGGCTGTGGGCTTCTGGTTGTTGACTCATTCATTGCACATGTTTTGTCAAACAGCACCTATGTATGTGAGACTGTGCGGAGGTGTGAATGTGGGTAAAAAAATGCTCAAGCTTTTTTTCTGCCCTGTAGGATGCTATAATCTGGAAGGAAATGTCAGGAGAGGGAACAGGAAGGGGAAATAGCCATCTGTTGAATAGTAGTTAGGCCCTGAGTAAATTCCTTATGTAAGTGACCTCTCCAACACGGTGGGTATTAACAACCCTATTTCACAGGTGCAGAAAGAGGTTCACAGAAGCTCAATAACCTGCCCAAGGTAGGCTGTGGCTGATGGGGCTTAGAAGTCATCCAGGCCTCATACTCTTTCTACTGTCATCATGACATAGAGTAGGATAGACCTGAGGAGGTGTCTGTCTGTACTGAGGGCTGGGGACCCTCAGAGGTAGGATAGCTTACTGAATTGGGATCTTAGAGGCTTTTAAAGGGAGGAAGTTGCCCAGTGAACCTTAAAGTTGAGGTCATTGGTGAGATGGGAATTGGGGATCCTCTCCAAGGGTATGAAAACCCTGGGACCCTGGGAGAGTGTCCTTGGAGTGCTCTGCAGCTGGCTAATGGACAGGAGAGGGTGGATGCATGGTCCTAACTTCTTGTTAGATCATGTGCTTCTTTTTTTTTTTTTTTTTGAGACAGAGTTTCACTCTTGTTGCCCAGGCTGGAGTGCAATCTCAGCTCACTGCAACCTCTGCCTCCTGCGTTCAAGCGATTCTCCTGCCTCAGCCTCCTGAGTAGCTGGGATTAGAGGCATGTGCCACCATGCCCGCTAAGTTTTTGTATTTTTAGTAGAGACGGGGTTTCACCATGTTGGCCAGGTTCATCTTGAACTCCTGATCTCAAGTGATCCACTGGCCTTGGCCTCCCAAAGTACTGGGATTACAGGTGTGAGCCACCATGCCCTGCCGTTGATCACATGCTTCTTTAAGAAGGCCCTGGGCCCAGTTCCTCCTGCAGCCCCATGACACCAACCATACCTCTTATTTTTGGTCAATGTTAGTTGAATAAACAGATCTTTCTCTCCTGACTCCTTGGGTGAGCAATCAAGATTGGCAGATCTTGGTCCCATCCTGGCAAAGGACCTGCTGCCTTCCAAGCCCTCCTTGTGGTACCCAAATTGACCTCGTTTTCTGGGGCGATAGCCCATCCAATCCAGGGGCTTGCTCATTGAGATGCTTTCTCATTGAAATGAGGATGCCAACTCTTTTCCCAAGCTGAAAGGAAAAAGAATCATGGGCTAAAATTAACAAGCTCAATACAGAGCACTGATAAAAGGGCTCATGCTCTGGAATCAGACCAATGTGGCTTTCAAATCCATTATGTCTGGCGCAGTGGCTCACACCTGTAATCTTAGCACTGTGGGAGGCTGAAGTGGGAGGATCAATTTGAGTCCAGGGGGTCGAGGTTACAGTGAGTTATGATTGCATCACTGCACTTCAACCTGGGCAACAGGGTGAGACCCTGTGTCTTAGAAAAAATGTTCACTCTCTGCCTTCACGGCTTACTGATCTTAAACAAGTCCTCTATCTTCTCTAAGCCTCAGTTTTCTCTTCTGTGAAAGAGGACTAATGATACCCAGATCGTCTAAATCCTAATCTGATCATCTTTCCCCTGCCCCAGTCTCTCTTGGCTGATGTGAAGTACGATTAGACATTGACAGCTTGGCTCTGAGTCAAGGAAAGATCAGGAAAGAGATAGGAACAATCAGGACAGCCGGGTGGGGTGGCTCACGCCTGTAATCCCAGAACTTTGGGAGGCCGAGGCAGGTGGAACACAAGGTCAGGAGATCGAGACCATCCTGGCTAACACGATGAAACCCTGTCTCTACTAAAAATACAAAAAAATTAGCCGGGTGTGTGGTGGGCGCCTGTAGTCCCAGCTACTCGGGAGGCTGAGGCAGGAGAATGGCGTGAACCTGGGGGGTGGAGGTTGCAGTGAGCTGAGATCACGCCACTGCACTCTAGCCTGGGCGACAGAGTCAGGCTCATCTCAAAATAAATAAATAAATAAATAAATAAATAAATAAATAAATAAATAAAGGAAAGATCAGGACAGTCTCTGGAAAAAAAGAAAATACAGGCTGTCTGTTTGGTGCTTACAATGGATGAGCTGCGGATACTCCAGATACAATATTAATAAAACATAACTTCAGGCCAGGCGTGGTGGCTCATGCCTGTAATCTCAGCACTTTGGGAGACCGAGGCAGGCAGATCACCCAAGGACAGGAGTTTGAGACCAGCCTGACCAACATGGAGAAACCTTGTCTCTACTAAAAATACAAACATTAGCTGGGCATTGTGGCGCATGCCTGTAATCCCAGCCACTTGGGAGGCTGAGGCAGGAGAATCACTTGAACCTCGGAAGTGGAGGTTGTGGTGAGCTGAGATCGCACCATTACACTCCAGCCTGGGCAGCAAGGGTAAAATTCTGTCTCAAAAATAAATAAATAATAAAACATAACTTCAGTTCATAAAACTATTGTCAAGTAGTGTGGTAGGCACTTAACATACTTCTTAACATACTTCATATCTTTTTTTTTTTTTTTTGAGATGGAGTGTCACTGTTGCTCACCCTGGAGTGCAGTAGTGCGATCTTGGCTCACTGCAACCTCTGTCTTCTGGGTTCAAGCAATTCTCATGCCTCAACCTCTCAAGTAGCTGGAATTATAGGCATGCACCATCACACTTTGCTAATTTTTGTATTATTATTATTATTGAGACAGACTCTCGCTCTGTTGCCCAGGCTGGAGTGCAGTGATACGATCTCATCTCACTGCAACCTCTGACTCCCTGGTTCAAGCGACTTTCCTGCCTCAGTCCCCCTAGTAGCTGGGATTACAGGCATGTGACACTATGCCCAGCTAATTTTTGTATTTTTAGTAGAGATGGGGTTTTGCCATGTTGGCCAGGCTGGTCTGGAACTCTGGACCTCAGGTAATCCACCTGCCTCGGCCTCCCAATGTGGTGGGATTACAGGTGTGAGCCACCGTGCCCGGCAAAGTTTTGTATTTTTAGTAGAGATGGTGTTTTACCACATTGGCTAGGCTGGTCTTTTTTTTTTTTTTTTTTTTTTGAGATGGAGTTTCGATGTTGTTGCCCAGGCTGGAGTGCAATGGCGCAATCTCAGCTCACTGCAACCTCTGCCTCCTGGGTTCAAACAATTCTTCTGCCTCAGCCTCCATAGTATCTGGGATTACAGGCACCCGCCACCACGTCCAGCTAATTTTTTGTATTTTTAGAAGAGACGGGGTTTCACTATATTGGACAGGCTGATCTTGAACTCCTGACCTCAGGCAATCCACCTACCTCAGCCTCCCAAAGTGCTGGGATTATAGGCGTTAGCCACCGAGGCTGGCGGCCAGGCTGGTCTTAAACTCCTGACCTCAAGTGATCTGCCTGCCTCAGCCTCCCAAAGTGTTAGAATTACAGGCATAAGCCACCACTCCCAACCTTAACATATTTCATAGCTAATCTTCAGAGAGGTATTCTTACTCCCATTCTAAAGATGAGGAAATAGAGGTCTCAGAGTGATTGTCTTCATGCAAGATCACTTGGGTGAAGCATGTGTATCTATCAGGACTCAACTGCAGATAACATAAATTCTATTGCCAAGAAGAAAGGGATGTCATACAGGGCATTAAGTGCTTCCAAAATAATTGAAAGGGCTCTACTTCTAGACTAGGCTTGCAGGAATAACTTTAGAACTCGGCAGAATTGAGCAGCCAGGGGAGCTGTTTCCTTTGCTACATTCAAAGATGGTGAAGATCAGGGAGTTCACACTGCAATGTTGGCTCCAGACCTGTGCTAGATCCATGCCAGCAAAAAACAAAAACAAAAAAGATTCCAAGTTTTAGCTATGCAGCATGAATAAGTTCTAGAGTTCTGCTGTACACTGTGTCTATAATGAACAATACTGTATTTTGCATTTAAAATTTTTTAGATCCCAGCACTTTGGGAGGCCAAGGCAGGCAGATTGCTTGAGACCAGCCTGGGCAATATGGCGAAATCCCGTCTCTACAAAAAATACAAAAAAATGACTGGATGCGGTGACTCCCGCACTTGGGAGGCCAAGACGGGTCAATCACCTGAGGTCAGAAGTTCGAGACCAGCCTGGCGAACATAGTGAAACCCCATCTCTACTAAAAATACCAAAATTAGCTGGGTGTGGTGGCAGGTGCCTGTAATCCCAGCTACTTGGGAGGCTGAGACAAGAGAATTGCTTGAACCCAGGAGGCAGAAGTGGCAGGTTGCAGTGAGCCAAGATTGCACCATTGCACTCCAGCCTGGGTGACAAGAGTGAAACTCCCTCTCAAAAAAGAAAAAAAAAATCCACTGGGCATGGTGACACACACCTGTAGTCCCAGCTACTAGGGAGGCTGAGGTGGAAGGATCGTTTGAGCCCAAGAGGTCGAGGCTCCAGTGAGCCATGATTATGCCACTGCACTCCAGCCTGGGAGACAGAGTGAGATTCTGTCTCAAAAATAATTTTTTTTTTTTGTTAGGAGGCTAAGATCTTTTTTTTTTTTTTTGAGATGGAGTCTTGCTCTGTCACCCAGGCTAGAGTGCAATGGTGCAATCTCGGCTCACTGCAAACTCCACCTCCTGGGTTCACACTATTCCCCTGCCTCAGCCTCCCAAGTAGCTGGGACTACAGGCACCCGCCACCACGCCCGGCTAATTTTTTGTATTTTTTTTTAGTGGAGATGGGGTTTCACTGTGTTAGCCAGGATGGTCTCGATCTCCTGACCTCATGATCTGCCCGCCTTGGCCTCCCAAAGTGCTGGGATTACAGGCGTGAGCCACTGCACCCGGCCAGGAGGCTAGATCTTATGTTATGTGTTCTTACCACAAAACAACAACAATAACAACAGAACAAGGAAACCTTTGGAGGTTATAGGTAATATATTTATTACCTTGACTGTAGTGATGGTTTTGCAAGTATATTCATATATCCATACCCATCAAGCTGTACACATTAAATATGAGCAGTTTTTGTGTATCTATTATACTCCATTAAAGTTGTTTTTTTTGTTTTGTTTTGTTTGAGATGGAATCTCGCTCTTGTCACCCAGGCTGGAGTGCAGTGGTGTGATCTCTGCTCGCTGCAACCTCCGCCTCCCAGGTTCAAGTGATTCTCCTGCCTCAGCCTCCCGAGTAACTGGGATTACAGGCGCCCTGCACCACGTCCAGCTAATTTTTGTATTTTTAGTAGAGATGGGGTTTCGCCATGTTGGCCAGGCTGGTCTCGAACTCCTGACCTCAGGTGATCTGCCAGTCTCAGCCTCCCAAAGTGCTGGGATTACAGGCATGAGCCACCGCAGCCAGGCTAAAGCAGCTTTTAAAAACAACTTTATGGCCGGGCGCGGTGGCTTAAGCCTGTAATCCCAGCACTTTGGGAATCCGAGACGGGCGGATCACGAGGTCAGGAGATCGAGAGCATCCTGGCTAACACGGTGAAACCCGGTCTCTACTAAAAAAAAAATACAAAAAAAAAAAAAAAAAAAAAAAAACTAGCCGGGTGCGGTGGCGGGCGCCTGTAGTCCCAGCTACTAGGGAGGCTGAGGCAGGAGAATGGCGTGAACCCGGGAGGCGGAGCTTATAGTGAGCCGAGATCCGGCCACTGCACTCCAGCCTGGGCGACAGAGCGAGACTCCGTCTCAAAAAAAACAAAAACAAAAAACACAACTTTATTAGCCGGATGTAGAGGTGGGTGCCTGTAATCCCAGCTACTCGGGAGGCTGAGGCAGGAGAATAGGCAGGAGAATCACTTGAACTCGGGAGGGTGAGTCAAGATCGTGCCATTGCACTCCAGCCTGGGTGACAGAGTGAGACTCCATCTCAAAAAAATTAAAAAAAAAAAAGTTGCTTCAAATCCTGACCCAAAGACTTCTGACACTGCTGCAGAAATGGCTTTGATTCAAAGCCTTTAACCTCTTTTCTTCCACCTTCCAAAGCTCACCCAAATGTATCTAGATTAGTAGATCCACATTCACATCCAGAGCCCTAGCTGCAAGGGAGTCTGGGAAACGTAGTTTTTCACTTTCCATCTGTGCAGTCCAGGAAGCCAGGCTAGGAGGGAGGAAGGAATGTTGAATGCCAAACCACCATTTCTGCAACTGCAAAGCCTGTGCCTTTTCATCGAATTACCTGGCTCAGGTCCTGCTTTTGGTGTGGGGAATGCTGATGTATAGGTTTTAGTGGAAACTTCAGCTGGTCCCTCATTTCTTAGAGCTCCTATTGGAGCAGGAGGCATTCATGGGAAACTCTAGGAAGGCAGTTTAAGTGTCAGGAGAGCAGGAATATTCCTCTATTTCTCTCTTTCTCTCTCTACCTTTCTTTAACAGCTTTATTAAAATATAATAACATATTATACAATTCATTTATTTAAAGTGTACAATTCAATAGATTTTAGTCTAGTCACAGAATTGTGCAACTATCACCACAATTTATTTTAGAACATCTTCATCATGCTAAATAATGCAGTCTCCATACCCCGTCCCCAACCCACATCCTCTGGCAACCACTAATCCACTTTCTGTCTCTATGGATTTCCCTATTGTGTACATTTCATATAAATAGAACTACATAATATGTTGCCTTTGTGTCTGGCTTCTTTCACTTAACATAAAGGTTTTCACTGTTGATTCATGTTGTAACATGTATCAATACTTTTTTTTTTTTTTTTTTTTTTTTGAGACAGGGTCTCTATTGCCCAGGCTGGAGTGCAGTGGCATGATCATAGCTCACTGCAGCCTCAACCTCCTGGGCTCCAGCCATCCTCCCACCTCAGCCTCCCAAGTAGCTGGGACAGCAGGTATGTGCCACCACACTCAGCTAATTTTAAAATTTGTTCATACAGACAGGGTCTCACTATGTTGTCTAGGCTTATCTGAAACTCGTGGGAGCAGCAATCCTCCTGCTTCGGCACAGGCATGAGCCGTCGCTCCCAGGTCTTTAACTTTTTTTTTTTTTTTTTTTTTTTAACCCAGAGGCAGGGTCTTGCTCTGTCACCCAGGCCGGAGTGCAGTGGCACAGTCATAGCTCACTGCATCCTCAAACTCCTGGGGCTTAAGTGATCCTCCCACCGCACCCTGCTAATTTTTAAATTGTTCTGTAGCCATGAAGTCTCGCTTTGTTGCCTAGGCAGGTTTCAAACTTTTGACTTCAAGCAATTCTCTTGCCTTGCCCTTCTGAAGTGCTGGGATTACAGGTACTCGGCCTCTGTTTAGTTTTTTGAGGAACTGCCTATCTGTTTTCCACAGTCACTGTACCATCTTATATTTCTACCAGCAATGTATAAGGGTTCCAATTTCTCTGCAATCTCGCTAACATTTGTGTTTTTTTCTGTTTTGGCTTATTTTGTGTAATTGTAGTCATCCTAGTAGGTGTGAAATGGTATCTCATTGTGGTTTCCACTTGCATTTTCCTGATGGTTAATGATGGTGAGCATCTTCTTACATACTATTTGACCAGTTGTACATCTTCTTCAGAGAAATGTCTGCTCAGATTCTTTGCCCATTTTTAAATTTGGTTGTCTTTTATTATTGAGTTGCAAGGGTTATTTTTGTGTTCTGAATACAAGTTTCTTTTCAGATATGATTTGAAAATATTTCATCTTGTTCTGTGAGTTGTCTTTTCACATTCTTTTTCAAAAAATAATTTATTTAGGTGGAATTAATATAACTTAAAAGCAATCATTTTAGGGCTAGGCAAGGTGGTTCATGCCTGCAATCCCAGTTGGAGACCGAGGCAGGAGGATTGCTTGAGCTCAGGAGTTTAAGACCAGCCTGGGTAACATAGCAAGACCTTGTTTCTACTAAAAAAAAAAAAAAAAAAATTACCCTGGTGTGGTGGTTCATGCCTACAGTCCCAGCTACTCAGGAGGCTGAGGTGGGATAAATGCTTGAGCCCAGGAGGTTGAGGCTGCAGGTAGCCATGATTGTGCCACTGCACTCCAACCTGGGTGACAAAGGGAGACTCCATCTCAAAAAAACAAAACAAAACAAAATTAGCCGGGCACAGTGGCTCAAGCCTGTAACCCCAGCACTTTAGGAGGCTGAGGCAGGCAGATCACCTGAGGTCAGGAGTTCAAGACCAGTCTGACCAACATGGAGAAACCCCGTCTTTACTAAAAATACAAAATTAGCTAGGTGTGGTGGCACATGCCTGTAATCCCAGCTACTCGGGAGGCTGAGGCAGGAGAATCGCTTGAACCTAGGAGGCGGAGGTTCCAGTCAGCCGAGATTGCACCATTGCACTCCAGCCAGGGCAACAAGAGTAAAACTCTGTCTCAAAAAAAAAAAAAAAGAAAGAAAAAGAATCATACAATTGCATACAGTTGTGACTTTTTGTGTCTGGTTTATTTGCTTTAGCATAATGTTTTGGAGTTTCTCCATGTTGCAGTATGTATCAATACTTTATTCCTGTTTATGGATGAATATTCCATTGTATATATGCACTACAATTTATCCATTCATCTGTTGATGGACATATGGGCTGTTTTCTACCTTTGGGGCTATTTCTTTCCTTTTTTTTTTTTTTTTTTTTTTTTTTTGAGGCGGAGTCTTGTTGTGTTGCCCAGGCTGGGTGCAGTGGCACGATCACGGCTCACTGCAACCTCTGCCTCCCAGGTTCAAGCAATTCTCTGCCTCAGCCTCCTGAGTAGCTGAGATTACAGGCGCCTGCCACCACACCTGGCTAATGTTTTTTTTGTATTTTTTGTAGAGATGGAGTTTCACCATGTTGGCCAGGCTGGTCTTGAACTCCTGACCTCGTGATCCACCCACCTCAGCCTCCCAAAGTGCTGGGATTAAAGACGTGAACCACCGTGCCCGGCTGGGCTATTTCAAATAATGTTACTATGAACAGGAACGCATACGTGCTTGTTTGAGTATCTATTTCCAATTTGGGGTATATACTAGAAGTGGAATATGCTAATTCTTTACCTTTGAGGAATCACCAAATTGTTTTGCCATAGCACCTGGACCATTTTGCATTTCCACCAACAATGTATGAGAGTTCCAATTTCTCTGCATCCTTGCCAACAGCACTTGCTTTTATTTTTTCAAGACAGATTCTCTGTTGCCCAGTGCAATGACGCAATCTCAGCTCACTGCAACCTCCGCCTCCTGGGTTCAAGTAATTCTTCTGCCTCAGCCTCCCAAGTAGCTGGGATTACAGGCGCATGCCACCACACCCAGCTAGTTTCTTGTATGTTTAGCAGAGACAGGGTTTCACTGTGTTGGCCAGGCTGGTCTTGAACTCGTGACCTCGTGATCCGCCTGCCTTGGCCTCCCAAAGTGCTAGGATTATAGGCGTGAGCCACCACACCCGGCCACCAACAACGCTTGTTATTTTCCTTTATTTTATTATTTATTTATTTATTTTTGAGATGGAGTCTCGTTCAGTGAACCACCATGCCTGACCTATTTTCTTTAAAAAAATATATATATAATATATATGTATATGTATATATATACATATATACATATGTGTGTATATATATACATATATATACACATATATACATATATGTGTGTGTATATATACACAGCTATCCTATACTTCCTTTGATGGAATCTTATGAAGCACAAAGATTTTTAATTTTGGTGAAATCCAATTTTCCTACTTTATTTTTTGTTGCTTGTGCTTTTTGTGTTGTATCTAAGAAAGTTTTGTCTAACCCAAGGTCAGAAAGGTTTGCTCCCATATTTTCTCCTAAGAGTTTTGGAGTTTTAGCTCTTACATTTAGGTATATGATGCATTTTGAGTTTAGTTTTGTATATGATAAACCGATACATTTTTTTTTTTTTTTTGAGATAGGGTCTTGCTTTGTTGCCCAGGCTGGAGTGCAGTGGCCCAACCACAGATAACTGCAGCCTTGACCTCCCAGGCCCAAGTGATCCTCCCATCTGAGCTTCCAAGCAGCTGGGAGTACAGACGCACACCATGCACCACCACGCCCAGCTAATTTTTGTATTTTTTTTGTAGAGAAGAGGTTTTGCCATGTTGTCCAGGCTGGTCTCAAACTCCTGAGTGCAAGCCATCCTCCTGCCTCAGCCTTCCAAAGCGCTGGAATTACAGGCATGAGCCACTGTACCCAACCAGGGACACAACTCTTTTTGTATGTAGGTATCTGTTTTCTCAGCAGCATTTGTTGGTGTTTTTTTTTTTTTTGAGACGGAGTGTTGCTGTGTCACCCAGGCTGGGGTGCAGTGGCGCGATCTTGGCTCACTGCAAGCTCCGCCTCTTGGGTTCACGCCATTCTCCTGCCTCAGCTTCCCCAGTAGCTGGGACTACAGGCGCCCGCCACCATGCCTGGCTAATTTTTTGTATTTTTAGTAGAGACAGGGTTTCGCTGTGTTAGCCAGGATGGTCTCTGTCTCCCGACCTCGTGATCTGCCCACCTCGGCCTCCCAGAGTGCTGGGATTACAGGTGTGAGCCACTGCGCCTGGCCTATTTGTTGGTTTTGTATCCTAAAACCTTGCTGAACTCATTAGTTCCAATAAGCTTTTGTGGATTCCTCAGGATTTTCTTTTCTTTTTCTTTTTTCTTTTTTTTTGAGACGGAGTTTCACTCCTGTTACTCAGGCTGGAGTGTAATGGCGCAACCTTGGCTCACTGCAACCTCTGCCTCCCGGGTTCAAGTGATTCTTCGGCCTCAGCCTCCCAAATAGTTGGGATTATAGGCGCCTGCCACCATGCCCGGGTAATTTTTGTATTTTTAGTAGAGACAGAGCTTTGCCATGTTGATCAGGCTGGTCTTGAACTCCTGACCTCAGGTGATCCAACCGCCTTGGCCTCCCAAAATGCTGGGATTACAGGCATGAGCCACCGGGCCCAGCCTCCTCAGTGTTTTCTATGTACAAGATTATGTCCTCTGTATATACAGTTTTACCTCTTAATTTCTAATCTGGGTGCCTGTTTTTTTTTCCTTTTTAAATTTTATTTTATTTTATTTTTATTTTTTGGCCTAGTAGCCCTGGCTAGAACCTTTAGGACAGTGTTGAATAGAAGCAGTAAGGGTGGATATGGTCTCATTCCTGATCTGAAGAGGAAAACAACTCTCTTTTCATCCTAAATTCCATCTTAGCTGTGTGCTTTTTGTAGAAGCCTTTTATCAGGGTGAGGAAGTTCCCTATTCCTGGTTTGGTGAGTGTTTTTTTTTGTTTGTTTGTTTGTTTGTTTGTTTTAAACAGAGTTTCGCTCTTGTTGTCCTGGCTGGAGTGCAATGGCTTGATCTCAGCTCACTCCGCAACCTCTGCCTCCCAGGTTCAAGCGATTCTCCTGCCTCGGCCTCCCGAGTAGCTGGAATTACAGCATGCACCACCATGCCCAGCTAATTTTGTATTTTTAGTAGTGACAGAGTTTCTCCATGTTGGTCAGGCTGGTCTCGAACTCCTGATCTCAGGTAATCTACCCACCTCAGCCTCCCAAAGTGCTGGGATTACAGGCATGAGCCACTGCACCTGGCCTAGTGACTATATTGTATCCCAAAAAGGAATGGTAGATTTTGTCAAATCATTTTCCTGCACCTATTGAGATGATCATGTCCTTTATTCCACTGCCATATTATATTACAGTAATTTATTTTTGCATGTTAAACTATTTCTGGGATAAAACTCACTCACTCATGATGTATAACCCTTTTTTCTTCTTCTTTTTTTTTTTTTTTTTTTTTGAGACGGAGTCTCGCTCTGTTGCCCAGGCTGGAGTGCAGTGGCCGGATCTCAGCTCACTGCAAGCTCTGACTCCCAGGCTTACGCCATTCTCCTGCCTCAGCCTCCCGAGTAGCTGGGACTACAGGCGCCTGCCACCTCGCCCGGCTAGTTTTTTGTATTTTTTAGTAGAGATGGGGTTTCACCATATTAGCCAGGATGGTCTGGATCTCCTGACCTTGTGATCCACCCATCTCAGCCTCCCAAAGTGCTGGGATTACAGGCTTGAGCCACCGCGCCTGGCCTTTTTTTTTTTTTTTTTTTTTGAGACGGAGTCTTGCTCTGTCGCCCAGGCAGGAGTGCAGTGGCACAATCTCGGCTCACTGCAAGCTCCGCCTCCTGGTATAACCCTTTTTATATGTTGTTGAGTGTTGATTCTGCCTGCTCATGTTTTGTTGTGGATTTTTGTATTTGTACTCACAAGAGATAATAGTCTGTGGTTTTCTTATGATCTTTGTTTTTTGTTTGTTTGTTTGTTTTGTTTGTTTTTAAAATTTTTTTGTAGAAATGGGGTTTCACCATGTTGCCCAGGCTGGTCTTGAATTCCTGGGCTCAAGCGATCTTCCTGCCTTGGCCTCCCAAAGTGCTGGGATTATAGGTGTGATCCACTGCAGCAAGCCTGTCATTGTTTTCTGATATCAGGGTAACATCAGTCTCACAGGATAAGCTGGGAAATGTTCTCTCCTCTTCTATTTTTTGGAAGAGTTTGTGAAGATTTGACATTAATTATTTAAGTGTTTAGTGAAAACAATAGAGGTCATAGCTTTTGGAGATAGCTAGAAAAGTGGAAAGGCCTTGGGCTCTGGGACCTTGGGCAGAGGCTGCTGAATGTGACAGATCTATTCTGATGGGCATACACATCATTTTAAGACATTGGAGGGCCAGGCACGGTGGCTCACGCCTGTAATCCCAGAGCTTTGGGAAGCCAAGGCGGGTGGATCATCTGAGGTCAAGAGACCAGCCTGGCCAACATGGCAAAACCCCATCTCTACTAAAAATACAAAAATTAGCCGGGTGTGGTGGCACATGCCTGTATTCCCAGCTACTCGGGAGGCTGAGGCAGAAGGATCGCTTGAACCCAGGAGGCAGAGGCTGCAGTAAGCTGAGATCATGCCACTTCACTCCAGCCTGGGTGACAGAGCAAGACTGTGTCAAAAAAAAAAAAAAAAAGACAAAAAAAACTGGAGCCATTCTTTTAAAAAATATGGAGATTTCACATACAACTCCTGATTTTCAGATTCTCTGGAAAAGCTGGAACCCTGGCAACACTGGCCCCTGATTATTCTGTGTAGTGGCTGATCTTTAAGAATAGACCATTCTCTCCGGTTTGTCTCAGTCCCAACCTTTCCCTGTTGGATCCTTGAAACCAAGACCCAGTGTCAGGAAACAATTGTATCATGCTTATTCTTGGATCACTTTATGTTAACTGCATGGCCACTATAGACATTTGAGTTGATACTACCTGGTATACCCTCGCTGAGTCTTGTCTGCTCATCCATAAAATGGAGACATTAAAAATTCTTGGCCGGGCGTGGTGGTTCACGCCTGTAATCCCAGCACTTTGGGAGGCTGAGGTGGGTAGATTACCTGAGATTGGGAGTTCGAGACCAGCCCGACCAACATGGAGAAACCCTGTCACTACTAAAAATATAAAATTAGCTGGGCGTGGTGATGCATGCCTGTAATCCCAGCTACTCAGGAGGCTGAGGCCGGAGAATCACTTGAATCTCGGAAGTACAGGTTTCATTTTGTTGCCCAGGCTGGAGTACAGTGGCACAATCATGGCTGACTGCAGCCTTGACCTCCAGGTCTCGAGCAATTCTCCTGCTTTAGCCTCTCAGGTAGCTGGAACTACAGGCCCATGCCATCATGCCTAGTTATTTTTAAAATTTTTTGTAGGGAAGGGGTCTTGCTATGTTGCCCAGACTGGTCTCAAACTCCTGGGCTCAAGTTATCCTCCCACCTTTGCCTCTCAAAGTGTTGGGATTACAGGTGTGAGCCACCATGCCTGGCCACCTTGGAGAATTTTGAGGAAGATTAAATAAGATGGTCATAAAGAGATTTGGCCTATAGGAGGCATTGAATAAATTTACCTCTTGCTTTTCCCTGGCTGCATAGTATTCTGATGCATGGATGTACATAATATGTAGCTTTCCTCTAATGGTAGATATATAGGTGGACTTTAATTTTGCCCTGTTCCACACCAGGCTGGAAAGGACATCCATGTACATGGTAGGCAGTTTTGCGTAGTGGCTTAGAGTACATTAGCTCTGCTGGATTTGAATCCAAGCAAGGTGACCTCTTCTTGTCTCCTATTCTCTTGGAATGGTTGAGATGAGAGGATAAGTAGCATGACCTTGGATATCACTTGAAGATACATCTGCAGTTTTACCCACAGAAGGACTGGAAGGTCACAGATGGGTGCAGGGGAAGATGCAAGAGTGTTTGCAGGTCGCTTCTGCAAATGTAAGAGCAGGCGCACCTTAACTCAAGATCTCTTCCCCACCTTTGGGTGTGAAGCCAAGGGCCAACTCAAATGCATCTGACAGACTGACAGCTGGGCTGTCTGGGGAGATAAGCAAGTGGGTGTCAGGCAGAGGGAGGGAGGTGTCAACCACAGAGAAGAGCCAGGCAAGAGCACTGTCAGCCCCACCCTCAGCTCTGCCCGTGGAAGCACACCCCACACAGCTGCTTAATCTCTAAGCCAGTGATGTCCCAGATCCCTTCCTGACCTGGAGTCCTTACCTGGTGCCCCTCAAAAGTGTCCATGTGACAGAGGTCCTGGACCCATAAGCTGAGCTCTCTGGGAAGTCAGCTGGCTGGCCTCAAGGCCATTGGAGGTGGCAATGGATATGGGTTGAAGAAGTTTTTGAGGTTTTCAGGGAGGAAGTGGGGCTCCTGGCTGTGGTTCCATTATCTCCCTTTCTTAGTGCATGAGTCAGCCAACTCCATCCCCAGTTCTACTTTGCTCCCCCAGCCCCTACCCTCCTAATAATAAGCTCAAGTGTACATTACTTTCCATTTCACAACATCCAGTAAGCTTCTTGATAGCCGGACCGTAATTCTAAGGTCTGAGTCATATTTCTATGGGTTGTATTCCCAGAAAATAGTCCAATGCCTGACACATAGCTGGTAATTAATAAATATGTGAATTACTTTGGGAGGCTGAGGTGGGAATATTGCTTGAGGGCAGGAGTTTGAGACCCCCTTGGTCAGCATAGCCAGACCCTGTCTCTACCAAAAAACAAGAAAGAAAGAAAGAAAAAAAGAGAGAGAGAGAGAAAGAAAGAGAGAAAGAAAAGCAAATAAATATGTGAATGAATGACATTCTTGCCGGGTACCAAATGCTAATTCTGCAGCTCATTTCAAGATGGTCTCTGTTTGTCTTGATTTTTCCGGGAGCCCCTTCTACCAAACGTATTTGTGGCCCTTTTCACTTCTTCAAAGGCCTGGAAAGTCTTCCCTAAGCTCTCCCTCTCCTCTGGGACTTGCAACCTCAACTTGGGTCATGTGATTCTTTTAAAACTGTATATATTTAAGATCTACAACATGATGTTTTGATACACATACGTACAGTAAAGTGATTACTACAGTCAAGCAATTTAACACATCCATCACCTCACAGTTACCTTGTGTGTATGTGTGTGTGTGTGTGTGTGTGTGTGGTAAAAGTACCTAAAATTACTCTTTTTTTTTTTTTTTTTTTTTTGAGACGGAGTCTCGCTTCGTTTCCCAGGCTGGAGTGCAGTGGCGCAATCTCGGCTCACTGCAAGCTCCGCCTCCCGGGTTCACGCCATTCTCCTGCCTCAGCCTCCCGAGTAGCTGGGACTACAGGCGCCCACCACTGCGCCCGGCTAATTTTTTCTATTTTTAGTAGAGACAGGGTTTCACCATGGTCTCGATCTCCTGACCTTGTGATCCGCCCGCCTCGGCCTCCCAAAGTGCTGGGATTACAGGCGTGAGCCACCGCGCCCGGCCTAAAATTACTCTTTTAGCAAATATCTAGTATATAATATTACTAACTATAATCCTCATGCTCTATGTTACACCCCTAGACTTATTCATTCTAAGTAACTACAACTTTGTACCCTTTGACGTTCATCTCCCATTTCCCTTACACCCCAGGTCCCTGTCCCTGGTAAAGACCTTTCTACTCTCTGTTTCTATGCTTTCTACTTTGGAGTCATGTGGGTTGTTTTTTTGTTTTGTTTTGTTTTTTGAGACTGAGTTTTGCTCTTGTCTCCCAGGCTGAAGTGCAATGGCATGATCTCAGCTCACTGCAACCTCTGCCTCCTAAGTTCAAGCGATTCTCCTGCCTCAACCTCTTAAGTAGCTGGGATTACAGGCACCCACAACCATGCCCGGCTAATTTTTGTATTTTTAGCAGAGACAAGGTTTCACCATGTTGGCCAGGCTGCTCTTGAACTCTTGACCTCAGGTGATCCACCTGCCTCCGCCTCCCAAAGTGCTGGGATTACAGGCGTGAGCCACACCCGGCCAGGTCATCTGATCTCGAGTGAGTCATTTTCCTTATCTGAGTGTCAGTTTTCTTGCCTCTAAAATGGGAATAATGGCATTCATCTCCCAGAGTCACTCTCCTGAGACAAAGCGTGTGGAATGGCTTTGCGTGGTTCCTGGCATATGATGAGCGCTCACATGCCAAGAGCTATTACTATTGTGGTGCGTGGATGGGGTAGGGGAAGACTGCATTGAATGAGAGCAATGATCCCCAACCACGGAAGGGTCAATAAATAAAGCAAGAAAACTAAATGTAGTTAATCTCTCCAATTATGCTGCCCAAATTCCGATCTTCCAAAGTGGGTCAGGAATAAGCATCACAATTTTAACACTTTTAGGAAGCTGACTTGCAGGCGCTTGCCTAACTAGGTAAAGGGTAATGTACGATATCAATAGTCACCCACATTTGTCTCGTGCTTGCTTTGGACCAGGCACTATCCGAAGGGTTTTACGTGGATTATCTTGAAGAAACCTGGAAAGAATTCTGTGAGGCAAGTGTTGTTATTATCCCCATTTGACAGATGAGGAAAGATGCACAGAGAGGTTAAGTGATTTGCCATAAGGTTACCCAGTTGGGATTAAATCCAGCAGAGCTCTTATTCTTAACCACTCCGCATATTGACTCTGTCTGGAGGTCTTTTCCAGCTTTGCATGGAAAGGGGAAAATGTGATCCCAGCCATATGTCCACCAATAGGGAAATGCTACATATTAAGCACAACCCTGCAATGGAACATTATACAGTTAGGAAAAAGCAGGAGGCAGATAGGTATGTTCATGGCATGAAATGCTGCCCACAATGGATTATTAGAAAACCCAGAAGAGATTGGGCACGATGGCTCACACCTGTAATCCAGCACTTTGGGAAGCCAAGGTTGGTGGATCACTTGAGGTCAGGAGCTCGAGATCAGCCTGCCAACGTGGTGAAACCCCGTCTCTACTAAAAATACAAAAAAAATTATCTGGGCTTGGTGGTGCGTGCCTGTAGTCCCAGCTTGAACAGGATAATGGCTTGAACCCAGGAGACAGAGGTTGCCAGTGAGCCAAGATCGCACCACTGCACTCCAGCCTGGGAGGCAGAGTGAGACTCCGTCTCAAAAAAAGAAAAGAAAAGAAAAGAAAAAAAAAGAAAACCCGGAAGAGCAATGTGTATCAATATATTCCCATGTTTGTATAAAACACAATTTAGCCTTTGAGCCTCTATGCTCAGGCCCACTCCAATACTGTGGAGTGTACTTTATTTTCAATAAATCCCTTCATTTCTTCCTTGCCTTGTTTCTGCTTTTTGTCCAATTCTTTGTTCAAGATGCCAAGAACCTGGACATCCCCCACCAGTGACATATTTTGGCGAGCCAGCCCAGAGGAAGAGTCAAGCAGGATCCCTGGGGCTGCTCAGGGAGAGAGAACCCAGAAACCTGGCATGCCAGCAAAAGGAGACCATCAAGCTTCAGATGATCATGCAACAAAGGATCCAGCCAGTTCCAGGTGAAGACACCACCCCTGGCCATCAAGAAGCTACCCTGCCTCCACTAGACAGAACCGGGTGAGAGTTTCATGATCCCCAATAGGGAGGGACTACGCCCAGGCCAGCATGAAGCAGTTGCAGGAAAAAGACCATCGGTCCCTCTGCCTCCCATGAAGATTTATGGAGGTCACAATCACATCTCTTAGCGGGGAGATGAGGCAGGGAAATAGGGTCTGGAGGCAGGAAACATAAGGCCAATTCACACTTCAGCTCTGACAGGAAATATCTTCTCCACAGGAGATACCCTGAGCAAATGACTTTGTAACTTAACTTCATCCTCTTCATTTACATAGGGTGTACCACATGTAGAAGGTATTTAAACTCTCAAAAACTCTGTAACAGGGCCTTTGAACCCCTATACTCAGGCCTGCTCCAACACTGCAGAGTAGACTTTCATTTTCAATAAGTTTCTTCTTTCCTTAAAAAAAAAAAAAAAAGCAATCAAAAAAATCAATTTACCTGTTTGTTGGTTCACAGAAAAATGTCCGGAAGGGTAAACACTAAACAGTTCACATTGACCACTGGGAAATTGCGAAGGAGGAGGAGCTTCCTTTTTTTGTTTTTACATTTTCTGTTGTTTGAAATGTTTACCACTAGTATGCATTATTTTGCAACTAACGAAAGGAAGAAGAAAGTGTGCAGTGAGCACCAAGAGCCCGAGGACCCAGCCCCTCCAGCTCTTGTCCCCTACTATGGAGGCACTTCCTCTTCAGAGGCCTCCCGAACGTGCCCCCTGCACCTGGAGTCAGCTCCCTACTTCCCCTCTATCTGCACTTCCCAAGTTCACGTGGTCCGTGACCACGGACTTTCCTTGGCTTGGGTCTCTGGTCTGGTCAAGGCATCTGCTCACGTTCCCCAGTTAGAAGACCATGTTCCTCCTTTTGTGCTACCTCCCCAGGGGATGTGGGAAAAGCTGACATCACAGTTAGGCCTGTGGCATCACAGTTAGGCCTGTGACATCACAGGGCATGGAGGCTGACAAGACAGATGATCTGGGAGATGAGAGCAAGGAAGGGCTTGGCAGGCAGAGGTTGCTCCACGTGGGAACCTGAGGGAGTCTGTCCTCAGCCCACCTCCTGGGACATTTCCTAGCCAAGCCAGGGAGCTTTCAGGATTGGAGATTTGGAAATCTCCAAGGCCATTTCCTTTTTTTATTTTTTTCGAACAGAGAGGTTGTGCAAAGCGTTCTGAGAGTTGGGAGCAGAGTGTGATGCTAGGAGGGGGCAGAGCTGGCAGATGGAAGCCAAAGGTGTGTGGGGATGTGCCTTGGAGGGGAGGAAGCTTCACTCGGTGCCCCCTCACTTCCCTGTGATACCCAGCAAGACTGCAGGGGAGGCAGGCTTGTGGCCTGGGGTTCTGGGAGGGCTCTTTTGGGGAGTGGAGTTTTGGTGAACTAAGCCCCCCATTAAGCTGAAAGATACTGAGGGGGCCACTGAGGGGTGGGGGGAAGGACTGGGAACAGCATGTCGGAAGAGAGAGCAAGAGAGGAAGAAATGAGGGGGTATCTGTCGTAGTGGGGGAAGCTGACATGGCCAAGAGATGGCAGAGTCTGAGGTTTGCCACTAAACAGCTCTTGACTACTTGCTGTATGACTCTAGGTGAGTTGCTAATAAAAAAATCCACCACACAGGTTTATTGTGAAGACTAAATGAGATAAAGTTTATGAAGCCCCTAGCACAGTGCCAGACAGAGCAAGAAAGCTGTTTGTAAAGGTGGCTATTTACTCTGTTCCTTGGACAATTGCAACTGGAACCCTGTTACTTCATCTTCTATTCTGAGCATGTATAATGCAGAATTATCAGTTGTAAGCTACAAAAACCATTTCAGGAGGATGTAAGCAGAAGGAATTTGTTTGAAAGACGTTAGAAAAGCTCACAGAAGGTCTGAGAAGTCTGGAGAGTGAGGCTTGGAGAACAGGATGGATCAAGGGAGGCTGGAAGTAGACAGGACCATGGCCAAATATCAAACCCCAGGACCAGCCCTGCACAGACTCTGCAGCCTCCCCTGAACCCCCTTCTTTCCTCCACTGCCCTGGAAGCCGGATGTGGTACCACAGCCTTTGTTGTAGAGAGGAGTCTCCACAGACCTGCCACCTCAGGGCCAGTGGCTTTTTTTTTTTTTTTTTTTTTTTTTTTTTTGAGATGTAGTCTCACTCTGTCGCCCAGCCTGGAGTATAGCAGAGCCATCTCAGCTCACTGCGACCTCCTGGGTTCAAGCAATTCTCTTGCCTCAGTCTCCCAACTAGCTGGAAATACAGGCATATGCCACCACACTTAGTTCATTTTTGTGTTTTTGTAGAGATAGGGTTTCACCATGTTGGCCAGGCTGGTCTTGAACTCCTGACTTCAAGCAATCTGCCCGTCTCGGCCTCCCAAAGTCCTGGGATTACAGGCGTGAGCCACTGCGCTCAGCCAGGGGCACTGGCTTCTGATCTGCTATCTGGGTGGGGACATCTGATCGACCTAGTCCTAGTGTGCCTGCATGAAGTGCTGGGGAGGGAGGTTGAAACTAAGTATTCGGCCATTTTGGCTTTTATAATGGGAGGTACCTTTTGCCTCCCTCAAAACTTATGTAGGGGAAAAGTTTCAGATGCTGGGCATCCAAAAAAGCCTGACAAATGTCTACATGGAAAACCAAAATGAGTAGACAGAGGTCCCTGTCCCTGTCCTGGAGATGCTCACAAACATTTTGGAATCAGTTATGTGGAGGACTCTCCACAGTAGAGGGTGAGTCACAGCCCAAGGGGCTGAGCTGGCCGTGAAACCCCAGGAACATGCCCCAGCCCATGGTGCACAGCTTGAGATGTCCCTGTGTGTTCTGGGACACCAGGGTGGCATGGCTGGGATGGAGATTGATGGCTGGCTGGGGCTTTTGCACGCTGGGCCAGACTCACGCACACCAGAATTTGTGTGAGGCCGCAGGGATGATGCCTCTTCTCATGCTCACAAGAATAGTGACATTGCTCAGTCTAAAAAGCTACTTTCTGGCCTATGAGGCCTCCCTTTTTGTATCTATACATGTCTTTTCCTTATTTATTTATGTTTTTTTGAGACAGGATCTCGCTCTGTCACCCAGGCCGGAGTGCAATGGCATCATTTCGGCTCACTGCAGCCTCGACCTCCCCGGCTCAAGTGATCCTCCCACCTCAGCCTCCTGAGTAGCTGGGACTACAGGCACATGCCATCATGCCTGGCTCATTTTTGTGTTTTTGTAGAGATGGTGTTTCACCATATTGCTCATGCTGGTCTTGAACTCCTGGGCTCAAGCAGTTGGCCCACCTTGGCCTCCCAAAGTGCTGGCATTACAGATGTGAGCCACCGCACCTGACCTAGTCATGCCTTACACCCATTTTGCTATGTCTATTTTTTTTTAAGAGATAGGATCTTTCTTTGTCACCCAGGCTAGAATGCAGTAGCAGTATCCTAGTTCACTGCAGCCTTATATTCCTGGGCTCAAGTGATCCTCCTGCCTCAGCCTCCTGAGTAGCTGGGACCACAGGTGCAAGTCACCATGCCCAGCTAAGTTTTGTATTTTTTGTAGCGATGAGGTCTTGCTTTGTTGCCCAGGCTGGTCTCAAACTCCTGGGCTCAAGAAATGGGTCTACCTTGGTCTCCTGAAGTGCTGGGATTACAGGTGTGAGCCACCGCACCTGGCCATGTCCTTGAATTATCTTTTGCTTCTTGGGGCCTCTAGATTAGAGGATTAAACTTTCCAGGGTCAGGAGATCTGAGATAGGACTTGGAGGAGGAAAACGTGTTTGTTATATCTGTGAGATCAGCTGCCTGCTCTGTTCTCTGTCTCATTCCATATCCTTCTATGTTGCCTCTTCTTGTCTCTGCCTGTTCCTGTCCCTACCTGTCACTATCACTGTCTCCCTGTCATCAATGCCTGTCTTCATCTCAGCTTGGCTCCCCTCCACAGAAGGCCTCCCTGTCCAGCCTTTGAGCCCTGCTCTGTCCTCCTGCCCAGCCATCTGGGTTCTTTGAGAACAGAAATCACAGCCCGCCCCACTCACACACACATCCTGAAATTCCAGTAGCCCCAGTTCACTGCAATGTACACCAGCAGGTTGTCCTCCAGAGCTGCCACAGGTAGGCAAAGTTGAGTGGATAGTGCCCCCTTGTCAGGCCTTGCAGGGCCCCCAGGCCTGCCTGCCCCCACTTCCTATCTGTGGCAACTTCAAATGTAACACCTTCCTGCCATCTCTCACTCCCACCGGGGCCTCAGCCACAGGCAGCTGTGGCCTGGCTGCCCACCTCCTTCCTTCCCAGCCAGGAGCACTGCTGCAGCGCCGAATGGAGAGCCCCACAGCCAGCGGCCCTTCGGGTGGCAATGGTATTTGCTTTGAGACCTGAAGCAGCGTTGGGAGGAGAGAGGAAAGAGGGAAAGGAGAAAGGGTTTTGGAGGGCTGAGACACTGGAGTGAGGGTTTTAGGGTCTGAGAGGCATTTGAGATTCAAAGGGTGGTCCCTGAGGGGACGGGGAAGGGGTCTTAGGACATTTGCTGGGCTGAAGTGATCCCTGTGCTGTGTGGCCTCAGGTGGAAGATGGCAGAGAAGCCTGGTGCTGGGTGAGCAGACAGCTGGGCACTCGCATCTCTCTGTCAGGCCAGTCAGGGGCATCCAGGGGCTTGGTCCACTCATTCAGGCTTTATCCCTGGTGAGAGTGCTGAGCTGGGCAGCCTGGGTGACAGGACACTGAGGTGTCTTCAGCTGTTCAGAAGAGCTGTCTGGGTGAGCTGGGATGCAGGGTTCCCCTTGGTGGGGGGCCTCTGGTTGGTAGAGTCAGGGACTCCTCTCAGCACAGAAGGGGGTGGCTTCTCTGTAGCCCTGAAGAATCTGTAATGTTTCCTCAGATTGCTGCACTTTCTTGGAAGTAACCTCCATAAGGGCCTTCCTATCCTCTCAAGACAGCTCTGCTCTTCACTTCCAAATGGCTAATCTCCATTGATTGATTGATTGATTGAGACAGGGTCTTGCTCTGTCATCACCCAGACTAGAGTGTAGTGGTGTAATCTCAGCTCACTGCAGCCACAACCTTCCAGGCTCAAGCAATCTTCCCACCTCAGCCTCCCGAGTAGCTGGGACCATAGGCACAGGCTACTACACCCAGCTAATTTATTTATTTATTTATTTATTTATTTATTTGTTTGTTTGTTTGTTTGTTTTTGAGAGCGAGTCTCACTCTATTGCCCAGGCTGGAGTGCAGTGATGTGATCTCGGCTCACTGCAACCTCCGCCTCTTGGGTTCAAGCCATTCTCCTGCCTCAGCCTCCCTAGTAGCTGGGACTACAGGCATGAGCCACCACGCCCAGCTAATTTTTTTTTTTTTTTTTTTTTTGAGACAAAGTCTTGCTCTGTTGCCCAGGCTGAATGCAGTGGTATGATCTCAGCTCACTGCAACCTCCGCCTCCTGGGTTCAAGCGATTCTCCTGCCTCAGCCTCCTGAGTAGTTGGGATTGTAGGCGCACACCACCACGCCTAGCTAATTTTTGTATTTTTAGTAGAGACGGGGTTTCACCATGTTGGTCAGGCTGGTCTTGAACTCCTGACCTCAGGTGATCTGCCCGCCTCAGCCTCCCAAAGTGCTAGGATTATAGGCATGAACCATCACGCCTGGCCTAATTTTTGTATTTTTAGTAGAGATGGGGTTTCACCATGTTAGCCAGGCTGGTCTTGAACTCCTGACCTCAGGTGATCCACCCGCCTGGGCCTCCCTTTTTTTTCCTGTTGCCCAGGCTGGAATGGCGGGCCTTCCTCTTTTGTTTTTTGGAGAACGAGTCTCACTCTGTTGCCAGGCTGGAGTACAGTGGCATGATCTTGGCTCACTGCAACCTCTGCCTCCTGGGTTCAAGTGATTCTCATGCCTCGGCTTCCTGAGTAGCTGGGATTACAGGTGTGCACCACCATGCCCAGTTAACTTTTGTATTTTTAGTAGAGACAGGGTTTCACCATGTTGCTCAGGCTGGTCTTGAACTCCCTACCTCAGGTGATCCAACTGCCTTGGACTCCCAAAGTGCTGGGATTACAGGTGTGAGCCACCGTGCCCGCCGTATTTTTTATTTTGTAGAGATGAGGGTCTCATTATGTTGCCCAGGCTGGTCTGGAACTCCTGGCCTCAAAAGATCCTCCCATCTCAGCCTCCCAAAGTGCTGGGATTACAGGCTTGAGCCACTGCACCTGGCCAATCTCTATTTAATCTTCCCACACCTACCAGGAGAGCATCATTGGCTTCTAAATGTCAACAGTGAGAGCATCCTTACACATCAACTAGACCAACCTTCCCATTTTGCAGATAGGGAAACTGAGTCCAGGAAGGGATGTGAATCGCTTGTGGTCATGCAGCATGTTAATGGGACAGCCAATCCTAGAACTCAGACTCCTATTTGCAGGACCTCCACAGCTTACCTGTAACTCACCTGTTTCCCAGCAGGTAATGGGGATATGAAGGAAGAACCAGCCACACAATTGGATTGCTGCCACAGGCCCATGGCCCTGGGAGGTACAGGGGGCTCCCTGTCTCCCAGCCTGGACTTCCAGCTCTTCCGAGGTGACCAGGTAAGGTAGAATCCCAGTCTTACCTTTGTGGGTAGTCTGCTTATAGTAGGAGGTGACATTAGGAGGAAAAGGGGGAATGTCTGAAGGGACCTGGACCTCCTCCCCAGTCCTGAGCACCCCCTAGTCCAGGCACATCATAGGGATGTTCCTTTGAGGAGCCACAGACCCTCTCCCCATGCCTCAGGGGCCCAGACTCTCCTGTGGGGAATAAGAAGGGGAAGCCTCATGCAGCAGGCTTGGCTGCTATGACCATGGCCTTAGGCCTTAGTGAGCCGGGGGCTCAGGGCCATCTTGTGGAGTTTATAGTCTTTGATGGGGATTTTCTTTGGGCTCACTGTGGTGCCGTTCAAATTACAGTGATGGTCTGAGATACACTGGGGACCAGGGTGGTCAGAGGTACATGGGGTTGGGCAGGGAGGGAGAACAGGGCTAGAGGGGGCCCTGGGGACAGGAGGAGGGCAATCTTGCAATGGGTGGGAAAATTCTGGGGGAAAGAGATCTTTGGACGAGGGAAGAGATATCATTTGAGTGACAGATATGGATTGTGGTGGCTGTTTTAGCTTATTCTCTCCTTTGGAAACCAAAATAGGGGTAGGGGCCATCTAAGGGACCCATGGAGTCCCAGTCACCAGCCCCCAAACCCCTTGCCCCTGCCCTCCAGGTCTTCTCAGCCTGCAGACCACTTCCAGACACAGTGGATGCTCATGGTCCATCCGGTGCCAGCTGGCTGTGTCCCTTGCCCCTGGCACCAGGCAGGTCTGCGCTGCTGGCCTGCCTACAGGACCTGGACCTGAACCTGTGCACCCCACGGCCGGCACCCCTGGGCACAGCCCTGCAGGGCCTCCAAGAGGACACCTTGAGCATGAGTAAGCCCAGGGCACGGGGTTGCACCTGTGCCTGGCAGAGGCTGGAGGCTGGGGGGGGACTGCTAGGTTTGGGGATGGGTGGTGGAGACGACGCAGTGTCACTGATGAAGACAGAGCCTTAGGCATACTGTACTTCCACATTTTGGCCTTGGAATTCTGGCCTGAGGGTGCAGGGGGCTTTCCAGTGGTGATACCTGAGCCAGAGAAGCTGGGCACTGGCTTCTCAGACGTGTGTGTGGGAGCTGGTGTAGGTATAGCCCAGGTCATGGGGGTTGGGGATGGTACTTTGTCTGCTTAGAGAGGTGTTTGTTTGTTTGTGAGACGGAGTCTCATTCTGTTGCCCAGGCTGGAGTGCAATGGCATGATCTCCGGTCACTGCAACCTCTGCCTCCCGGGTTCAAGCGATTCTCCTGCCTCAGCTTCTCAGAGTAGCTGGGATTACAGGCATGTGCCACCACCCCCGGCCAATTTTTGTATTTTTAGTGAAGACAGGGTTTTGCCATGTTAGCCAGGCTGGTCTCAAACTCCTGACCTCAGGTGATCCACCTGCCT
Organism: Chlorocebus sabaeus; assembly: GCF_047675955.1. NCBI lineage: Eukaryota > Metazoa > Chordata > Mammalia > Primates > Cercopithecidae > Chlorocebus > Chlorocebus sabaeus. The sequence goes on from NC_132923.1 coordinate 110,749,392, forward strand.
CGGCCACCCAAAGTGCTGGAATTACAGATGTGAGCCACCTTGTCCAGCCCTAGAGGGGTCTTATAAAAGCACTGAGGCATGAGAATTGCTTGAACCCAGGAGGCAGAGGTTGCAGTGAGCCAAGACCACGCCATTGCACTCCAGCTTGGGTGGCAGAATGAGACTCCGTCTCAAGAAAATAAAAAAAAAAACAGCACTAGGCTGGGAGTCAGGGAATTGGGGTTGGAGTCCCGGTTCTGCCCTTTCTATTTCTATGGACTTGGACACAACACCGAGGACTGGTTTCTTCATCCACAAAAGTGGGATCTCATCTCTACCTGGGTTCTAGGTTTGTTGTAACATACCATTTCCTTATGTGACAATGACCTCCTGGAGGGCAAGGACTCTCTTGCTGTGTTCTTTATTTCTGGGACCCCAGCACAGAGCACAGAGTGAAACAGCTCAGTGAGATTGAGTAAATAAGGATCCAACCACAAGACAACTTGCTTTTTTTTTTTTTTTTTAGATAGGCTGGAGTGTAGTGACACAATCATGGCTCACTGCAGCCTCCAACTCCTGCCCTCAAGCAATCCTCTCTCCTCAGCCTCTTGAGTAGTTGGGACTACTACAGACACATGACACAAACACCTGGCTAATTTTCTTTCTTTTCTTTTCTTTTTTTTTCAAGACAGAGTTTCGCTCTTGTTGCCCAGGCTGGAGTGCAATAGCATGATCTTGGCTCACCACAACCTCTGCCTCCCAGGTTCAAGCAATTTTCCTGTCTCAGCCTCCCAAGTAGCTGGGATTACAGGCATGTGCCACCATGCCCAGCTAATTTTGTATCTTTAGTAGAGACGGGGTTTCTCCATGTTGGTCAGGCTGGTCTCGAACTCCCAACCTCAGGTGATCTGCCTGCCTCGGCCTCCCAAAGTCGTGGGATTACAGGCGTGAGCCACTGCAAGCGGCCTTAATTTCCTTAGTGTTTTGTAGAGATGGGATTTTGCTTTGTTGTCCAGGCTGGTCTCAAATTCCTGGGCTTAAGCAATCCTCCTGCCTTGGCCTCCCAAAGCACTGGGATTACAGGCATGAGCCACTGCACCTGTTGACAGTTTACTTTTTAACAGGTTTTTCATTTTAGTACTCTTTATCTAGAATAGCACTGTTAGAATTCCCTGCAATAATGGGAACATTCTATACCTGTGCTGTCCAACACCATACCTGCTGAGCACTGTAAATATGACTGGTGCAACTGAGAACTTCATTTTTTATTAAAATCGTTTTAATTAATGTAAATCTAGTCACATGTCCAGTGGCTGCCATTTTGGACACAGCAGATCTAGCCTCACGCTATGTGATCTTATCTGTACCCATGGCACCTGGATTTATGTCTCCACTTCAGAGCTCTCCTTTAAACTCCAACCCAATTTATCCATCTGCCCACTTGACTTCTCAACCTGGGTGTCTAATAGGGACCTTGAACTGTTTTCTCCCCCTGAAATTGTTCAGCACTACAAAAATGCTAGCAGGCTCGTGGGCTGGAGGTCTTTCTCAGCCCTGAGCAGGGCAGGTTTGATGGAGGACAGAACCTCATCCCAGACTGTGGGGACCTGACCGCCTTCCTTTTCCTGCTTAGAGCAAGAGCCACCAGGGCTGCATGCCATCTCCACCGATGATAAGAAACTCACACTCAAGTATCCACGGAACAAGGACAAGCTGAGAAAACAGCCAGAAAGAGCTGGCGATGGGGCCCCCTGCCCAGCCTTCTCTCCTCATAACAGCTCTTCCCCACCACCACTGCAGAACAGAAAGATCCCTAGCCCCTTGGCTTTCTGCCCCTGCCCCCCTGCCAACTCCATCTCCAAGGAGTTCCCATTCCTCCTCCACACCTTCTACCCTGGATACCCACTTCTCCTGCCTCCACCCCACCTATTCACCTATGGGGACCTACCTTCTGACCAATGTCCCCACCTCCTCATGCTGCCTCAAGACAACTCCTACCCCACAATGGCTATGCCTAGCCTGCTGATGATGGTCAATGAGCCTGGGCACCCCAGCACTCGGTGGGAGACCCTGCTTCCCTACCCAGGGGCCTTCCAAGCCTCTGGCCAAGCCCTGCCTTCCCAGGCCCGAAATCCAGGTGCTGGAGCTGCCCCAACCAACTCCCCAGGCCTGGAGCATGGTGGCATGGCATCTCCAGCAAAGCGAGTCCCACTGAATTCCCGGACAAGCACTGCAGCTTTGCCTTACCCACTGAAAAAGGAGAATGGCAAAATCCTGTACGAGTGCAACGTATGTGGCAAGAGCTTTGGGCAGCTCTCCAATCTCAAGGTACCTGCCTCCTGGGCTCTGCTGCTCCCTTCACCATCTTTCAGGGCCCCCCATGCACCCCAGTCTGCCTCTAGAAGCAAGGACCTCAAAGCTAGAAGGCACTCCTGGGCAACCTCTAGGGCCAAGTGACCTTGGATGGTTCATTTGGGTAGAAATATAGGATAAGACAGCCACCAAAGTCCTTGCCGCCCTAGAGGACTGCCTATGAGATCGTCTCATTTAGGTTAAAATGGGGAGACTGAGGCTTTTAATGAGCAGCGTTTGCCTAAGATTACCCTGATTTAATGGTAGTGTTAGGTTCAGTCTCTCAACATTTGCTCTGGGCAAAGAAACCCTTTCCTGGACAACTATCCTTTCTGGACTCCCAGTTAAGCTTCTTAGTTATTTTTCTGGGCAGTCAGATGAGGGAATGGGTAGATTTTGGTAAGTCTAGACCACAGTCCTATGACCAACCTTTTTCAAGTGGGATCCCACAAATTAGCGCGACCGCCGATGCGATTGGCCTCACCATCCGCACCGTCCAGCAGGGGGCGCCCAGGGGCGCACCTCAGTGCTTTAGCAAAGGCCGGAAGCTGTGCGCTCGCCGGCTAGCTCTGAAGTTGAGGGCACGTTGTGGTTTTGGGGAAAAAAGCCTTACTGGATCCTGCAGGGCAGGAGTTCTTAAACTTTCATGAGCCTCAGACCACCTGGAGAGCTAGTAAACATGCAGATTCCTAGAGTTTTTGCGACCCTCCCACCTCAGCCTCCAGAGTAGCTCCCAGCCCCAGAGTTATCTTTTTTTTTTTTTTTGAGACGGAGTCTGGCTCTGTTGCCCAGGCTGGAGTGCAGTGGCCGGATCTCAGCTCACTGCAAGCCCCGCCTCCCGGGTTCACGCCATTCTCCTGCCTCAGCCTCCCAAGTAGCTGGGACTACAGGCGCCCGCCACCTCGCCCGGCTAGTTTTTTTTTGTATTTTAGTAGAGACGGGGTTTCACCGTGTTAGCCAGGATGGTCTCGATCTCCTGACCTCGTGATCCGCCCGTCTCGGCCTCCCAAAGTGCTGGGATTACAGGCCTGAGCCACCGCGCCCGGCCCTTTTTTTTTTTTTTTTTTTTTCATATGGGGTCTCATTCTGTCGCCCACGCGGGTCTCAAACTCCTGGGCTTAAGGAATTCTCCTATCTCATCCTCCCCAGCAGCTGGGACCACAGGAACACACCACCACACCTGGTTAATTTTTAAATTTTTTGTACAGATGGGGTCCCGATATGTTGCTCAGGCTGGTATTGAACTACTGGGCTCCATTGATCCTCCCTCCTCGGCCTCCCAAAATGCTGGGATTGCAGCCATGAGCGTGTGTGTGCCCAGCCCTCCCAGAGTTTTTGATTCAGCAGGTCTGGGGCTGGGCCTGGGAACCTGCATTTCTAACATGCTCCCTAAGTGTGATACCAGCGCTGCTGGTCTGTGAACCACAGTTTTTAAAAAATTTTTTTTGAGACAGAGTTTTGCTCTTGTTGCCCAGGCTGGTGTGCAATGGCGCGATCTCAGCTCACCGCAACCTCCACCTCCCAGGTTCAAGTGATTCTCCTGCCTCAGTCTCCCAAGTAGCTGGGATTACAGGCACGTACCACCACACTCAGCTAATTTTGTATTTTTAGTAGAGATGGGGTTTCTCCATGTTGGTCAGGCTGGTCTCCAACTCCTGACCTCAGGTGATCTTCCTGCCTCAGCCTCCCAAAGTGCTGGGATTACAGGTGTGAGCCACCACGCCCGGCCAATGTGCACCACATTTTGAATAGCAGTGCTCCACAACATACCTGGGGTACCTCTTACCTGGCCTTCTGACCACTACCATCTCCCTGCAGGGCAGCAGAAAGAGTGGAGGTATCCTGGGGATGATGGGCCCTGAGGGAGATGACAGGGAGTGAGAGGGAAGTGGGCAGAGATTCGGAGAGGACCTCAGGCCCCGCTGGGGGTGCTAGGCAGTTGGCAGCATTTCTCCCACATCTGACTCAGGTCCACCTGCGTGTGCACAGTGGAGAGCGTCCATTCCAGTGTGCCTTGTGCCAGAAGAGCTTCACCCAGCTCGCCCACCTGCAGAAGCACCACCTGGTGCACACTGGGGAGCGGCCCCACAAGTGCTCGGTGAGATCCTCCTCCCCCTACTCTGTACTCCTATAGGCTGGCGAGACGTTTTAGGCCCTTGGAGGGATGGCACCTGCAGCCTCCATTCCCCAGTCCTCCTGAGCAAGTGGAGATGGGAAGGGGGAGTGAAAATTGAAAATGACCCCTCTCAGCCTGGAATGGGTAATACTGAAGGTCACTCCAAAGGCCTGGGGGAGGGAGAGAACAATGAAGTTGGAGGTCATGGAGAGTAGATGGATACCCATTATCTACCTCCCTGAGTTGTTGGAGGAGTTAATGCTGCAGTGTACCCGTAGTATCAAAGTAGAAAAACTATCAGCTTGATGTCAGTTCCCTCCTTCTGTGAGCCCAGCCACATCCCTCAGGAAGCCAGAAGGGCAGGGGTTCTTTCCCATTTTACAGCGGCAGAAATGAAAGCAGTGCCATGATTATGAGTCTGGGCTGCAAAATCAGGCCACCTGTGTTCAAATCCTAGCTCTGTCTCCAACTTGTCATGTAACCTTTGGCTAGTGGCTTCACTCCTCTGAGCCTCTGCTTTCTTACTATAATATAGGAGTTGTACTAGTACTTAGTCATGCTTCCCAGGGTCCTGGGGAAGACTAGGTGAAACCAACTGCAGGCATGCGGCAGCCCCCTGTAAATGTTAATTACATCCACTGAAGCTGCAGCTTCACACTTAAGAGTTCTATGTGATTATCTTATTCAGTCCACCATATCTATGAAGCTAGTTATTAATAACCAATGTTACCAATGAGGAGTGGAAGGCTCAGAGAGGAGAAGTCACTTTTACAAGGTCACACATGGAGTAAAAGAAGGACACTAACCCGAGCTGGCCTGGTTCTAGTGTGTTAGATACTGTGGGACCCAGGGAGAAATCACTGGAAGAGCTTCCAGGCCTGGAGGGAAAGAGAAGTGGGTCATGGGTATTTCCAAGATGAGAAGAGGGAGTAGAAGGCCTGAGCCAGCCCAGAGGACAAAGCTGATGCCAGGGCCTGTTCCTGTCAGGTGTGCCACAAGCGCTTCAGCAGCTCCAGTAACCTCAAGACCCACCTGCGCCTACACTCAGGGACCCGGCCCTTCCAGTGCAGCGTCTGCCGGAGTCGCTTCACCCAGCACATCCACCTGAAGCTGCACCATCGGCTGCATGCCCCACAGCCCTGTGGCCTGGTGCACACCCAGCTGCCCCTGGCCTCTCTGGCCTGCCTTGCCCAATGGCACCAGGGGGCACTAGATCTTATGGCGGTGGCATCAGAGAAACACGTGGGCTGTGACATAGACGAGGTCAAAGTGTCCTCAGCATCCCAGGGGAAAGCAAAAGCAGTGAGCCTGAGCAGTGCTGGGACTCCCCTGGGGAGGGGGCAGGGCCAGAACAATTAAAAATGTTACTTCTCTCACGCATTGAGGCTTCCTGAGCTTCAACAGTCAGGTGGGGGGTGGGGGCAGTGGGGAAAAGCCACTGTGTATTTGCCAGACCTCACACTTTGCCTGGGAGCAGGTCAGGGGACTCAGCCAGGAAAAGCCTGTGCTGCCTGTGCGTGCCGTGGGTGCCTGCAGCCATCTGCTTCAGCTGGGCTTGAGTTCCACTCCCTGTCTAGGACCAGGCCTTCCTTGTCTACTCAACGACGGACAGTCTAGCCCTCCAGCGCGCTGCAGGGTGCCAACTGTGCTGCCCAGTCTGGGCACATTGTCCTGTTCCCAACACCTGTGCAGAGGGTACTGCTGCCCCCACCGCCTGGATTTCACCGTTCCTGTTGGCCACATGCCCCTCAGCCGGTACTCCCTGCATGGTCGTTGCTGGGGGGAGTTGCCCCTCATTGTGGGGGTATCGAAGAAGGAGACTCAAGATATCAGCGTCCACTTACGACCCAGAAGCATGATGTCGTCTGTGAAGCGGGTCTAGATACCACAACACTCTGGGCTAATAAGGTGCCAGGCTCAGGGAAGGCGTGGAGGCTGCAGCCAGATAAGGGCTACAGGCAGAGAAGAACTGGCAGAGACTCTGGGGAGCTGAGGCCTGATGGCCCTTCTCCCTGTAGACCCAGAGGATCCCCTGAAATGTACAAAGTGCTCCCCATCCCCACTGGAGTCAGAGAGGCAGCGCCAGGCGGAAAAGGGTATTGCCTGGGAGGCAGGAGGCCCCGGTTAGGATCACAATCGATGACAGTTGTTACTAAATAAGAGCGATTTGCGGACAGAGTGGGGTTCTATGGCCGACTTCCAGGAGGTGGCGTCGTCCGCACCCCGTGGGTTTCTGTGCAGCTTCTCCACCACGGTGGTGACGGGATGCCCGCTCCCGGGCGTAGGTGCTTCCCACAGGGAGAAGCAAGCCCCACTGACCACGGCAGAACGATGGCAGGGTGGACTTCGGCCCCACCAGTAGCTAAGGTCCCGGTTCCAAGCCCACCCGTGTCACACCTTGGGCCCCGCGCGGGACGCCAACCACTCGCATTAGACCCTGCCCAATGGGCAAGACCCCGCCCATTCCGGACCCGCCCCCCGGACCTGCCCCCGTGTCCAGCCCCTCCTGCTCCTGGGGGAGCCCCCTCGCTCAGCTCCGCCTCCCGGTCTCTGTTCGCCCCAGGTCACTTTCCCTGTCCGGCCTCCTGCAGGTCTTGCTCTCCGCTAGCTCACCCGGGGCTGCGTGGGGCCCTGGCGCCTTCAGGGGCTTGAAGATGTAGCGCGGACCGGGCGGAAAACCACGCCCCCGGGGTGGGGGCTTGGGCTCTTGCGGAAAGTCTGGGGTCTGTGGTCCGAGGTGGGGAGAGGACAATGAGGTTGGGGGGTCCTGGAGAGTGCCCCAGGCCATGGGCAGCATCTAGATCGGGTCACTGCCCGCATGGGCTGCGGATGGGGCCGCTGTTTGCTCAGGGGGGCGGGCCGGAGGAGGCCTTTCTCCGCAAATGCAGCGGATGCGGGTAGCCCCGGCGGTCAGGTGCTCCGACGGCCGAGCCCCGGGTCTTTCATTCGCCATGGCCGAGCGGTGCGGAGGCCCGGGGGCCTGCCTGGCCGGCTTTTTGGCTGGGTTAGGGGTCCGGAGGGAGCACAGCGGGAAAGAGACCTCGGAGACCACATCTCGGGATAGGTGAGGGGAAATGGAGAAAGGCCGGGTGGGGCGCCCCTGGGCCCTAGACCGTGTGTGTGTGTGTGTGTGTGTGTGTGTGTGTGTGTGAGAAAGAGAGACAGAGAGAGTGTAGTGATCAAATAAGCGTGTATGTGTATCTCTCGAAGCATAAAAATATGTGTGTCTTGGGAGTCCGAGGCGGGCGGATCACGAGGTCAAGAGATCCAGACCATCCTGGCCAACCAACATGGTGAAACCCCGTTTCTACTGAAAATACAAAAATTAGCCGGGCGTGGTGGCAGGCTCCTGTAGTCCCAGCTACTCGGGAGGCAGAGGCAGGAGAACTGCTTGAGCCCGGGAGGCGGTGGTTGCAGTGAGCTGAGATCAAGCCACTGCACTCTAGCCTGGCGACAGAGTGAGACACTGTCTAAAAAATATATATATATATACGTGTGTGTGTGTTAATGTACCACGATTTTGGACGTGAATGTGGAATGGTCCCTGTGCTCTTTTAAAACTTTACAACCTACGCGGACAATTTCCTAAGTCAGGCAGGCAGAGACAGTTTAAGGGCAAAGTTCCTCCCCTGTGGACTTTGATTCTCACATCACAGCTGATCTTCATATCCCTTTGTCATGAACCTGACAGGTTCCATCTGAGACTGTACTGCATTTGCCCTTAGATGCCACGGAGAGGTTTTCCCGTCATCCCCACCCCGGAGATAGCTCTAGATTGTAATAACAATAAGCCTTTATTTGCCACATGCTTCATACTTCACCTGGATTATCTCACGTAATCCTCACAGCAGCCCTATGAAGCAGGTATTCTGCATGATTCAGAAACGGAAATGGAAATGGAGGTTCAGAAAGGTCACATCACATGCCCAAAGTCACACAGCTGGGATGTGGTGTAGCCAGGACACAGGCTTCGGCAGTCTGACTCCAGAGCCCACATTTCTGAAGCTCTGTTGCCTGCAGAGACGGCCAGACTGCAAGCCAGGGGGCCCAGCTCCTAGCTGTAGGTGCCACTGGTTATATGACCCTGAGCAGATTGCTTTACCTCTCTGAGCCTGTGCACTGGTAGCTGATATCTGAGGGGTTTTGTGTGTGTGTGTGTGTGTGTGTGTATGAGTGTTGTAGTTGATCAAATAAGTGTGTATGAGTATCTTGAAGCATAAAAATATATGTATCAAGGTACCACGATTTTGGATGTTAATGTGGAACGTTCCCTGTGCTCTTATGTCTTTTATGTATTTACTTATTTGTTTTTTGAGATGGAATCTTGCTCTGTTTGTTGCCCCAGCTGGAGTGCAGTGGCACTATCGCATCTCAGCCTCGACCTCCCCAGGCTCAGGTGATCCTCCCACCTTAGCCTTCTGGGTAGCTGGGACTACAGGCACATGCCACCATGCTTGGCTGATTTTTTGTAGAGATAAGGTTTCACCATGTTCCCCAGGCTGATCTCGAACTCCTGGACTCAAGCAGTCTGCCCGCTTCAGCCTCCCAAAGTGCTGGGATTACAGGTGTGAGCCACTGCACCCAGCTCTCTTTTATTTTGATTTTTTTAATTTTTTTTTTTTTTTCTTTTAAATAGAATCAGGTCTTGCTCTGTCACCCAGGCTGGAATGCAGTATCACCATCATAGGACACTGCATCCTCAAACTCCTCCTGCCACAGCCTCCCAAGTAGCTAGGAACACGCCACCACGTCCACCCGATCTTTTCATTTTTTGTGGAGTTGGAATTTGGCTATGTTGCCCAGCCTGGTCTCAAACTCCTGAGCTCAAGTGATTTGGCTTGGCCTCCCAATGTGTTGGGATTATGGGTGTGAGCTACCAGGCCTGGGCCCTTGTGCTCTTTTTTCATTTTGTTTTGTTTTTGAGATGGAGTCTCACTCTGTCACCCAGGCTGGAGTGCAGTGGTATGATCTCAGCTCACTGCAGCCTCTGCCTCCCAGGTTCAAGTGATCCTCCTACCTCAGCCTCTTGAGTAGCTGGGACTACAAGTACGTGCCTCCATGCCCAGCTAATTTTTGTATTTTTAGTAAAGACAAGGTTTCACCATATTGAACAGGCTGGTCTCGAACTCTTGACCTCATGATCCACCTGCCTCGGCCTCCCAAAGTGTTGGGATTACAGGCGTAAGCCACCACGCCTGGCCCCTTGTGCCCCTTTAAAACTTTAAAAGGTTTTTTTTTTTTTTTTTTTTTGAGACGGAGTCTCGCTTTGTCGCCCAGGCTGGGGTGGCCTCCCAGGTTTACGCCATTCTCCTGCCTCAGCCTCCCAAGTAGCTGGGACTACAGGCGCTCGCCACCTCACCCAGCTAGTTTTTTGTATTTTTTAGTAGAGACGGGGTTTCACCATGTTAGCCAGGATGGTCTCGATCTCCTGACCTCGTGGTCCGCCCGTCTCAGCCTCCCAAAGTGCTGGGATTACAGGCTTGAGCCACCGCGCCCAGCCAAAACTTTAAAATGTTTTAAACAGAAGGAAAAACTTCTGTTTAAAGTTTTTTAAACTTTAAAAACCTGTGGAAGGCCGGGTCGAAAGGCGGGGAAGGCAGTATTGAGAATCCGAGAGCCCCGCAGCTCACCGGCCCTACATCTGTGAAGAGCATGGGGTGTGCTCTCATGCGTGGGTGTTTGTGTGTCTGCCCAGTTACCCGGCAATTTGTTCTGATCTTATCATGGCACAGTTGTCTTCAGCCTGCGCCAGGGGGAGTGGGGATGTGGTGGGGGCAAAATGAGGGCAGGGATTTGTACTGCTCTCTCACCCTAAAGAGAGAAGAGAGGAGGGCCTAGCCACCCTATGCCTGGAAGCCTGGGTGCCCCGGGGTGTCCACACCCTGCCAGTGCCCTGCCCGCCCCCGCCTGGAAGACACGCCCTCCCCCTTTACCCTGTCTGGCAGAAGCCTGCCCTATAGGCCCAGGCGGCACTGCCCCTCCCTCTCTGGACTTGGAGGTGCAAATGAGTCAGAGGCGGGCAGGGCCGGGAGGGGTTGCTCAGGCTCTCTGCAGACAGAGTGATGATTCTTGGCCATGCTACACTTGCTCTCCGTTCTCACCAGCCCTGGGAATGGGACCCTGGTACCGAGGCAGGGGCCTCTGACCCCTGCTGATTGCTGGGGGTATGGAGTGCGCAGAGGAGGAGCCAAGGCACTTTCCCACCTGGCCCCCATTCATGCCGTGGTGTCCAGCCAACCTTTGGAGTGGAGTCTAAGCAAGTCATTTCACCTCTCTGGGCCTCACTTTCTGTATCCGAAAAACGGGGGCACTAATATCTACCTTCTAGGATTACTGTGAGGCTTAGGGGAGATCATGTAGGCACAATGCCTAGTGCCAAGCCTGGCACACAGGAGGGCCTCAGCAAACGGCCAACTTTTGCAATATCGGGGCACTGTCTTTCTCTGTATTCCAGTCCCATAACAGGCCCAGTCCCCATTTTGCAACCGAGCCCATTCCTGTCTCTTTCTTTGCATCTGGGGGTAAAGTGGACAGCTGGGAGAGGGAACAGAGAGGAGGCTGCCACATAGACCTTCCCCAAAATGTGTTAGGAGTTCATTCTGCTGTGCTGTGGGCCCTGAAAAAAGGTTGGGGGAGGCCGGGCGCGGTGGCTCAAGCCTGTAATCCCAGCACTTTGGGAGGCCGAGACGGGCGGATCACAAGGTCAGGAGATAGAGACCATCCTGGCTAACACGGTGAAACCCTGTCTCTACTAAAAAAATACAAAAAAAAAAAAAAAAAAAAAAAACTAGCCGGGCAAGGTGGCAGGCGTCTGTAGTCTCAGCTACTCGGGAGGCTGAGGCAGGAGAATGGCGTAAACTCGGGAGGCGGAGCTTGCAGTGAGCTGAGATCCGGCCACTGCACTCCAGCCTGGGCGACAGAGTGAGACTCCGTCTCAGAAAAAAAAAAAAAAAAAAAAAAAGTTGGGGGAGAGGACTCTTGGGTCCAGACTGGGGGTAACAGTGTTGGCACAGGAGGAAGCTACTTCATTCTCTTCCCACTGTGCTTCCTTCCCAGGCCTTGGGATGGCCGGAGCTGCTCTGACCTAGCCCAGGTTACCTCCAGCAATGTCAGCCTCAAGGTAGGAGAAAATCCAAAGGGGAGTGGGGAGTGGGGGAGGGCAGGAGCTCTGGGAGGGCTGAGCAGGTTGTGAGAACCCGGACTGACAAGTCAGACAACTGGAGCTCCAGTCCTCCCTCTGCCACTGATCCACCATGTGACCCTGGGCAGATCGCTCTCCTTCTGGAAACCTCAGTGTTCTCTTCTGCAAAATCGGGACAATAATGCTCCACTCTCAAAGCTGTTGCGGGAGATAAAGTAATGGATATGGGACATCCTGCATGGTTGGGGCCCGGACTTTCAGGAAATGTGACTTCCTAAAGCTGGGATCTTCTGGGGAGGGATGTAGGGGCAGAGGGGCCTCACTTCTCTCCATTCTCTTGTTTGGCCTGACTGCCTTCCATCTTTGGTCCCTTTTCCCCACTTCCTGGCATGGCCCCTCAGGGGTGAGGCTGGGCTAGTGGCTTAACCTCCTGCCACAGCTTCCTCATCTGCAGTGGAGACCTGAGCCCTGAATTGAACAGTGAAAGAGTGTTCTTCCCTTGGAGGAGTGAGGCCTGCCTCCTCTGGAGGTGGCTTAAGCAGCCATGTGTCTCTCTTGGGTCTTGAATACCATGAGTAATTGCCAGTGTTTAATTGCCTACTTGTTATGTGTTGGGCCCTCTGCATGGACTATCTTGTACCATCTGTACCACACTCTCAGGAGGCAGGTACTGTTATTATCACACCCATTTTCCACATGAGGAAACTGAAATGCAAACGGTATTGCAGCTATTATAGGAAGCAGCAGGGCTGGGCTTCAAGCCCAGGTTGCCTCGATCCAAGCCTCCAGGTTCATCACTGTGCTCTTGCCTCTTGAGGTGGTCAGCCCCTGGGGAATGAGAGGCTGTGTCTGTTTCATAGATGAGTAGATTGAGGCATTTGCCAGCAAGGACCCCTGCTCGGAGGAATTTTGACCTCCTCTGTTGCCAAGGACACAGCCCATCTTTTAAAATGGGTGGTTTTGGGGGCAGTGTCTATCTGGGTCTGGGGTGCTGAGCCCTCTCCTCTTATCCCCACAGCCAGGCTGGACCCCAGGGGAAGAGAGCAGAAGAGGTCAGATGTTGTCCCATTTCAGGGGAACCTTCTTCCTTGGCTCCCTTACGTCCCAGGTACATCCTCCCATGCGTGCTATCTTAAGCTGGGAGGGTACAAGAGAGGTGGCCGCAGTCTCTCTGTTAGCCCGGAGTGGGTGGAGGCTATGGGCACTTGAGGCAGGCCTGCCCGCCCAGCTCTCAGCCCCAGGGTGAAAAAGCACCTCAGGACTGCGAGGAAGCTGGGGTCCCCAGCCTTTGGGAGGCATGGCCGGCCAGGCCCTGGGTGCCTTGTCACCTGGTAGAGAGTGCGGCACCTAAGAGTTGGGAGCCCTCACTGGCTTGCTGTGTGATCTTAGTCATGTCGTCACCTTCTTTGGGCCCCGCTTTCCTCTTATGTAGAATGGGAAGTGGGGAGTTAAATGCTGAAGGGCCTTCCCAGAGCTCTGTCCCTTTGTCCAGCTCTGGTGGCCTTAGCAGCCTCTCCCTAGGGCAACTTACCTTGGTGTCAGGGCCCTGTTCAGCTTCCCTGTGACAGGGAAGGTACCAGGTACCAGGGGTGCCTGGAGGGCAGGGGGAACTGTCACTGTGCCCCTGCCTCTCTCAATGTCTGTCTCTGTTTTCGCCCAGGCCCAAGCCCAGAGCTGCTCAGAATGGCACATCCATGTAGGAGGCCATGGTGATTTCTGGATTTGGAAGCAACAAGGAAGGGGTCCTGCTCAGTGCCTTGGGCGCCTACAGAGGCCAGCGGTAGGCAGCGCCTTCGACCTGGCCAGCTGTGCCTCCGTGGGGCCTGAGAGCCTGGCCTTGGAAGTGGCCTCAGGAGAACCTGCTCGTGCCAGGCACCCCATATACCCAGAGCCTGCTCCTGAACATGGGGAGCAGGGACCCTCAGGCTGCACCTGTCAGCAGTCTCCACCCATAGCCCCAGAGGTCCCTCTGAGACCTGAGCCACCCAGCAACCTGGAAGACGCACCCCTGCTGCCCCACCCTGCATCCTTCCTCGGGGCAGAGGGGACAAAGGGCGAGCCTGCCACCCCAGGGACTGCCTTGCCAGAGCCTGCCCAGACCCTACACACGCGTCCCACTTCCAGGACCCGCTACTACATCACTGTCACACTGCTGGGGCACAGGCAAGCACCTGGGGAGGAGGGTAAAGAACCGGCCCAACCAGCTCCACACCCCTGCGGCCCTGAGGAATCCGAAGGCTGGTGGGAGCCTCCCCATGGGCCCCGCCCCATCACGGGGTGCCAGCCGGCCCCGCTCCAGGAACCCCAGCTGAGAGCCCAGTCGCATCAGGGGAGCACGGCCCAGCAGCAGGAGCTCCAGGCTGGCGGGACACCTGGGTCCCCACACAGACTGTGAGTAGTGGTCGGTCTCTGTTGGGAGATAGGAGGGGAGACTGGGGGAGACTGGCCTGGCTGCCCTATCTTGAGACTTTGCCTATTCCCTGAGCCTCTCCAGCTCTATGCCCATTCATTCAGGACCCTGAGCTGACTCTGCCTTCCCTCCCCGCTCCATCCCTTCCTTCCTCTCCCTCCCTTTGCCCACAGGCTACCTCCTGGAACCCACTGCTGCTCACCCTCACTGTCCATCTGAGGAAGGGGAAAGCCTGTCAGGGAGAGGATGGGCAGGAAGGGGGGTCGCCTTCTCCGCAGCACTCACCACTCCCCAGTTCTGTTCAGGAGGCCAGAGACCCAGCCTGGGAATTGGCACCCGGCCTAGGTGCTGGGTGTCCGGGGAGAGATGCTTAACCTCTCAGGGCCTTGAGTTGTTGAGAGGATTTGGTAGCTGAAAATGAGGAAGGAGGAGGTGGTTACAGGAATATACTTTGAACTCCAGAGGCTGGGGGTGCCAAAATAGCAGGGATGCTTATTAATTACCTCTCAGTGACAGCAATAATTACCCCACCTGGCTCTGTGCTGGAAGCCAAAGGAGCAGGCGTCGAGTTTCCCAAGCTTAGTTTTATTTGTGTTGAAATGACTCTCCTAAATCTGCCTGGGGGGCACAGAGGTGGAAGGATGTGTCCCCCAAAACTCATCAAGGAGGGATGAACATGGAACCTCCCAGGGATGACCCTAAAGAGGAAATGAGCCTGGGATGGGGTTTTGAAGGGGGCATAAGAATGATGGGGTGGCTGTCATTTGCAAATTTGTTTTCTAAGCATATATATATATATATATTTGAGACGGAGTCTCGCTCTGTAGTCCAGGCTGGAGTGCAGTGGCACGATCTTGGCTCACTGCAAGGTCTGCCTCCTGGGTTCACGCCATTCTCCTGCCTCAGCCTCCCGAGTAGCTGGGACTACAGACGCCCACCGCTACGCCGGCTAATTTTTTGTATTTTTAGTAGAGACTGGGTTTCATCATGTTAGCCAGGATGGTCTCGATCTCCTGACCTCATGATCTGCCTGCCTTGGCCTCCCAAAGTGCTGGGATTACAAGCATGAGCCACCATGCCCAGCCTTCTAAGCATACTTTTATTTAATCTTCCCAACCACCCCATGAAGTAGGGACTAGTCCCAACCCCTGCCACCTAATTCTAGGAGGCTCCGAAAGGTTAAGTCACTTGCTCAAAGTCAACTAGAAAGTGAAGGGGTAGAATCTGAACTTAGGTTTCTATAACTCCAGTGCCTATGCCCTAACCACCGCTCCATCCTGCCTGGAAGAAGCCTCTTTGGCCCTGTGCAGAGAGTGGAGGGTTGGGTGAGGTTGCTGTGTGGGCTCCAGGGTTTTCTGGGCTCCCATGGCGCTGGATTGGGCAGTGTTATGGTAGCAGAGGCAGAATCAAGGATGCTGGGGTCCTCCAAGCAGGGGTCAGTGTGACTGGTTCCGTGCCAAGGAAGAGGGAGATGTAGGACCCAGGCTGGCTCTGAGACCTGCTTGGATGCCCCAGAAGTCAGGGGCTGGGAGAGAAGGGCTACAGAGAAAGGGAAGGTGAGTGGAGGAGGCTACCTTGGACAGGGGGACGGGAAAGAGAAGTAGGGTTAGCTGGGGGGATGTGGTTTCTATCTGCCACTACCTTGCTATTTTGGGCCCAGGTGGATAATGACAGACTCAGGTGGGAGGCTGGGGCTCACTTAGAGTGGGGAGGAGGTGACCTCCAGAAACATCATCCTTCTGTGTCCCAGGGAGAAGGTTCTCTGGGCCAAGATTGGCAAATATGGGAGTGGGGAAGAAGGGGGACATAGCTGGGACTGCCAGTGGGAATGTGTAAGATACTTGAGCATCCAAGCATATGTGTCCACGTTCAGGGGTAGGTGAATTTCAAGAAGAGAGCTTGTGGCTGTGAATTGACTGTGTGTGTATTGTGAATGTGTGCACATGTGTGTCATTGTGTCTGTGTTTCTGTCTGTGTGTACATGATTTGTGTGTCTCTTGTGGCTCTGAGTGCTTGTGTGTGTTTGTATTTCTTGGGTGAGTGTGTATTTGTGTGTGTGTCTCTGTGTATGTTTTTGTAGGCGTCTAGATGTATCTTTGTACCTGTGTGATTGTGGGTCTGTGTTGGTATCTTTCTGTGTGTCTGTGACTGCGTCTGTGTGACACAGCATGTGTTTGCCTGCATGTGGGCCTGTGGACTGGTTTGGCCTAGTTTGGGGGTGACTCACAGGTAAGTGGGGAGAATCCAGGACTTGTTGGGTTAGACAAGGCTCTTTCCCACACTCCCCCCATTCCCTCCTCAGCCTCTCCCTTCCCAGCTCCACACGCCTTGTTTGGAGGTCACAGGTCACGCTGCCAACAAATCCACTTCTGGTCTGCGGCCCTGCAGAAGAAAGGGCTCTGGGAATGGGCCCTTCTGCTGACCCAGGAGAGGCATCCTGGGTCATTGTATTGGGGTATGTCTTCAGAGCAAGGACGAAAGGGGGCATCTATAGGCAGGCACATTCCAGCAGAGTCTGAAGGACATTCTAGCAGTCATGACTGTTCAGGGACGGGGCAGGTGAACTGTCAAGTGGTGACCTCCCTGTCCCTGGAGGTATGCAGGCCGAAGCCAATGACCACATGCTTGTGGAATGACTGGCTATCAAGGGTGTTGTCCAGGGGTTGGGCTGGTTGAGAAAGATGTTAAATTCTGATTAGTAGGAGGTCATTGACAATATCTGATCTGATGATTGACTGCTTCCTTTAACATTGCTCTCTTGTCGCTTTCCTGATGCCTATGGCGCTTTCCAAATGTCTTGTTTTTTTTTTTTTTTTTAAGACGGAGTCTAGCTCTGTCACCCAGGCTGGAGTGCAAGCTCCGCCTCCCGGGTTCACACCATTCTCCTGCCTCAGCCTCCCGAGTAGCTGGGACTATAGGCGCCTGCCACCTCACCCGGCTAGTTTTCTGTATTTTTTAGTAGAGACGGGGTTTCACCTAGTTAGCCAGGACGGTCTCGAACTCCTGACCTCGTGATCCGCCCATCTTAGCCTCCCAAAGTGCTGGGATTACAGTCTTGAGCCACCACGCCCGGCCAAATGTCCCTGTTTTTATGTCTAATTCCTTGGCCCCTAGTTTCTTAATATGCCACCCTTCATGAGAAAGTTGGCTCTGGTTGAGTCTAGCCAAGGCCTAGCACATCCTGTGACGCAATTAGCATTGAATGAGTGAGGAATTGAATGAATGAATGAGTTAGAGCTCAGGCTTTGCCACTTACTATAAGCACCATCAGGGACAAGGAAGCTCAGAGATTGGGAAGCAGATGGACAGGGGCTTAGGAGGGGCTCAGCGAGGGCATCAAACTTCATTTGGGAGGAGTCCCAGCGAGGAGGGCAGGGGTTGCATGAGGAAAAAGGGAGCTCCCTAATGGGGACCGAGGAGTGGGTTGGGGCCTCAGTGAGAGGCTAAAATCCAGAGCCTTTGGTGTCTGGCTATGTCCCGCTCTCAGGAAGCCCTGGCCTGGGAAAAGGACCAGGGCTCTATCTAACAACTCCACCTTCCAGGGTCCCCCCCTCCAGGAACCCTGTCCCTGACACTGTCATAGCCACCAGCGGTCCTGGAGTCAGGTCAGGCTTCCCAGGGCCTCAGTCTCTTTCATCTCTGCCCCTCATAAAACCTGAGTCACTGCTGGGGCCACAGGGAAGGGTCAAAGTTCTGAATTCCACCAGCTTTTCAGGAAGGAGGACAATGGGAAATGGGGGAGGGGAGTGGGGGCAGTGGGCCCATTTCCCGCCCCGAGTGGGGTCTCTGGGGGGTACCTCATGGAGAAGGCCCAAAGACTGGGGCTGGACAGGCTGACCTCTCTGGGGTTCGTGGGGTCTAAGAATAGGATTGCCCTGGTCAGTGTAGCTTGGGAGTCAGGGAGTGGGGGTGGAGAGGCCCTCCAGCACTGATGTGGATCCCTGTAAATGTAAACCCCCAAACCAGAGACTCAGTTATAGGATACATATATTAGGGAGTTTGGTATGGTGGGTAAGCACTTACGGTTGGGGTTCAAGTTTTGATTTGGCTATTCTGTGACTTTGGACAAGTTTCTTAACCTCTCTGAGCATTAAAAAAAATCTCATCTGCAAAATGGGAATGTATGATCTAATTTATTAATAATTTATTCTTGGCCAGGTGCGGTGGCTTAAGCCTGTAATCCCAGCACTTTGGGAGGCCGAGACGGGTGGATCACGAGGTCAGGAGATCGAGACCATCCTGGCTAACACGGTGAAACCCCATCTCTACTAAAAAATACAAAAAACAGGCCGGGCGTGGTGGCTCAAGCCTGTAATCCCAGCACTTTGGGAGGCCGAGACGGGCAGATCACGAGGTCAGGAGATCGAGACCATCCTGGCGAACACGGTGAAACCCCGTCTCTATTAAAAAATATAGCCGGGCGAGGTGGCGGGTGCCTGTAGTCCCAGCTACTCAGGACGCTGAGGCAGGAGAATGGCTAAACCCGGGAGGCGGAGCTTGCAGTGAGCTGAGATCCGGCCACTGCACTCCAGCCCGGGCGACAGAGCGAGACTC
The DNA here is from genome assembly GCF_047675955.1 of Chlorocebus sabaeus. NCBI lineage: Eukaryota > Metazoa > Chordata > Mammalia > Primates > Cercopithecidae > Chlorocebus > Chlorocebus sabaeus. The sequence continues at coordinate 110,767,944 of NC_132923.1, forward strand.
CGTCTCAAAAAAACAAAAAACAAAAAACAAACAAAACAACAACAACAACAACAAAAAAAAACTAGCCGGGCGAGGTGGCGGGCGCCTGTAGTCCCAGCTACTCTGGAGGCTGAGGCAGGAGAATGGCGTGAACCCGGGAGGCGGAGCTTGCAGTGAGCTGAGATCCGGCCACTGCACTCCAGCCTGGGCGACAGAGCGAGACTCCATCTCAAAAAAAAAAAAAAAAAAATTATTCTTCATGAGGTCTCAAGCTTGTGGGATTCTTCTGAGGCTTCAATGGGACAATGAATGTAAAGCACTCAGCAAGGTGTTTGGCAGAGTAAGCCCTCCTCAAATGGCTGTTGTTGTTGTTGTTGTAACTATTAAAACAGAGAAATTCACCTGAGAGTTCCTAGGGAGCTTAGTCTGTTTTCTGTTGCTTATAATGGAATAGCTGAACCTGGAAGCCCAAGGTCAAGGGGGTGCATCTGGTGAGAACTTTGTTGGTGATTCTCTGCAGAGTCCCCAGGGGCCTCAGAGCATCACACGGCAGTGGGGCTGAGGTGCTAGTTCAGGTCTCCCTTCCTTTTCCTATAAAACCACTGGTATGGTCAGGCACAGTGGCTCACACCTGAATCCCAGCACTGTGGGAGGCAGAGGTGGGCAGATCTCTTGGACTCAGGAGTTTGAGACCAGCCTGGGCAACATAGTGAAACTCCATCTCTACAAAAAATACAAAAATTAGCCAGATATGGTGGTGCACGCTTGTAGTCCCAGCTACTCGGGGGGCTGAGGTGGGAGGACTGTTGGGCCCAGGAGGCAGAGGTTGCAGTAAGCTGAGATTGTACCACTGCACTCCAGCCTGGGCAACAGAGCAAAATCCTGTCTCAAAAAAAAAAAAAAAAAAAAAAAAAAGAAAGAAAAAAGAAGCCCCTAGTCCTACTCCCATAATCACCCATTAATCCATTAAACCATTAATCTATTAATCCATGAATGTATTAATCCATTCATAAGGCAGAGCCCTCATAACCCAATCACTGCTTAGAGGCCCCACCTCTCAATATTACCACACTGGGGATTAAGTTTCAACATGAGTTTTGGAGGGGACAAATATTCAAGCCATAGCAGAAGCTTAGAAGGTTTTCTTCGGCAGGTATTGATATTATCCTACATTTAGTAAGGGAGGCTATGGAGACCCAGAGAGATTAAGGAAGAGTCAGAAAAGAAATAAGACCCAGGCCCCACCCCTCCAGGACAGAGGGTGAGACATGCTCTGCTGAGGACGATCACAGAAGCAGCTGGACATGCCCGAGAACCATGGCCTGGGGTAGGAGGGAGGATGCCTGGATATGAATTCAGAAGATGGGAATTTAAATCCCTGCTTGACAACCTCATAGCTGCGTCATCCTGGGCCAGTCACTCCTCTCCTCTGACCCTCGGTTTCTTAACCTTCAGTGGGAAATAATCACAGAGGACAGAATTGAGGGAAGAGTGCATTGTAAAGCCCAAGTCCCTAATGGAGCCCAAGGGGCTCCATTTATTTACTTTTTTTTTTTTTTGAGACAGAGTCTTGCTCTGTTGCCCAGGCTGGAGTGCAGTGGCGCGATCTTGGCTCACTGCAATCACCGCCCCCCGGGTTCAAGCGATTCTTCTGTCTCAGCTTCCCAAGTAGCTGGGATTACAGGTGCCCACCACCATGCCGGGCTAATATTTTTATTTTTAGTAGAGACTGGGTTTCATCATGTTGTTCAGGCTAGTCTCGAACTCCTGACCTCAGGTGATCATCCTGCCTCGGCCTCCCAAAGTGCTAGGATTACAGGTGTGAGCCACTGTGCCCGGCCTAAAAAAAGTTTTTAATAAAAACAAAAATAAGGCCGGGTATGGTGGCTCACGCATGTAATCCCAGCACTTTGGGAGGCCGAGGCGGGTGGATCACTTGAGGTCAGGAGTTTGAGACCAGCCTTGCCAACATGATGAAACCCAGTCTCTACCAAAAATACAAAAGTTAGCTGGGCATGGTGGCACATGCCTGTAATCCCAGCTACTCAGGAGGCTTAGGCAGGAGAATTGCTTGAACCTGGGAGGAGGAGGTTGCAGTGGGCTGAGATCACGCCACTGCACTCCAGCCTGGGTGACAGAGCGAGACTCCGTCTCAAAAAATAATAGTAACTTTTTTTTAATGATAAGATCTCTCTGTCACTCAGGCTGAAGTGCAGTGACATGATCATAGTTCATTGCAGCCTGGGCTCAAGTGATCCTCCCACCTCAGCCTCCAGGGTAGCTAGGGCTACAGGCACACACCACAATGCTGGCTAATTCTTTTAATTTTTTGTAGAGACTTGTAGAGTCTTGTTATGTCACCTAGGCTGGTCTAGAACTGCTGGCCTCAAGCAATCCTCCCGCCTCTGCCTCCCAAAGTGCTGGGATTACAGGTGTGAGCCACTGCACCCAGCTCTGAGAGGCTCCATTTAGACCTACACCTGCCCCTGTGCTCTGAAGACCATCAGCAGGTGCTCATGCCCGTATACACGTGTGCACACCTGCTAATGTTTGGTTACAAATCTCCAAGGTGACAGCAGAAAGTTGATGAGCCAGCATTTTAGGTTATAAGGCGAGTATTTTGGGTGTGGTGGCATGTGCCTGTAGTCCCAACTACTTGGGAGGCTGAGGTAGGAGGATCACTTGAGCCCAGGAGTTCAAAGCTGCAGTGAGCTATGATCATGCCACTGCACTCCAGCCTGGGTAACAGAGCTAGATCCTGTCTCAAAAACAAAAAACAAAAACAAAAACAAGGCAGGGGGAGGTTTCATTGCCTCTCTTACTGGACTCTGGCAAGACTCCAGTGTTGTGGCTGAGGACCCTGATGCTTGAAGGGGAGAAATGGCCAGCTAGTGAACAACTAAGGAACCCAGCTCTGTTTGAGGCCAAAGCCCATATTTCCCGAACAGAGTTAGAACAACGCTTGCCCCGTTTTCAGCTTTCTAGTTTTCAGCTCTTGGGGGACTAGACCTAGGGCTCTATGGGCAGAGTCCCAGCGCCCCCATAGACCTGTAGGTCAGCTGCATCTTCCCTTCTGCCTTCTTTCTTTTCTCTCCATCTGGGCTCAGGCCTCAGCTTCACCTTTGAGGGACCCTGACCTAGGAGATCACCTGAAAGTCAGGGAGAGGGATGGATGAGGAGCTCTGATCAACGAAATCAGAGTTGAGACTACCATGCCGATTTCACAGATGACAGCAATGACCTGAAAGGCCAAGAGATTTGCCTGAGGTTCCTGGCCTGACTGGGCTAGGGGTGGTTATTCTGCACTTTGGGAAGCCACTCTCACCACCCTCTGACCCTCATCTCTCTTACTCCTCTGCAGGGAGCTGGACCACAGTGGGACAAGGACGCCTCCAGACAGGTTGCCAGGGCCCCACATGGAGGAGGCAGGTGGGCCCATGGCCCGGGCCAAGGCCCGAGTGGTAAGTGCCACACTGACATGGCGGCAGCGGCCCCCTGCCCAGGGAGAGATCAAACATGGTTTTCACAAGGTGTCCCTGGTGTCAGGGGCCCAGATGGAAGCCCCCCAGAAGGAGATGTTTGAGTTCAGCCGTCGAGAGGAAGTCAATGGCTTTGCAACACAGGAAGAAGAGACCGTGAATTGCCAGGGCCCTCGTGATACGGCTGGCTCCAAGAACTTCCAGAGCCACGGACCCATCTTTTCCAAGAAGTACACACCACCTCCCAAGGAGAAAAGGCCTGAGCAGAGGCTGAAGGAGGCTCTGAGTGGCCAGAGTGATGGCAGCCGCCAAGATCCCAGGACTGAGCCCCCACGTGTGGGAGCTATGGCCAGGACTGAGCTTTTGGTTCCCCTGCCTGGGCCCCGAGAGCCAAGTCCCCACCCAGGTGTAGGTCTCACCAGTGGGAGCTCCCGGAGCCTCGAGGAACACCGAGTGACACGCACTGTGCGGACCACCACGGTGGTGAGAGGTCATGTGGACCAGCGGGTGAGCAGCTCTGTGACTGTGAGGCCAATGTCCTCAGGCGAGGCCCTGCCACGGGGCCGTCAGGTCGCCCGCATGGTGCAGCCAGTGGTGGTGGGCTCCCCACCAGGCTCGCCCAGCCGCAGCCAGGCTGTGAAAGTGCTAAGTAACCTCGTACCTGCTGGGCACAGCCCCCCTGCCAGCCACCTGCCCAGGCCCACAGCTGGAGTGCCAAGAAGCACAGGTCTGGGCAGCACAGTGGGGGCAGCCTTGAGGCAGCTGCCTGAGACCGGGACAGCAGAGCTTAAAGACAGCTCTGCCCTGGTCTCTACAGGCATCCCAGCCAGTGCTCACCTGCCTAAGAATCAGGATGTCCCTGCAGCCTGTGCAGATCGAGACCAGGGCAGAGCCCCGGATGCCAGGGCCTGTGAGCTCTGGCAGGTGCTGGGAGCCCCCAGTTCCACTGAGCTCCCTCTCCAGACTTCTCAGGGTCAAGCATCAGTCCCCTCCTCTCCCAGACTCCAGACCCATGTCCCCTCTCCAAGCCTAGCCCACCCTGCAAAGCAGCCTGTGGTGCCCACTCACACCAGGGCCCAGCTCACTCCCCTTGTTCTGCCCCCTATAAAAAGGGAAGGGCTTGTGGACCCCCCTGCTGCCACCATCCTGCCCATGGTGAGGAGGGAGCATGTGACAGTCCCTGAACAACCTCCTGCTCCATCCTCTACAAGAAGGAAGGATGTCCCCAGCCCAGGAGGTCTTTCTGCTCCATCGTCCCCAAGCAATAAGTTTGTTCAGAACTCTGAAAATGTCCCTGTCCTCACCTTTACCCAGAAGGAGGTGGTGTGGGGCCCCGGTGCTCCTGCGGCCGCGTCCCCCACCTGGAAAGAAGTCGTGAAGGGCCCCGGTGTTCCTGATGCCTCATCCCCCACCCGGAAAGAGGTCATGAAGGGCCCTGGTGCTCCTGCTGCCTCATCTCCTGCCCAGGAGGTGGTGCAGGGGTCCAGTGCTCCTGCTGCCTCGTCCCCCACTGGGAAAGAGGTTGTGAAGGGCCCCGGTGCTCCTGCTGCCTCATCTCCCACCCAGGAGATGGTGCAGGGGTCCAGTGCTCCTGCTGCCTCGTCCCCCACCTGGAAAGAGGTTGTGAAGGGCCCCGGTGCTCCTGCTGCCTCATCTCCTGCCCAGGAGGTGGTGCAGGGGTCCAGTGCTCCTGCTGCCTCGTCCCCCACTGGGAAAGAGGTCGTGAAGGGCCCTGGTGCTCCTGCTACCTCATCTCCCGCCCAGAAAGAGGTGGTGCAGGGGTCCGGTGCTCCTGCTGCCTCATCCCCCAAGTCAACTGAGGTTGTCCAGGGCCCAGAAGGCAGCCCTAGCATCCAAAAAGAGGCTGTCCAGGGTATTGCAGGCAGCCTTGCTCCACCCCTCACTAAGGAAGAGACTGTTCAAGACCCAGCTGCTCCTGCCACCTCACTCCCCAAACAGGACAAGGGGGTCCAGGACTCTGAAGGGAGCCCCATCTCATCTCTCACCCAGAAAGAGGTTGTGCAGGACCCTGCTGTTCTCCCTGCCCCATCTTCCTCAGTGGACAGGGTGTCCCCCAGCCCAGGAGGCACCCCTGCCCCAGTGCCAACAGGAGCAGAGGCCAGCATGGAGTCCCAGCTTGTCTCTGACCCCACCGAGGGCAAGACGTGCCCAGAGACATTGAGGGAGGAGGATGAGGTGGCCCTGGCCACTGACCTGGAGATATTTCTGGATACCCTGCGGAGCATGGAGCCCCCTGAGATCCTCCGCACTCACCGGCTGCCACGAGCCCCTCGCTCCTCCTACTTGTCCATGTATGCCACACTGCCTGCCATTGAGGAGGACCAGCCAGGGCCATGGGTGCTGGGTCCCGGCCCCCAGGAGGTGCCTTCACTGGAAGAGAAAGAGGAAGAGGAGGAGGAGGAACCAGAGAACCCCTATCTAAGTGATGACGAGAAGCTTCAGCGCAGGCAGGAGAAAGCTGAGCCCAACCCCGCCTGGGACCTCCACCCTGCCAGGCCCACACAGGTCTCCTGCTCTCCTCTAGAGATGATGAAGAAGCATGTAGCAGGAACCAAGGGCCCCCACTTAGAGCTGGGGTTGGAATTGCAGGGAGGCACCAGACCCACTTCCCGTCTCGGAGGCAGCCTTCTTTTCGGCAGTCTGGTGCCTGCTACCAAGGAGGCCTCCACCCCGGAACCGCTGGGCACAAAACTATCTGCCCTGCTGCCCCATGGGCCACCGGGGCTCAGGAAGGTGCCAGGACAGTTGCCCCTGCTTTGCAGTGAAAGACCATCCCTGACGGAGAAGCTTGCCTGTGCCCTGCCCCTAGAGGAGTGGGTAAGTGAGGCCTTGGGTGGTGTGAAGAGAGTGGTGCTGGGAGTCAGAGTCTGGGGGCAGAGCCTTCTGTCTGAAGTCTGGTTCAGTTGACCTGTGCAAGCCACATCTCTCTGGGCCTCAATCTCCCTATCCCTACTGTGGGAGGTTTGTACTGTGGATTCCAAAGGGCATGGGGGCTCCAAGATCCTGGGAGCTGAGGAAGGCAGGTGATGAGCACCGAGCTCCTAGGACAGGGTGATGAGTCCTCTGGGGGTTGGGAACAAGTGTGAGCATCCTCTGTGCACCAGCTCCTTGGGGGTGGAGGTCAATAGGGAGGATGTGGGATCTTTGGAATGGCAGGTTGTGGGGAGGCAGGAAAGAGGTGACACCACAGGACTTACTTTATCACCTGCCTCCGTTTCAGAGCCCAGCCTTAAAGACCCAGGGCAAGCCGAACACCAGGCCTGGAAAGGTAGGGTTGTGGGGGCAAGCGGGTGGGGGCAGCAGGAGGCAGGGGCCTGGGGTGAGAGCCTGAGGACCCCTCTGTGCCTTCTCAGGTGATCTTCTTCTCGGAGTCTGGCTGCCAAGGCAGTGGCAGGGAGGTCTGGGGAGACATTGTTGATGCCTCAGGCTGGGCCCCCGTAGCCTCCATAAGGGTAGTTCGAGGCTGGTGAGTGGGGAGTGCCCAGCAGGGCACCTGGCTGTGAACTCGGGGGGGTGCAGAGGGGAGTGAGAAGTGACCAGGCCAGCCTGGGAGAAACCCCATCAGCTACCCAGCAGCCCTGGGCACATACTCCTCCCCATCTGTGACCCTGGAATCTCTGTGCCCACAGCTGGGTGCTGTACGAAGAGCCAGAGTTCCGGGGTCAGAAGCTGGTCCTGCCTGAAGGAGACATGGAACTCAGAACCCCAGAGACAAAGTGGAGTCCCCAAGGCATCGGCTCCCTAAGGAGGGTTGTCTGGGTGAGTGAGTTGCAGGTGGGAGACGGCCTCGCGGTGCCTAGAGTTGAAATCCCTGAGGCCGGGAGCAGTGACTCATGCCTGTAATGCCAGCACTTTGGGAAGCCAAGGCAGGTGGATCGGCTGAGGACAGGAGTTGGAGACCAGCCTGGCCAACATGGTGAAACCCTGTGTCTACTAAAAATACAAAAATTAGCGGAGTGTGGTGGCATGCGCCTGTAATTCCAGCTTCTCGGGAGGCTTACTTGAACAGGAGAATTACTTGAACCCGGGAGGAGGAGGCTGCAGTGAGCCTAGATTGCACCACTGCGCTCCAATCTGGGTGACAGAGTGAGACTCCGTTTCAAAAGAAATTCCTGGGAGAGATCTTATGGGGGTAGCGAGCAGAGGGGCTTCATATGGACTGGTCTGTAGATTCCTGACCATGGAGCTGACTGGGGAAGAAAGAGATTCTGGGAAATGGGCAGCCTGGCTTGAGGAATCAGAGCCCAGGCGGAGGCCAAGCTCAGCTTGGGAAAGCAGCCTTGGGAAGTTTGAGTGCATGCTCAAGCAGGAAGGGGAGAGAGCAGCAGAGACGAGGTAGGAGGGGATGTTCGGGTTACCTGCCCCCCAGGGGCCAGCTTGCAGGCCCCCAGTCAGACCTGAGGTGCCAGGCATGTTTGCTCATTCATTTGCTCACAGATCCTCACTCATGTCTAATATGTGCCAGGCACCAGTGCCAGGCAATGGGCAGTGCGGGGAGATCCCCTCTTTGCCCTGCAGGACTTACAGTCAAGCTAGGCTATGAGGATTGGGTTTGGAGCAGGGACGCCATATAACCAGACTAGGGATTTATAAACATCCCACTGGCTGGCTGCCAGGTGGAGAAAAGAGGGATCCTGGAGGGAGGGAGACCAGGATAGGCTGTGCTTTCCAGCCAAGGGGCACCTCTGATTTTTGAGGAAGGGCTCTGTGGTTTGAAAAGTTAACATTATAATTTCAAAGACCAGGCACGGTGGCTTATGCCTATAATCCCAGCACTTTGGGAGGCCAAGTTGGGGGATCACTTGAGATCAGGAGTTCAAGACCAGCCTGGCCAACATGGTGAAACCCCGTCTCTACCAAAAATACAAAAATTAGCCAGGTGTGGTGGCAGGTGCCTGTAATTCCAGCTACTCGGGAGGCTGAGGCTGGAGAATCGCTTGAACTCAGGAAGCGGAGGTTGTGGTGAGCTGAGATCGTGCCATTGCACTCCAGCGTGGGCAACAAGAGTGAAACTCTGTCTCAAAATAACAATAATAATTAATAATAATAATTTCATGTTTGTAAAGTGAAAACAACAATATTGTTTTCATAGCATAGTAATAAACTACCAAAATTAATCTTGACACCAGAAGGAAGAGCAATGACTCTAAAAGTAGTGTCTATCAGGCATTTTGGTTCTTCTGGTTTGTTTGATTTTTGTTTCTTTCTTTTTTTTTTTTTTTTGAGACAGAGTCTCATTTTGTCACCCAGGCTGGAGCGCAGTGTCGTGATCTCAGCTCGCTGCAAGCTCCACCTCCCGGGTTCACGCGATTCTCCTGCCTCAGCCTCCTGAGTAGCTGGGACCACAGGCACCTGCCACCATGCCCGGCTAAATTTTTTTGTATTTTTAGTAGAGATGGGGTTTCACCGTGTTAGCCAGGATGGTCTCGATCTCTTGACCTCGTGATCTGCCCATCTCAGCCTCCCAAAGTGCTGGGATTACAGGTGTGAGCCACTGCGCCCGGCCTGATTTTTGTTTCTAATGAAAGAATGAATAACTGAGTCCAGAGCTGTTGCAATCTTCCTGGTAGGAGATGACGAGAGCTCATTAGCCTTAATTAGGACAGTGGCCCAGGAGGAGGGGACAGTTTTCAAAGCCTCTCCAGAGGCTGGGCGTGGTGGCTCATGCCTGTAATCCCAACACTTTGGGAGGCTGAGGCAGGTGGGTCACCTGAGATCAGGAATTCAAGACCAGCCTGGCCAACATGATGAAACCCTGTCTTTACTAAAAAAAATACAAAAAATTAGCCTGGCATGGTGGTGGGCACCTGTAATCCCAGCTACTTGGGAGGCTGAGGCAGGAGAATCGCTTGAACCCAGGAGGCAGAGGTTTCGGTGAGCCAAGATCACGCCATTGCACTCCAGCCTGGGCAACAAGAGCGAAACTCTGTCTCAAAAAAGAAACAAAGCCTCTCCAGAAACACGCAAATGATTACGGACAAGTAATTGTGAACTTCTGACAATAAATTTAACTTCATGTGGGAGGTAACGACTACAAGAGAAAAGCAAAGGCTTTGAAGTCAGATGTTTCTGTATTCCTTTGATTCATTCAGCATTGATTGGGTGCCTGTTGTGTGCCAAGCACATGGGAGGTGCTGGGTTGCAACAGTGAACAAAAACTATACTGCTCTGCTACTTACAAGCTGTGTGACCTTGGGCAGATTGCTTAACTTCTCCGAGCCTCACTTTCCTTACCTGTGACTGGATGAATAACACCCACTGGGAGGACTAAATGAGATAGGGAAGGACATGACCTAGCACAGTGCCTTGCATGCAGTAGATGCTTCGTACATATTTGATGAATGAGTGAGTGAATGAAAATGGTCCTGGTGGGGAAGAAACACTCAGAATACAAAGAGGATCTGCTGCTTCCTGGGATGAGGTGCAGGCAAAGCCAGTCTGGACAGAGGCAGGAATCGTACCTAAAGGAGGGGTCAAAGTTGGAACTCAGGAAATGACTGTCCATCTTGCCCATCCTCCCACCAGGCTGGAAGTCAGGCTACCCAGAGGTAAGGCTATGGGCCTGGCACTTTGCAGGGTCTCCCAGGAACTTTAGTCCCAGGTCCCAAAGGTTCAGCAAGGGACCCGCATGGGCTTTGGTCTCAGGCTTGGCTGGTTGACCTTGCAAAGACCACCCTAGTCACTTTCCTGGTCTCTGGGGTAATGACCACAAAGGTTTTCCCAGAAGCTATTTGGAGCCCTGGCTAAATGGACTTGGAGAGGCGGGGTGTTGTCCAAGGGGGCTGTTTATATATCTTTTCTTTTCTTTTTGAGACAGAGTTTCACTCTTGTTGCCCAGGCTAGAGTGCAATGGCTTGATCTTGGCTTACCGCAACCTCTGCCTCCGAGGTTCAAGCGATTCTCCTGCCTCAGGCTCCCGAGTAGCTGGGATTTCAGGCATGTACCACCACACCCAGCTAATTTTTTATTTTTAGTAGAGACTGGGTTTCTCCTTTTTGGTCAGCTGGTCTTGAACTGCTGACCTCAGGTGATCCGCCCACCTCGGCCTCCCAAAGTGCTGGGATTATAGGCGTGAACCACCACACCCAGCTGTTTATATATATTTAATTTCCCCCCTCCTTCCATAGGACTACAGCACCCCGGAAATCAGCCTCTTCTCTGAGGAGGGCCTCAAGGGGGCGCAAGTGAAGCTAAGAGAGGCCTTGAAGAATTCCCAGGGTCTGGAGAAGCCCCTGCAGGTGGCATCTGCCACTGTCTCTGCAGGACTGTGAGTCTGGTCTATTCTAGAATCTCTTCATTTGACATTCACTGTGCTGGGTGCTGGGGACACAGAGGTAACAGAACACAGTTCCTGCCTTCAGGAGTGCTCAGTCCACTGGCAGGGTCAGGCAAGTAAGCAGACAATAGCAATTCAGATTTTTGGGGTGAGGGAGCACAGAAAAACACCATACCATGAGAGGCAGAGTGTGGAAGTCAGAGAAACCTTCCTGGAGGAGGAGACACCATATCGGGATGAGTTGGCTAAGAATCTAAGCTCCATGAGGGCAGAGATTTTGTATGTTTGTTCACTGCTCTATCCCTAATGCCTGTAGCAGGGTCTGGCACACAGCAGATGCTTCTAAATATTTGTCAACTGAATGAATGGGGGAAAGAGTGTATCTGGCAGAGGGAATAGCACATGCAAAGGCCCAGAGAGGAGAGGGTTAAGCTTCAAATTTTCAGTCTAGCCGGTGTGAGCAACAAGTGGGAAGAATTGAATCCCAGGGAGAAGGAGGAGGCCAGATTGCAGAGCCTCTTTGCATAGCCGGGTTTTATTGTGAGGCTAACAGGGAACTACTGGGGTTGCTGAAGCAGTTTTTCATGCATGCTAGAGAAAAATGCTCCAGCTGTTGTGTGAAATTAGAGAAGGCAAAGTCAGAGGAAGGGAGACCAATGTGGCTACTGCAAGAGATTATACGAGACTGATGGGAGCCTCCCCAGTAAACCTCCTTTTCCCCTCTAAACCTTCCCTCCCACCCGCCAATCTGTGTCCCTTGAAGTCTGGGGTGCAGCAGTCTCTCTGCCTTCCCCCAGGTGGCTACTGTACCCCAAACCATTATTTGAAGACACTCCCTACATCCTGGAACCTGGAGAGTACCCCACCTCGGAGGCCTGGGGCACATCGGACCCCAGCGTGGGCTCCCTGAAGCCCATGAGATTGGTAAAGAACAGGGCACACCCACAGGCCAGGAGGTCTAGGCTCTGCCCCTTGTCCCAAGTAACATGGTCCTGCAGTCTGTGGGAAGGGACGGGGGATGAAGTTAAAACAGCACCCCTTGGAGACTGCTTCCTGGGAGCTGCTATTGGGAATGGGAGTGGAAGGAGAGGGAGGATTAACCTAAGAGGTGGGGGAAGAGGGAAGACATGGGGTTGGGGTTCTCAGGATCAAGAAAATCCTAGATCCCCAGCCCCATCTGTCTTTCCCATCTCTGGGCTGGTGTCTCAGCTCTGTCTCCTCTGCAGGGCTGCCCAAGTGTGGAGAAGCCAGGGGAGCCGAGGGTAAGAGTCTGGGCTTAAGAGCCAAAGAGGGCCTTTGGTGGTGGGGTGCAGGTGTCTGGTTATCATGGTCTGGACAGGAAATCCAGAGAGGAGGGCACTGGGGGCCAGAAGCTGGGTCTAGGGAGATAGGACCTGATGGGCTCACTGGGAACTTGCTTTTGATGTGTAAGAAGGTCAGAGGTCAGAGTAGAGACAGGAATCGGGTAAGGGGATGGAGTTCAGTGAGAAGGTGGGAGGACTTGGGGGTGCCACATTGGCCTGATGCTGGGCAGAGCCATTCCTGAGCTGGCTGAGTGTGTTTGGGTCCAGATGACTCCCTGCCATCCTGACACCCGTTTTCCCCCAGGCTGTGGTATATGAGGCCCCCGGCTTTCAGGGCCGCAGCTGGGAAGTGAGCCAAGACATCTACAACCTTCAGCAGCCAGAGGACAGCCAGAGCCCCCACCTGGCCTCTGTGGGGTCCCTGAGAGTTCTCGGGGGCTGGTGAGAACTCAGGACCCTTCCTTCCATTTCATCACCTCCACTGGCCTTTACCCTTGGGAGTGGGGAGTGACCTGGGCCGCGTAGGGGTGGGGACAGCTGTCTCATTCATCCATGGGCCTCCTATGACTGAACCTGCCTGTCCGTCCTTCTGCTTTTCCCAGCTGGGTGGGCTACGAGAAGGAGGGCTTTCGGGGCCACCAGTATCTGCTGGAGGAGGGGGAATACCCAGACTGGTCACACTGGGGAGGCTATGACGAGATGCTGACCTCCCTCCGGGTCATCCGGACGGTAAGCAAAGGCAATTGGCTCATCTGGCCCCAGGCAGACCTCCCCCAGTACAATTTGTGGAGGGAAGAATTTGTACCCCCTTTCCTTGTTCTCCCTGGAAGTGTTCCCAGAGGTCTAGCCTCTCTTCCCTCTGCTGCTCTTCTCCAGGCCGTACTGTCAGCCTCACCCCTAATTCCCCGGGGTGGGCTGTGACCCTCGGGTCTGGGCACTCCCAGGGGTTTCGGTTTGTGGGCGGGAAAGACCTGACTGTCCCTGGGAACCCAGGACTTTGGGGACCCGGCCGTCGTGCTATTTGAGGCCATGGACTTCGAGGGGCATGGCGTGGAGGTGAGCAAGGCATTGCCGGATGTGGAGCTGGTGCAACACGGCCCCAGCACACAGGCCATTCACGTGCTCAGCGGCGTGTAAGTGACCCGGGCTCCGGGAGCGAGTTGGGCCCAGGTGAGCCGGGGGCGGTTCCAGGAGAGGTGCAGGCTCTGTCCCAGCTGACCCGCGCCCCGTCCTTCCTGCAGGTGGGTGGCCTACCAGGAGGTGGGCTTCTCCGGGGAACAGTACGTGCTGGAGAAGGGCGTGTACCGTAACTGCGAGGACTGGGGCGCCGGCAACAGCGCCCTCGCTTCGCTACAGCCGGTCCTACAGGTGCGTGCCGGCCGCGGGGGGCGGGGCCTCCCCGGTGGCGGGACCTGGAGTTCGGGTGCGCCCCGCCCCCACGCAGAGGTAGCGGGCTGGAGGACCTGCCTGGGCGCTCGGGGCGGGGCCTTGGGAGGCGGCGGGGCCAAGGGTGCGGCCGCGGGGTGGGCAGTACTGAAACCTAGAGGAGCGGAGGCGGGGGGCTGGCACTCTCCCTAATTCTCAATTCCGCCCCTCCCTTCAGGTCGGGGAGCACGATCTGCACTTCGTCTCAAAGGTAAGTCGGGGACCCCGCAGGGAGTCTTTGGGCTCCAGTCTCTCCCCTCGTTTCAAACCTCTCCCCTCCCCACTGTTCTCGGCCCTACTCCATCGCCCTTCTTCCCCTCATCTCCCCTCTCTGACTCCAGATTCAGCTTTTCTCCCGCCCCGACTTTCTGGGCGACCACTTCTCCTTCGAAGATGACCAGGCCGCTCTGCCCGCCTCCTTCCGACCTCAGTCCTGCAGAGTCCACGGCGGCAGGTGAGGACGTGGAGGGGTGAAGGGCTGGGGGCGCTGGGGCAGAGGCGGGGCTGCAGGAGAGTCTTTCAAATGATTTCCTTCCTTTGGCTACCTTGGGATGAGCTGTTCTGTCTTGCGCCTTTCAATTTTAAAATAAACAAAATAAAATAAGGTTTTAATGGAAAATGTAAAACTGTAGATTGTATAATATAAAGATAAATCCTATTTCCTCTATCCGTGTGCTCTTTTAAATTTTCAGTGGAGTATTTTAAATCCTTGACCCAACGTAAAATTTCATGGGTAAACACTTCAACGTGTGTCCCTTTTTCCCCACGTAGCCAGAAGTCATTATCACATCTAATAAAATTAATAACAATTTGTTCATACTACTCAATACCCAATCCGTGTTCAGATTTCTCCTATTGTCTCAAAAATACATTTGTGAAATTAACTTGTTTTTCTCAGCATCCAAATAAGGTCCTTGGGGCAGGTTTCGTCATGTTGTCCAGGCTGATCTCAAACTCCTGGGCTCAAGCTATCTGCCACCTCCGACTTCCAAAGAGCTGGGGTTACAGGAATGAGCCACCGTGCCCGGCCGACCCCAGTAGTTTTTGTTGTTGTTGTTGTTTTTTGTTTTTGTTTTTGAGACGGAGTTTTGCTCTGTTGCCCAGGCTGGAGTGCAATGGTGCGATCTCAGCTCATCGCAACCTCTGCCTCCCAGGTTCAAGCGATTCTCCTGCCTCAGCCTTCCCAAGTAGCTGGGATTATAGGCATGTGCTACCAAGCCCAGCTAATTTTGTATTTTTAGTAGAGATGGGGTTTCTCCATGTGGGTCTGGCTGGTCTTGAATTATCAACCTCAGGTGATCCACCCACCTCAGCCTCCCAAAGTGCTGGGATTACAGGCATGAGCCACTGCACCTGGCGACCCTAGTAGTTTTGATAATTTTCTTGATATAAGATACTCCAGGATCACTTTGTACATTCTTTTTTGCTCCAAATCTAGAATTGGCTATTTGCCATGGAACGCTGGTTCCTTTTAGTGGTAAATGGTATTTAGAGACCAAAATCTGCATGCTAGGTGTTTCAAAGTTATAACGCCCATATCACAACTAATAGTAAAAACCACTGAATGCTGTTGGGAGTTTCCTGTGTGTTTTTTTTTTTTTTTTTTTTTTTTTTTGAGATGGAGTCTCGCTCTGTTGCCCAGATGGGAGTGCAGTGGCACTATCTTGGCTCACTGCAACCTCCGCCTCCTGGGTTCAAGCAATTCTGCTTCAGCCTTCCAAGTAGCTGGGAATACAGGTGCCCACCACCACGCCCAGCTAATTTTTGTATTTTTAGTAGAGATGGGGTTTCACGATGTTGGTCAGGCTGGTCTCAAACTCTTGACCTTGTGATCCACCTCCCTCGGCCTCCCAAAGTGCTGGAATTACAGGCATGAGCCAGTGCGCCTGGCCTCTTGTGGTTCTTTTTGTCCTCAGGATATTCACCTATAACCTGTTTGTTATGTATTAGTTCAAATTACTGTGTCTTAAACACATTTGAAATAATACTTTTGTGTGTGTAGTTATGTCACCAACCTAATATACAGTTAGGTTCATTAATTGATTTTCAGTTTTAAGGAATACTTTTCATTTTTATCTATTTCTGGATTCGTTTTTGTTTTTGTTTGAGACAGGGTCTCACTTTCCATTCGGGCTGCAGTGCAGTGGTGTGAACACAGCTCACTGCAGCCTTGACCTCCTGGGCTCAAGGGATCCTCCTGCTTCAGCCTCCTGAGAAGCTGGGACCATAGGTGCACACCACCATGCCCAGCTAATTTTTTAACTTTTTTCTAGAGATGGGGGTCTCACTTTGTTACTTAGGCTGGTTTCAAACTTCTGGGCTCAAGCAATCCTCCCTTCTTGGTCTCCCAAAGTGTTGGAATTACAGGTGTGAGCCACTGCACCTGGCCCTAATTCTGTTTTCCTATGAATAATTGCCATGAAGCTGGGCACAGTGGCTCATGCCTGTAATCCCAGCACTTTGGGAGGCTGAGGCAGGAGTCCAGGAGTTCAAGACCCACCTGGGCAACATAAGGAGACCCTGTCTCAACAGAAAAATTTTTAATTAGGTGGGTGTGGTGTCATGCACCTGTAGTACTACCTACTCAGGAGGCTAAGATGGGAGGATTGTTTGAGCCCAGAAGTTGGAGGCTGCAGTGAGCTATGATCACAGCACTGCACTCCAGCCTGCGCAACACAGTAAGATCTTATCTCTAAAATAATAATTATTACATGAAATATTTACGTGGTTCCTGCCTTAGCTCAGGCTGCTATCACAAAATACCATAGTTTGTGTAGTTTAAATAAGAGAAATTTATTCTCTCACAATTCGGGACACTAGGAAATTCAAGATCAAGGTGCTGGCCACTTCACTTCCCCAGTGAGGCCTTTCTTCCTGGTTTGCAGAAGGCCATCTTCTCACTGTGTTCTCATGTAGTGAAGAGAGAGAGTAGGAGCTCCTGTCTCTTCCTCTTCTTTTTTTTTTTTTTTTTTTTTTTTTTTGAGATGGAGTTTCACTCTTGTTGCCCAGGTTGTAGTGCAATGGCGCAATCTCAGTTCTCTGAAACCTCTGCCTCCCGGGTTCAAGCAATTCTCCTGCCTCAGCCTCCTAAGTACCTGGGATTACAGGCATGCGCCACCACACCCAGTTGATTTTTGTATTTTTAGTAGAGAGGAGATTTCTTCATGTTGGTCAGGCTGGCCTTGAACTCCTGACCTCAGGTGATCTGCCCGCCTCGGCTTCCCAAAGTGTTGGGACACCCGGCCCCTTCCTCTTCTTTTAAGGACACTAATCCCATCATGGGTCCCACCCTCATGACCCCCTCTACACCAAATTACCTCCAAAAGGCCCCGCCTCTGAATACCATTACATTGAGGGTTATGGCTTTAGCATATGATTTTGGGAGGACACAGACATTCAGCCTATAACAATTCCAAAGCCAATAGCTTTCATTTCTGTCCCTGCCACCTTTTTCCCTCTCTCCCCCTGGTAGAAATCTTTTGTTTGTTTGTTTGTTTGGTGTTTGGTGTATTCATCCACTGGCTTTTTTGTTATTGTTGTTAAGATATAAGCAAATATGGCCGGGCGCGGTGGCTCAAGCCTGTAATCCCAGCACTTTGGGAGGCTGAGATGGGCGGATCACGAGGTTGGGAGATCAAGACCATTCTGGCTAACACGGTGAAACACCGTCTCTACTAAAAAAATACAAAAAAACTAGCCGGGCGAGCTAGGCGACAGAGCGAGACTCCGTCTCAAAAAAAAAAAAAAAAAAAAAAAAAAGCAAATATACACTCATAAATTTCCATATAACTATAGAAACCAAATATTTATATTTTGTTTTCCTTCTCCTCCATTTTCTTACACAAAAGGGAGCATACTATAACCAGGTTAATATAATAAAAAAACACTAAATTGTACACTTTAAAAGTGTGAATTTTGGCCAGGTGCGGTGGGAGGACGCTCTGGGAGGCCGAGGTAGGCGGATCATTTGAGGTCAGGAGCTCGAGACCAGCCTGGCCAACATGGTGAAACCCCATCTCTGCTAAAAATACAAAATTAGCTGGGCATGGTGGCACATGCCTGTAGTCCCAGCTACTCGGGAGGCTGATGAATTGCTTGAACCCAGGAGGTGGAGGTTGCGGTGAGCTGAGATCGCGCCATTGCGTTCCAGCCTGGGCAACAATAGTGAAACTCCATCTCAACAACAACAACAACAACAACAACAACAACAACAACATAGTGTGAATTTTATGGCATGTGAATTGTATCTCAGTTTTTTAAAGGAAGTTTGCTATAAACACTGTTATGCACCTACTTTTTTCATCTGTTTGGAGATCACTTTATATCCCTTTAAGAGCTCTTTTTCATTCCACTTAACTGCTGCATTATACTCTACTTTTTCTTAATTTATTCAGCCAATCCACTATTGATGGACATCTGGGCTGCTTCCACCCTTCTCTGTTGCTGAAGTACTATAATGAATAGCCTCCTGCATGTGTTATTTCATGTTCTCAAAGGGTGTCCTTGGGATGGCTTCCTAGGTATGAGATTGCTGAGTAATTACTCATGGAGTTTTGCTTAATATTGCCAAATTCCCCTCCATAGGGGCAGTATGATTTCATTCAGTCTTTTCTTTTTCTTTTTTTTTTTTTTGAGATGGAGTCTCGCTCTGTCGCCCAGGCTGGAGTGCAGTGGCCAGATCTCAGCTCACTGCAAGCTCCGCCTCCCGGGTTTATGCCATTCTCCTGCCTCAGCCTCCTGAGTAGCTGGGACTACAGGTGCCCGCCACCTCGCCGGCTAGATTTTTGTATTTTTTAGTACAGACGAAGTTCACCGTGTTAGCCAGGATGGTCTCGATCTCTTGACCTCGTGATCTGCCCGTCTTGGCCTCCCAAAGTGCTGGGATTATAGGCTTGAGCCACCACGCCTGGCCTCATTCAGTCTTTTCTTAAGTCTGACCTCATTCCCTGCTGCTGTAGTGCCTGTTCATCCTTGACCTCCCCTGGGACAGGGGGTCATGATCAAGTCTTCATTCCCTCTTCTGTATCTCAGGGGAACCTGGGCAGGCCAAGGACAGGTAGGCTCACATACCCTCCATTTCTTCCCCTTCCCCAGCTGGATCCTGTTTGATGAGAAGAACTTCGAGGGTGACCAGCACATTCTCTGTGAGGGCGAGTTCCCCACTCTCACAGCCATGGGCTGCCTAGCCTCTACGGTCCTGGGCTCTCTCCAGAAGGTATCCCTGGTGAGTTTCCATGTCCGGTTCCAGGCAATCCTGGAAGCGGAAGTTGCTGCTGGGGGAGTTCTGGACACAGAACCTGTGTGCTGGTGCAGGGGTTGACTCCAGTGTTTATAGAACCCCCCTAGGTCCCCTTGACTCTGGGGCTGTAAAGCCAGTTTAGTTTGCTAGCTCTTCGTTGAGTACCCACTGAGACAGGACCTGGGGACATGGGAAAGAAATCGGACACAGCACTACCTGTAAGGAACCCATGGTCCCATAGACATAAAGATTACATGCAGAGTGGTGCATCCAGATACAGAAGTGGTGCGGGGATGGTGGGACTGACACTCAGGGCTGGGTGGGGCAGGGGCCAGTGCTGCCAAGGTGATGTTCCACGCAGGGAGGAGTGACAGGACCAGCTAAAAAGATGGCCCTGCCTGCTGCAGACCAATGGGAAGGGGCAAGGCAGTGGGGTTGCTGCTACAATGACCCAGAGTGAATTGTGATGTCCTTCACCTAGGAAGAGATGGATGGAAGTGACCACAATAAGGGGCTAGCATCTGTAGGACTTGGTGACTGACTGTGTGGCCAGTGGTGGCAGTACCCAGTCAGAACAGGTGATGCTTACTGAGTGCATAGTATGTGCCAGATGGTGTTTAAAATTGAAAGACTTCACACCAGCCAGGCGCGGTGGCTCATGCCTGTAATCCCAGCACTTTGAGAGGCCGAGGCGGGCGGATTACCTGAGGTAAAGGGTTCGAGACCAGCTTGGCCAACATGGTGAAATTCTGTCTCTACTAAAAATACAAAAATTAGCCGGATGTGGTGGCGCATGTCTGTAATCCCAGCTACTTGGGAGGCTGAGACAGGAGATTCGCTTGAACCCACGAGAATGTCACTGTACTCCAGCCTGGGTGACAGAACAAGACTCTGTCTCAAAGAAAAAAAAAAGGCTTGCCACATATACTAAACCTTTTTAATCTTCTCCACAACGCTGAGAGGTGTGTTCCCATTATTATCTCCCTTTTCCAGATGTGGAAACTAAGCCACAGGCTCCAGGTCACATAGTTGGTAACGGGCAAAGCCAGGCTCTCCCCCAGGCAGCTGGTTCTGGGGTCCTAGTCCTTTGCAACTACATGTTGGGCTCTGAAGACAGATAAACCTGGTTCTGAAGCCCGGCTTTAGGTCCCTGAGCAAGTGATTTACCCTCTTCACCCTGTTTCCTCCCTATTAAGTGGGGGATGATAATAGCTTCTACCTTATAGGGTTATTGAAGAGTTATAATGAGATCAGGTAAAGCGCTTAGCATAATATGGCCTGTAGTAAACCCTGATGAATGTGAGCTGCTATTATTATCAGTATTATTGTTGTTATTGTTATCATGAAGAGGAAAAGGAGAAATCTAGAATGAGGCCAGGTGCGGTGGCTTGTACCTATAATTCTAGTACTTTGGGCCGGGCATGTTGGCTCACGCCTGTAGTTCTAGCACTTTGGGAGGCTGAGGCGGGCAGATCATGAGGTCAGGAGTTTTAGACTAGCCTACATGATGAAACCCCGTCTCTACAAAAATTAGCCGGGCATAGTGGCTCTTGCCTGTAATCCCAGCTACTTGGGAGGCTGAAGCAGGAGAATTGCTTGAACTTTAAAGGTGGAGATTACAGTGAGCTGAGATTGCGCCACTGTACTCAAGCCTGGGTGACAGAGTGAGACTCCATCTCAAAAAAATTAAGTAAATGAATTCTAGCACTTCGGGAGGCTAAGGCAGGAGGATCACTTGAGCCTAGGAGTTTGAGACCTGCCTGGGCAACATGGTGAGACCCTGTCTCTACAAAAAATTAGCTAGGCATGGTAGCAGAGTCCCAGCTACTCAGGAGGCTGAGGTGGGAGGATCACTTTAGCCCAGGAAGTTGAGGCTACAGTGAGCTGTGATTGCACCACTGCACTCCAGCCTGGGCAACAGAGCGAGACTCCGTCTCAAAAAAAAAAAAAAAAATCTAGGCCAGGCGTGATGTAATTACAGGATTACTCCTGTAATCCTAGCACTTTGGTAGGCCAAGGTGGACAGATCACCTGAGGTCAGGAGTTCGAGACCAACCAGGCTAACACGGCGAAACCCCGTCTCTACTAAAAGTACAAAAATTAGCCGAGCATTGTGGCACGTGCCTGTAATTGCAGCTACTCAGAAGGCTGAGGCAGAAGAATTGTTTGAAGCCGGGAGGCGGAGGTTGCAGTGAGCCAATATTGCGCCACTGCACTCTAGCCTGGGCAACAAGAGCAAGACTCCATCTCAAAAAAAAAAAAAAAAAAAGCCCCGGGTTTCCATCCTGGCTCAGAGTGCCAGGTTAGTTCTGAGAAGTGCTATTTACCAGAGAGGAGGTTTGAGGGGGAAATTGGGGGCCCAGCCTGGCACTTACTGCCTCTGAGAATCGGGGGCACTCAGCTGCCAGCGTCCAAGAGTCGGTGGCCCTGCAGAACTGAGCTCAGGAGGGAAGAAGGCCTGACATACAGATCTGGGAGTCTGGGTGTCTGGGATTGTGGGACTCTGTCTGGGACTTGGGCTCTCAGAGCCTCACCCTTGTCTGTCTCCTGGGCCTCAGCACTTTTCAGAGCCTTCAATTTTCCTGTATGGACTCCAGTGCTTCGAGGGGAAGGAGATCGAGCTCAGCAGGGAGGTGCGGAGCCTGCAAGCCGAGGGCTTCAACAACCACGTGCTGTCCGTGCGGATCAAGGGGGGCGTGTGAGTGCTGAGGGGAGGCACGGGTGCGGGGGCTGCTGGTGGGATGAGTCATGGCAAGACGGAGATCCTGGGGGTCTCTGGCCTCTTTCCCCTCCCCACTTTTGCCCCACTCCCCTCCAAGCCAGGAAGGAGGGAGAAGTGCAGACTGAGAAGGGTCACTGGCTCTCAGGGCTTAGACCTCAGCTTGGTGGGCTTCTCAGGATCCTACTTTACCCTGCAAACCCCAAATCTACTTCCCAGCCTCCCTCTCCGCCCTGGGAACCCTATTCCAGGCAGAGGAATCCCTGCATGAGAGAAGAGGAGGTGGAGAACGTTTTGACGTCTGTGTCTCCTCCTCTACCTGTCTGTCTGTGTGTCTGTGCTCTTCTCTGTGTCCCTGACACCTGCTGGGCCCAGTTGGGTGCTGTGTGAACACAGTGACTTCCGGGGCCGCCAGTGGCTAGTGGGAAGCTGCGAGATCACCAACTGGCTGACCTACAGTGGCACTCAGAGGGTGGGCTCCCTCTACCCCATCAAGCAGGTGGGTAGCGTGGCTGGAGCTGAGCATGTCTGGGGCTGAGCGTGTCTGGGCAGGCCTTTCTGGATGAGTGTCTAGCTGTGTGTTTCCCAAACACAGCATTTGTGTACTTTGGTCACAATTTTTGCCACATCGTCATTCCTCTTGAGCCATTGTCTACTTAATATTTTTCTCTAGATTAACTCTCTTTCTAAAAGTCTTTTAATTAATTTTTATTTCTCAAAAAAGCTTTTTTTTTCTTTTTTTTTTTTTTTTTGAGACAGAGTCTTGCTCTGTCACAAAGACTGGAGTGCTGTGGCAACATCCTGGCTCACTGCAACCTCCACCTCCCAGGTTTAAGTGATTCTTGTGCCTCAGCCTCCCAAGTAACTGGGACCACAGGCACGTGCCACCACGCTCAGCTAATTTTTGTATTTTTAGTAGAGGCTGGGTTTCACCATGTTGGTCAGGCTGGTCTCGAACTCCTGACCTCAAGTGATCCACCTGCCTCGGTGTCCCAATGTGCTGGGATTACAGACATGAGCCACCATGCCTAGCCCTTTTTTTTTTTTTTTTTTTAAGATGGAGTTTTGCTCTTGTTGCCCAGGTTGAAGGTTGGAGTGCAATGGCACAATCTCGGTTCGCTGCAACCTCTACCTCCCAGGTTCAAGTGATTCTCCTACCTCATCCTCCCAAGTAGCTGGGATTACAAGCATGTGCTACCACAACTGGCTAATTTTGGGGGGTTTTTTAGTTTTTGTTTTTTGTGTTTCGAGATGGAATGTCACACTGTTGCCTGGGCTGGAGTGCAATGGCATGATCTCGGCTCACTGCAACCTCTGCCCCCTGGGTTCAAGCAATTCTCCTGCCTCAGACTCCCAAGTAGCCGGGATTACAGGTGCCTACCACCATACCCGGCTAATTTTTTGTATTTTTAGTAGAAACAGGGTTTCACTGTGTTGGCCAGGTTGGTCTCAAACTCCTGACCTTGTGATCTGCCCACTTCAGCCTCCCAAAGTGCTAGGATTACAGGCATGAGCCACTGTGCCCAGCTAATTTTTGTATTTTTAGTAGAGGTGGGGGTTTCATCATGTTGGCCAGGCTGGTCTCAAACTCCTGACCTCAAGTGATCCACCTGCCTCGGCATCCCAATGTTCTGGGATTACAGGCATGAACCACTGTGCCTAGCCCCAGCCCAATTTTTATTTAGCTTTCTGAGTCTGTGCTTGTGCCTTCAACACTTTCATAATGATTTTCAGCTGCTGCATAAGGCCAACAGGCTTGATCCTGTCACAAACACATTTAGCACACGTTGAACCGCCATAGGCCCTCCTGACATGTTTTTTGTTTGGGACAATCTCATAAGTACTTTAGAAACTCACAGCATGAACCCCTTGAAGTCTGCCTGGGCACACGCCACAAGCAGATTTTGGTGCTTTCCCAACTTTGTTGGTATAAAGGTCAACAATTCTATTACCAGGGGCTCAGGACTGCCTAGTTTTGTTAGAGGCTGTACCATAGGAAAACCTATAACAACAATATGTCAAATGCTGGAACATTCTGAGTGTCTCTAGACAACATCCCCAGAAGAGGAAAAAGAAAAAAAATCACATTTTTTTTTTTTCTTTTTGTATTTTTTTTTTTTAGTAGAGACGGGGTTTCACCGTGTTAGCCAGAATGGTCTCGATCTCCTGACCTCGTGATCCGCCCGTCTTGGCCTCCCAATGTGCTGGGATTACAGGCTTAAGCCACCACGCCCGGCCTCACATTTTTTTTTTTACTTTACCCTTGTCCTAAGGAATAATATCTATAAAGTCATGAGTTTCATGTGTATATATGATTTTTTCTTTCTTTCTTTCTTTTTTTTTTGAGATGGAGTCTCGCTCTATCACCCAGGCTGGAGTGCAGTGGCACGATCTCAGCTCACTGCAAGCTCTGCCTCCCGGGTTCATGCTATGCTCCTACCTCAGTCTCCCGAGTAGCTGGGACTACAGGCGCCCGCTGCCACGCGTGGCTAATTTTTTTTGTATTTTTAGTAGAGATAGGGTTTCATCGTGTTAGCCAGGATGGTCTTGATCTCCTGACCTCATGATCCGCCCGTCTTGGCCTCCCAAAGTGCTGGGATTACAGGCCTGAGCCACTGTGCCCGGCCTGATTTTTTTTAATAGACATAATAAATACATTACCATTAATTTTTCAAAAATGAGTTATAGGCTGGGTGTGGGGGCTCACGCCTGTAATTTCATCACTTTGGGAGGCTGAGGAGGGAGGGTTGCTTGAGCCCAGGAGTTCCAGACCAGCCTGGGCAAGATGGCGAGACCCCATGTTCCTTTACAAAAATTACAAAAGAAATGAGCTAGGTGTGATGGCCTGTGCTATAGTCCCAGCTACTCGGGAGGCTGAGGTGGGAGGATCACCTGAGCCCGGGAGTTTGAGGCTGCAGTGAGTCATGATGGCTCCACTGGCACTCCAGCCTGAGTGACAGAGTGAGACCCTGTCTCAAAAAAAAAAAAAGTTGGCCGGGCGCGGTGGCTCAAGCCTGTAATCCCAGCACTTTGGGAGGCCGAGACGGGCAGATCACAAGGTCAGGAGATCGAGACCATCCTGGCTAACACGGTGAAACCCCGTCTCTACTAAAAAATACAAACAACTAGCCGGGCGAGGTGGCGGGCGCCTGTAGTCCCAGCTACTTGGGAGGCTGAGGCAGGAGAATGGCGTGAACCTGGGAGGCGGAGCCTGCAGTGAGCTGAGATCCGGCCACTGCACTCCAGCCTGGGCAACAGAGCGAGACTCCATTTCAAAAAAAAAAAAAGTTTATCCACATAGGACTGAAAGTGATCTCATGGACCACCCACTGGTAGTTAGCATACCTCACCTGGGGAAGCACTGCCTGCATATGTTTCTGTACATCCGTGCCTTCATGTCTGAACATCAGTATCATTAATGCACATGTGCAGATAAATGGTAACGCCATGGGCTGTGTGTGTATGTATGTGCGCTTGCATGTTCCCATTTGAGGGTATTTCTGTGCCCATCAGGTTATTTGTGTCCATGCCTCTGTGTGCTCTGGTGATGACGTGTGTGTGTGTGTGTGTATCTGTGGGAGTACAGTCATTGTTTTATTTGTATTAATTAATTTATTTTTGAGATGGAGCCCTACTCTGTCACCCAGGCTGGAGTGCAGTGGCATGATCTCAGCTCACTGCAACCTTCATCTCCTGGGTTCAAGAGATTCTCCTGCCTCAGCCTCCTGAGTAGCTGGGAGTACAGGCGTGTGCCACCACACTCGGCTAATTTTTTTTGTATTTTTGGTAGAGACAGGGTTTTGCCATGTTGGCCAGGCTGATCTCGAACTCCTGACCTCAGGTGATCCACTCGCCTCGGCCTCCCAAAGTGCTGGGATTACAGGCGTGAGCCTCTGCGCCCGGCCGGGTGTACATTTATGACTGCACATACTTGTACTTGTGACACCATTGACAGTGTGTGTATCTTTGTATAGGGATATTTGTATAGTCCTTGTATTCAAGACTCATAACATCATTGCTGGGAGAAATCTTGGAGATTATCTCCACCCCTCACATTTTACAGATGGGGAAATAAAGGCCCAGAGAAGTGGACATGGATTTGCTCTGCAATCTTGGGCAAGTACTGTACCTCCTTAGACCTTCGTTTCCTCATCTTTAAAATGAGGATAACGTGTCATGGATCTGTTTTGAGGACTGAAATAATGTAGGTGAAACCCTTAGAACGGTGCTTGAGTGAGTCAGCTCTCAACAAATGTTAGCTGTGACTATTGTTACTACTCTTATTACTTTCACTACTATCTAAGAGCTCCAGCTGATTTATGGCAGAGCCATGTCTGATGTCTGACAGTCCAGTGTCCACCCTGTCAGGAACCCTCTTCAACACAGGTGTGTGTGCATTTCTTTCTGTATGTGTGCACATCTGTATGCCCACACGCATCCATCCTTGTAGCAAGCAGAGCTGCCTGGTATGGAGTAGACTGCATGGATCTGTGGTTAGAACATCTGAGTTGGATGGCTGTGTGTATCCATGTGTCTGTGTCTTCTGTGAACTTCTGTGCCACCGTGTGGACCAGAGGTGTATCTGTCAGTTTGTCCCTCTGCACACATCTGTGGGTATCTCTACGACCACGAAACTATGTGCGTGTGTGTGATACATGTGCTCTCCATATGTGTGTGTAAAAAAGCGTTGACTTAGAAACAGAGTCAAGGAAAGTTTGGGGACAGGAAGGAGGGCTTGGGAGCCTGATACTGGAGAGTCCAGAGTTGAGGGTACTGGGGGCCCAGGTCATCCCTCCCTGGCACCCCTGACTCTCAGCCTCTTTCTGCCACCAGCGCCGGGTTTATTTCCGCCTCTGGAATGCAGCACTGGGGGGATTCCTGGCAGTGCCGGACCATGTGGAGGACATGAAGGCAGGCCGTGTGGTGGTCTCTGACCCCCGAGCGGGAGGTAGCTGCATCTGGTACTACGAGGATGGGCTGCTGAAGAACCAGGTACTGATACAGGAGCTGGGACAGGGACACCCTGGCCCTAGGCATTTGTGGGTCCACGCTGAGGAGTCCGATCCCAATGAGGAACACAGAGGGACGCACACAGAAGCCAGGACCCTGGGGAGGGGAGAGTGCAGACTGTGCCCCCTGGGCAAGTCATGCTCTTCTCTGGGCCTCAGTCTGCAAAAACAAGAGCAATGAACTGGGTGCTTCTAAGGGACCTCCCAGCTCTGATGCTTATGACAGAACTTGAGCCCTATTAATAATGGTAGATTTGGCCAGGCATTGTGGCTCATGCCTATAATCCCAACACTTTGGAAGGCCGAGGCAGGAGGATTGCTTAAGGACAGGAGTTTGAGGCCAAAGAAAAAATTAACTGCGTGTGGTGGTGCATGCCTATAGTCCCAGATACTCAAGAGGCTGAGGTGGGAGGCTTGAGCCCAGGAGTTAGAGGCTGCAGTGAGCCAGGGTTGCGCCATTGCACTCCAGCCTTGGTGACAGCACAAGACCTGGTCTCAAATAAATAAATAAATAAAAATAAAAATAAAAATAAGAAAAAAGGTAGATTTACTCCATACACATTTCTTTTTTTTTTTTGTTTTTTGTTTTTTGAGACGGAGTCTGGCTCTGTCGCCCGGGCTGGAGTGCAGTGGCCGGATCTCAGCTCACTGCAAGCTCCGTCTCCCGGGTTCACGCCATTCTCCTGCCTCAGCCTCCTGAGTAACTGGGACTACAGGCGCCTGCCACCTCGCCTGGCTAGTTTTTTGTATTTTTTAGTAGAGACGGGGTTTCACCGTGTTAGCCAGGATGCTCTCGATCTCCTGACCTCGTGATCCGCCCGTCTCGGCCTCCCAAAGTGCTGGGATTACAGGCTTGAGCCACCGCACCCGGCCCCACACACATTTCTTGAGCACCTACTATGTGCCCGGCTCTGTTCTAGATGCTGGGGATATAGCAGTTATAGACAGAATTAGCACCTGCCCTCCTGAAGCTTATATCCTAGTGGGGAGAGATAGACAGAAATAACTTAAATGGGCAGAATATCTTGGTGTCTTAGATGATGAAAGTTCAATAGAGGAAGATAAATCATGAAAGGAGAATAGGCCAGGCGCGGTGGCTCACGCCTGTAATCACAGCACTGTGAGAGGCTGAGTGAGGCAGGAGGATCTCTTGAGCTCAGGAGTTCAAGACCAGCCTGGGCAGCATAATAAGATGCCATCTCCACAAAAAGTAAAAAACACTAGCCGGATATGGTGACATGCACCTGTAGTCCCAGCTACTCAGGAGGCTGAGGTGGGAGGATTGCGTGAGCCCAGGAGATTGAGGCTGCGGTAAGCTATGATCACACCACTGCACACTAGCCTGGGCAGAGACTCTGTCTCCAAAAAAAGGGAGCATAGGAAGTATCAAGTATGATATGGGAGCCTTTCCTGAGAAGATGACATTTGAGGGAGGCAGCCGTGCAGATATCTGAGGGAAGAGTATTCCAGGCAGAGAGAACAGCCAGTGCAAAGGCCCTAGGAAGGAACATGCCTGGGATTGCTCTGGGCTAGCAAGGCTAGCTGGGTGGCTAGAGTGAGTTGAGTGAGGGGGAGGTAGCAGGAGATGAGGCCAGAAAGGTTATGGGGACTGTAGGTATTTATAGACCATTGAGAGGTTTTGTCTTTTACTTAGAATGAGAGAGATGGCTGACCACGTGCCAGGCTCTGCACTGAGTT
The DNA here is from genome assembly GCF_047675955.1 of Chlorocebus sabaeus. NCBI lineage: Eukaryota > Metazoa > Chordata > Mammalia > Primates > Cercopithecidae > Chlorocebus > Chlorocebus sabaeus. Next base: position 110,796,093 of record NC_132923.1, read on the forward strand.
CTTCACACAAATGCCTCCTATAATCTTTAGTCTAGAGTAGCATGGGGCAGGTCTTTTTATATTCCCCATTTTACAGGTAAGGAAACCAGAGCACAGAGAGGTTAGGTAATTTGCTGAAAGTCACACAGCCAGTAAATGTGTAGAGATTTGTCTGATGCTAAAGCCTACGCTTTGAAAGCCAGTCATGGAAGGATTCCTGGAGGAGTTAATATTTTTCTTTCCAACCCTTTTATGTTTTCTCATGCTGAAACCTTGCAAAAGCCAGCATTTGGGGATTTCCATCCCCAAGGAAACTGAAGCTGAGGAGGATTAAGAGATTTGCCCAGGGCCACAGTCCCTAAGAGCCAGGATTTGGAGCAGATGTGTCAAGGGTTTCTTGGGTACGGTAGAGTCCCTGTGGGGAGGAACAATGCCTGATGACCTCCTGGGGCCTCAGATGGCCCCCACCATGAGCCTGCAGGTAATTGGACCCCCTAGCCCAGGCTCCAAGGTGGTGCTGTGGGCCGAGAGCCGCCTGCCGCGCCAGACGTGGAGCATCAGTGAATCCGGCCACATCTGCAGCCAGATGTTCGAAGGCCAGATCCTGGATGTGAAGGGTAAGGTGGGATGTACAGGGAAGAGGGCTCCTGAGGGGACTGAGAGTCATGGAGTCCCAGCTCTCTCTGACTATCTCCCTATCTTTTAATCCCCATCACACCCCCAGGAGGCCGGGGCTACGACCGGGACCACGTGGTGCTATGGGAGCCGGATGAGGACAGGGCATCCCAGATCTGGACCATCCATGTGCTTTGAACCTTTTCACCTCACCCTCCAGCCCTGGAGGCTTTTGCTGGGATGAATGTTTTTATAGGGTTTTTGTTGTAACATAAGCTGTTTTCTAATATGCTGCCAGGTACCCTTGTCTCTATGCGCCTTGATATTTCGGGGTGGGGTGGGGATTTGTTCACCTGCCTTCTTCCCTGATGCTCAGGATGGCTTCTTCCCTGAGGCTCAGGCTGACTTCTTCCCTCCTGGCTCCAGCTTTGGGGTTCAGCTGTTAGGTCTCCTTCTGCCATCAGAGGGCGCCCTGGGACCGGACTAACTGGGGAGTGTAGTCTCGCGCCGCCACCCAAATGATGTGTTGTGAGAGCCAGGTCTGAGCCAGCCCTGGGCTGTGTGGGCACAGACACAAACTGAGCCTTTTGGTCCCTGTCCTTAGGGAACTCACAGTCCCATAGAGGATCCTGACGGGTAGGGTGGTGCATCCATGAGAAGGGAGGAAAGAAGTAGAGGGACTCACACAGCAGGAACGTCACCCCCCCAAAGGGGTGCAGGGCAGGCTGAGATGTCCCTCTGCACACATCAGGGACCTGCAGCTGAGTTGTCAGGGTGGGAAGGAGTTAGCCAGACTCCAGGAGGCAGATAAAGAATATTCTAGGGATGCATACAAGTCCAGGGTGAAAACGTGGAAGTTAGCGTGATGGGGGCGCCCTGGGCCAGGCACGGGAGGTAAGTGTGAGCCACACCGTGAAGGGCTGTGCCCCCAGGGCTCTGCTGCACTCACCCCAACTCTGGTCTTAGAGAAGCCAGGACAGGGCGTCTGGGTCTTTAACCCACCTCAGAGAGGGCAGGACATAGAAGAGGGGGAGCTCCCTCTGTCCCTGGAGGTCCTCAAGGAAGAAGTCAAGGTGGGAGGGGCCCTTGGGGGGTGCCCTGGGGCTCCCTTCCATCTCTGCAGCACCCACCTCCCCCAAGCCCAGGAGGGTGGGAGTGGTCAGAGCAGCTGCTTGCCCTTCCTGCCTTCCCAGCCCCTGGGCCAGCATGGGAGGTAGACAGCCAGCTACCTTCATCCTTCTCCAGCTCCAGATGCCTGTGGGGCTGGTTTGCTGGGGATCTAAAGACCATGTTGAGGGGTGTCCCTGGGTCTGGGGATCTCCCTGGATCTGTCATTCTGAAGATACCCAGGTAGTGGGGTAGAGGCTCTCTGAGCCTGGGATGTCCAGGGTAGTGGCATCTCTAGTACCATCATTCCCAAACACCCAGGGATGGGTGACGCAAATGCAACTGCAGGGGTCGGCGAGGCCGCCAGGTTCTGGGCCTTGTCCCTGTCATGTGCTTCTGAGGGGAGGGGCCCTCAGCGTTGGAATTTAGGTCGGGAAGCTGGGGGCTGCTCCCTGGTGCCAACTTCCCTGCTGATGGGGGAATGGGAAGCTCCCTGGTGCTGCTGCACAGCTGGCTCTTGGGGCATAGGAATGGACAGTAACTGCACACAGGACCCCACTGCATGTACAAGGGTAACTTTATTGACCCCCAGCTGGGCAGTACTTGGCCCCTACATCATTACCCCCCTATTTCGGCTGTTGCCACCATGGCACTGCCTGTCAAATTCTACAACCTGGTGATGTCTGGCATCAACCCCTCCCAAGGATGGAGGGGATTCTCTTGCGAGTGATGGTGGCAGCTGTTTCAGGGGGCACAGGGCTAAGGCTGAGACGTGTCACCTCAACTGAAGTAGAAGAGGTGGATTATGGCATTGGCCACGAAGAAAAGGAAACCGCCTCCGCTCAAGTTGCTGGATGCTGAGGGGCTGCTTTGGCTGGTGGCGTTTTGGCTGGTGACTCCAGTTTGTATCTGCAGGAGGAGAAGTGGGATAAGCTCAGGGGACTTTATTATTTTATTTTATTTTATTTTATTTTATTTTATTTTATTTTATTTTTTGAGGCAGAGTCTCACTCTGTCACCCAGGCTGGACTGCAGTGGTGCGATCTCGGCTCACTGCATCCTCCACCTCCCGGATTCAAGTGATTCTTCTGCCTCAGCCTCCTGAGTAGCTGGAACTATAGGCACATGCCACCACGCCTGGCTAATTTTTCTACTTTTAGTAGAGACGGGTTTTCACCATGTTGGTCAGGCTGGTCTCGAACTCCTGACCTGGTGATCCACCCGCCTTGGCCTCCCAAAGTGCTGGGATTACAGGTGTGAGCCACCATACCCAGCCCTCAGGGGACTTCTGAATCTCCTGTTTGTTATTTAAAGATGCAGCCCCGGCCGGGCGCGGTGGCTCAAGCCTGTAATCCCAGCACTTTGGGAGGCCGAGACGGGCGGATCACGAGGTCAGGAGATCGAGACCATCCTGGTTAACACGGCGAAACCCCGTCTCTACTAAAAAAATACAAAAATCTAGCCGGGCTTGGTGGCGGCGCCTGTAGTCCCAGCTACTCGGGAGGCTGAGGCAGGAGAATGGCGTGAACCCGGGAGGCGGAGCTTGCAGTGAGCTGAGATCCGGCCACTGCACTCCAGCCTGGGCGACAGAGCGAGACTCCGTCTCAAGAAAAAAAAAAAAAAAAAAAAAAATGCAGCCCCCTTTCTACCCTCCCTGCCCTCCATCCCCCCACCTCCATAAAACAGTCCTCAGTTCTGTCCCATGTGACCACTACTTCTTCCACAAGGTCCTGTCAGGATGTTTGGCTGCTCCCTGCTTTGACACAGGCAGGGACAGAGGTGATCACTGCCCTTGCCCACCCCATTTCACAGAATCTTTCTGGTTTTTTGAGATAGAGTTTCGCTCTTTTGCCCAGGCTGGAGTGAAGTGGCGCGATCTCGGCTCACTGCTACCTCCACTCCCGGTTTCAAGCGATTCTCCTGCCTCAGCCTCCCGAGTAGCTGGGATTATAGGCGCCCACCATCATACCCAGCTAATTTTTTTTCCCCCCCAAGACACAGTCTCTCTCTGTCGCCCAGGCTGGAGTGCAGTGGCGCGATCTCGGCTCACTGCAAGCTCCACCCCCGGATTCACACCATTCTCCTGCCTCAGCCTCCCAAGTAGCTGGGATTACAGGCGCCCGCCACCATGCCTGGCTAATTTCTTTTTGTATTTACGGTAGAGACAGGGTTTCACCGTGTTAGACGGGATGGTCTCAATCTCCTGACCTCGTGATCCGCCCGCCTCAGCCTCCCACAGTGCTGGGATTACAGGCATGAGCCACTGTGCCTGGCTCACCCAGCTAATTTTTGTATTTTTAGTAGAGACAAGATTTTGTCACGTTGGCCAGGCTGGTCTTGAACTCCTGACCTCAGGTGATCAGCCCACCTCGGCCTTCCAAAGTGTTGGGATTACAGGCGTGAGCCACCGTGCCTGGTCACAGAACCTTTCTTTTTACCTCTCCCCAGCCACCAGCCCCTCTGGCATAGAGGGAGACGGGAGCCCTGGCCCTTGACCTTCCTAGCCTGGCAAAGGGCTTAGCTTCCCTGAGCCTCAGTTTCCTCTTCTGAGTGGGGAGAATTTCATCACAGTTGTGAAGGTCACAAGAGCCCGGGCTGAGTGAGAAAGCACTTTGCAAAGCGTGGTTGGCTAGATGTGGGGTGGGGAAGTGGCCAGATGGTGATCAAGCTGTCCTTAATGCTTGATGGAGCTGCAACTAGAGCTGTTCTTGATGGAGATTAAGCTGGTTTTGATGGTGATCAAGCTGTTCTTGATCAAGAACTTGATGTCCGGTCTCCTGTACTGACTCCCCTCTGGGCACCTGGGATGCTACCAAAGCTGCCTCCTGGAATAGCAGTCGCTTTTGAGACTCCAATTATTTCTAAAGTGGGAGAGTCCTGTCTTCTTTGCATTCCTGAACATCCAGGCTTCTCTCTGGCAGGGGAATGGGGGTTGGAGTGTCCCCTGTCACCTCCAGAACCACAGCAGGCTCCACTTGGACATCTGGCCTCTCCCCAAAGGACCATCTCCCCAGACTCCCTGTGGGCCGATGTCTTCCTCACTTAGGGTTGTCTTCCCAAGTCTCTTAATTCTCTATTATTCCACAGCACCCCTTGGGTGCCCCAATGTGCCCGGCACCCTGTAAGTGCTCCCCAGCTTGGATACAGGTTTCTATCAGGGCAGCCTGCAAGCAGTCCAGCTCCAGCCAGAAGAACTGGAAAGCTGGGCGGCCAGGCCCGCTGTGTCCCTGATTTTCTTGTTGGAGTCCATCTGCTGTGCTCTCAGGAGAGAAGGCTGGGTCTCTGGGAGCTCACATCCTGTATGCCCTCCCTCCATGCCAAGCAACTTTGGGGAGTCCTGGCAGTGGTGCCAGGGGTTGCTCTTACCTGTACCATAACCAGGAGGCTGATGGTGAGTAAGAGGAAGAGGAAGCACTTCATTTTGGTAGGATCTTGGCTGTCTTGGTAGCAGCTTTTTAGGTGATCTCAGGGCTGTCTGGAGGCTTCTTTTGGCTTGGCTGCTTTTGAACCAGGAGGCAGGGGAGGCGGGGTGAGGCAGGGAGAGGAAGGACGGCCTACAAGGTGGAGGAAGGGTGTGGCTTCCTTTCTGCAGATCTGGGGTTGGATAATACCAGGCCCTAGGTTCTAAGGCCCTGGCTGAGGGAGCAGGCTAAATCCTAGGAGATAGGAAAGAGGTCAATCCAGAGGCAACGGTGAGAGTAAGTAGGGCCCGAGGCTTGGAGTCATGCATCCTGCAGGCTGAATCCTGGTCTAATCACTGACCAACTCTGAGACCCTGGGCCAGAAACTCTACCTCTCTGATCGTTTAACAAAAGAACTGCCGGATTACATGTAATAATAACCAATTTTAAAAGAGCTAGCATATAGCAAATAGTTATAAATGAGTTTGTTGCTTAAGGAGGATAGGGGCAGGGTATAGGAGCTTAAGGAGAAAGGCTGGGATAGATTTAGGTTTCAAGGGAAGGTTGTAGATGGGCTGCAGGTTCTGAATGAAAGCTTGGGAAATATTTAGATTGTAGAGGGGATGGTAGAGTTCTGTGAAAGTGCTGGAGATGAGGAATCGGGAAGCCTGGTTTTAGTTGGGCTTTCTCTCTCTAGGCCTCAGTTCCTCATTTCAAGGAACTGGGAAGACTGAAATAGATTATTTCTGAAGTTTAAGACCTTGCGTTTTGTTTTGTTGTTGTTGTTGTTGGGGTTTTTGTTGTTGTTGCTGTTGCTTTTAGACAGAGTTTTGCTCTGTGCAGTGGCACGATCTCGGCTTACTGCAACCTCCACCTCCTCGATTCAAGCAATTATCCTGCCTTAGCTTCCTGAATCACTGGGACTGCAGGTGTGTGCCACCACGCCTGGCTACTTTTTTGTATTTGTGTGTGTGTGTGTGTGTGTGGAGACGGGGTTTCACCACGTTGGCTAGGCTGGTCTCAAATGCCTGACCTCAAGTGATCCGCCTGCCTCAGCCTCCCAAAGTGCTGGGATTATAGGCATGAGCCACCGCGCCCAGTCAAGACCTAGCATTTTGTGGTTTGGGTAGAGAAAGTAGCAAGCAGATGGGTTGTTTGTATTAGCTGAGGATGCGCGAGGGGAGTGAGGGAAGGGACAAGCGGGTGACTAAGCTGCGGTGGAAGGGGACTGGGGTGAGGGAGTGGCTGTGAGGGCCCAGGGAGGGGTGGGCGGATGAGAGGAATCCCAAAGCTGGCCTGGACAGTGCTCCATGCTTAGGCATTCCCTCACTTGATTCTCTCTGTGGTGCCCTGCAGCAGGTGTTATGTTTATCCCCATTTGACTGGTGAAAAAACTGAGGCTTAGGTGTTAAGTGACTTGCTAAGATCGTAAATGGTGGAGCCAGTCTCATTTGACCTTGAATCCAGGTCTGTCTGAAGCCACAGCCATGTATGTAACCTCTGAGGCTGCCCTAGAATTCACCCTTTAAGTCTTGATTCTCTGCCACTCCCGCCTCCTCCCCTACACCAACTCCCCCCAGACTCCAGGAGTTGGTGACCACAGCCCTGGCTCTGGCCCACTCTCCCTTCCTTAGTTCATTTAGGCCTCATTCACGTGCTTGGTAGTAAAGGGAAAACTCCCCTCACTTCTATTCTATTGTTTTGGGCCTTATGTTGCAAGCCCAGGGAAGATCTGGCTGAGGCCGGGCATGGGGGCTACGCCTGTAATCCTAGCACTTTGGGAGGCTGAGGCAGGCAGATAACTTAAGCACAGGAGTCTGAGACCACCCGGGGAACATACAGAGGCCCCATCTCTTAAAAAAAAAAAAAAAAAAATTGCCGGGCATAGTGGCACAAACCTATAGCCTCAGCTACTTGGGGGTTGAGGCAGGAGGATTACTTGTGCCTGGGAGGTCCAGCCATGATTGTGCCACTGCACTCCAGCCTGGGTGACAGAGCAAGACCCTGTCTCAAAAAAAAAAAAAGGGCCAGCTGAGGTGGGTGGATCACCTGAGGTCAGGAGTTGAAGACCAGCCTGGCCAACATGGTGAAACCCCATCTCTACTAAAAATACAAAAATTAGCCAGGTGTGCTGGCGCATGCCTGCAATCCCAACTACTTAGGAGGCTGAGGCAGGAGAATCGCTTGAACCTAAGAGAAGGAGGTTGCAGTGAGCCGAGATGGCGCCATTGCACTCTAGCCTGAGTGACAAGAGAAAAACTCAATCTCAAAAAAAAAAAAAAAAAAAAAAGGTGAAAGAAGAAAAGAAGAACTGAGAGTCAAAGCTGATGAGAGAAAGCCAGGAAGTGGAGAGGGAGGGGCCCCCAGCCACCCATCAACCTCTTTCCCCATCCCTGCCCTTTTCACCCAGAGGTCTCTCCTCACCCTTGACTCAAGTTCTCAACTGCCTTTGGTGTGCCTGTGGGGGTGAGTGATTGTAGGGTTCATGAGAGCCAGGGAGGTGTCCTGTGCCAGAAGGGCACCAGCCCAGGAGACAGGATACCCATGTTGAAGTCTGAGATTACTCTGCTGAAAATGAGCTCCGTCACACTGTGCAATCTTCTCCCCTCTTACAAAGAGGCAGCCAGACAGGATGAGCCTGGAGATGCATGCAAGGATATTAAATGCCAGACTCTCATTTGGAAACATTTTCTTGCAAACCTCAGAAGCTTCATTTTCACCTCCAGACACTCTGAGGAGTATCTTTTACAGTCCGTGTATTTCCTCTGCAAGGAAAGCCCTTCTCCAATTATTTTACCTGGCAAACTTTTTTTTTCCTGTCGAGACAGTTTCTTGCCGTTGTCACCCAGGCTGGAGTACAAGTGGTGCAATCATAGCTCACTGTAACCTCGAACTCCTGGGCTCAAGCAATCCTCCCGCCTCATTCTCCTAAGTAGCTGGGACTACAGGTGCATGTCATCATGCCCAGCTAATTTTTGGGGTGCTGGGGGATGGAGTTTTGCTATGTTGCCCAGACTGCAAACTCTTCTTTATTCTTCAATATTTAGCTTAGAAGCCCCTTCCCCAGGGAAACTTTCTGCTTTCCCTAGGAAACTCAGAGTTCCTAAATGTTCGAAGGGCCCTTTCTGTTGACCGCTGTTCTAAAGATCATGACTACCAAGAATATGGTCTGTCCCTGTGGGTTAGGACTAGGTTTTGTCACTTCTCTTATTCAGCACAGCACAGAACATGGCACAGAGTAGGTGTCAGGGACTGCTGGAAGAATGAGTGTGTGTGATGTGTCTAGATCTGTTCCCACCCTCGAGCCTAGTAGTCCTGCATTTATTCATCCAGTAAATATTTACTATGGAGCAACAGTAGAGTCAGTATTGAAAAGTTACCGATGCAGAAAAGAAATAAGGGGCTGAGAGAAGCAAGCCCTTTATTTGGAGCTGCTTTTCTCCTAAAAGTATTTGCCACTTGCAGAGGAGACAGCTGAGAAACTGAGCCAAGTTTTCTCATCTTCACATACTTACAAATGTATGGGAGAAAAACTGTAGTTCTAGATCCTCTAAGAAAGGGGAGCCCTGACAAACTCCCCCCACCTAGGCTTTGGGTTGGACCACCATGAGGAGTGAGAGTAAACAGGAAACAACAGCCCAACCCTCAAAGAAACTGAAGACAACATGACCCAAAAGCAGAAACAGATAATAGAAAGTTATACAAAAGATCCAGATAATGGAATAATCAATCAGATTTTCAAATAACTATGCTTTACTCAAAGATATTTTCCTCTTCTGCCCTCTGAGCAGCAGGATAAGATTGAGACTGGACAAGATTGAGAACTAGAAATTATAGTAAAGAACCAAATGGAAATTCTAGAACTGAAAAATACGGTAATAAAAATTAGGAACTCAGTGGATAGGTTTAACATCAGATTGGGCCAGCTGAAGAGAAAATCAGTGAAGTGAAGTAAAGATCGTAAGAAAATATTATTACAGCAGAATGTGTTTATTGGGTGCCTGCTGTGTGCCAGGTACTGAACTAGGCACTGGGAATACAGCAGTGAACATAAAGACATGGTCCCTGCTATTATGCAGCTGGTATTTCAGTGGGGGAAGACGCATAAAAACAATGGTAATTTCAGATTTTCACAAATGGCATGAGGAAATCAAGGCGGTAATGGGAGAAGAAGAAGTGAAACGTGGGGAGGATATATTCTAGGTCAGCGGTCAGGAAAGACCACTCAGAGGAAATGTGTGTGCTAAGACCTGCAGAACAAAAGGAGTCCAGGCATGCAAAGCGCCTTAGATCACCATCCCATCCCAGTTCCACAGTGTCTTTTGATGGCTGTCCTTGGGGCCTAGCACAGTTTCACATAGGTCAGGTGCTCCAAATGTCCTTCATCAATGAGAGAATGGAATACAGCAGGAAGGGAGGAAGGAGAAGAGAGTTCCAGCACACATCACAGTGTGATCCACCCAGAATTTTTCATCCTCACTGAGACGGGGCTGGGATTCAGTAGCATCATACAGCATCCAAGGTGAATCTTCATCCACCCATTCATTCAGCTATCCATCCACCCACCTATCCATTCAGTCTTTTGCTCATTCACTCTTTTTTTTTTTTTGAAATGGAGTTTCACTCTTGTTGCCCAGGCTGGAGTGCAATGGTGCGATCTCGGCTCACTGCAACCTCCACCTCCTGGGTTCAAGCAATTCTCCTGCCTCAACGTCCTGAGTAGCTGGGATTACAGGTGCATGCCACCATGCCCAGCTAATTTTTTGTACTTTTAGTAGAGACAGGGTTTCTCCATGTTGACCAGGCTGGTCTCAAACTCCCGACCTCAGGTGATCTGCCCACCTCGGCCTCCCAAAGTGCTGGGATTACAGGCATGAGCCACTGCGTTCTGGCCTCATTCACTCTTTTAATTAATTTATTGACACCTACTGTGTGTCAGGCAAGATGAATGAGAGTCCTTTCCCCTGAGGAATTTATAGTTTAGCAGGGACACCCATACGAAAATCACAAAACTGAATAAGAAATGCTATAATGGGCCAGGCATGGTGGTTCATGCCTGTAATCCCAGCACTTTGGAAGGTCGAGGTAGGCAGATCACCTGAGCTCAGGAGTTCGAGACCAGCCTGGCTAACTTGGTGAAACCACAACTCTACTAAAAATACAAAAATTAGTCAAGCGTGGTTGTGCACGCCTATAATCCCAGCTACTTGGAGGCTGAGACAGGAGAATCACTTGAACCCAGAGGCAGAGATTGCAGTGAACTGAGATCCTGCCATTGCACTCCAGCCTGGGTGACAGAAAGAGATTTTGTCTCAAAAAAAGGAAATGCTATAATTGCAGCAGGACTTTCAGAGAGTGGAGTGTAGAGTGTGGTTCTGCTTGCAGGGGAGTGGGGATGAACCAGAGATGATTTCATCGGGGCGGGGACATTTGAACTTGTTGAAGGATGGAGTGGGAATTTTCCCAAATAGAAAAGGCAAGAGAGGATATTCTCATTGGAAGGAGAGGCCAGAACGTAGGGAAGAACATGACGGTTTCTGGAACGTGAGAAAGGCCAAACCCAAAATAGGAGGGCTCTAAATATCCAGCTAAGCTGTAGATGATGAGGGCTTCGTCTAAGGTGGTGGTGATGTGGGTGGAGAAGGGGGAAGGTGGAAGAGATAGCTAGATTTGTATTCTGCTAAAGAGACTTGGAGGAACTCTTTCTCCTCATTATTTACCTCTTACTTCCTGAGCTGGCAGAACTCAATAAACTCTTTAACCTCAGAGGGGTCATAACTGATAAGGGTCTTTCAGGAAATGACCTAAAAGCAAAGCAGACTCTGTCCGCTTTCAAGAATAGAGACTTCTGGCCAGGTGTGGTGGGTCACGCCTGTAATCACAACGCTTTGGGAGGCCGAGGTGGGCGGATCATGAAATCAAGAGTTCGAAACCAGCCTGACCAACATGGTGAAACCCTGTCTTTACTAAAAATACAAAAAATTAGCTGGGCATGGTGGCACGTGCCTGTAATCTTAGCTACTCGGGATGCTGAGGTGGGAGAATCGCTTGAACCCGGGAGTCAGAGTTTGCAGTGAGCTGAGATCGTGCCACTGCACTCCAACCTCGGTAACAAGTGTGAAAATCCATCTCAAAAAAAAAAAAAATAGACTTCTGCCGGGCGCGGTGGCTCACGCCTGTAATCCCAGCACTTTGGGAGGCTGAGGCAGGGGGATCACGAGGTCAGGAGTTCAAGACCAGCCTGGCCAACATGGTGAAACCCCATCTTTACTAAAAAATACAAAAAAATTAGTTGGGCATGGTGGTGGGCACCTGTAATCCCAGCTACTTGGGAGGCTGAGGCAGAGAATCGCTTGAACCCAGGAGGTAGAGGTTGCAGTGAGCTGAGATCACGTCACTGCACTCCAGCCTGGGCAACACAGTGAGACTCCATCTCAAAATAATAATAATAATAATAATAATAATAATAATAATAGAGACTTCCAGAGCCATCTAGCCCCAGAGCTGGGGTCTACTTCCTCACCCTGCAGGTGGGGAAACAGGTCCAGAAAGAGCCTCGTTCAGGACCTCCCTCCTCCCAGGCCAGGACCCTTGTACCATCATCAGACAGTGAATATCCACCATTGGATGCGATCACGATGAGGCTGGGCAACCCCATCTCGGAAGTCCAGAGGGAATTCTTCCAGCTTGGAAGTGGTTGGATGGGTCTCCAAGGCCCTCACAATACTCAAGTCTTGTGAGCCTGGAGACCTCAGAGATTTCCAGACCTTCTAAGATGTAGGAAGAGAAATATAGGTCAAAAAAAAAAAAAAAAAAATCAGATGAGCTTAGACTCTTGGTTTCTTTTATAATTTTCTTTCTGAAAAACACCTCCTTTTTTTTTTTTTTTTTTTAAAGACAGAGTCTGGCTCTGTCACCTAGGCTGGAGTGCAGTGGTGCAATCTTGGCTCACTGCAACCTCCACCTCCCAGGTTCAAGCAATTCTCCTGCCTTAGCCTCCCAAGTAGCTGGGATTACAGGCGTCCACCACCGTGCTCTGCTAATTTATTTATTTATTTTTTCTTTTTTTGAGATGGAGTCTTGCTCTTGTTGCCCAGGCTGGAGTGCAGTGGTGCGACCTCGGCTCACTGCAACCTCCAACTGCCAGGTTCAAGCGATTCTCCTGCTTTAGCCTCCAAAGTAGCTGGGATTATAAGCACATGCCACCACACCTGGCTGATTTTTGTATTTTTAGTAGAGATGGGGTTTCACCATGTTGGCCAGGCTGGTCTCAAACTCCTGACCTTAGGTGACCTACCCACCTTAGCCTCCCAAAGTGCTGGGATTACACGCATGAGCCACTGCTCCTGGCTTAGTTTTTGTATTTTTTAGTAAAGACAGGGTTTCATTATTTTGGCCAGGCTGGTCTCGAACTCCTGACCTCAGGTGATCCACCCACCTCAGCCTCCCAAAATGTTGGGATTACAGGTGTGAAACATTGTGCCCAGTCAAAAACTCCTCCTTTTTGAGCTGGGCACAGTGGCGAGAGGGTATAGTCTCAGCTACTTGGGAAGCTGAGAGGCCGAGACAGGAGGATCCCTTGAGCTCAGGAGTTCAAATTCAGCCTGGGCAACATAGAGCCTGTCTCTAAAAATAAATAAATGAGCAAAGAAAGAAAAGAAAAACACCTTTTCAGAAGCAATAATGCAACAACATTATAGGAATTTTTTAAATAGTGTATATAGTTTTTTCAGTGTTGTCCCCACTCATGCTGAGGCCGGCACCCCATTATGGGAAATTTAATTTGTACAATAATCCTAGGAGGTAGATTCTATTAGTAGCTCTACCTTACAGGTGTGGACACTGAGACTGATAGATGAAGTATCTTGAGCAGGAACAGCCAGCTATTAAGCGACAGAGTCCAGCCTCATAGAGTTGTTAAGTTATGCTGATTCACAGTGCAATGTATCCTCAACAAATGATAGCTATTATTATTTTCCAAGTTTCTCCAGTGAAATTGTATGTTTTTATAATAAGGCTGTGACTTCCCCAATAAATGTTATTTAAAAAAAAAAAATCAAACGAGCAGGGCGTGGTGGCTCACGCCTGTAATCCCAGCACTTTGGGAGGCCGAGGCGGGTGGTTCACGAGGTCAGGAGATCGAGACCACCCTGGCCAACAAGGTGAAACCCCATCTCTACTAAAAATGCAAAAATTAGCTGGGGTTGGTGGCATGTGCCTATAATCCCAGCTACTCAGAGGCTGAGGCAGGAGAATTGCTTGAACCGGAGAGTCGGAGATTGCAGTGAGCTGAGATCACGCCACTGCACTCCAGCCTGGTGACAGAGTGAGACTCTGTCTTGAAAAAGAAAAAAAAAAATCACTCGACTTGGGGCCGGGCGCAGTGGCTCATGCCTGCAATCCCAGCACTTTGGGAGGCTGAGGTGGGCGGATAACGAGGTCAGGAGATGGAGACCATCCTGGACAACATTGTGAAACCCTGTCTCTACTAAAAATACAAAAAAATTAGCTGGGCGTGGTGGCGCGTGCCTGTAGTGCCAGCTACTCTGGAGGCTGAGGCTGGAGAATCTCTTGGACCAGGGAGGTGGAGGTTGTGGCGAGCCGAGATCGTGCCACTGTACTCCAGCCTGGTGACAGAGCAAGACTGTGTCTCAAAAACAAACAAACAAACAAACAAACAAACAAAAAAACAACTTGCCTGCCAGGTTAGAGGGCTCCCATTTTCCTTCCAGGAACTAGATGTTTGCTGAGTGTCTGCCTGCTGTGGAATCTCCAGCCAGGCCCTGGGTGGGAAGAAGGGATGGGGTAAATCCTGGTGCCTGGGTAAGCCACTCATGATCTGGTTCTTGCTGAGGCAGGAATCAGAGGGCAGAGCACAGCAGGGCTCATGAGGCCAGAGCTCCTGCTTCCCACGCTTGCTTATCTCCCAGAGCAAGGTGACAGCATGAAGTTGTTACTCTCCCTGACCATGTGTCCAACCCCAAAAAACACTTGGCCCCAGCATGATCTCAGTGTTTCTCATCTTCATATACCTAAAACCTGAGAAAACTCTCTGGGAGCAGCTCAGCAACAAGAGAGCTCCTCCTACCTCCATTCTCCAGTCACACTTTCCGCCCAGACTACTCCCTTGGCAGTAAGTCTGTACTACCTGCTTCGTCGGCTTATCTATGCCTGCCTTGTTTACCAGAGTGAAAGTTTCTAGGAAGGGCATGGAGTCTTGAGGCTGACCGTTCTGGGTTTGAATCCACTTCTGCTTCCTGCCTTTATAATCTTATGCAAGCCACTGTACTACCCTGAGCTTCAGTTTTCTCATTTGTAGGTTTCTTTTTTCTTTTTCTTTCTTTCTTTTCTTTTCTTTTTTTTTTTTTTTTTTGAGATGGAGTTTCGCTCTTGTTGCCCAGGCTGGAGTGCAATGGGGTGATCTCAGCTCAACGCAATCTCCACCTCCTGGGTTCAAGCGATTCTCCTGCCTCAGCCTTCCTGAGTAGCTGGGATTACAGGCATGAGCCACCATGCCTGACTAATTTTGTATTTTTAGTAGAGACGGGGTTTCTCCATGTTGGTCAGGCTGGTCTTGAACTCCCGACCTCAGATGATCCGCCTGCCTCAGCCTCCCAAAATTCTGGGATTACAGGCGTGAGCCACTGTGCCGGGCCCTCATCTGTAAATTTCATGTTACCATTTGACTTGGAAGGTACTCAGTAGTGGTAGCTTTCTTTAGCTTCCAATTTGCATACAAAGAATGCCGTCCACTTTGGGAGGCAGAGATGGGCGGATCGCTTGAGCTCAGGAGTTTGAGACCAGCCTGGGCAACATGGCGAAACCCCGTCTCTACAAAAAAAAAAAAACTAGCTGGGCATTGTTGTGCGCACCTGTAGTCCCAGCTACACTGGTGGCTGCGATGGGAGGATGGCTTGAGCCTGGGAGGCGGATGTTGCAGTGAGCAGAGTCTACCCTTCCCTGACAATGTGGTAGGCTAGAAAGTCAAATGGAAAAAAAAAAAAAAAAGCACTCTGTTGTGCAGAGAAAGGGCTTTTGAACCTGGGCACCAAGAAGTGAGTGCCTGAGATCAGAACTCATAAACTGCCAGACCATCACAGCTGAAAGGGTGGAGAGATGATGATGATGATTAACAGCAGGAAACGTTTTTGAAAAAGTGCTCTCTACAGGTGTTTTTGTTTGTTTCGGCTTTCCCCTTTAAAATCGTGTACTTTGCAATATCTTAATCCTCACGGCAACCCAGTGGGGGTGGGTATTATCACTATTTTACAGATGTAAAAACTAAGGTGTATAAAGTGTCCAAGAACACACAGTCAGGAGCCAGGACTCCTAATTCTAGAGTTCGTGCTCTTAACTGCCTTTAGCTGCTTTGGTGACTGAGTCTAATCCAACAATTTTACAGATGAGGCTCAGGGAGGGGAAACTGTCTTACCCAACTTTTACGCAAGGGAAATAGAATTTGAGCCTCCCTTCCGGGTGCCAATCTGGACAAGGAATTATCACAGAAACTCAGATTTAAGAAACATTTATTAAGTAGTTGCATCATTGCAATCCATCCTCAAAGCAGGCTCCGCTAAGTATTATAGTACTTCGTGTTACAACACTGATCATATGGGGAAATAAGCTAAGAGGGATAATTCCCCCCAAGATCAATTTAGCAAAATAGCGGCACTGTCGGGATCACACATTCAGGTCCAGAGGCTTCCAGCAGTTTCATCAACCTAATCCCAGGTGCCTCCTTCCTGCACCTGTGGGTATGAACGAACTCCCCCACCCCTCGGACCTGGAGCCCGCTCAGAGCGGTGCATTCTGGGATTCGCCCGCGAAGAATGCCGACTCTTTGGGCCAATAGAATCCGAGCACAGGCGACTGTATCCGCCTTCGCTGTCTGCAGGTTGCTCAGGCCTCCCTCAAACTAGCCAATGAGAAGTGCACGGGTCCTGGTCGCCTAGGAAACCGCGTGACAACAAGATGGCGGCGCCGCGGGACGGCTAGCGGCCCTGCGTGGTGAGTCTGGCCCAAGACTTTTCTGCCCCTAGAGTCCTCTCGCAGGCTGGAGCCCGAGCCCCTAGAGCCCCGTGGGCCTGCGAGCTCCGCGGCTCCCACAGGAGGGGTTCGGGACCCTGCTTACCATGACTACTCGTGGAGGGGGAAGGAGGCGACACGGCTTCCAGGGCTGGGTTAGGTCGTGATAGACGTCTCTCCCTAAACGCGTCCTGGGGGTATTAGGAAGTGACGGCTGGCTGCGGGCCGGTCCGTGTCCCCGCCAGAGCTCTGGGCCCTGGGGATGACGGCTAGGCCGAGGAGGTGTGAAGAAGAATGTTGTGAGTGAACCACAGCACTGAGTTTGGTCCCAGAGATGTAGAGGCATGGTACACAGCTTTGCTCTCAGAGTCAGATCTGAAGTGAGTGACAACCCTGCGTTAAGGAGCTTTTGGCCTGAGGGGTAGTCACAGTCCTGCCCTTGGAAGCCCCAAAGTGAAGGAGGTAGACGACTCTGTCCTCAGGGCTCCCTAATCTGAAGGAGGAAGAGACACGCCCCTGCCCTCAGGAGTCCCCCCAAACGGAAGGGGAAATGCAGCCTTTGCCCTCAGGGTCCCCTGTAATCTGGGAGAAGATTAACCTGGGGACAATGTGTTGGATTGGACTGGAGTGACACTGGAAGTAGGGAAGTCAGTTGGGGGCCACGTGACAGCTCCCAGAATGGGCAGTGAGTTCCACTAAGATAGCTGACAGTGGGCATGGAAAGGGGCAGCTATATGTGAGACAGTTTAACCTGCAGGGTTTGGTGTAAGAGGAAAGATGGCGTAAGAGGGAAGGAAGGAGAGAAAAATGCTGTGGTTGGGTGATGGGGTCCCATTAAGAAGGGGGAAGGGGAGGAAGTGAGTTTGACGAAGATGTTGAATTTGGTTTAGGAGTTTTTTGTCTTTTGTTTTTCCCCCTGTGACAGCTTTATTGAGATATAATTCACGTACTACATACTTCACTCCTTTAAAGTGTAAATTTCAATCATTTTTAGTATATTTTAGTATATATTCCATTTATATGAAATGTGCAGTATGGGCAAGTCTATAGAACAGAAAGTAGATTTGTGGTTGCCTAAGACTGGCTGGGAAAAGGGGTGGGGGCTGGAGAGTAAGTGGCGGGTGACTGCTAGAGGGTACAAGGTCTTTTTAGGCTGATGAAAATGTTCTAAAATTGTGGTGATGGTAGTACCGCTCTGTGAATATACTAAAAACTTAAATTTACACCGTAATAAGGTGAAATATGTGAATTATATCTCAACGCTGTTTTATGAAAAAGGTTGCATACTGTATAATTACATTTATGTAACTTTTTTGAAGTAATATAGAGATGGGCCGGGCGCGGTGGCTCACGCCGGTAATCCTAGCACTTTGGGAGGCTGAGGTAGGAGAATTGCTTGAACCTGGGAGGCAGAGGTTGCAGTGAGCCGAGATCGCGCCATTGCACTCCAGCCTGGGCAACAAGAGCAAAACTCTGTCTCAAAAAAAAAAAAAAGAAAAAATGAAAGAAAATAAAAAGAAAATTAGAGATGGAAAATAACGTACTGGTTGCCAGTGGTTAGGGCTGGGGGAGGGGTGCAGGATGGCTGTGACTATAAAGAGGGCCATGAGGAAGATCTTGGTGGGGCTAGAATAGTTCTGTATTTTGATTGCAGTGGTAGTTACCCATGTAACTTGACCTATGTGATTTAATCTACCCATGTGATCAAACAGCATAGAACTATACATACAAACTGTAGAAAAAATGTCAATTCCTGATTTTAATATCATACTGTAGTTATATAAAATCTAACTATTGGCCGGGCACAGTGGCTCACGCCTGTAATCCCAACGCTTTGGGAGGCCAAGGTATGTGGATTCACGAGGTCAAGCATTTGAGACCAGCCTGGCCAACATAGTGAAACCCTGTCTCTACGAAAAATACATAATTAGCTGGGTGTGGTGGCATACACCTGAAATCCCAGCTACTTGGGAGACTGAGGCAGGAGAATCACTTGGACCCAGGAGGCAGAAGTTGCAGTGAGCTGAGATCGTGCCACTACACTCCAGTCTGGGTGACAGAGCGAAACTCCATCTCAAAAAACAAAACAAAAAAATGTGTTGAGGGGAGCTGGGTAGAGGATACAAAGGATCTTTCTGTACTATTTTCCTAATTTCCTTTGAATCTATAATAACTTTCAAATAAAAAGCTAAAATATAAGTGAAAAACAAACTGAAGGGGAAAAAGTTAGCTGGCCAAGGGAAGGGTGCAGGTAGGGGTGGGGAGACCATTCTGGGAGTGGGGGGGTTGAGGTCGAGGCAGGGGGGATACAAGTGCATTTGAGATATTGCTAGCAGTTCAGGTGGCTCAAGTGTGGGAGGCGGCAAGATGGGAGATAAGGTCAGGAGACATAAGCAGGGACCAGGTCACCTATATCAAGGAATTATGAAATTTTTTTTGAGATGGAGTCTTGCTCTGTCACCCAGGCTGGAGTGCAATGGCGCAATCTCTGCTCACTGCAATCTTCGCCTCCTGGATTCAAGCGATTCTCCTGCCTCAGCCTCCTGAGTAGCCGGGATTACAGGTGCCCCCCACCACACCCGGCTAATTTTTGTATTTTTAGTAGAGATGAGGTTTCGCCATGTTGGTCAGGCTGGTCTTGAACTCTTGACCTCAGATGATCCACCCACCTCCGCCTCCCAAAGTGCTGGGATTACAGGCGTGAGCCACCACGCCTGGCCAGAATTTTGAATTTTTTTCCCTAGGTGAGAAATGCTGGAATTATAGGCATGAGCCACCACTCCCGGCCTGCTTTATGTTTTAAGAAGATCTCTCTGGAGCACATGGGAACTAATGAAGGGAGCCATGAGGGGCTCTCAGACTTGGCCATACAACCCATGAGGCTGCCCAGACAGGGCAGGGGCTAGGGCAGGGGCTGGGGCAGGGTGGGGGTGAAGAAACTCTGGGCCTGATCCTTGAGGAGGGCTCCTTCCAAGGAAGGGGCAGGGCATGATTCTCAAACTCTGCAGTGAAGGCATTGGAGGCTGCCTCCAGGCAGCATGGATTCCCTTGCTGATTGGCTTCAGAAGTAGGGTTGAGGCCAGAACCAGACATTTTCAAAGTGGAGCTTGCTTGGATTTGTCCTAAAAAATTTGATCCAGGCCAGGTGCGGTGGCTCATGCCTGTAATCCCAGCATTTTGGGAGGCCCCCGAGGCCGAGGCGAGTGGATCACCTGAGGTCATTTACTGAATAGAGTAGTAGCCTTCGATTATGTCCCTCAGGTGCACTCCTCTTTCCAGAAGGAAGAGGGAATGAAAGGAAACTAACATGTATGAGTGCCTCCTGTGGCAGCAACAGCAAAAACAGCAGCAGCCCCAACTCATATTTTTCAGTGCTTCCTTTGAGCTTGGCGATGGGCTAGACCTCTGTTATCTCTGAATCTGCTCAGAACACTGCCTGTGCCAGTACTGTTACTACCCCCATTTTATACTAAAAGAAACTGAGGATGGGTTGCTTCAGTGAGTGGCAAAACCTGGCATCTTAACCTTGGCGTCACATGGACTGTGTCTTTTTTTTTTTTTTTGAGATGGAGTTTTGCTCTTGTTGCCCGGGTTGGAGTGCAATGGCGCCGTCTCGTCTCATTCCAACCTCCCCACCTCCTGGGTTCAAGCGATTCTCGTGCCTCAGCCTCCCAGGTAGCTGGGACTACAGGTGCATGCCACCACGCCCAGCTAATTTTTGTATTTTTAGTAGAGACGGGATTTCACCATGTTGGACAGGCTGGTCTCAAACCACTGATCTCAGGCAATCCACCCACCTCGGCCTCCCAAAGTGCTGGGATTACAGGCGTGAGTCACCGAGCCCGGCCCACATAGACTGTGTCTTGATTGAATCCTGCCTGTGGGTTGCCCTCTCTGGCTCTGAGATGTTGGTAGTGGCACCGGGTTTCTGGTGGAAGGGAACGAGACACTTGGGCTTTGTGTCACCCAGCTGGCTGATGGACGGACAGCCTCCTGGGTGGTAGCATTTTCAGGCTCTAAGTTTGGGAAAGTTCCAGGCTTCTGACTCATTTCTGCATCCCATCCACCCTCTCAGTCCTTTCCCAAGAACCACCAGGCCAAAGGTCTCACAGTTCAGAGCAGAGAGCCGTATACCCAGAGGAGCAGGCAGATAACAGAAACTTCCAGAAACCTCTGTGGGGACAGTGGAAGCGGCAAAAGGTACTGCTGCCTAGACAGTGCTTCCCATTAGGAAGAGTAGCCAGGGATGTGGAAACTTCAGACTACCCCCTGGGATTGGAGCCCTGAGTCCATCCCCTCTGTCCCCAAGGGCTGACTTCCTGCATTCCTCTAGGGAGTTCCTGACAGCTGGATTCTAGAAGTAGAACTATGAGCTCACCTTTGGCCTCCCTTAGCAAGACCCGGAAAGTGCCCCTGCCCTCGGAGCCTGTGAATCCTGGGTAAGGAGCCAGCCTCAGGGGTCTTTCTGTCCCTGCCTTCCATCCTTCCATGGCCAGAGGACAATGACTCCTAGTGTCTTGGGGAATACAAATAAGGGCCACATAGCCTTCTCTGACCACTGTCTTTTTCTTTATACCTTCTTCTGGGGTGCCCAGCTTTGGATCTGAGCATAAACTGGGTTGTGCTTTTAATAAGGTATGGGCCCTGGAGGAGTGGCTTGGCATCCCATCTGTTCATTCACTGTTCATTGATTAATTCTGCAAACACAGATGGTGTATGGACCTATCCTGGGCCAGGCTCTGTTTGGGGTTCTCAGTAAAGGGAATCTTTTACATCTGTCCAGCACTTTCATGTTTTCAAAACATTTTTTACCTCTCTTCCTTCTTGCTTTTCGGAATACCACTTTGAGTCTTTTTTTTTTTTTTTTTTTTTTTTTTTTGAGACAGAGTCTCACTCTGTCGCCCAGGCTGGAGTGCAGTGGCCGGGTCTCAGCTCACTGCAAGCTCCGCCTCCCGGGTTTACACCATTCTCCTGCCTCAGCCTCCCGAGTAGCTGGGACTACAGGCGCCTGCCACCTCGCCCGGCTAGTTTTTTGTATTTTTTAGTAGAGACGGGGTTTCACCGTGTTAGCCAGGATGGTCTTGATCTCCTGACCTCGTGATCCACCCGTCTCAGCCTCCCAAAGTGCTGGGATTACAGGCCTGAGCCACCGCGCCCGGCCTTTTTTTTTTTTTTTTTTTGAGAGCAAGTCTCGCTCTGTTGCCCAGGCTGTGGATTGCAGTGGCATGATCTTGGCTCACTGCATCCTCTGCCTCCCAGGTTCAAGCGATTCTCCTACTTCAGCCTCAGTAGCTGGGACTACAGGCGCGTGCCCCAACGCCTGGCTAATTTTTTGTATTTTTAGTAGAGACGAGTCTCACTGTGTTAGCCAGGATGGTCTCGATCTCCTGATCTCGTGATCTGCCCGCCTCGGCCTCCCAAAGTGCTGGGATTACCAGCACTCTAGGTGTGAGCCACTGTGCCTGGCCCCACTTTGAGTCATTCTAAGGCCTGGAAGATTCAGAGAGGTGAAGAAACAGGCCTCACAGCCTTTGCAGAGCAGAGCTAGGGCTGAACTCGTGGGCTTTGCAAGCCTTGTAGTCTTCCCACTAAGACTCTGCTCTTCACCCCTTCCCCATCCTTCTCCACTGGGCAAAGTGAGTCATGCTGAAGCCTGTCCCTTGTCTCACCCCAGGCTGGGGCTGGGATTTGGGGCTGGAAGTCCTCAGGAGGTAGAGGCCCCGCTTCCATCTCTTTGAGCTTTGACTGAAGTCCGGTGCCCAGAGCCTTATCCCTGGTATCATTCCAGGGGCCCTAACTTATATTTCTTCCTTCTTCCTGCCTGGGTTTCCAGGAGGCGAGGAATCCGCATCTACAGGGATGGTAAGTGTGCCCCACCCTCATGCCCTCTTTGCCTCTCATGTGCTCGCACCTCCTACAATTGGGCCAGTGGAGAGAAATCACAAGGCCCTTGTCAGCTGGAGCAGCGGCCTACATTGTGTTATCTGCAGCTCCCACACTGTCCTCTCTGAGGGCTGGGCTTCCCTCCTGGAAGCTCTCAGATTAGGAGGCCCCATACCCTTGGCACAGTTGTTGCCACTCACATTCGAACCCCTTGACCCACTGTGGGACTGGCTAGTGTGTGCCTAGAAACCACGTGGGGGCCAAGAGATTACCCAGCCCGGGGGTCGGGATCCCAGCCCGCCTTCCCCCTCCAGCCTCTTCTAGCATGACAGCCGTTTCTTCCAAGAGGCCTGTGCACACATTGCCACCCTGACTCCTGTAGCTCAGGCCTTTGGATCCCCACCCCCCAACACCCCGCCATGGCATTGGCATTGGCTATGCAGGTCCCTCTGGGAGCAGAACTGGAAGAACTACAAGAACAGCCCCATTCTGATTGGGTCCTTGCTCCCCAGCCTTGTGAATTCTCTCTCCTCAAACTCCCTGGGGCACACTGGCCAGGGCCCAGGGCATGAGTTTCCTCTGGGCCTCGGCCCCAGAGCAGTGACCTGGGCATCCCTGTCTGCAGAAGATGAGGTAGACATGTTGAGTGATGGGCGTGGCTCAGAAGAAAAGATCTCAGTCCCTTCCTGCTATGGCGGCATAGGTGCCCCTGTGAGTCGGCAAGGTGAGAGCAGAGGCCTGAAGGGTCTGGGTCCTGGCTGCAGGAGGGGGCCCCAGAGAAAGAGCAAGGCCTGGGGAGGCATGGCCCTTCCTCTTGCCTGTTTGGTCTGAGGAAGCTGCTCCCACTCCTGGCTGATGGTGGCAGGGCCCTAGCTTTGCGTAAAGCCACACAAGCCCCACCCTTAGCTCAGGAGGCCTGGCCCAGCCCCAGCCCCAGGCCAGGCTGTGGCTGTAGTTGCCAGGTGTGATATCAGTGGGCTCAGGATTCAGGGTGAGAGAGGGATGAAGAGCCTGAGGGTAGAGCTCAGCCTCCTGCTTCTGCAGGGCTCTGGCAAGGCTCAAAGTTGCCTAGACAGTCCACTTAGCTTGGCAGAGGGCTGTGGCAATGCTGAGCTCATGGAGGCACTTAAAGTGGGATGGGGCTGATCAGGGTGGCTTCCCAGAGAGGGGATTTAGCAAGTCCGAGAAAAGGGGAGACATGGGCAGGCAGGGATGAGCTGTGCAGAGTGCTGGGCGGGATCTGGGGATGAGGTTAGAACTTTCCACTAGCTCACTAGCTGTAGTATCTTGAGCAAGCAACTTTGCATCTCTCTGTCTCTTGGGGCCGCCTCTGTGAAGTGGGCATGGGAACAGCGAGGGCAGCGTGTTGGGAGGATTCAATGAGATGCTCCTTGGTGGAAGGCCCCTGGCCAGTGCTTGTCACATGGGGTGCTCCGCGTGGTGGCTGCCCATCAGGAGGCCAGCCGCAGGGAAGGGCCTGATGATCCTCCACCAGGCCCCCTCCATTTTACCAGCAGAGGGGATTGAGGTGGAAAAAGAGACAGGAAGAGCCTGGCCTAAGGTCCCGCAGCCAATTCATCACAAAGCCAGGATCTCCTATACCCTGACTAGGGTCAACTTTCTTTATTTTATTTTATTTTTTTTGAGACAGAGTTTTGCTCTGTCATCCAGGCTGGAGTACAGTGGTGTGATCACAGCTCACTGCAACCTCAGCCTCCCAGGCGCAATCAGTCCTCCTGCCTCAGCCTCCTAAAGTGCTGGGATTACAGGCATGAGCCACTGTACCCAGCCAGGTCACGTTCAGTAGTAACCATGGCAACCAGGTTCTCTCTTTGAAAAAGCTCCAGGTGTCCTCTCCCTGCTTTCCCGTCATCCCCTCCTCTCCCATTCCCAGTCAATATCTGTCCTTACCAAGGTAGATGAGGACTTGGCTGTCTTATTTTACTTCTCAGCCAGCAGCGTCCTCTACTGTCCACTGCTCCTTCCTTCTCAGTACCTCCACCAAGCTCTTAGGCACCAAGCTGCTGCCTCCCATTGCCCTCTGCTTCTAGGCTCTGCCTCTTAGCTATCATTACCACCTCCTTTTTTCCGTCAGTTTTTTGTTTTGTTTTGGTTTTGGGACCATCTTGCTCTGTTGCCCAGGCTGGAGTGCAGTGGTGCAAATCAGTACTTATTGCAGCCTTGACCTACCAGGCTCAAGCAGTCCTCCCACTTTAGTCTCTCAAGTAGCCGGGACTATAGGCACACACCACCATGCCTGACCATGCCTGGCTAATTTTTGTATTTTTAGTAGAGACAGGGTTTTGCTATGTTGCCCAGGCTGGTCTCGAACTCCTGGTCTCAAGTGATCTGCCCGCCTTGGCCTCCCAAAGTGCTGGGATTACGGGGGCGAGCCACCGCACCCGGGCCCTCAGCTTTTCAATGTGATGTTCCGCTGGCCTGGACTCTCCTCTGTGTCCACTGTGCCCCAGTGAGCTCACCTGCACTCCGTGTGTAGACAGTTCCCAAATGTTTCTTTGTCAATTAAGATGCATTTAACTATAAGTCAAAGAAAACCCTTCCTCAACCAACAAGAACATTAAGGAAGTTTTGTTATTCTACATGCAAAGACATCCTAAAGAGGCAGCTCCAGGGGTGTTAATTCAGTGACTCAGAGACATCATCAGGGGCTCAGGTTTCTCCATCTTTTCACTGAACCTGCCTTGACATGGCAGCCTCATGTGGTTGTAGGATGATGGCTGCGGTTCCTGTTTCATACATAGAAAGGACAGTATCTAGGGGAAGAAAAGGAAAAGGCCTGCTTCTTCCTGTATGTTTCTCTTTTTTTCTGTTTTCATACTTTTTTTTTTTTTTTTTTTTTTTGAGACAGAGTCTCTCACTCTGTTATCCAGGCTGGAGGGCAGTGGTGCGATCTTGGCTCACTGCAACCTCCGCCTCCTTGGTTCAAGTGATTCTCAAGTAACTGGGATGACAGGCATCTGCCACCACACCCGGCTGATTGTTGTATTTTTAGTAGAGACCGAGTTTCACCATGTTGGCCAGGCTGGTTTCAGACTCCTGACTTCAAGTGATCCACCTGCCTCGGCCTCCCAAAGTGCTGGGATTACAGCCATGAGCCACTGCACCCGGCCCATTCTCATACTTTTTTAATAAAAACTTTTATTTCCCATACTACACAGATGTAAGACTTTTTATTTTGAAAATATTTTAAGCATACAGGAAAGTTGAAATAATATAGCGAATACCATACCTTCTCCATCTGGATTCAACAATTATGTTTCTGAGTGTGGTGGCACATGCCTGCATTCCCAGCTACTCAGGAGGCTGACTTGGGAGGATCACTTGAGCCCAGGAGGCCGAGGCTGCAGTGAGCTGTGATTGCACCACTGCACTCCAGCCTGGGCAACAGGGCAAGACTGCATCTCTTAAAAAAACACAAAGATTAAAAGTGACATGGACATTTTGAAGAGTCCTGGCTACTGTTTTCTTTTTTTCTTTTCTTTTCTTTCTTTCTTTTTCTTTTTTTTTTTTTTTTTTTTTTTTTTGAGGCAGTTTTGCTCTTGTTGCCCAGGCTGGAATGCAATGGTGTGATCTCAGCTCACCGCAACCTCCACCTCCCAGGTTCAAGTGATTCTCCTGCCTCAGCCTCCCGAGTAGCTGGGATTACAAGGCATGTGTTACCATGCCCGGCTAATTTTGTACTTTTTAGTAGAGACGGGGTTTCTCCATGTTGGTCAGGCTGGTCTTGAACTCTTGACCTCAGGTGATCCTCCCGCCTCGGCCTCCCAAAGTGCTGGGATTATAGGCATGAGCCACCGCGTTCCCGGCCCTGGCTACTGTTTTCTACAACGCCCTGCATTCTGACTTCATCTGGCAGTTTGCCTGTGGGGTATTTGCCTCACTCCTCTATCTGCCGTTTTGCCTACCACTGGACACTAGATTTGGAGGTTTGATTAGATTGAGGGTGAAATTTTTGGCAATGCTTCAGGATGATGTGGACCATATGTTATACCACGTCCTTGTATGTGTTGGACAAATTACTCGATCCCTCTGTGTCTCACTTTCCTAAACAGTTCATTTACCTCCTGGGTGTGTTTCAAGGATTGCAGGGGTTGATCTACATGAAGGGTTTAGAACAGTTCCTATGATGCCAGTGGGAGCTGCTGTCAGTACCTTCATTTCCATTCCTGGGACCCCTGTCCTCCTCCCTCCACCCTGACAACTCATCCTCAGCTCTAGGTCTCTAAAGACTTTATGTGCTTGGCAGTCCCTGCATCCCATGACTCGGAGCTGATGGCCTCCATGACGAGGAAGTTGTGGGACCTGGAGCAGCAGGTGAAGGCCCAGACTGATGAGATCCTGTCCAAGGTGGGGCCCCAGGTGGGAGAGGGCCAGGGGCCAGTCTGAGAGGTGGAGGGACTGGGCTGGGGAGGCCAGGAGTTGGACTAGGGCGGGTGATTCTAGAACCATCTCCCCGACTGACCTGCCCAGTTTGAGGACCAGGTGTGGCCTGGGCCTGATCTAGGTCCCTGTGACCTGAGCCGAGAGGCTGGGGGTTCTTCCCCTCAGCTGAGCAGGACCCAGTAGACCCTGGACTGGGTGACACAGCAGACTGCTGAGCAGAGCGCGGCACCCTGAGATGCGGGGGTCCTCAGGTGTGGGCCGTGCCTCTCCCCACCTCAGAGGAACTGCGAGGGTTATCTGAGGTCCAGGAGAAGTGGCCGTGCCAAAGGGTGGCCGGGGCTTGCTGTTCCCCAGCATCCAACGTAAGCAAAGCTCTGGAGTTTCCCATCTGGGCAGGGCTCTGGGAACCACAGGCCCTGTGCTCACCCTGTGTCTTATGCTACAGGATCGGAAGATAGCAGCCCTGGAGGACCTGGTGCAGACCCTCCAGCCACACCCAGGTAGGAGGTTCTTGGGGGGCTGACCTGCGCCCCCAGTCAGGCACCTCCCCTGGGTCTGGGGCTCCTGGAAGCTTGGACAATGGCTTCTGGCATCAAGAGCATCAAGCTGACTGCTTGGTGGGGTCTGGACAGCTGAGCCCACAGAGGGGCTGCAACATATCCAGGACAGTGCTGGAGTCACTCCATGCCCTCCTACATGGGACTGAGTCCCATCTGAAGTGTGGAGGACAGGAGGCTCTGAGGGGAGTGGCAGCCTCCTAGAGCCCATCAAGGCACAGCCACAGGGTCAGGGGAGAGGCCAGAGAGGGGAGCCAAGAGGCAGTTCTTGGGGGATCCCCAGAACAGCTTCTCCAGATGACCCTCAGGGCAGAGGGGACCTGGCAGTGTCTTGCTGGAGCAGCTGAAGCCTGTCCCTGTCTTTCCCTGAAGCTGAGGCAGCCCTGCAGCGGCAGGAGGAACTGGAGACGTTGTGCGTGCAGCTGCAGCGGCAGGTCAGGGAGATGGAGGTGAGAGAGGTGCGGCCCCAGGGGATGCAGGCAGCCAGCAGTCCCCAGCTCTGCATGGCATGCTCCTCAGGAACTCGGTCTGAGCCCACCTCTCTGGGCCTCTCCTCATCACATCCCAGCCAGGGACCCTGCCCTGCATTTCCCTACCCAGGACTGGCCCAGAATTTAAAGAGCCAGGGAGGTGTCTGGGGTTGGGGCACACCCCTGCTTTTGGGCCCTCTGAACATGCCTCTCCCCTGCTTAGCAGACCTCATGGCTCCCACTGGACTGAATTGCACAGTCCTCGCCGCGGCCTCTGCGTGCCTCTTCATGTTATCTTGAACCACTCTCCCCTCCAGCCACGAGGCCCTTCCTCCGGGTCTTTGACCACATGAAGCTGCTTCCCAACTCAGGGTGTTGAGCGGTGCTGTTGCTGTTCCCTCTACTGAAATGTTTCCCCACCTCCCCCAGGCCAGTTCCACTGGCCTCAGTCATATCCCCCGGGCCTCCTAGGCAGGTTTTCCATCCCATGCTTTCTCAGTGCCTCATCTCTCTTCCCTTGTGGGATTCTGAACTCCATGAAGGAGGAAGCAGTTTCCTCCTTTGTCACTGTGCACCAGGACCTGGCACTGAATTGGTGAAGCAATTTGCTGCCTCTGGCTGTGACTTCTGCTCACTGGGGACTCAGTGACCCCAGTCACCTTTCTTTCCCCCACTCACATAGCCATTCAAACAGCAAGGGTACTAGAGGGACACCAGGCACAGGGAAGGGTCCTAGGCACGCATGGGCCCTGCCAGAAGTTCTTCCTGGGATTCAGCCTCTCTCCCTCTCCATGCAGAATTGGATTCCAAAGTCCCAATCTAATTTAAAACCTTGGCAGCAAACCTCCAGGTGCAGCTGAGAGCCCTTCCCTCTCCAGGCTGTTCATAGCTGGGGTTGTCCCTGAGCAGTAGCCACAGGCGGTGAGGGCTGCGCCAGAGCCTCGAGGCAGGGGCACGACTGCCCTTGCAGGCATCTCAGCCACACAGTTACCACACCATTCATTTAACAACCTCATCTGGAGGATCTGCCTGGGGCAGGCCTGGGGCAGAGCATGACCAAGACAGACATGGTCCCTGCCTGCGTGAGGCTGCCAGTCTGTGGGGAGGGGAACAAACGAATACACAGGTACACAAGTACAGAGAGTGCTGTGACTTGATGAAATGGGTGACACCACAGAGGCAAGTTGGGGGACCACCTGCGGGGGTGACATTGGGCATGATGTCTGGTGAATGAGGAGGGGATGGGGTAAGAGGATCCGGGTTTAGAGGGGAAAGATGCCACTTCCCACCACATAACTTGGCTTGTGGTCGGTGGCTGTGTGGAAGAAGGAGAAGAACGGGAAGAGAGGAAGAGGTCGTAGGGGCCTCATCACATTGGAGCCGCCCGTGATGCTGACTGGATCCTGTCCTGAAAAAATGGGAAGTCATTGGAAGGCTTCAGTTTGAGAGGTGGCGTGATGAAAAGACCACGCTGCTATGTGGGGGTGGGTGGTGCGGGTGAGGAGAGGACGGGGGAGGCAGGCGCCGCCCCTGGATTGTCCAGGAGAAAGATGACGGTGGCTTGAACTAGGGTGGTGGCAGCAGATGGAGCCCAGCAGATGGGTTCCAGGCTGCATTGGAGGGGACACCACAGGCCTTGCGGGTCATCCTGGAGGAATGGGCCACAGAGGATTCTCAGGTAGAGGGGGTGCCATTTCCAGAGACAGGAAAACCTGGTGCAGGGAGAGGTCTGAAAGCGGGGGCAGGAGCCATGACCATTAGACATCCAAGTGTAGACGGTTGGAAATGTGAGTCTGGAGCTTGGGTGAAATCTGCATAAATACAAATTTGGGTTCTGTTGTATATGTTTGGGAGAGCGTGTGGATGGAGCTGGGCCCTCACGAGTTGGTGTTGGATAGGAAGGGGAAATGGTGAAGGAAACTGGAAAGGAACAGCCCAGGAGATGGGAGGAAAACTAGCAGATGGTGAAAGATAAAGACAGAAACGTGCCTGTGTGCTTGGCAGCGGGTAGGTTGGTGGTGGCAGCACCTTGAGCAGTTTCAGAGAGGTGTGGCAATGGAGCCAGGTTAGAGTGGCTTGAGGAAAAAAGTGGGGGTGTGGACGTGTAGACAGTCCAGAAGTTTCCTGTGGCAGAGGGGACATGCGGCCAAGCCCTAGGGAGACTGGCACATGGTTCACATCCCTCAGCCCCGCCTCCTCCTCACACTTGGGCCAGGCCACATGGCAAGGAGGCCGACCTTACCGAGCCCTCGCGTGGGCCGGGCACTGGCGGGCGTGAGCTTACTTGAGCCCTCCTCACAAGCTTAGGTGGCAGGAACTGTCATCTCCATTTTATTAGAGGAGTCGTCTCAGGCTCTAGGGGCTGAAGCAGCTTTCCAAGGTCACAGCCAGGAAGTGGCAAGATCCCCCCACTCATCCCTCTGTTGGGTCAGCTCTGGGGGCCCCATCGCCTGCAGACTGAGGCTGGGCTTTGGGAGGACGCTCTTTCCCTGGGATGGGGCTGAGCTGACGGTGCCCTGCGTCTGCCGCTTCTTTCCCACAGCGGTTCCTCAGTGACTATGGCCTGCAGTGGGTGGGCGAGCCCATGGACCAGGAGGACTCAGAGAACAAGACAGTCTCAGAGGATGGCGAGAGGGACTGGATGACAGCCAAGAAGTTCTGGAAGCCAGGTAGAGCAGGGTGTCTGCCCCAGGCCCTCTTCAAAAGGAATTCTCCAAGAGTTTGCTGCTGGCCGGCAGCTCCCCAGAGGCTCATCTCATTCATACCTGGGCCCCTGACCTGAGTCGCCCTGAGAGCCCACACCTTGCCCCTGACACAATGCAGGAGTGGCCTCGGCCTCCATCACTGACCACTTAACCTGCTGGCCCACTTCTCCCCGGTCCCCACTCTGCTCTCGCTCATCTGTCAGAGACCGAGAGATACAAGAGGTAGCAAGGCCTCATTTGCCTCTGGTTACATAGTCTACAAAATGCCACTCTAGAAGCTGTTGCTGTTTAAAAAAAGACAATCCTTCTGTTCCGGAAGCTGCTCCTAAATTCTCAGGCTTGGCCTCCCTCCCCAGGTTCACTTATGGCCCTTGGAACCCACCTGGTTCTGTGGGCCCCACTGTGTCTTTTTTTTTTTTTTTTTTTTGAGATGGAGTCTTGCTCTGTTGCCCAGGCTGGAGTGCAGTGGCACGATCTTGGCTCACTGCAACCTCTGCCTCCCGGGTTCAAGCAATTCTTCTGCCTCAGCCTCCTGAGTAGCTAGGATTACAGGTGTGTGCCAACACACCCAGCTAATTTTTGTATTTTTAGTAGAGATGGGGTTTCACCATGTTGGCCAGGCTGGTCTCTAACTCCTGATGTCTTGATCTGCCGGCCTCCCAAAATGCTGGGATTATAGGCTAGAGCTACCACGCCCAGCCCACCATGTCTTATTTTTAACTTGACTGCTAATATCTAGAGGGATTCCTCCCACAGTCCCCTCCTGTAGACCCACAGATTTGGGTCCATAGAACTGGTCATTTCTGAAAACCAGGCCCATTCTCTTCAAAGAATGGGAATTGTCACCCAAAAGTTGATTCTCCGGGCTCTAGAGTCAGGCACGCTTGTGCCCTCAACTTGATCCCACCTCCTATCCCTGGTGTGACTTGGGCAGGTGACCTCTGTTCACTTCATCAACAAAACAGGAGTGTTTTCCTTCCCTGGAAGTTACCAGGAGCAAATGAGTTAAACGCAGAGTGCCTAGCTCTGGCCTCTCTCGCAGCCATTGTTGTTTCCAAAGTCTGAGGGCAGGGCTGGTCACAGGAGCACAGCTTCCGAGGGGCCCATGTGGAAGATGACGGCACCTTCTTGGTTTCCTGTTTCCTGCTAGGTAAAAACCCAGACTCCAAACATGAGAATCCTGCCTCCTGTTTAGGCCTGGGCTCTGGCCGGATCCCCCAAAATCTCAGGGTGCAATGCCCTCACTGCTTGTTCTGAAAAAAATATCACTTCCCATTTTTGTGCCATTTGCAGCTTTCTTTTTCTTTTTTTTTTTTTTGAGATGGATTCTCGCTCTGTTGCCCAGGCTGGAGTGCAGTGGCACAATTTCAGCTCACTGCAACCTCTGCTTCCTGGGTTCAAGCGATCCTCCTGAGTAGCTGGGATTACAGGCACCCACCACCACGCCCGGCTAATTTTTGTATTTTTAGTGGAGACAGCGTTTCACCATGCTGGTCAGGCTAGTCTTGAACTCCTGACCTCGTGATCTTCCCGCCTCAGCCTCCCAAAGTGCTGGGATTACAGGCGTGAGCCACTGCGCCCAGCCATTTGCAGCTAGCTTTCAAAGCGTTTTCTTTTTTTTTCTTTTTCTTTCTCTCTTTTTTTTTTTTTTTTTTTTGAGGCAGGGTCTCACTTTTGCCTAGGCTGAGTGTAGTGGCACAATCATGGCTCACTGCAGCCTCAACCTCCTGGGCTCAAGTGATCCTCCCTCCTCAGCTGTCTGAGTAGCTGGGACTGCAGGCATGTGCCACCACACCCAGCTGATTTTCTTTATTTTTTGTAGAGACGAGGTCTCGATACATTCCCAAGGTTGGTCTTGAACTCCTGGATGCCAGTGATCCCCCTGCCTCAGCCTCCCAAAGTGCTGGGATTACAGTTGTGAGCCACTGTGCCCTGCCAGCATCTTCATAGCTTTGACAGGGGCCAGGAGTTACTCCATTTCACAGATGGGTAAAAGGAGGCACTTAAGGAGTCTGTGGACTCATTATTCAGGGAAGAGGGGCAAGACTTAAGGCTGACAGCTCACTGGAAGACAGTTGGTCCCTGCAGAAGATGAGATGATGCCCAGCTTGAGGGTGGGGATGGTGAGAAGGGATGGGCAGAGAGATTTAGGTAGAATCCGTGGCCTTGGTGTCTTTACGTGAGGGAGAGGACTGGAGCAGTCAGGGATGACCCGAGGGAGCACAGCTGTGGCAAAGATGCCGAGTCCATTTGGGACACAGCAAAGCTGGGGGCTGTGCGGCCCCTGTGATGCTGCATATCATAGGGGTGTCATGGGGAGAGTTCTCGAGGGACCCCTGGCATGAGTGAGAGGTGAGGCCCTATCAGGTGGCTACAGGTGCTCTAAAAATGTCTATCCTGGGTCTAGGCCAGAGGCTGACAAGTGCCGTACCTTCAGGTAGGCCTGCTATCTTGTTGCAGGGCAGCCTTCCTCCTGGCCAGGGGGGACTTCCTTGCTCCTTTCCAGATGGCCGGTTTCTGGACCCGGCTCTGTGGATTCCTACTCTGGCCTGTTTGGTTGGTTGTGCGCTGAGTGCCTCCAGTCAAAATAACTTGTGAAAAACCCTGCCCTCCATCTTGGAGGCCCTGGCCACACATGTGGCCCCTCTGTGCGTTCTCTTCCTTCTTTTGCTTTTTTTATTTTTTCAGCATGGGAGGGGCCTTGATTCGGCGCTTTCTGCCAGATGAATGACATTTTTCATCGCTAGCAGCTTCTGTTCCTGGGACATCTCTCTCTCCTGCGTCCCCATTCCTCTCTCCCCAGGTGCCAACCTGCTCCTGCCCAGGAGCCTCAGGCTCACAGCCTGGCCCCCGCTGGCCTGATGCTCGGCTGATTGCTCTGCTCTCCCTCTGTAATCCCAGACTCACAACTGTAATCCCAGCACTTTGGGAGGCTGAGGCAGGGGGATCACTGGCATCCAGGAGTTCAAGACCAACCTTGGGAATGTATCGAGACCTCGTCTACAGGCGCTGGGGTGGGGGGCCGTGGAGGGGGAGCCAGGGCCGTCTGTACCGAGCCGGGGGGATGATCAAACTTTCTGGAGCCTGAGACTCTTAGGGAGGAGGGCTGGTGGGCCATGAAGGGGCTTGGCCTCAGGCTGGATCGCTCACTCTCCCCTCTCTCTGCCAGCGTCACAGAGGATGCTGTGCCAGGTGCTTCAGGGTCCGCGGAGACATGAAAGGGACAGTCCTGCGCCGGTCACACGCCACTGGGGCCAGGTGTTGGGCCTCGGGGCTGAGAGCTCTGGTCAGCTCTGAGGTTCTCACTCCCCTTACTCCAACCCTCTGCATCTCTGAGCTCCTCACTTCTTCCCTGTTCCCCTGAGAATCCTCACCTACCCCCTCTGAGATCCCACTTCCCCTATCCCAGTCAGTCCTGGCCTCCCTCCATGCCTCCGCCTCTCCCTGCCAGCGCCCAGCACGCCTCCCTCCTTCCTCTCAAGCCCCACACTCCTGAGTCTGGGTTGGAGACCCTCTGACTCCGCAGCCTGCATGACTCGCCCCTGGGCCTGCCCTTCAATCCCTGTAGCCACCGGCTTGACCCCTCCCCACCTCCCCACCTGCCCTTCTGCCTCCAGCCTTTGCTCCTGCTCTGTCCCCACAGAGCGCCTTGCCTGCTTCCCTCTCCTCTGAAGCTCAGGGCAAATCCAGCCTCTGCCAGCAAACTCTGCCTGCCCTGTGTGGGCTGTGCTGCTGCTCTGGGGAGGGTTCTGCTTGAGGGAAGGGGCTAAAGGCTCTGGCTGAGGCAGGGTTCAGGTCGGGTCAGACCCCAGATGGGCAGATTGCTGACCCCCTCTGAGTTCATTTCCTCCTCAGTCGTGCTGATGGGCTTCTAGGGCCACGGAATGGATGTGGTAATAAACTCTGATAGCCACTGTCACCTCGCTGTTGTCATGCATGTTGCAGTGCTTGGCACATGGGCAAGGTTTGTGTAGCTGCATGTGATTGACTGTGATGCCCGTGTGCCCAGGCTTGGATGATCAGAGCACATTGGGACAATTATCTGCACAGGATGAGGTGGGGACAGGGTGGTGCGGGACCTGAGTTCAGGTCCTGCCAGGCCACAGGCTGGTTGAGTGCTCTGGCAGTGGCCAGACCCGCAGGGCCTCATTTCCTGCACTGGCTCCTCTGCAGAGCCGAGTGACTGCAGTAAAGTCCCCAGAGCAGGGCTCGGCTTGCAGGTGTGTGGTAATAGCGGTTCCACTTCCCGTTGCAGCTGTCTTTGCCTGAGGGTCAAGGGCAGGCACATGGAGGGTGGCACTGCATGAGCTGCTGGGGTGCCGTGGGCACTTGTGTAGTGAGGGGCTGCCACCTTGCCACTGAGCATGGCAGGGTCTGGCCCTCTTCTGGGCTCCACAGCCCCCACAGTGATACTTACACATGCCATTGTCACCGTTTGCCGCCCTGTCTTCTTCACTTGAGTCTGAGCCTGAGGATGGCAGGACCCTGGGCGTGGGCATCGCCATGATTGGCAGGGTCTAGCAGAGCACGGGTGCTCAGACATTGCTAGACAGCAGGATCCAGCCCTGCTTCTAGTGGCCCAGTCACTCTGGGCCAGGCCCAGGGCTCAATGCTCCTGAGCTCAAGGGGTACCCAGCATGGCTGGAAGGCAAACAAGCAAGCAGAAAGCAGCAGCCTGTGACGAGGGCCAAGGGAGTGGGCGCAAGGGCTCTAGGCATGCAGCCTCGAGGCAGGTGGGGGGGCTCCTAGCAAGGCTTCTTGGAGGAGGTGGGGGTGAGTGGGCACAGTTTGAGCCCAGAGATGAGTAGGCGGTGCTAGGGACAACAACAGCCACCATCTGCCAAACACTTCCTCCAAGCCTCACAGCAGCCCTGTGAAGTGTGGCGACTTTTATTGTCCTCATTGTACAGAAGAGGAAGCTGAGGCCCATAGAGGCCTAGGGTTACAGAGCTCAGGGGGGTGCCCTGCAGTGCCCACCAGAGCGCAAGGTGGGGGGCATGTTGAGGAGAGGCTGGGAAGGCTGGGTGCTAAGTAAGGGTCTTGGGAGTTGGGCCAAAGAGCTTGGACTTGACCTCCCTTCTCCTTATTTTAATACGCTTGTGGGCTCTCAAAGTTGGACGAGGCCTCAAAAGTGATCTCCTAGCATTGCCACCCTCCTTGGAACAGGGACCCCAGTAAGCAGCCTCCCAAGAACCAATATTGAGAGGCAGCTTATGAGATCACTGAGCACTGAGGCTGAGTCACTTGGGCCCTGCAAGCTGCATGATCTGGGGTGTGACACCTCACAAGGCCCAATTTCCTTATCTGTAAAACAGGAACGGTGATGCCTGCCTCCTGGCATTTGGCACAGGGCCATCATTTAGATAGGTTCACCAGCTGGATCTTGCAGGCAGCACAGGGTTCATATCATCTCCCCATTGCACAGAAAGGACAGCTGTGGCTCAAAGAGGAAGCGCCTTTCCATTTGAGTTCTGCTGCTAGCTCAGGGCAGACCTGGGACTTACCCTCTGACCTTCCTCCTGCTGTGTGACTCCCCAACTACACCTCTCTCCATCCACGGGTCAGGCCTCAGTTGAACCCTTGTGGGGTGGTGGTGGGGCTCACTGACTTCACAAGGCCCTGCTGTGATAGCTCTTCCTGTCTCATTCTGTCAGTGCTGGTTTGCCCAGAGCTGTAGTTCCTTCTTCCTGGCCCCTGGTCTCATCTCCACTCTGTGATATCCAGCATCTGCCTAGCCCACCTGCTTTTACTTCTTTAAGCCAGGGCTGTTTTCTTGGCAAGCTTCTCTCTTCCCTTTTGTTGTTTCTTGGCATCCTCCCTGGTCTGGCCCCATCCCATGTCGACCACCCATGTTCATCAGCCTGAAAAACCCCTGGCCCTGGGAGGTGACAGGAACACTGAATTAGGAGTTGGTGTATTTGGTGCTCTTCCTGGCTCTGTCTGGTCTGATCAGGCCATGTCATCTGACCTTTCTGGGCCTCACTTTCCCCATCTATAAAGAAGACAGAGCCCTGGCAACACAGCGAGACCCCGTCTCTTAAAAATTTTTTTTTTTTTAATTAGCAGAGTGTGGTGATGCTGCCTGTGGTCCCAGCTACTTGGGAGGCCGAGGTGGGAGGATCAGTTGAACCTGGAAGGTCGTGGTTGCAGTGAGTCATCACCGTGCCGCTGCACTCCAGCTTGGGTGACAGAGGGAGACCTTGTCTCGGAAAAAAAAAAAAAAAAAAAGAGGGTTGAGGCAGGCATTGTATGAGATTATCTATTCTGCTATTGTTTTTAGGTTTGCCTATTTGTATTTAAAGTAGTTGTTAAAAGAAAATCATGTCTTGGTATCATTCTGTTAGGTGAGTTTTTCCAGGGCATCTCAGGGACTGTGGGGGAACCCCAGGAGGAGGTGGGGGCAGGTATAGCCCCTTCAACGGTAGGAAGTGTAGGGGAGAGGAGAAGGCCAGCTGGGGCCTACCATTTCACCTGCTGCAAAAGCAACAGGAAGCACATCTGCACCTCCCTGGTACAGCCACTGCACCACTGAGAGGAAAGGAATTGGGTCCCCAGAGCCCTGACCCACATCCTGCCGCAGCCTGCCTGTCCTGTGAAAAACAGCCTCTCCGAGGCCCCGAAAGTTACTGGTGTATTGTAGGGCACACCCGAACAGATGACTTACTTGGGGACCAGGTCCCATCAAAGATGACAGAACAGGCCCCTGGTCGGTCCCCAGCCAACATCCACCTGTCCTCCACTTTTCTGCTCTGTTATCCGTCATGGCTGGCCCCACCACTCCATGTTCTCCCCCGAAGCCAGTGCACAGCTGTATGCGCCACACATTTTTCAGAAGAGGAGGACAGAGCTTTGTCAGCTTCTCAAAGGGGTCTGTGACCCAGAAATAGTTGCACAACCTACGGTCTGTTCCATATCTGTTCTGGCCAGCAGCTGTCCCTACATCCTCCCTAAGAGCCATCTGTCCCTCTTCTGACCTCCCTCTCCTGAGATGGGTGGGGGAAACAGACTTGAGAGGCAGCCCTGACTCCCTTCCCAGTTCCTCCTCTCACCAATTGGCTTGGGACAAGTCATTTTTCATCTCAGTAGGCCTGTTTCCTCATGTGTAAAATGGAGCTAAATAACCCCTGCATCAGCCTGGCGTGGTGGCTCATGCCTGTAATCCCAGCACTGTGGGAGGCCGAGGCGGGCTGATCACCTGAGGTCAGGAGTTCCAGACCAGCCTGACCAATATGATGAAACCCCATCTCTACTAAAAATACAAAAATTAGCCGGGTGTGGTGGCATGCACATGTAATCCCAGCTACTTGGGAGGCTGAGACAGGAGAATCACTTGAACCCGGGAGGGGAGGTTGCAGTGATCCAAGATTGTGCCATTGCACTCCAGCCTGGGCAACAAGAGTGAAACTCTGTCTCAAATAAAAATACCCCTGCCTCAAGCCTCAGGGTTGGCATAAGGACCATGTGTGCAAGGTGGAGTTGGGCACAGTAGCAAACATGGACAGGGTACGTGTTCCAAGCTGGCTCTTAGGAAGACAGCTGCTGTTACCATCTAGTGTTGTCCTTCCTTTTCCCCAGGGAGTCAGTTGAGGAGACACTAAGACCACTGCCCACCCTGGGAGGGAGCCACAGAGACTAGGGCTGCTAGGGACACGGCAGCCAGGAGGCGGCTCATAGGTGTCTGTCCTCTTTGCCAGGGGACTCATTGGCGCCCCCTGAGGTGGACTTTGACAGGCTGCTGGCCAGCCTGCAGGATCTTAGTGAGCTGGTGGTAGAGGGTGACACCCAGGTGACACCAGTGCCCGGCGGGGCACGGCTGCGTACCCTCGAGCCCATCCCACTGAAGCTCTACTGGAATGGCATCATGATGTTCGACGGGCCCTTCCAACCCTTCTATGATCCCTCCACACAGGTAGGAGCGGTGTTGGGGGGTTGGTGTTCTAATGCCCCTGCTGCCCACTGTTAGTTGGGGATGATGGAGTCAGTTCACCCCAGGTCCAGCCTGCCCTCCATGGGGCACCCAGGCCCACACATGACTTGCAGATGCCCCTCCCCCAAGGCCTGGGACTCTGAATGCTTCCAGAGTGCAGCACTGGGTGACCCTGGATCTAGGGCCTGCCATCCAGACTAGTGGCAGGGCAGGGTGGGTCCAAGGCCCAGGCCACCCGCTCACTTTTCCTCTCCCCTTGCAGCGCTGCCTCCGAGACATATTGGATGGCTTCTTTCCCTCAGAGCTCCAGCGACTGTACCCCAATGGGGTCCCCTTTAAGGTGATGAGCTGCTCCTCAAACCACACCTTTGGGGATTTTGGAGGCCGTGAGGATACACAGCCTCCCCAGGCACCTCCCATTCTGAGGGAAAGCCACTGCGCCCCCTGGGGGACCCCAGTTTGATGCCCTCCAGGAGGATAAGCCTGAAGCCAGGCTGGGAAGGGAGCAGGGAGGACCGAAACAGAGCAGCAGGCAGCGCCCTCTGCTGGCACCCTGGAGACAGCCTCGGCTGCAGGGCCACTGCCTCCCAGTCCTCCCCAACTTTCAGGACACCTTGACAACCTGGGGTCCCTGCAGAAGTGACCCGACTATCCCCCAAGTCTCCTGAAGCTATCTGGGTAGGGTGGGAGGCAGTGCTGTGAGCCACATGCAAAACAGAGGGGACAGACGTTGGGACTCAAGGACATAAGGTAGAGCTGGCCCATGGGTAGGTGCCACCACCGGAGCCCGTGACGCTGCGTGTTCCAGAGGGTGGTGGGTTAGTGCCGCACTGAGGGCGTCTCAGGGAGGCAGCATGTGTCACCAGGGCTCAGGAAACAGCATGAGTCATGACTGGGGGTGTTTAAGGCATTTGTGCCACAATGGGGGCCTCAGAGCCTTGATGAGGCAAGTGAGGTTCCATGTACGATGATGCAGTTTGTGCTGCAGACTGGAAAAAAAGCAGGGGCTTTGTCCTCTCCTGACCCCCTCACACTCTGCCTTCATGGTAGGCTCCTGAGAGGGGGGTCTCCAAGAAGGGTGTCAGTACTGCAGCTTCAGCTGGCCTGGATGGGGTGCTTGCAGGAGCAGCAGGGCCGAGGAAGATGACAGCAGTATGAACTGTGGCTCTCCTGAGGCCTGGGTTTCCTCATATGTAAAATGAGGGTTGCATTAGACCATACCCTTGGCCTGTGTTTAGGCAGATAGGGCTGAAAGTGGGGCCAAGGGCTGAAGAGCTGGACCCACTGCTGTCACCCTTCTTTCTTGCCAGGTGAGTGACTTGCGCAATCAGGTCTACCTGGAGGACGGGCTAGACCCCTTTCCAGGCGAGGGCCGTGTGGTGGGCTGGCAGCGGATGCACAAGGCCTGGGACAGGGCGGAGGAGCACCCAGGTGAGTTTGGCCTCCAGGTTGAGCCAGGGGGCTGGGGGACTGCAGAACAAACTCCAGGGGGGCTCCATCACCACTCATAGTCCTTCCTGGGCCCCGGTTCCCAATGCTGTCCCTGCAGGCTCCAGGATGACTGCTGAGAAATTTCTGAACAGGCTCCCCAAGTTTGTGATCCGGCAAGGCGAGGTGATTGACATCCGGGGCCCCATCAGGGACACCTTGCAGGTGAGGCCAACCCTAACTCCCCCAGCCCTCTTGGGGGAACTTTAGCACCAGCCCTGGTCTAGCCTGCCAGAACAGTGTCTTATCTGGAGGCTCAAGTTTGAGGCACCTGATGAGTCCCTCAGAGCTGTTGCTCCACTGTCTCCTGGAAACTGTGAGGCTGGTGAGGGCACTGGCTGGGCCCTAGAAAGCAGGTGGGTTGGCTGTAAGAGGGCTAAAGTCAGTCCAGGCCAGGGGTGAGCCCAAGGCCCAGGCCACCCCATCAAGGTCTAGGCCAAAATATCCAGCTCAGTACTGGGTACTCCCTTCGTGGTTGCCTCAGATTCTCCTTGGCCCTCATCATTCTGTCTCCTCACCCCCTATCCTGCTTCTCTTCCTAGGTGTCCACATGTGAAAGGCACCAAACCTTAGTTTCTCAGGCCTCCTCTGCCTCCCTCACCCACACATTGCTAAGTCCTGTCTGGTCTGTCCACCCCCAGAACTTCTCCCAGATGCATCCCTTCTCCTGATTCCCGCCACCCACCACCCTAGTCTAGGGTCCAGAGTATCTCTCCCAGACAGCTGCCTCCCACTGCCACTCCTGCCCCTGCTGACCATCCTCCAGGCTGCCTTCCCTGTTGATATCTTCCAGTGGTTCTTGAGATAAAGCCATGTTCCTTATGCTGGCACTCAAGGCCCGTCCTATATTGCCAGGCCCCTCCTCACACCAACCTATTTCTTCCAGTCCAATTGAGC
This sequence comes from Chlorocebus sabaeus, assembly GCF_047675955.1. Classification (NCBI taxonomy): domain Eukaryota; kingdom Metazoa; phylum Chordata; class Mammalia; order Primates; family Cercopithecidae; genus Chlorocebus; species Chlorocebus sabaeus. The sequence goes on from NC_132923.1 coordinate 110,836,551, forward strand.
CCCAGCTTCAGCCACACATAATGCTGGCAGTTGCCCAATGTGTCACCACCTCTAGGAAGCTTTCCCCCTGACCCCAGGATCTCTGTTGATGCTGTCTGGAATATCCCTGCACCCATTCCATTTCTAAGGACTCCCACTCATCCTTCAGTCACAGCTCAGTTGTCATTTTCCGAGGGAAGCCTTCCCTGACCCCAGGCTGGGGTGGGCTTCCAGCCTGATCATCATCTGTGTGGGTTTCTGTCTCCATTAGACCGAAACCGGGGGTTACCTGGGGGGGAACCATGGGGCTGCCTCCCAGAACCTCCTTCCCCTTCCATTGCCTCTCCTCTGGCCTTGGTTTATACAGAACACCCCCTCCTGCTTTGTTCACTGGTCTCATCTGTCCCTGGTCAAGGATGTGTCCCTTTAAGGATTGTGGGAATGACTCAAATGGGGCCTAGGGCTCTGTCCACCCTCCATTGATACCTTCCAGAACTGCTGCCCATTGCCTGCCCGGATCCAGGAGATTGTGGTGGAGACGCCCACCTTGGCCGCTGAGCGAGAGAGGTGAGGGCAGGACGAGGAGGTGAGGGCCTGGGGGCATTGGGTCACCGAGCGCTGATGGCCTCTGGGCTGTGCAGGAGCCAGGAGTCGCCCAACACGCCAGCACCCCCGCTCTCCATGCTGCGCATCAAGTCTGAGAATGGGGAACAGTCCTTCCTACTGATGATGCAGCCTGATGACACCATTGGGGATGTGCGAGCCCTGCTAGCGCAGGCCAGGTGGGCACAGGGCAGGGCTGGGACCACAGAGGGGCTCTGGCCTCACTGCCCAGCCTGATCTGCTCTGCCTGGTCCCCAGGGCCATGGATGCCTCTGCCTTTGAGATCTTCAGCACATTCCCACCCACCCTCTACCAGGACGATGCACTCACTCTGCAGGCCGCAGGCCTCGTGCCCAAAGCAGCACTGCTGCTGCGGGCACGCCGAGCCCCAAATTCCAGCCCGAACTTCAGTCCTAGTCCCGGTCCCGGCCCCAGTCCCAGCCCCCAATAAAGCGCCCGCCCCCTCAACCCGCTGCTCCGCCAGGCTCTCAGGGGTGGGCCATCTTGCCAGGCACGTAGGAAAGGCCTGGGACCAGCTGGGCCACGGAGGGGGCGGTGCCGACCCGCCCCTTGGTAACTTGAGCCCCAGCTGGCGGGCCTGGCTGCTGGGTCTTTGTCTTCTAGGTTCCTCTTTCTCCCAAGAAGGGCTAAGTGGATCCTGTGAAGGGAGGGATGCAGTGGGGGGAAGGAGCTGGCCCCAGCTGGGTTTACATTCCCAGCTGGGACAGCAGAGCCTCACTGTGTAGTGTGCAGCCAGCAGATACCTGGGCACAGGCACAGACCCACCAACTTGTGGGGACACTTCAACACTGCACAAAGCCATTTTGCCACTGGACCCATGCCCCCAAACTAGCAGAACTGCAGCTGGGTACCCACCTCCCATGACACATTCATACTTAGCCATTGTGCTCCAACACAGGTGCATGGGATGGCCACACTCACTGACAGGCATGCAAATGTGCAGTACATACCAAGGCACAAGCGTGATATGGACACCACATGCATGTGAACGGGAGGGTGACCCACCCAGACATCTCCAGAAACCACTGGTCCATACAGGTATGTGTGTACCAGACATATCCAAACACATGCACTAACACAGAGGTGACAGTCCCATGAGAACAGCTCAGCCACCCTTCCCACAGAGCACAGTCTCAGCACAGTCACAACTACCAACCTTGCCCAGGGCAGGGACCCAGGAAGCCTAGGCCACAACCAACCAGACACAGTGCCAATGGAACAGGACATCATTTAATTGTCTCTAGGGTCCTCCTGGGAGAGGGACTGCGGGGCCTTTGGCAGAGCTCTGGCTGATGGAACCAATAGAGGTGCTCATCAGCCAATGCCAGGCAGGATGGCGGCCCCAATGCTTGGCTGGGGGCAGTCAGCATTTGGGGCTGTTGCTTAAGACAATTTCTGAGACTAATGGGTAAGGAATGTTGCCTTTGGATGGAGAAGAGGGGACTACATTTAGAGAGGAGGGAGGAGAAGTGGCCTGGATTGCGGGAGGGACTCTAAGGTTAGGATAGGAATGACAGGGAGTTGGTCAAAAGGTCCTTCATGGCCAGGTGAAGGCTTGGGGGAGTGTGGTGATGGAGTCCAGCAGGGGAACTCTGGACAGGCTTGACTCAGGCCAGCTTCAGGAACTCCTGCAGCGTGTTTTGTTCCACGGCCTCCACGAAGAGCTCATAGTCCTGGGGAAGGGGAGGCAAGGGGTGGTCACCTGAATGCAGGAGGCCCAAGTGCTTTGTGGCAGATCTGACCCTGGCCAGAGCCCTCTTCCAACACTCCCCCCACCCCCGAGTCCCCCAGCCCATACCCCACAGTACTGGTCCCCATTGACAATCTGGGGTGGGGTGGCCTTGGGGTTGCCCGCCAAGGCTCGCATCTCATCCCTCAGGGCGTTGTCCTGGGAGATGTCCACTAGCTGGTATTGGATGCGCTTCCCATCCAGGATTCGGGTCACCTCGCTCTGCTGGGACTTGATCTGGGGACAGAGGGTGGGTAGGGGTTATTGGATAGGCTGGAGGATTTATGGGGGGAATGCTGGGCAGGGTGAGAGAGGCTGTGACCAGGAGCTTTTGTCCCCCCGACCCCCCTCCACACTAGGGGAGGGTTCTGGCCTCTAGGAGTTGGATGAGTCAGGCTTGAGGTGGTGCAGAATGAAAAGAGGGATCAACTATGGGGAGGGGGTCAGAGTGAAGGGAAGTGGGATCAGGCTCAGGGTGGGGAGGGCAGGGCAAGCCCCCCAGGCCCCGGAAGAGCAGGCTGCCGTCGTGGTCAGGGTCAGCCTGGTAGTGGGAGTGCAGAGAATGGGTGTGGGGTTGATGGGGGATGGGCACGGGAAGTTCATGCTGCAGCTGCAAAGGACCCAGGATACCCGATGAAGACACTCAGGATGGGGCCTCGGGACCGGATCCGGGAGACAGTGCCCAGCACCTCGCCCCCGTCATGGGGGCGGGTCCCGGGCGCCAGGGTCCAAAACACTGGGACACAACCCTGAGCTCTCCCCCACCAGCGCCAGTCCGGGCGCACACTTACTTCGCGGGAGCCGGTGACCGACGTGCTGTAGACGCGCAGGCCGCTCATGCTGGGGGTAGACGGGTCGGCGGGCAGAGAGCGGCAGTAGTGGTAGCTGCACTGCCGGGAGACGACGCCGCCGCCGTGCTCGGGAGCGGTTTCCTTCCTGCTCCGCCCGCAAGTCATCGCGCTCGGGACCAATGGGCGGCGCGGGCAGGCGGGGCGGGGCCTGCGCGACACCGCCCCGCGCGCTGGAGGCCCCTTCCCTTCCCCCCTGGGTGACCAGGCGCGCAGAGGGACCCGTCCCACGCAGGGCCGCCCCTTCTGTAGCTGCCCTGCTCGTCCTTTTCGGCCCTTCCCTGATCTGGAGCTCAGTGTGCCTGGGGAGGAGCTGGGTGGCAGGACAGGCCCGGGAGAGGGTCTGGCAGAAGCCGCCTTTCCAACCGCACACAGGTTTGGTGCATCCAACTTCCCATCTATGAGAGCCGCTGTCTCCAGGAGGAGGTGCCCTAAATAGTACAGGGCAGCTTGGGGCTTTGGAAGGCTTGAGCTGCTTTCAGACCCAAAGTTCCCATATTAAGGTACCTTGCTCCAAGGGAACCCCCCTCTCCCCCCCCCCCCCCAACACACCACTAACCCTAGGGGATAGGAAGCATAGGACAGCAGGAAGAGCCCATGCTTACATTTCGCCCCCAAGTTCCTCTCCACTCAGGTGGGAAGGTTTAGACAAGGGAGGGTGGTGGCAGGATGCAGAGGCCACACCCCCAAGGAACCAGATGGAGACCAAGGCTGACAGCTGGGAAGTGTGGCGGTAGAGGGTGGTGTCAGGATTCTTGAGACCTTAGGGTCAAGCTGACCCTTGAGATCCACCCCTGGTCTTGGGGTGGTCCAAGGTCAACCCCAGCTCCATGCATGCATGCCCCAAACTGCTGCTACTCCCAGCAATTCAGGAGTTGAGGGGACAGACTCCAGCAACCAACCCAATTTTAGAAACCTAGCTATCTGGCATTCAACATAATGCTTCTCAGATGTCCCCCTAGTCCAGGGTTCAGGCAGGTAACAGCCCAGAAAGACAACCCTTGCTCTGGTAAAGCCACTTCCTCACAGCAACCCAGAGGCTGCCAACTTCCTGCGAGGACTGCTGAAACTTTCCAGTGACAAACTTCTGCTGTGACTCAGGGAAAGTTTGCCTAACAGAAAGTGTGTGGGAAGAGATCTGGTCCTACAGAACGACAGAGGAGCACAACTGGCAGAGAGGGAGGAGGCTGGACCTGACACAGGTTCCTCCATGCTGCTACCTGGGGGACCTGGCTGAAAACCCAGACTTTTGCTCTAACTAACCAAAGTGAGGGGTAGAATAGTGTGGTGGTGGTGATGTAAGGGTATGCAAAACTGAGGAGTCTGTTAAGATATTTTATTTTATAATCAAAATAGGCAATACAAACAAGTTGACATAACAAAGATTCATATAAATAACTGGTTATAAACTTTATGAGGAAAAATACCCGTGAGCATGGTGGCTGGGCTCCCAATGCACAGGGTGGAGACCAACCAGACGGCTCTGCCTTTAAGAGGCAGGAGCCCAGAGGCTGAAGGGCTGGCTGGGTGGGGCTGCTCTGAATGGGAAGGGATAAGTCACTCCATAAATAAAACACAAACTTGTAAAAACACTTAAGAAAGAGCCTCATTCAGGCCCAGGCATGAGGTCCAAGATGCTGCCAACAGCCCAAACCTTAGCAAAAATCTTGTAGTGGCTGACTGGTCCACACATGGCCCCTGCCTGGCCTGGCTCCAGATCTAGATGAGGCATGGCTGGCCCACCAACCAGACACTAACAAGTGTGAGATGCTCCCTAAACCAGGAGGCAAGAAAAACCAGAGGGCAAAGGGCCCTCCCTAAAGCCCCAGAGAAACAACCTAGGAAACATTAAAAGCTGTACTTTAAAGCTGACTTATACTGGGTACTCTGAACTTTCAAGGAGGCCAGAGCAGGAAAGGGAGAGGAATAACCCCCACCACCCCCAATACAAGAGAGGCACAAATTAAAGGGCTGGGCACAGGCGGTAGCCCTCGGTGAGGGGGTAAGCAGCTTGACAGTTGCTCTGTGGTCTTTGGGATATAATTCTGCCCAAGGCTAGAACCACAGAGAAGAGTTTGCACTCTTAAGTCCAGGAAGGGGGCTACCTGGAAGGCCTGAGAACAAAGGAGAAAGGGGCTGTGCTAAACACATGGCCAGGGCCCTAGGGACACAAGGCAGCTGGAGAGTGGGATCTCTTGTTAAATGGCATGGTAGGCAGATTAGAGTCCCGGCTATAATCCCTAGGGCCCCAATCCTAGTAGTTATGTGCTAACCAACACACTACCCTGAGGCTTCTGGGAGAACAAGAGCCCTGAGGAAGAAGCAGTGAGACCAGGCGTGAGAAAACCCAGAAAGCCAGCTCAGTGTTCCCAGGAAGGCTGGCACATGGGGCCTGAGAATTCTTAAATTGCCATTGTTACTAGTACTCGCTCGGCCTTTCCAGGCCCCTCTGATGAGCTCTCTAATCAGCAGGACCAAGGTGTGAAGTGGGAATTAACAGGGATCCATCCCATTGGATGAAGAAACGTGGACAGCCTGTTCGTCTCTGATGTCAGCCTAGGGCTGGGAACAGTTTGTGAGGACTTATCTGTTGTACCTGCCAAAAGTTAATTAGTAACTCACCGTTGAGAGTGAATTAGCAGGACAAACATAATCCAACATGCCAGGGTGGGGTAGGACAGTTCCCTAATCAGCCCTTGGCCCCCAGATGCAGGCTCTCCCCTCCCTTTCTGACACTTCTCTCTGGGAAAAGCAGACAAGAGAATGTCAGGGCAGAAACCTGCTGGACTAGGCTCTCAGCAGCCCAGATCCTCCCTGGGGGAATCCCCCAGAATTCCTCACTGTGTGACACAGTTTTCTCCCATGTCCTGGGCATATCTGTCTGACATGGTGGTCCTTAAGTCCTCAATGTCACGACGCAGCTGTTGAACCTCCTCTAGTTTCCTCTTGATCACATCTGGCTTCTGCAAATCTAGCTGAGTCTCTGGGTGCTGTGCTGCTGGGGAGAAGAACATTTCAAGAGAATGTTAGTTGTAAGACACTTTCATGTGGAGGGCGCAGTATGGATAGGCAGTATCTTGAACCCACAGTCTTGGGACAGACACTTTATAAAAAGCAACTGGGGACAGTGGGTTAATTTGCTGCTGAAGGCCTGCTTTTAGTCTGTCTTGCATGCAAGTACCCCATAGCTTGTTTCCAAAAACAGATTTATGAACACCTACTTTGTGAAACAAACAAATGTCCAGAGGGCAGTGGCCAGGCCTATGTACTCTGTCTACATATTACTGTAAGAATATGGGAAAGTGGGATGGGGGAGGGAAGAGAAAGAAGGCCCCTCCTTCCTGGGCCCCAGACTGGTCTGAGGACTCACAGTGAATGCCTAGGAGCAGGGAGAGATTGGGATCATGGCCCTGGGCCCTCTGGGTCACAATGCTACAGACAGCCTGCAGATCTTGAAGGCAACTAGCCAACTCCTGGTACAGCTCAAGTGCCAGCTGGGCCGTGTCTGGTGAAGGTGGAGACCCTGGTTGGGCCTGGCGCAGGTGTTCCTGGAGTGTCAGATTCTTCTCAATCAAGTCCTGGTTTTGCACTGAAAGCTGAGCAGACAGATGGGTAAGCACATAAACTCAGGCCCAGGGAGAGGAAGAGTATCTATGCATGTATGTGTGGGTGTGGAAGGAATGGGTGAGTCATAGGCAGTGTCCCCCCTTCCCCAACCCTACCCCTGCCAACAGGCTTTAGCACTTCCCCCACTATCAATATCAGGCCTGATTCTTCCTGTGGGTAGGCTGGGCCCACAGGGCTCTAGCACTAGAGAGGAAGCCAACCCTCAACTGGTTCTGAATCATCAGCATCCAAGTTTCTGTTCAAGAACCAGAGAAGATGCTCCCGCCCCTAGGAACTCTATCTCAAGTCAGTCCCTCAGCCAACTCTGTTAGCCAGGCTATTAGAGAAGGTTTACCGTGAACCGTGAAATCTGAGGAGACACTGGTTTCAATCTCTCCCTGCCACCCTGACAAAAGTGGCCACCAGCCAGCCTGATCACAGTTGTGTCAAAGGAATAAAGACAGTAAGAAAGACAGTATGACAACTAGTAGCCACTAGGTGAGGGGCTGGAGAAGCTGGGACCTGGAGGATCCAGCCCTGGAACAAGTCCTGCCTTTTCAAACTCTCACCTCAGTGGAGTCAGACTTTATTACAAAAACCATCTATTCATGTATGTCTGTTTCCCTCTCTTCCTGACAGCTTAATCCACCTCCCTTCCCTTCCTACCTTGACTGTGTTTTTATACAGTCTGAATAGAGTCCCTCCTTCAGTCCCAGGCCCTCCACCCACACTGGGCCATGTGACAATCCTAGCTAAAGGAGGTTCCTTCCTAGGTACTAGGCCAGTCAGTGAACTTGATTGCCCCCTGCTGACAGCTCTGTTTAGTGCATGAAGGCCACCAAATCCTCAGTCTTCTCGAACTCTCCACTCCCCAACCCCAGAAACCTGCGGCTTCAAGACGACGAAGAGAGAATGACTTTCCCCATCAAAAAGCATTCCTAGGCCTGGCGCAGTGGCTCACACCTGTAATCCCAGCACTTTGGGAGGCTGAGGTGGGCGAATCACGAGGTCAGGGGATGGAGACCATCCTGGCCAACGTGGTGAAACCCCGTCTCAACTAAAATACAAAAAATTAGCCGGGCACAGTGGCTCATGCCTGTAGTCCCAGCTACTCAGGAGGCTGAGATGGGAATCGCTTGAACTCGGGAGGTGGAGGTTGCAGTGAGCTGAGACTGCGCCACTGCACTCTAGCCTGGCAACAGAGCAAGACTGTCTCCAAAAAAAAGAAAGAAAGAAAAAAAAGCATTCCTAGGTAATAATTATGGACATGCTAAAACAGGCGTAGGGTCTGTAATATAAAGGATGATGCAATGCACCTTTCCTCTGCCCCCAAAGCTCAGTAGGGACCTTTCCCTTTCAAACACTGAGGTTCCTATTGGAGTAGAGATGGGGATGGCATACAAAGAAATCGGGTTTGTAGAGGCAGAACCAAGAGGTCTGACTAATGCTACTCACCTCCTTCACGGCTGTGCGCAGCTGCTGCAGGGCTGAATCCCTTCGCTGGGCCTCCTCTCTCAGGGCCTGGCTTGTTCCTTCTTCTTGAGCCACTTCCTGCTCTAGGCTCTGAATCACACAGCCAAGATGTTGAGGTAACACAGGAGTAACAAGTCTGGTTCCAACAAGATCACTGCTGGCTTGGACTATATAATGAAGACTCACCCTACCTACACACTCCTGCTAAGAAATCATTTTACAACAGTCCTGATTTGTGACCTCCCATTTAAACCCTCCTATAGCCCTTGACCACATACCAAATAGAGGTCGGCTTCTTAGCAGGGCATTCAAGGCCACGGTAGCTCCTACCTACTTTTCTAGCCATATCTCTTTCCACCCTCCACATGGCGAGCCTCTACACTGCCATAATGAATGAATGGCCCTCATCCCTGAAGGCTGCAGCGTCAATGCTTCTGCTCACTTCCCTTTTCCTTTGTTCAAGCTGTTCTTCTGCTGTTACCTCCAGGAAACCTCCAAGGCCCACCTGAGCTTTCTTCAATCTGCAAATCAGATCCAATTAATCTTAATCCTACCTTGCTATCATATCCATCATGGCTTACAAGTATATCTGCTTAATATTCTAGTTGGCTATGCACATGATCCTTCATTCCACTTAAACACAAACTTTCTTGAGGGCAGGGAATGTGCTCTTCAGCCGAGTTCAGTATTTACTGAGCGCTCACTGTGACAGGAACTGAGGAGAACACCAACAGTTCCTGTCTTTTAGGAGTTAACAGTCAAGTGCTCTTGACAATACTGTCTATTAAATGCTGTTCAGAGACATGGAAAGGGGTAGGAGAGCATACTCACAGGTGCCTAATCTAGTGAGTTCTGTGTAAGTGTGTTCGTGTGTGTAGGAGGGGTCAGGGGAAGGGAGATATTTAAGCTTTTAAACTTCTGCCTCATTCTATTCATTCAACTTTTCCTCAAATTTTGAAGCTGATTTGAAATGTGCAATTTTTTTATATTTCTCATTTTATATCAATAAAAAAATATAACTGCCAAGGAAAACACCCCGTGATCATGAAATATCCAAAGTGACGATGAATCCATCTAATTCCAACAAATTCACCTGAGAGAGAGAGATATATATATATATTTGAGATGGAGTCTTGCTCTGTCGCCCAGGCTGGAGTACAGTGGCGTGATCTCAGCTCACTGCAACCTCTGCCTCCCAGGTTCAAGCAATTCTCCTGCCTCAGCCTCCCGAGCAGCTGGGACTACAGGTGCGTGACACCACGCCCGATTAATTTTTTGTATTCTAGTAGAGACGGGGTTTCACCTTGTTAGCCAGGATGGTCTCAATCTCCTGACCTCGTGAGCTGCCCACCTCGGCCTCCCAAAGCACTGGGATTAGAGGCGTGAGCCACCGTGCCCAGCCTCACCTGATATTTTAATTTGCTAAGTAGTCTTATCATAGGTAAATGTGCCATTTAAAATGTCAGGCCTTTCCAAACTTTGTAGAACCCCAAGGGTTCTAGGAAACTTATTTTGAGATCCATTAAAAACTCTACTAAAAACCTGGCATTTTAAATGGGTATATATTAAAATGCTTGCCAGGCTTGACTACCTCCTTACAGGACTTGAAAGAGGTGAACCAGAGAGACGTAGCCCAATCCACATAATGGCAAAGGCAAGGCTGCAGCCTCCATTTATTCCCTCAAAATAAGTGCATTTCAGGTGTTTTGGTGTGAAAACTTTTAGAGTCCAAAGAGACACTGAGTGAACCTGCTTTACCCAGGATTTCTTGGAGAACCCAGTTAAAAACACTCCCACTCTGGCCCAAAATAGAAACCTGGAGTCATCTTTGATTCTTCCCTGTTCTTCAACTCTTACATCTTGTCAGTCACTGATTCCACTTGATGTTACCCCCTAAAGTCACTTAAATCTATCCCCTCGGGGGCCGGGCGCGATGGCTCAAGCCTGTAATCCCAGCACCTTGGGAGGCTGAGACGGGTGGATCACGAGGTCAGGAGATCGAGACCATCCTGGCTAACACGGTGAAACCCTGTCTCTACTAAAAAATACAAAAAAAACTAGCCAGGCGAGGTGGCGGGCGCCTGTAGTCCCAGCTACTCCAGAGGCTGAGGCAGGAGAATGGCATGGACCCCGGAGGCGGAGCTTGCAGTGAGCTGAGATCTGGCCACTGCGCGAGACTCTGTCTCAAAAAAAAAAAAAAAAAAAAAAAAAAAATCTATCCCCTCACATCTCCCTGCTGCTATGCTGCCTTATGCCAGGTTCCCTCATCATCTCTCACAAGAATTTCTCCAACAGTCCCCTGGACCTTCCCTCTCTCCAGGATGCCAATCTTTCACACTTGAGCCTGAGTTGCAAACCTGACCACATCACATCCCAATTAAATGCTGTCATAGGCTGGGCATGGTGACTCATGCCTGTAATTCCAGCACTTTGGGAGGCCGAGGCGGGTAGATCACCTGAGGTCAGGAGTTCGAGAGCAGCCTAGCCAATGTGGTGAAACCTCGTCTCTACAAAAAAATACAAAAATTAGATGGACATGATGGCGGGCACCTGTAATCCCAGCTACTTGGGAGGCTGAGGCAGGAGAATTGCTTGAACCCGGAGGCAGAGGTTGCAGTGAGCCAAGATTGCACCATAGCACTTGAGCCTGGGCGACAAGAGCGAGACTCCGTCTCAAAAAATAAAAAAAACTTAGTTGATAGAAAATGCCCTCCCATAGCCTGGAATGCCCAGGTCTCCACTTGCCAACTTAAAGTGAATACTTCAGCAGTATCAAACTGCTTGCAGCACCACGTTCAAACTATGCTGTTTCATGTCTACATGTTCCCACTCATGCTGTTCCTCCTATCTGGAATCCAACACATCCTATCCACCTCCTCTTCTTTGCCTGGCTAACTCCTCATCCTTCTAGGTTCAGGATCTCCAGAAACCTCTCTTTTACCTCCCTTCCTCCCACTGACTCTCCTGTGCTCCCCCAGGATACTGTGGGCACTGTTCTCACAGTACTGTGCTGAAACTCCCTACTATATTTGTGTCCTCTCAGCAAGGCTCGGAAGCACTGACTGGGGTCTCATTCTTCTTGTATCCCTAACACTGAGCAACTTGCATAGCAGAGAACAAAATAAATACTGGCTAAATTCTAGAGATTCCATCATTAAGTTCTGCCCACCATGTCCCAAGGATTCCTGCTCACCTGTACTTGTGAGCGCAACTGATCCATCTTCTGTTGCTGCTTCTCCACAATCTGAAAGGCAAAGTTATCAAGGAAGGCTGACAGCACAAGGCTGACAGTGAGGTCAGAGGGCAAGAGGGCTGCACTAGGACATGTGGTCTGGCTATTAGACCATTAACAGCGAGACCAGGATACAGATTAGTGAACTCTACCTACAGAAATATAAACCAGACTCCTAATCCTGGCTAACTAGCTTCACAATACTGTGCTCCAATCACAAAGGTTTATACAGGAATGTAGTGTGGACCCATGACCACTACTGGGGAAAGGGAACTGTCACCCTAATAACTGCAGGCCAGTGGAATCAACTTTATATATAGCCAGTGCAAACTCTTGTTCTTTGGTACAAGGACATGGCTAAAAATTCAGTTTAATGAAGGTTGCCATTTCTAGCACTATTATGGTTATTGTTATTTACAGCTTTGGTCATACTGATTATCCAAGAAGGGACCCTAAACAGGCCTGGTTTCTTGTCTTTTAAAGACTGCAGGTGTTCTCTGAATCAATTCAGGGTTTCTGTATAGGCCTGAGCCATGAAAGTACACCAAACTCTACTGTACCATTTTGGGTCATCTAATCTAGACATTCAGAGGCGTATCACCCCTCCTCTTACTTTTGCCTATATTCTACGTGAGTCAAGTTTGCCTGTTATAAGGATGACATTCTAAATACAAATTACTATACAGGGTGACTTCTCAGAAAAGAAAGAAAAGCTCTTGGTAACAAATCCTAGATAGCCCAAAGTCAAGAATTCATGTCTGCCTCCCAATACATAATCTTCTCTTTCCTCCCAGCCTACCCTCCGTTACAGCCTAGACACCCTCAGTCACCTTTTGGAGCGAATCATATTGCTTCTGCCAGGACTCCATTTCCACTTCTGGACCTTCTCCACTGGTCTCCTCCACAGACTGTTTATCTTGCAGGCTGAAAGACAGTGGCCCCTTCAAGAACTCTGAAGTTAGAGACAAGTGGCTTTGATTCTTGGTTCTGCTATTTATTGAACATTTTGAGGCAAGACATTTAGTCCCCTCCAAGCGGTAGCTGGGGATAATACTTAGGTCTGTTGTAATATAAGGGGTGCCACACAAAAGCTGCTCAGTGTATGTTAATTCTCTTCCTTGGGGCCAGAATCTATACAATTTGACACCAATTCTCTACCTGCCCAAGGCTCTTGTATATTTTGTTTTGATATTTTAAAAATACATATTTATCACATGTATTTAGATTGTAAGTCATACATGTACATTGTAGGAAGTTCAGAAAATACAAAAGCTGTTTTCTTGGCACACACAGTCTGGCGCAAAGCCAACTTTGTCCTCTAACCCCACTTCTGACTCTGACCAATGGTTTCCTCCAGTGGGTCCCTACAATTACTTATAGCAAAGTCCAACTGCTGAGATAAACAACAGGGACACTGTGGTTAAATATGGCATGAGAAATCCAATCTATCCCATTAGAAACTGGAATTGCTTCAAGAGGATGTTGAAACACAGAAACTGCTATTAATATGGAGGAGATTCCCAAGACACCCTGAGAGTACATTATGGCATCTTGTTTGTTCTCAGAACCTGTCATGGCAATGGAGAACAATCCCTAGGGCTGAGGAGAAACAGATGCTCCTGGTAGCCATTATTAACTACATGGCTCGAACTGTGGATAACTCTCAGTTCTTACCACCAGTACCCACTTTTGAAAGTATACAGATACCTCATTTCCCAGTTTATAAAGTGCTTTCATTTATTCAACACATACATACTAAGAATTATGTGCCAGACACGGGGTTAGATCCTTACAAAGGCTATGAAGGTAAGCCCCCACTGCATCCCTACTCCATGCCAAAGATAAAAAAGCTGCTTCCCTATTATTCACAGTCCAAAGAAAACAAAGCTCAGAGAAGTAAAATGATTTTCCCAAATCACCGAAAGTCACACAGGTAAGTAAGCAGGATGGCTATGACAAAAAACTCTCTCCATTCCTCTCAATCCCACAGGGTTATTTACCTATGTCCAGCAGAGGAAAATTCTGCTTCTCTCTGCCTCAGGCTTTCCAGTTGAGTCTCCTTGTCTCTGCAGATTGCCTGGGTCTCCTCCAGCAAACTCTCCAGCTCAGTCACTTTCTCCTGCAGCTCTGTGCTTTTCAACTCAGAATCCTTAAGCTGAGAAACAGGATCCCACGTTTAGGTCAAATAAGTCAAGTGTTAGAAATGCAAAATGCTTGTTCCTTGGTGTCGCAAAGAAATAGCACTCAAACACACATTTAATTTCCCCAGCAAGGCAATTTTTACTTCCTGCAGAAAGGGTGCTCCTCGCAGATGGAACAATGGCAAAAGCACAACTGGACAGGGGAAGGGAAGGAGTTCTTATTCCTGAAGCAGGTCGTCCCTACTGCTATGTTGTTCCCCTATTGGCTAGGGTTGAACCACACAGTCTAAGCTAATTCTGACTGGCTATTTTAAAGACAGCAGGTGTATGAGCCAGAGTGGGGGGTTGAGTAGTTTGGTGGGAAGGACAGTTAGGAACAAGTAACTAAAGGTGACTTAGGTCAGAGCAGGTGACCGGGGAGACTCAGGTCAAAGCAGGTGACTGGGATGAGTCAGGACGGAGCAGGTGACCAGGGGAACAGATGTGAACTACTGATTAAAACTGGTGGAAAATGTTGTTTAATGAAACTAGAAGCAAGAGGGCGAAGAGAACCTGGAAGTTCAACTTTAAAATAAAGAGTAAGAGAGCTGAACATACTGATTCTTTGAAGAGAAACTTGGGGTTCACTATATTTAACATAAGGAAGACTCTGGGTACCTCAAAAATTTGCAGTCTGGTTACAAGTCTGACAAATGTGAATCTGGACATGACTGCTTTGGGATTATCCTTTCAGGAAGTCACAGGATAACTGCATACAGCAGATGATGAAAAATTTCCCCTGCCTGTCCACTCCCTGATCACCCCAGGTATGCCAAGATATTGCTGCTACCTGCTGGCTCTGCTTCTGATGGTCTTCCAGCGTGGGCAGGTCAGCCAGGTAGCGCTCCAAGGTCTCAATACGCTGCTGCTTCTCCCGGTTCTGCTCTGATTCCTTCTGACATTTCTTTTTCAAATTATTTATATGTTTATCGCGACCTTTGACCTAGAAGAAGAAATGTCAAGTTTGTCTCTACCCTTCACTCCACTATGACCCTGCTGGAGTGCAGTGGTGTGATGTCAGCTGACTGCAGCCTCCACCTCCCAGGCTCAAGTGATCCTCCTACCTCAGCCCCTGGAGTAGCTGGGACTACAGGCACATGCTACCATGGTAGGCTAATTTTTCTATTTTTTGTAGAGACAGGGTTTTACCATGTTTTTCAGGCTGGTCTCCAACTCCTGGCCTCAAGCCATTCACCCAACTTGGCCTCCCAAAGTGGTGGGATTACAGGCATGAGCCACCACACCCAGCCACATCAACTTTTTTTGAAGCAACCCTTGAGGTTGTGAATGTTGTTCTACTGCAATGAAGGTAGGAAGCTAAACAAATTTTGCCATTTAGGATTTGAGTATAAAACTAAAGAATTAATGAACTTTCAAATCAAGGACACAGAAAGGCTTCTAAGGGCAGTTTTTAAAAACTGGCAGCATTTCTGTTGTAAAATACAGAATTTGTCTGGCCTCTGTACCTGGTTCCTGGGAGGTAACCTCTAAGCCCTTGGAATTTCCTGAATTGGACAGGAGTGGCCCAGAACCCATCATGAGTAAATTTATGCCAATACTATGACTCAGAATGGATGCAGATCACCAGAAAAACAACTGCTTTGAACCTAATCTACTATGGGGAAGGGAGAGGGATGGGTGATTGAGTTTCATCATGCCTACATAAATGAAACTCCAACTAAAAACTCTGGACACAGAAGCTCACTGGAGCTTCCTGGTAGGTAAACACATAAATGTGCTGTGTTTACATGCTCTTATTCCACACGAGGAGAGGGCATGGAAGCTCTGCTCTCAGGATGCTCCTGGACCTCACCCTACGTCTCTCTTCATTTGGCTGGTCCTGAATTGTATCCCACCCCCTCACCCCCTTTTTTTGAGACAGAGTTTCGCTCTTGTCACCCAGGCTGGAGTGCAGTGGCACGATCTTGGCTCATTGCAACCTCCGCCTCCCAGGTTCAAGTCATTCTCCTGACTCAGCTTCCTGAGTAGCTGGGATTACAGGCACCCGCCACCACGCCTAGCTAATTATTCTATTTTTAGTACAGAATAATACTGTACTAAAAATGGGATGGGATTTCACTATGTTGGCCAGGCTGGTCTCGAACCCCTGACCTCAGGTGATCCACCTGCCTTGGCCTCCCAAGGTGCTGGGATTACAGGCATCACACACTGCGCCCAACCCTGAATTGTATCACTTATAATAAAACTGTAATAATAAGTATAGTACTTTCCTGAGTTCTGTGAGTAATTCTGGGAATTATTAAACCTGAAGGCCACAGAAGCCAGTTGGTCAGAAATACGAGTGGCCTGAAGACCCCAGAATTTGCTGTTGGCATCTGGAATTTTGTTGAGAACTATACCCTTAAACCTGTGGAGTCTGACACTAACTCCAGATGGTCTGCATCTGAATTGGACTGCAGAAGTATACATAACTTTCTGATAAGACATATAACCAGTTTGGTCAGAAAAGTAATATATTCTTCCCTAAATACCATACATGATATAAAGCCATGCAATCAACTGGAAAGGCTAATGAGACTTGAGAGAAAGAGCTATGTCTGTTTGCTAATTATCATATCCTAAACACACAGCAGAATGCCTGGCACACAGCAGGTTCAAATAAAGATTTGAACAGAGGCTTTTTCTTCACCATTATGGTGCTTTGTTTTATTTTGTTTGCTTACGAACAAGGAAGCTGAGGAAAACAAGAGAAAACAGAAAAAGTGATGCAGATATATTAAATGTCAAAGAGGAGACAAAGGCCTAATTTAATCCAAAGATATAACAGTACTAAGATTGATCCCTGAAAATCAGTCAAAAGCTTTATCCTAGGTCCAATCTGTACTCTTAAATCTCTGAACCAGTGATTTTCACATTTCAGTATGTATCAGAATCACCTGGGAAGCTTACTGAAAATGGTAAACTGACCATAAATGTTTATGTATTCTCCCTTCCAAAAAATCTTTAAAATGACAGAAAATAAATAAAGTATCAACTGAGAAACAACAGGGGAGGAAACAAAAGTCTAGGAAAGATTTTTTTTTTTTGAGACAGGGTCTTGCTCTGTCACCCATGCTGAAGTGCAGTGACACGGACACAGCCCACTGCAGCCTTGACCTCCTGGGCTCAAGTGATGCTCCCACCTCAGCCTCCCGAGTGGCTTAGACTACAAGCATGTACCACCATGCCCAGCAAATATTAAAAAAAAAAAAATTTTTTTTTTGAGACGGAGTTTCGTTCTTGTTGCCCAGGCTGGAGTGTAGTGGCGCGATCTCGACTCACTGCAACCTCCACCTCCCGAGTTCAAGCGATTCTCCTGCCTCAGCCTCCCAAGCAGCTGGGGTTACAGGCGTCCACCACCACGCCCAGCTAATTTTTTGTATTATTGGTAGAGACAGGGTTTCACCATGTTGGCCAGGCTGGTCTTGAACTCCTGACCTGATGTGATCCGCCTACCTCGGTCTCCCAAAGTGCTGGGATTACAGGCATGAGACACCGAGCCTGACTTAAAATTTTTTTATAGAGATGGAGTCTCGCCATGTTGCCCAGGCTGTTCTTGAACTGGGCTCAAGCAATTCTCCTGCCTTGGCCTCCCAAAAGTACCAGGATTAACAGGAGTGAGCCACCATGCCCAGCTTATGAAAGATTTTAACGTTTTTAAAAGGTGAAAGTGAACAGGGAAGATAAACGACATGGGGCAGAAAAGTTACAATCTGTAGTGGGAGTTACAGACAACAGGGAAGAAAATCTGCTCCTCCCAACTCCCAAGAGCCTCTGAAGTACCAGCTCAAGATGGAGGCAAGTATCAACCACAGATCTGAAAAACAGGGGAATTCCCTAGAAATCTATATACAAGTTAGCTAGATATCAGCCCCACCCTGGGTTTCCCCATCAGCAGACTATTCTCCGAAGAAATCAATGAGAGAGATTCCCGACTCAAGAGTACCCAGTCACAGCAGAGTGTGTGAAGTATTGGGTTGAAAACAAGTAAAAATCTATGTATATGGCCGGGTATGGTGGCTCACACCTGTAATCCCAGCACTTTGGGAGGCTGAGGTGGGAGGATTAGTTGAGGTCAGGAGCTCAAGACCAGCCTGGCCAAAATGGTAAAACTCCATCTCTATAAAAAGTACAAAAATTAGGCCGGTGCAGTGGCTCAAGCCTGTAATAATCCTAGCACTTTGGGAAGTCAAGGCGGGCGGATCACCTGAAGTCAGGAGTTTGAGACTAGCCTGAGAAACATGGCAAAATCCTGTCTCTACTAAAAATACAAAAATTAGCCGGGCGAGGTGGTGGGTGCCTGTAATCCCAGCTACTCAGGAGGCTGAGGCAGGAGAACCGCTTGAACCCAGGAGACGGAGGCTATAGTAGCCGAGATCAGGCCACTGCACTCCAGCCCAGACAACAGAGTGAGAGTCTGTCTCGGAAACAAAAAAAACAGCCAGGCGTGGTGGTACATGCCTGTAATCCCAGCTACTCAGGTGGCTGAGGCATGAGAGAGAATAGTTTGAACCTGGGAGGCGGAGGCTGCAGTGAGCCTAAATCGTGGCACTGCACTCCACCCACTCCACAGTCTCCAGCAAGACTGTGTCTCCAAAAAAAACAAAAAACAAAAAAAAACCTATGTCTAGAACTGTGGGGACTCTAAACCCAATCTTAACACCGAGAATCCAAAGGCTAAAAAGCATTCCTGCCTCT
Organism: Chlorocebus sabaeus; assembly: GCF_047675955.1. Taxonomy (NCBI): domain Eukaryota; kingdom Metazoa; phylum Chordata; class Mammalia; order Primates; family Cercopithecidae; genus Chlorocebus; species Chlorocebus sabaeus. The sequence goes on from NC_132923.1 coordinate 110,854,920, forward strand.
AGCCTCTCCACCAGAGAGCAAGTTGAAGATTCTTCCCTAGAGAGAGTGAGAGAAGACATCCAGATACTGACATTTGAGCGTTCCCAAGTGAAAAGGGTAGCCTAAGTCTGATCCTACACTGAAGTCCAACAGGTAACCACCATGAACCCAGAGCTTTCATCCAGCTTCTAAATGCTTCCTTTTTATTTTTTTGAAGGAGTCTCACTCTCATCACCAAGGCTGGAGTGCGGTGGCGCGATCTCAGCTCACTGCAACCTCCACCTCCCAGGTTCAAGCGATTCTCCTGCCTCAGTCTCCCAAGTAGCCGGGGTTACAGACACCCACAACCAAGCCCAGCCAATTTTTGCATTTTTAGTAAAGACAGGATTTCGCCATGTTGGCCAGGCTGGTCTCAAATTCCTGACCTCAGGTGATCTGCCCGCCTTGGCCTCCCAAAGTGCTGGGATTACAGGCGTGAGCCACCGCACCCAGCCTGCTTCCTTCTTAAATACGAATGCCCGTCCATTCAATGATCACCAAGCCTCTAACATGAAAGACACCAAAAACAGAAAAAAAGGACCTTAAGAAAACAAGAAATACTATAAACAGATATAAACATCCAAAACAATTAGAATCAATATTGTCGGGGAGATACTGTTCCCATGAAACAAAAACAGATGTCTAAAATTCATTGAAGGAAAAAAGTGCAGGAGAAGCATACTATTCAGAAATACAGCTGTCCCTTGGCATACATGGGGGACTGGTTCCAGGACCACCTGTGTATATCAAAATCTGCTCACACTTGAGTCCCATAGTTGGTCCTGTAGAAACCGCATATATGTCGGCCCTCCATACACTCTGGTTTTGCATCTCTTGAATATGTGATTTTTTATCTGCGTTTGGTTGAAAAAAAAATACACGTACAAGTGGAACTGTGCAGCTTAAATGTATTGTTCCAAGGTCAACCATATATATCAGAGGAAAGAGAAGAGCTCTAGATAGATACTACTGTGGGGTTGTGCTGGGGTACAGAACTACTAATCTTTTTTTTTTTTTTTTTTCAGACAGTGTCTTGCTGTTACCCAGACTGCAGTGTAACTGTGAGATCATGGCTTACTGCAGCCTTGACCTTTTGGGCTCCAGTGATTCTCCCACCTCAGTCTCCTGAGTAGCTGGGACTACAGGTGGCACCACCACACCTGGCTAATTTTTTAAAAATTTTTTGTAGCTTTCGCCACTCGGCAGACACTCAACCCAGCCACTTCCAGGTCCCTGCCATCCTGCTCCTTCCCTTCCTGGGAACCAGCCCAGTTCCGAGCCGCCCACCGAGCCTCCGGGAATGCCTGGCTATAAGCTGGCTTTAATCTTGACAGCCATGCCGCGGCCAGAGACTTCTGCTACTTTGAAATGTATGATACAAGCCCTGATGAACAGAGGAGCAATAGTGAGGGACTTGGAAAACCTGGGTGAATGAGCACTTCCTTATAAGATCTCTGTCAACAGCACAGCAGAGGCGGGTATTTCTTGGTGAATTTTTATGCACCAACCACAACTGTTGAAAGCATGATGGAGCACTTGTCTAGAGATGTAGATGTGATTAGACAGAGTATTGTGAAACATCCCAGGAACTAAAAGAATATGAAGAGATTGTCCTAGTCTCACTTGATGAAAAACTATATTCCACAAAGCAGCAGTAGTGAGGGCCAGGTGCAGTGGCTCACATCTGTAATCCCAGCACTTTGGGAGGCCAAGGTGGGTGAATCACCTGAGGCCAGGAGTTCAAGACCAGCCTGGCCAACAATAGTGAAACCCTGTCTCTATTAAAAGTACAAAATTTAGCCCAGCGTGGTGGCATGCGCCTATCATCCCAGCTACTTGGGAGGCTAAGTCACAAGAATGACTTGAGCCAGAGAGATGGAAATTGAAGTGAGAAGATTCACTAGACTTTAGCCTTATATAGAATTCCTTCACATTTGAGCAGCATGGATAAGAAAGAATAGTTTGCAAGCCTGGCCTTTATTTAAGAGTGTGTTACAGGTGCTGTTTGATTTTTCTAAAGTATTTTTAGCCCATACTCCCCTTTGCTGCAAGAAGTAGGGAACTGCTCACTGACAAGCTTCTCTAACATCTCTGGCACCAGTGGATCATTCTTGATTTTGTTTTCATTAGTGTCATTTCTTTGTCAGCGAGGACTTTTCCCCTTCCAACAGTCACACCCTCCGCCCCCCGCCTTTTTTTTTGAGACAGAATCTCACTCACTCTGTTGCCCAGACTGGAGAGCAGTGGTGTGATCTCGGCTCACTGCAACATCTACCTCCCGGGTTCAAGCGACTCTCTTGTCCCAGCCTCCTAAGTAGCTGAGGTTACAGGCACCCACTACCACATCCAGGTTTTTTTTTTTTTTTTTTTTTTTTTTTTTTTGAGACACAGTCTTGCTCTGTCGCCAGGCTGGAAGTACAGTGGCGTGATCTTGGGTCACTGCAACCTCCGCCTCCCGGGTTCAAGCGACTCTCCTGCCTCAGCCTCCCAAGTAGCTGGGACTATAGGCGTGTGCCACCACACCCAGCTAATTTTTTGTATTTTTAGTAGAGATGGGGTTTCACTATGTTGGCCAGGATGGTCTCAATCTCCTGACCTTGTGCCTTGTGATCTGCCCACCTCAGCCTCCCAAAGTGTTGGGATTAAAGGTGTGAGCCATCGTGCCCGGCCACTGTTGTATTTTTTTTTTTTTTTTTAGTAGAGACACAGTTTCACCATTTTGGCCAGACTAGTCTCAAACTCCTGACCTCAAGTGATTCACATGCCTTGGCCTCCCAATATGCGGGGATTACAGGTGTGAGCCACCGTGTCCGGCCAGCAAAAACAAAACTTATAATACCACCTGGGATTATAAACTAGTCATTCAGACTGCATAACCACGTAGAAATAAAAATTGAAGAGCAATGTATTATATGGGCAAATTTTGCTCTGAGTAATAAACCTGATTTTAGGAAAAAAAAAATTTTTTTTTTTTTTTTTTTAAGAGAAGGAGTCTCACTATGTTGTCCAGACTTGTCTTTTTTTTTTTTTTTTTTTTGGAGACAGAGTCTCGCTCTATCACCCAGGCTGGAGTGCCGTGGCCGGATCTCAGCTTACTGCAAGCTCTGCCTCCCGGGTTTACACCATTCTCCTGCCTCAGCCTCCCGAGTAGCTGGGACCACAGGTGCCCGCCACCTCGCCCGGCTAATTTTTTGTATTTTTAGTAGAGATGGGGTTTCACCGTGTTAGCCAGGATAGTCTCGATCTCCTGACCTTGTGATCTGCCCGTCTCGGCCTCCCAAAGTGCTGGGATTACAGGCTTGAGCCACCGCGCCTGGCCTCAGACTTGTCTTAACTCCTAAGCTCAAGCAATCCTCTTGCCACAGTCTCCCAAAGTGCTGGAATTATAGGTATGAGCCACTGAGTCTGGCCAGAACTATTAAATTTTTTATTTTTTCATTTGATTTTAGAACTACTAATTTTATTATAAATCTACTGGTAATTACTTAACTTAGATATATAAATTATTATTATTTTTAAACTCACTAACTCAACTTTATTTTTTTGAGACGGAGTTTTGCTCTTGCTGTCCAGGCTGGGGTGCAATGGAGCAATCTCGGCTCACTGCAACCTCTGCCTCCCGGGTTAAATTGATTCTCCTGCTTCAGCCTCCTGAGTAGCTGGGATTATAGGCATGTGCCACCATGCCCAGCTAATTTTGTATTTTTAGCAGAGACGGGTTTCTCCATGTTCGTCAGGCTGGTCTCGAACTCCCAACCTCAGATGATCTGCCCATCTAAGCCTCCCAAAGTGCAGGGATTACAAGCATAAGCCACAGTGCCCCGCCTAACTCAACTTTAAATTTTCTTTTTTAACAAACCCTCTTAAGTCCTTCCAGTACCAATAACATCAACATCACCTGGGAGCTTGTCAGAAATGCAGAATCCAGTTGGGTGCAGTGGATCACATCTGTAATCCCAGCACTTTGGGAGGCTGAGGTAGGTGGATCACCTGAGGTCAGGAGTTCAGGACTGGCCTGGCCAACATGGTGAAACCTCATCTCCACTAAAATTACAAAAATTAGCTGGGTGTGGTAGCAGGCGCCTATAATCCCAACTACTTGGGAGGCTGAAGCAGGAGAATCGCTTTAACCCAGGAGGCTGAGGTTGCAGTGAGCTGAGATTGCACCACTGCACTCCAGCCCGGGTGCCAGAGTGAAACTCCATGTCAAAAAAAAAAAAAAAAAAAGAAATGCAGGATCTCAGGCCCCCTCCTAGAACTACTGAATCTGATATACATTTTTAACAAGATCCCCAAGTGATTCTGAAACACTGAAGTTTGAGAAGTATTGCTCTAGTTGTTTTAAGTGGTCCAGAACTTAACATTACTAAACTGGTTCCCCAAAAACACGTGCTTTAAAGCAAGCCATGAATTAGGAGATAACAACAAAACCAAAGAACTTTAAACCTAAGGCAATTTTAAGAGTACTGGCAAAAAAACACAAACAAACAAACAAACAAAAAAAAACACCCAAACTAGCTGTGCACATGGAATTTTTTTTTTTCCCCTGAGTCTTGCTCTATTACCCAGGCTGGAGTGCAACAGCGTGATGGCGTGATCCTGATTCACTGCAACCTCCACCTCCTGGGTTCAAGCTATTCTCCTGCTTCAGCCTCCCGAGTAGCTGAGATTACAGGCGCTAGCCACCACACTCGGCTAATTTTTGTATTTTTAGTAGAGATGAGGTTTCGCCATGTTCGCCAGGCTGGTCTCGAACACCCAACCTCAAGTGATCCACCCATTTTGGCCTCCCAAAGTGCTGGGATTACAGGTGTAAGCCACCATGCCTGGCACACATGGAATTTTTCTCTACTTTTTAGGAAGGGTGAGAAACCAGACCGAATGATATAAATACATCACAGGTATTTAAATATCTTGCAACAGTGCCATCTGGTATGAGTACTCAAGTTGGTTTTCTACCCAGACCAGCTGGTGGTACATTGCACAGCACAATCTGGGACAGTGAGGGATCATACAACTTTCCCTGACTGTTGTGGTTTTGTGGAGATGAAGCAAAAATGAGGGAGGGAGGAGAGTTCCATTTCTAGCAAAAAGGAGATCTGTGATGATTCTGTGTGAAAAGTCAGTGGAGGATCTCACCCAACTGTCTCCTCTTAGTTCAGGAATGGGGGCCAGAAACAGCTTAGGCTTTAGAGTAGACAGCTGACTGCCAATTCCTTTGTGAATTAGGGCTATCAGCTATTCAGCTCACCCTTTCTTCCTGTTTCTTCACTTCCTCAGAATGCTTCTGCAATGCCACTTTGAGCGACTCTCTGATGAGCTGGACTTCAACTTCAGAAGCAGAGAGTTTCTTTTCAAGGTCAATCTTTTCTCTGCTCAAGGCTTCTGTCTTCTGTGCAAACTGTGCACGTAAGAAAGTGTTTTCTCGCTGCAATTCCTGCCAGAAAGATTCTCAATATGTAACTGTTCTCTACCCTTATAGTCTCATGTACTTTATTTATTCCCAGCATACTTCATGGTCAAATATCATTTTTCTCCAATAATTTCTTTAAGAAGTGGTTCTCAACTGGGTCTTAGGGTTAACAGCATCAGCCTTACCTATTGCTGTAATTTGTTAGCAATGTGCAATGCAATTTCTTAAGCCTAACTCCTAGGCCCACCAAATCAGAAACTATAGGGATGGGTCCCAATAATCTGTGTTTTAACAAGCGCTCCAGGGATTCTGATGCACACTCACATTTGAGAATCACTGCCTTAAAGCACCTAAGCCACTGTATACTGGAAGGAACCCAAGACAAGACATCAAAAGACCTGGGCTTAAAGCCTGGCTTCCCTCCACTCATTCTCTACATGATCTCAGGCAAGGTTTTCCTCTTTCTCGGGCTTCAATTCTTTCATCAGTAAATTTGAAGAATTAACTAGATTTTATTTAAGGCACTTCCCACTGTTAACATTCTGATTCTATGAGACAGGATACTGCCTTAATTAGGTAGCAAAGCCAGTGCTATAACCTGTCAAATATCCAACATTCAAATGCCCAAACTGCAGAAGCTTGGTCAACAAAGCAGGCTTCTTTTCAAGCTCTCAACCCCCACAACCACTGATCTCAGTGAGAATATTATCTTCTTTAGCTGCTCCTAGATATGGAGGATAAAAATGAGAATGGCCGGGTGCAATGGCTCACGTTTGTAATCCCAGCACTTTGGGAGGCTTAGGTAGGCAGATCACGAGGTCAGGATTTCGAGACCAGCCTGGCCAATATGGCGAAACCCCATCTCTACTAAAAACATAAAAATTAGCCAGGCATGGTGGCAGGCGCCTGTAATCCTAGCTACTTGGGAGGCTGAGGCAGGAGAATCGCTTGAACCAGGAAGACGGAGGTTGCAGTGAGCCGAGATTGTGCCACTGCACTCCAGCCTGGGTGACACAGCAGGGAGGAAAAAAAAAAGAGAATGGCTCTAAATCCCACATTACGTTTGCCTGTCTCTCCTTTTGGCCAGGGCTAGAAGATTAAGACTTCTCATAACATCACTTAACTCTAGGACTTTACTATCTACCTTTCTCCCAAGTATGTCTTGACACCCAGGCATCTGGACTTTCACCTGGTTCTTAGCCTTTTCTGCCACCACTAGGGCATGATAAAGGGTGCTTTATAATTAGTATGTTTACTCTTTGAGGGCAGGGACACTTACATCACTTGATCTCTTTTGTATCTCCTGGATACCTAATGGTGCCAAGCATAGGGAAGACACTGAGTTATGACAAACAGAATGCCATCTTGATTGCCAATACTTACCTGTAGCCTCAGCAAGCAGACATCACCAAACGGGGCAGGGCGGCCCAAGAGGGCACTGTGGACTTGCAGTTCGCTCTCTCGCACTTTCTGCTCCAGCTGAGAGATGTGTTTCCTCTGCCTGCACAAGCCGGTAGAATCGGGTCAAGGTCCTGATGCTAACCCCTCGCAATATAAGCCCCTACTAAGTATAATCCCTATTATGTAAGCAAGATCTTAGACTCTGGATATCACTATTTTCTGAAGGAAGAACAACAAATGAGAAAGATAACTGAGGGGAAATGAGGAAAAGATCAGAGGCAATGAACTGGCTACCCCCTTCAGGCATTCCCTAGAGCCCTAAAGAAATACATAACTGGCCTATTACACTAGCTATATATACGACTAGGCTGCTTATCAAACTGCCTCCACTGTGAGGCAAGACATGGGCCTAAACAGAGGAGGAATGTTTTGCCCTTGGGAAGACTCCATTAGGTGTCTTCAGTGGGGCCTGGGAGAGTAGTCTGGCTCTGTGGTACCCCTTGCCCTCTTACTTATCAATGAGAAGCTCTTTTTCCTTCAGAAGGTGTTCATTACTGTTCAAGATGCTGATCCACTGTGCTGGCTCTAAGATGGGCAGTGAAGGAGCAAAAGCAGCAGGATGGTGGCAGATGGCTCCGTTCTGAAGCTGAAAGGCAAGTAGGCCCAGATGAGCTTGATCTTGACCCACACATGCCTGAAAACACCTGAGCAGTAATCAGCTGTGTCTGTAGTCAAGGCCCAACTTGGCTCAGCCTGATGAGGCCCAATGTTTATGAAATAATTTTAGCTCTGAGGCATGACTGGAAAGAACCTGCCAGGAAGGCTTCTGCCAACTGAACACTCCCTGTTCAAAAAGGCTCCAGTTTCTAAGAAAAGGTCAGTTATCTTTTATTATCTAGCAACAGAGGCAAACCAGGAGCTAGGATGTCCTCACCAACCAAGGAAGGGGAATATGTCTGCTCCCTTCCTTCCCACTCTTCAGCAGCATAAGGATTTTTTAAAAGAAAATATGCTGGGCGTGGTGGCTCACGCCTGTAATCCCAGCACTTTTGGAGGCCAAGGCGGGCAGACTGCCTGAGCTCAGGAGTTCTAAACTAGCCTGGGCAACAGGGTGAAACCCTGTCTCCACTAAAAAATACAAAAAATTAGCTGGCGGTGGCGGCATGCGCCTGTGGTTCCCAGCTACTCAGGAGGCTGAGGCAGGAAAATTGCTTGAATCTGGGAGGTGGAGGTTGCAGTGAGCCGAAATCATGCCACCGGGAGACAGAGCAAGACTCTGTCTCCAGAAAAGAAACATATACATACACAAAAAAAGAAAAGAAAAGAAATGAAAAAAGAAAATACAGGCCAGGTGCAGTAGCTCACCCCCCACCCCCCAGCACTTTGGGAGGCCGAGGCGGACAGATCACAAGGTCAGGAGTTCGAGACCAGGCTGGCCAGCATGGTGAAACTCTGTTTCTACTAAAAATACAGAAACCACCCAGGTGTGGTGGCACACACCTGTAGTTTCAGCTACTCAGGAGGTTGAGGCAGGAGAATCACTTGACCCCCCTGGGAGGTGGAGGTTGCAGTGAGCCGAGATCATGCCACTGCACTCCAGCCTGGGCAACAGAGTGAGACTCCATCTCAAAAAAAAAAAAAAAAAAAAAAAAAAAAAAAAAAAAAAAAAAAAAAGTGATAGAACACAGGGGCTCAAAGAAGGTTTTCATATTTATTTATTTATTTATTTATTTTTTGAGACAGAGTCTCACTGTCATCCATGCTGGAGTGCAATGGAGTGGTCCTGGCTCACTGAAACCTCCACCTCCCAAGTTCAAGCAATTCTCCCGCCTCAGCCTCCCGAGTAGTTGGGACTATAGGCGCATGCCACCACATCTGGCTAATTTTTACATTTTTAGTAGAGGCAGGGTTTCACTCTGCTGGCCAGGTTGGTCTCGAACTCCTGCCCGCCTTGGCCCAAAGTGCTGGGATTAAAGGCATGAGTCACTGCACCTGGCCTCAAAGATGGTTTTTAAACCCTAGCTCTACCAATCACCAGCTCTATGACCCTGGACAGATTATGTAGTCTAAGAACCTGGTAAGTTTCTACATCTACCTCGTTAGTACACTATGAAGATTAAATAAAATTCTGTAGCCTAGTGACTGGTATAAATACCTTTTAAATTTTCCTTTGTAACCTTTTGCTATTTTGGAGACCTTAGCTGGTGCTTAATTTGACCACCAAACAGATTCAATGGCCAACAGCTCACAAGCCTGTATTTCCTGTCTACAAACATCTTCCTTCTTTTTACAGCTATTTTCTTTAAAGCCAAAATTCAAAGGACAAAAGCTATTACAATTCTAAGAACGTACAGAACCTAGAAAACCAAGGAAAGATGGACCTCTACCTGCATTTGCTCCATCTGTAAACGGATCAATTCCAGCTGCTGCCGACAAGTGCTGAGTTCACAAGATTGCTCTCGGGGATGCCAAGTGTCAGGACTCGGCTGCCACACCTGAGAGGGCAGAGGCTTGGAGAGCCCGGGAGCAGGCTGGAGTCCCAAAGGGAGGACCCCACTGCTATTAGAATGTGGTCCATTCCGCTCAAACACTGCCCCGCTGCCCGGTGCCTTCTTGGCCTCAGGCAACACTTTGTACAACTCCTTGCTTGTGCTGGTTCTTGGGTTGTGGAAGCGGACTCGGTGGTGAGGATCTGAATAAAGTGTCTCCATCATTGCCGACTGATTGAGGGTAGAGTCCATGCTAGGAATATCAAACTTCCTTGCCTCTTCTTGTCTTTCATGGCCCACTGCTGGAAACCAGGACTGCTCAATTCCATTTTCTCCAGGAGCACCAGAGAGATACACGAGATCTCTAGATAGGCCCGGAGAGAGTTTCATTGCACCGAGGTCTCCATTTCTTGTCATTCCCACACTTTCAGCCAACCCTGACAAAGGGAGTTTGGAGGAAGAGGGTCCAACAGGTGTAGAATTTGGCTTGGCAGGAGAGGTCCCTAAAGTAGAAGGCATCACATGGGCTGTTGGAATGGTTACATGGCTTTTGATGGGCTGGAAAGGAGGACTGCTACTTGAGCTGCAAAAATCTGCGGAGAGAATAGTCTTCCATAAGTAAAAATTGAAGCAGCAAGCTTTCTTGAGTTTGAATGCTATGCCAGAAACTCTCTGCCTGTCCTGAGACCAAGCAGAGAGAGCACCGTCATCAAAAGTATCAGGCAGAAAGACACGGCAACCAAACTGGGAGATGTATTTTCCAGGATCTCAAATGCCATTCACAAGGTAAACCAACAAAAGGCAATAATGGCTTCACTTTTAACTCAGTCCTTTGTACTGGAATAAAAAAAATCTTGTCAGTCAACAGACAAAGCTGAAAACTGAACTTTAAAAAAAGTTACTTACTTAAGGAAAATGAGTTAGGTCCTACTCTTCTGGAAGCTGGACAACTCTCAGCTATAATCAAATCTAATAAAAATATCCTTTCCAAGAGTCGCCAGAATCTTCTGCGACCTCCAAAAGCTCCCCCAGGAAGGTGAGCAACAAGTCCAAACTATCCGAAGAACCAAGCGAACTAGACAGTCTTGCTCAGTATGCAGGGCATGGAGTATGGCATCTGAGGCAGGATTCTGTTCTCTCCCCCATACCCCAGACCTGACTGCCTGGATATGTGAAGTTATTCTTAGTAACTCTCAGGTTTCACTCTAGCACAGTGAGCACTCTCAATTGGGTACACACTGAAATCCTCTATTTTATATTTTGCCTTTCACTTGGCCCCTTGTGTGTACCCAACTGTGGTGGGTTTTTTTTTAACATTTCCTTCAGACTGAATTCATGTTTCCTTTGGCTCCTGCATGGTCTTGGGAGACAACCCTTGATTAGCCCTACTGCAGAAGGTTCACATTTCTACCTATTTCCAACTTTCAAGTACTACTCTGAGGGGGACTACTGCAAGCAAACAATAAAGGAAGAATGTGAGGTAACATACTTACTGCTTTCAGCGGGCAGAAAACTAAATAAGGAAACAAGGAATACCAATTTCTTTTCTTTTCAACTATGTTCAGTACTTGTTCCCAAATCAAGCATATCTACGATGGAGAAGAGCGACTACCAACTTGTTTCTCTTTTTTTTCTCCCCACCAACCAACACAGAGCACACACAGATAACAACAACAAATACTACAATTGTTCCCAGAATTACGTGAGTATAAGATCAGCTACTATCTTCTCATTAAACAACCTTTTTTTTTTTTTTTTTTGAGATGGGGTCTCACTCTGTCACCCAGGCTGGAGCACAGTGGCGTGATCACAGTTCACTGAAGCCTCAACCTCCCCCGGCTCAGGTGATCTTCCCACCTCAGTTTTTTTATTTTTAGTAGAGACAGGGTTTCGCCATGTTGCCCAGACTGGTCTCGAACTCGTGGGCTCAAGCGATCCACCCACCTTAGCCTCCCAAAGTGCTAGGATTATAGGTGTGAGCCACCATGCCCGGCCTTAAGCAACTCTTTAAAAATACGGGCAAGCCACCTCACACCTGTCAGAATGGCTATTATCAAAAAAATGAGGCTGGGCGCACTTTGGGAGGCTGAGGAGGGGGGATCTTGAGGTCAGGAAATCGAAACTATCCTGGCTAACACGGTGAAACCCCATCTCTACTAAAAATACAAAATATTAGCTGGGCATGGTGGCACGCGCCTGTGGTCCCAGTTATTCCAGAGGCTGAGGCAGGAGAATCACTTGAATCCGGGAGGTGGAGGTTGCAATAAGCCAGGATGGCACCACTGCACCCCAGCCAGGGCGACAGAGCAAGATTCCATCTCAAAAAAAAAAAAAAAAAAAGAGATGAAAGACAAGTTTGGAGAGGATGTAGAGAAAAGGGAACTCTGGTACACAGTTGGCGGGAATGTAACAACACAGTCATTGTGGAAAACAACGGAGTATGTAGGTTCCTCAAAAAACCCAAAAAACTAAAAATAGTTACCATATGATCCAGCAATCCACTTCTGGGTATATATCCAAAGAATATGAAATTAGTATATCAAAGAGATATATACAATCTCATGTTTACTGAGTAATTATTCACAATAGCCAAGTTATAGAATCAACCGATGAACAGATAAGGAAAATGCAGTATACAGACACAATGGAATACCAGCCTTATAAAAGATGTAATTTATGTCACTTCCAACAACATGGATGAACCTGGAGGACACTAAGAGAAATAAGCCAGGCACAAAATGACAAATACTGCACATTCTTATTTGTATGTGGAAGCTAAAAAAACCTCGACACATAGAAACAGAGAGAATAATTGTGGTTACTAGAAGCTCGGGAGCAGGAGGAATCGAGAGATGCTAATCAAAGGGTAAAACATTTTGGTTAGACAGGAGGAATAAAAAAGATGTGCAAGCCTTATACTATATGCATAGTATCTAATTTCCTATGCTCAAGATGATTTTGGGGATACATAAAAGGCCACACTAAAACACACACACACACACACACACACACACACACACACAACAAAACAAAAACCTGAATAAGTTCTGACAACATGCATTAGTCTCTCAGGACACCAAAGAAGAAATTTTTCAGTTAAAGGACCCAGTTTCTGATGTCTCACAACTTAAATATAGGACTAGTACACAAAGTTAAGGCAGATTGGTAGTGATAAAGACTTCAAAGACTAGTAAGCAATACAATTTTTTCATTTTTTTTTTGAGACAGAGTTTCGCCCGTTGCCCAGGCTGGAGTGCAATGGCACGATCTCGGCCCACTGCAACCTCCGCCTCCTAGGTTCAAGCGATTCTCCTGCCTCAGCCTCCTGAGTAGCTGGGATTAAAGGCATGCTCCACCACGCCTGGCTAATTTTGTATTTTCAGTAGAGACGGGGCTTCTCCATGCTGGTCAGGCTGGTCTTGAACTCCCAACCTCAGGTGATCCGCCCGCCTCAGCCTCCCAAAGTGCTGGGATTACAGGCATGAGCCACTGCGCCTGGCCCAATTTTTTCTTTTTTGAGACGGGGTCTCACCCACTCTGTCGTCCAGGCTGGAGTGCAGTGGCACAATCTTGGCTCACCACAACCTCTGCCTCCCGGGTTCAAGTGACTCTTCTGCCTCAGCCTCCTGAGTAGCTGGGATTACAGGAACCTGCCAACATGCCTGGCTAATTTTTGTATTTTTAGTAGATGGGGTTTCACCATGTTGGCCAGGCTGGTCTTGAACTCCTAACCTCAAATGATCCACCTGTCTCAGCCTTCCAAAGTGCTGGAATTACAGGGATGAGCCACCGTGCTTGACCATAAGCAATATGTTTTAAATTCTCCATAAAAGCACATAATATCAGTTCTTATCAAGGGTTGCTGCTCCCATAGTGTAATTACAAAACAGAAGACTATGAGGTTGTAGCACATGAGGGGTTGCTACCATGAACTCTGCAATAGCTCCTTCCATTCTCCATCCATAGCACCACTCTCTCTCGATTCACCAAATTCAGTTCTGAGTCCACACCGTCTGCTATGGTTTGAAAGTGTCTGTCCCCTAGAAGTTCATGTGTTAGAAACTTAATTGCCAATGTAACAGTATTAAGAGGTGGGGGCCTCTAAGAGGTGACTGGGTCATGAGGGTAGAAGCTTCATAATAGATTAGCAGAAGTGAGTTAGTTCTCAAAGCAGTGGGTTGTTATAAAAGCAAGCTTGGGGCCAGGCACGGTGGCTCATGCCTGTAATCCCAGCACTTTGGGAGGCTGAGGCGGGCGGATCACCTGAGGTCAGGAGTTTGAGACCAGTCTGATCAACATGGAGAAACCCCAACTCTACTAAAAATACAAAATTAGCTGGGTGTGGTGACACATGCCTGGAATCTCAGCTTCTTGGGAGGCTGAGGCAGGAGAATTGCTTGAACCTGGGAGGCAGAGGCTGCGGTGAGCCGAGATCCTACCATTGCACTCCAGCCTGGGCAACAAGAGCTAAACTCCATCTCAAAAAAAAAAAAAAAAAAAGCAAGCTTGGGTTTGGCACGGTGGCTTACGCCTGTAATCCTAGCACTCTGGGAGGCAGAGGCAAGCGGATCATTTGAGGTCAGGAGTTCAAGACCAGCCTGGCTAACATGGTGAAACCCCATCTCTACTAAAAATACAAAAATTAGCTGGGCATGATGGCGGGTGCCTGTAATCCCAGCTACTCGGGAGGCTGAGGCAGGAGAATCATTTGAACCTGGGAGGCGGAAGCTGCAGTGAGCCAAGATCCTGCCACTGCACTCCAGCCTGAGTGACAGAAATAAGACTCTATCTCAAAAAGAAAAAAAGGCAAGCCTGACTCACTCTTGTGGTCTCTGCTTTCCACCATGTTGTGATACAGTACAAAAGCCTTCGACAGATGCTGCCACTATGCCTTTGGACTTCCCACTCCCCAGAACCATGGGCAAAATAAACATCTTTTCTGTATAAGTTACACTATCTCAGGTATTCTCTTATAGTAACAGAAAACAGACTAAGATAACCCCAAAATAATGTCAAAACCAAAGCCAAGAAGTACCAACTGACCTAGAAGAATATGGCTTTCCTAATTTTTTATAGATGATAAATGGACATCTTAGAAAATTAAGGTGATGTCCTTGTCCACATTTTTAACTTATCTATTGGGTTTATCTATTTATATTAAGGAAACTGCCTGATTCAGACTAACTGTGCTATAAAATACAAAGTTACACCAGCGGTCCCCAACCTTTTTGGTACCAGGGAATGGTTTTATGGAACACAATTTTTCCACAGATGATGGTGGGGGGGATGGTTTCAGGATCAAACTGTTTACCTCAGATCATCAGGTATTAGATTCTCTAAGGACTGAGCAACCTAGATCCCTCACATGCACAGTTCACAATAGGGTTTGTTCTTCTTTTTTTTTTTTTTTTTGAGACGGAGTCTCGCTCTGTCGCCCAGGCTGGAGCGCAGTGGCCGGATCTCAGCTCACTGCAAGCTCCGCCTCCCGGGTTCCCGCCATTCTCCTGCCTCAGCCTCCCGAGTAGCTGGGACTACAGGCGCCCGCCACCTCGCCCGGCTGGTTTTTTGTATTTTTTAGTAGAGACAGGGTTTCACCGTGTTAGCCAGGATGGTCTCGATCTCTTGACCTCGTGATCCGCCCGTCTCGGCCTCCCAAAGTGCTGGGATTACAGGTTTGAGCCACCGCGCCCGGCTAGGGTTTGTTCTTCTATGAGAATCTAATGTCACCACCAATCTGACAGGAGGCGCAGGCTGAGGCAGTAACGCTTGCTCACTTCCAGCCGTGTGGCCTGGATCCTAATATGCATGGACTGGTACTGGTTCACGGGCCAAAAGTTGGGGACCTCTGAGTTACACGGTAAGTCTGGTTTGTGGTTTAGAATTTTTCTTTTTTTTTTTGAGACGGAGTCTTGCTCTGTCACCCAGGCTGGAGTGCAATGGTGTGATCTCGGCTCACTGCAAGCTCCGCCTCCTGGGTTCATGCCATTCTCCTGCCTCAGCCTCCTGAGAAGCTGGGACTACAGGCGCCCACCACCACACCCGGCTAATTTTTTTTTTGTATTTTTAGTAGAGATGGGGTTTCACCACATTAGCCAGGATGGTCTTGATCTCCTGACCTCATGATCCACCCGCCTCAGCCTCCCAAAGTGCCAGGATTACAGGCGTGAGCCACTGCGCCCGACCAGAATATTTTGAAATGAAATAGCAACACTCATTTTCAAAGGGACCTCTATCTTCTACGATTTTCAAAGGCATTCAAAATTTAGTGTATGGGAACCAGGCAGGTGATGCACTTCTGTAGGCCCAGCTACTCAGTAGTCTAACTCAGGAGGATTACTTGAGCCCTCTCGAATTTATGGCTATAGTACATTATGATAGTACCTGTGAACAATCATTGCACTCCAGTGTAGGCAACATAGCAAGACCCATCTCTTTAAAAAATACAGTGCATGGGATATGTGATTTTTATTTACAGAAATCTACAGTTGCCCAAAACATTGGGGTTTTGCCATTTTAAGAATACAGTTCTAAATCTCTCCTCTACTTAACCACATTTTCTGCCCCCTCCCCACCCTAAAAAACAACTCATTTTTTTAGCAACCTTCCTTTCACAGTAAGGGTAGATTCAGCTATTACCAAATCTCAGTCACTTCAGTCTACACCTGAAGTGATTCAGTAGCCTGAATTACGCCAGTGACTATTTCAGTCTTTTGCAAAGAGCTGAAAGCATTCTGAACTCTTCAGTACCCACCTCTACTCTGTCCCTCTAGAATCTTCCAAAGTAAAACACCTTAGTGAAGGATGGAATCAAAAGCATGCCTATTCAACTTAAAGATGCAACAATGAACTATACTGTATACCAGTCACAGGGGTTCTTGTCAACTAGACTGCAAGCTAGATCCATGAAAAAAATGTCTAAGAGTTAAGATTAGAGGCCAAGAGCGTGGCTCACGCCTATAATCCCAGCGCTTTGAGAGGCCAAGGTGGGTGGATCAGCTGAGGTCAGGAGTTCAAGACCAGTCTGGCCAACATGGTGAAACCCCATCCTTACTAAAAATATAAAAATTAGCCGGGTGTGGTGGCACGTGCCTGTAATCCCAACTACTCAGGAGGCTGAGGCAGAAGAATCGCTTGAACCCAAGAGGTGGAGGTTGCAGTGAGCCACTGCACACCAGCCTGGGTGACAGAGTGACACTCCATCTCAAAACAAACACACAAAAAGAGTTAAGATTAGGATCATAGTATTTAACAAACAGCAGTTTAAAAAAACATCTAGGGCCGGGTGTGGTGGCTCACGCCTGTAATCCCAGCACTTTGGGAGGCCGAGGCAGGTGGATCACGAGGTCAAGAGTTCAAGACCAGACTGGCCAACATGGTGAAACCCCATCTCTACGAAAAATACAAACATTAGCCAGGCGTGGTGGCGCGCCTGTAATTGCAGCTACTCGGGAGGCCAAGGCAGGAAAATCGCTTGACCCCAGGAGGCAGAGGTTATGGTGACTGAGATTGTGCCACTGCACTCCAGCCTGGGCGACAGAGTGACTGTCTCGGAAAACTAGCAATAATAATACAAAAAATTAAAAAAAAAAAAAACAACTTCTAGACCATTATCTTTGGTCCCTTTCTCAAGAGGACTATTACAATTTTAAAAGAATGCACTAGAAATACAAATATTTTCCCAAAAGAATAAAAAAGAGAGTCACACATACAATCTGTGTAGCAATGTAACTGAATTAAATACAGCTGGTTATTTCAACGGGAAAAATCTAGACTATTGATTGATTTTAAAAATATCTATTATTTAATAAAAATAAAAAGGTCCCATGACTGCACATGCAGACAAAACCTTAACAAGTGAAAATTAAATTAACAGTAAGACTTTTGATTACACAATTGATAGACTATTACACAGTCAGGAGACCAGAATCTGATAACCAGCTGTATGTTAGGCAAGTTACTTAACTCCTTGGGGAATTTTTGTTATTCACCAATCAAAATGAGCAGAGGTGATTTTTGAAGTCCTGTGTACCTCAAAATCTATGATTCAATTCTACTCAGTATTTACTGAGCACAGTCCCCACTATACATATAGTTGTCAAACTATTAAAATTAATGTTAAGGGCTGGGTGCAGTGGCTCACACCTATAATCCCAGCACTTTGGAAGGCCAGGGCAGGAGGACTGCTTGAGCCCAGAACTTCAAGAACCAGCCTGGGCAAGATGGTGAGAACCCGTCTCCACAAAACAAAACAAAACAAACAAACAAAACTGGCTGAATGTGATGGTACACGCCTGTAGTCCCAGCTACTCAGAAGGTTTAGGTGGAAAGATCGCTTGAGCCCAGGAGTTCAAGGCTGCAATGAGCTTATGATCACGTCATTGCACTCCAGCCTGGGTGACAAAAAGAGACCCTATCTCTATAAAACAAACAAACAAAAACTAAAATTAATGCTAGATGTCTAGGAATCAGTAATAGTAGATGTGGTCCCCACTACCCCCTCTTTTATTTGGAGACAAGATCTCACTATGTTGCCCAGACTGTACTCAAACTCCTGGGCTCAAGTGATTTTCCCACCTCAGCCTTGGGAGCAGCTGGGACTACAGGTACAGACCACTGTCCCTGGCTTTTTTTTTCTTTTCATTTTTAAATTTACTCCTCTCAGCTCATACCTATTTAAGAAAAACAAAAACCAAAAACCTTTATTGAAATACAATTCACATATCATACAATTTGCTCACTTGAGGTATACGATTCAATGGGTTTTAGTATATCAATGGAGTTGTGTAATCACTACAATCAATCTTACAACATTTTCATCACTCCAAAAAGAAAACTTCTTACCCTTTGGCAGCCATGCTATGTTTCCACCAGCCTCTGAAGCCCTAGAAAACCATTAATCTACTTTGTGTTTCTGTACGTTCACCTATTCTGGACTTTAGGCATTAGATTCTCATAAGGAGCATGCAATCTAGATCCCTCAAATGCATAGTTCACAATAGCATTCGTGCTCCTATGAGAATTTAATCCCACCACTGATTTGACAGGAGATGGAGCTCAGGCGGTAATGCTCGACCTGCTGCTCACCTCCTGCGGTGTTGTTCCTAACAGGCCAGACTAGTACTGGTCCTAGGCCCAGGGGTTGGGGACCCCTGATATAGATGGAATCATGCAATATACAGCCTTTTGTGTCTGGCTTTTTTTTAACTTCATATATAACGGTTATTTCATTTTATTTTCATTTTCTTTTTCTTACCGGTGCTCTACACATTCAGAAAAACTTCTCTAGTAACATACTACAGAAATGATCCCTGAAAATATAGTCTTAGTATATATGTTATTACTATTATTTTTTTTTTTTTTGAGACAGAGTCTCACTCTGTTGCCCAGGCTGGAGTGCAATGGCACAATCTCAGCTCACTACAACCTCCGCCTCCCCGGTTCAAGTGATTCTCCTGTCTCAGCCTCCCAAATACATTACAGACACACATAACCATGCCCAGCTAATTTTTTGTATTTTAGTAGAGATGGGGTTTCACTGTGTTGCCCAGGCTGGTCTCGAACTCCTGAGCTCAGGCAATCCACCCACCTTGGCCTCCCAAAGTGCTGGATTACAGACATCAGCCACCACGCCTGGCCAGTATATGTTTTTAAGGTAGCACGTACCAGTATTTCATTTCTTTTTATTGCTGAATAATATTCTACTGTATTATATGGATATTTTATTCATTCATCAGTTGTGGGTTTTGGATTGTTTCTACTTTTGACTATCATGAATAATGCTGCTACCAACATTTATGTATAAGTCCATACAAAAACTTGTGTATTCATTTCTCCTATATATCTAGGAGCAGAACTATCAGGTCAGAAATAACTCTATGTTTAACCTTTATTTCCCTAAAGGAATAAAAAACAGAGTCACACACACAACCTGTGTAACAAGGTGATTGAACTTACTTTTTTTTTTTTTGAGATGGGGTCTCACTATGTTGCCCAGGCTAGTCTCCAAACTCCTGGGCTCAAGTGATCCTCCTGCCTCAGCCTCCCAAGTAGTTGGGATTATTATCATCTTTTGGAGTATACCCATCCTAGTGGCTGTGGAGTAGATGTTTTAAAATTACAACACATGATTATTGAAGTAACTAGTTTTGTGACTTTAAGAAACTCATTCAATCACTTTGAAATTCAGCCTTCTCATCCATAAAATGGAAATAAGACATATTATAGGGTTCTTAAGGGCTTTAGTGAAATAATATAGAAAAAATTTATAGTATCTATCACAAAGCATACAATCAACAGTAGTTAATTATTATCATTAGGTTCTCTGCCTTCTAGAACTCACCAATCTAAAAGGAAAAACAAAATGCCCTCATAAAGTATTAACTGGCAATACTTAAGTGCAAAAACAAGTGGCAGAGATAATAAAGGTACAAGAATGCAAGGAGAATGATATGACTAATGAGTGTAAGGGATGGGAAAAGCCTGTGGGATATTTGCTGGATCTTGAATAGTAAGATCAGCATAGCTAAGAAAGGCAAGAGGAGGCAGGCATCGCACACGTGGGCCCAGATTAAAGAAGGAAAAAAAGAGCCCGGGTATCAGAAACCCAAAACCAGCTGGGTATGGTGGCTCTAGCCTGTAATCCCTGCAGTCAGCCTTTGGGAGACTGAGGCAATAGGATTGTTTCAGGCAAATAGTTTGAACAATATAGCAAGGGCAATATAGCAAGACCTCAATTCTACAAAAAATAAAAAACAAATAATAAATAAATAATAAATAAATAAATAAATAAATAAATAAAAAATATAGCTGGGTGTAGTGGCACCATGCTGGTAGTCCCTGCTACTCAGGAGCCTAGGAGTTTAAGGCTGCAGTGAGCATGATGGCACTACTGCACTCTAGCCTTGGTGACAGAGCGAGACCATCTCAAAAAATTAGTAGAAACAAAACAAAAAACAGGACTGTACATTCAGACCTGGTGACAGCAGGAAATATGAGTGGGTGGCATAGGGACGATCACAGAACTGAAGGCTCTGAATTTCATCTCCCAAGCAACAGGAGTTAGTGAAGATTTACAGGAAACTATGAAATTAGGTTTTTAGCAAAAATAATCTGGCAGCAGAGGGAAAGACTTGAGGCCAATTAACCTATTAGAAAGTTGTTTCAAAGGCTAGGCACAGGGGCTCATGCCTGTAATCACAGCACTTTGGGAGGCCAAGGCAGATGGTTCTCTTGAGTCTGGGAGTCCAAACCAGCCTGGGCAACACGGCGAAACCCCATCTCTATAAAAACACAAAAAATTAGTGAAGCATGGTGGTGCATACCTGCAGTCTCAGCTACCCAGGAGGCTGAGGTGGGGAGGATCACCTCAGCCTGGGAGGCTGCAGTGAGCCATGATCACGCCAGTGCACTCCAACCTGGGTGACAGAGTGAGATCCCATCCTCCCATCCCCCAACAAAGTTGTTTCAGATAAGATAAAAAATGGAAATTTAGATAAAGGGACCAGATGTGAGAAGCACAGGGAAAGAAAGACTCCTTGAATGGACCGACATTATGAACATTCTGGAAATAACACAATCTGGAAATGCCAATATACCCAAAATGAAATCTGAAAATGACAATACATATTGGTAATCAAATAATTAATACAGACTTACCCTCTGCAATATCTGAGCATGATGTACCAATGGCTGTGTCCCCACTGTCGGCTACACTTGAACAGCGGCTGAAGCGGCTCCGAAAGGGCTCCGAGATAACTGGGGTCTGCCATTCAGTCCCCAGGGAACTGCCCTTCTGAATCACATTGGAACCTGAAACAAGAGGCATTTCCCACCTTTACTGTGAACGAGCTGATGTAACCCCATTAGATCGTTTTTTTACAAAATCACATAAACCATGAGAGAATAGCAGCAATCCACCCCTTTCTCTCTTCTGTGCCTATTTCAGCTGCTCCGACCTAGTTTTTTTTTTTTTTGGAGACGGAGTCTGCTCTGTTGCCCAGGCTAGAGTGCAGTGGTGTGCAACTCACGGCAACCTCCGCTTCCTGGGTTCAAGCAATTCTCTGCCTCAGCCTCCCGAGTAGCTGGGATTACAAGTGCCTGCCACCACGCCCAGTTAATTTTTGTATTTTTAGTAGAGACGGGGTTTTACCATCTTGGCCAGGCTGGTCTTGAACTCCTGACCTCATAATTCACCCTCCTCGGCCTCCCAAAGTGCTGGGATTACAGGTGTGAGCCAGCGGGCCCAGACTGAGCTAGTTAATTTTAAGTGGAAATAATATGAGAAGTGAGAATATTCAAAGATGGTAATAAGTAAGACCCACCAAGAATCCAGGAGTACTGGAACAGAAAACAATCATATTTAATAGCAGTGGCCATTTATTGAAACCTGTAAAGACACAGCACCTTACAAACATAATCTTGCCTACCTACTTACTGAAAAGTATTACCACCCCTATTTTACAGAGGGGAGGGCTGATATTTGAACCCAGTTCTTTCTGATTCCAAAACCTACATTCTTTCCTCTTACAGTTTCTCAATGGTGCTTTTGGCATTCTGGGGATGACCATTCTTCAATGTGTAGTCTATACATTACAGAATGGTTTAGCATCCCTAGTTCCCACTCACTAAATGCCAGCAGCAACCCTCAATCAAGCAACAAGCAGTCCAGTTCCAAGTTGAAAATCATTGCTTCGAGGTTGCAGTGAGCCAAGATCGCGCCATTGCACTCCAGCCTAGGCAACAAGAGCGAAACTCCGTTCCCCTCATCCCCCCAAAAAAGAAATGAATATCATTGCGTCACTGAACCAGGGTACCCTCAATAGGTGAATCCTATGGAGATCAAGGTGAGTTTTGAAAGTCAATCTGAAGAGCCTAGGGTTTTATCTTGAGAGCTATGTGAAGAAATCACTAAAACTGCTGAGCAGGTTAAGACAAAAAGACCGGTGAGATTTATTTGATTTAAAATATGCTGTTTGAGGGGAGGTAGGTAGGAAGTGTTCAATAAATACTTGATTCACTAACATTCTAGCAAAGACTTAAATTTATTTTTTAAAAACCACTATAATTTTCCTAAGGTATATCTGGTGATCCATGTAAACAAATAAACAAACAAAAAAACTAATGGCAGCTACTTATCCTCCATTTAACTTAAAGTGTGACAGCTGATATCAGAAAATACGGTTCTACAGACTCTCTGATCTAGTGGGAGGCAAATGATATTTAGACACAAATTACTTTATTCCTTTCTTCCAAGTTTAGTGCTTCTCCCATTTTTTTAACCTATTTTCTTCCACTTTTGCTCCTTTTTTGCTACCCTTACCTTGGCTTTCTACTGAAGGCAACCTGACTTTCCCCAAATACTTCTATTCTTTGGATCACAGTGACTGCCTCATTTGAAAGAATCTTTATACACTCAATAATCTGTAATTGTTATAGAAGACACAGGCAACAGTCAGAGTTTCTGAGCAGCATGAGATTAGCCAATGCTACTATACTAAGTTGGTGTAATTCTAACCCAAAGCAAAGCAATCTGACCTTCTGGTGAGTCTACACAGCTTTCTCTCTCTAGTCAGTGTAAAATTTGCCAGTCTTTTTGAAACAGTTAAGATTGAGGGCCTCTATTACCACCTTCCTGACTTCCTACTGGAAACTGCTCCCTGTTACTACTACTAATCTTCCACTCTTCATCGTTACCATTTTTCCATCCACTTACTCCATACTCTAACTCCAAAGAGTTATTTGTTAAAAACATATTTTGGTATATTTATAGAGGTTTATGCTTATTTCAAAATTGAAGTTTAAATGCTGAAGTTGGCCGGGGTACCGTGGTCATGCCTGTAATCCTAGCACTTTGGGAGGCCAGGGCAAGCAGATTACCTGAGCTCAGGAGTTGGAGACCAGCCTGGGCACATGGTGAAACCCCGTATCTACTAAAAATACAAAAAAATTAGCCAGGCGTGGTGGTGCATGCCTGTAATCCCAGCTACTTGGAAGGTTGAGGCACAAGAATCACTTAAACCCGGGAGACGGAGGTTGCAGTGAGCTGAGATTGTGCCACTGCACTCCAGCCAAGATTCTGTCTCCAAAAAAAAAAAGCTGAAATTTTTTGTGTTATAGTGCATGTCCTATCAGTAGCATCCTTATCAATTATTAAGACCTTTATTAGTCTGAATGAGATACTACTGAAGAGAGAAAAAAACCATCAGAAAGCTTTGTTAGGAAAGGGAATGTTCCAAAAACTTCCATTATATACATAATTGTCATAGAAACTGTACAAATCTCAGAGAATGTGCAAGCACATAAGCAGGTGTTTAAAAAATATTTGCTGAGGCTGGGCACAGTGGCTCATGCCTGTAATCCCAGCACTTTGGGAGGTTGAGGCGGGCGGATCATAAGGTCAGGAAATTGAGACCACCTGGCTAACATGGTGATACCCCATCTCTACTAAAAAATACAAAAAATAAGATGGGCGTGGTGGCAGGTGCCTGTAGTCCCAGCTACGTGGGAGGCTGAGGCAGGAGAATGGCATGAACCCAGGAGGCAGAACTTGCAGTGAGCCGAGATCGTGCCACCGCACTCCTGTCAGGGTGACAGAGCGAGATTCCGTTTCAAAAAAAAAAAAAAAAAAAAAGGCCGGGCGTGGTGGCTCAAGCCTGTAATCCCAGCACTTTGGGAGGCCGAGAGGGGCGGATCACGAGGTCAGGAGATCGAGACCATCCTGGCTAACACAGTGAAACCCTGTCTCTACTAAAAAACACACACAAAAAAAACTAGCTGGGCGAGGTGGCGGGCGCCTGTGGTCCCAGCTACTCGGGAAGCTGAGGCAGGAGAATGGTGTGAACCTGGGAGGCGGAGCTTGCAGTGAGCTGAGATCCGGCCACTGCACTCCAGCCCGGGCGACAGAGCAAGACTCCGTCTCAAAAAAAAAAAAAAAAAAAAAAAAAAAAAAAATGCTGAATGAATCTTGAATTGATTCAACCAATGCTTATAATGGTGCCTACTATATGCAAGGCAGCATGCCTAAGAGAATACACCAAACATTTACTGAATATCTATGCTGAGGAAGGCACTGTGAGATTTTTAAGTTAAATAAAACATATCCTAAGTTGAATTAAATGTGCCCTCTTCTTTACCAATACCCCAGAATTCAACAAGTCATTTTTCTAAAATACTACTTGTTTGAAATATGTATTATCTACTTAACAAGCCTGCACAGTGTATACATATATTTACGTGTTTAATATACAGTCAGCTCTCCGTATCCATGGTTTCTTTTTTTTTCCCTATTTTTTTGAGACACAGTCTCGCTCTGTTGCCCAGGCTGGAGTGCAGTGGCCCGATCTCAGCTCGCCTCAACCTCCGCTTCCCAGGTTCAAGTGAATCTCCTGCCTCAGCCTCCCAAGTAGGTGGGATTACAGGCACGTGCCACTGTACCCTGCTAATTTTTGTATTTTTAGTAGACACGGGGTTTCACCATGTTGGCCAGGCTGGTCTCGAACTCCTGACCTCAGGTGTTCCACCCGCCTTGGGCTCCCAAAGTGCTGGAATTACAGGTGTGAGCCACAGCGCCCGGCCATATTCATGGTTTCTACGAGTGTGAATTCAACCAATTTTTTTTTTAATGGCATCTTACTAAATGTGCATAGACTTGTTTTTCTTCTTATTCCCCAAACAATACAGTATAACTATTTACACAGCATTTACATTGCACTGGGCATTACAAGTAATCTAGAGACGGTTTAAGGTAAACAGTAGGATATACATAGGTTATATGCAAATACCACACCATTTTATATCAGAGACTCGAGTTATCTGTGGATTTTTGTATCTGCAGGAGTTCTTGGAACCAATCTGCCATGGATACTTAAGGACTGTAGATATTTAATATATTTACTGAAGTTTAAAAATCTTGTTAATCCACTCTAAAGTTAAATTTCTGAGTTTCTAGTAACAACACAACAGAATCTGTTCGCATCCAAGCAGAATTTCAATCTTTGTGGGCTAGCAGATGACTGACCCACCCGGAGGACAAAGACAACATAGAACACAGTAATTTATGCTATGTTTTTCTGATTTCAAATGGAACTATGTTCCAAAGTCATTCTGTTCCAATCCTTTATGTGTCGTCCTCTCCCAACCACGTGGTCCTGTTGAAAGCCATGTAGGACAAGAGATAAATAATTGTTCCCTCAGAGACCTGTTTTTATATTCTATGAAGCTGCATGTTATTTTTGTTCTTTTAGCACCAGCATTTCAGTGAATGCTTGTTTGTTCAATATTTACCTTAAGGAATATGAAAAAACAGAACAAAGGTCAGAATCTAACCCAGAAAACTTTTGACTACTCACTTGGTGAAGTGATGTGAGAGATCCCCTCAGTTGGATATTTCTCCTGCATGGCCATCACAGTTATCTGAGCCAACTGTAGAATGAAGGAATAACCAGTCAGTTCTCTGCAGTATCTTTGATTCCCTGCAAGTTGGTTCCCATTCAAATGAAACTGTCAAAACCATATAGAATATTCAAGTATTTGGCCAGGCACAGTGGCTCACGCCTGTAATCCCAGCACTTTGGGAGGCTAAGGCGGGCGGATCACCTGAGGTCAGGAGTTCAAGACCAGCCTGACCAACATAGTGAAACCCCATCTCAACTAAAAACACAAAAATTGGCCAGGCGTGGTGGCACACATCTGTAATCCCAGCTATTGGGAGGTTGAGGCAGGAGGATTGCTTGAACCCAGGAGGCAGAAGTTTCAGTGAGCCAAGATCACACCACTGCACTCCAGCCTGGGCAACTGAGCAAGACTCCATCTCAAGAAAATAAAAAAGAATATTCAAGTATTCTAAATGTTTTACTCCTAAGGATATTTAGGAGTAAATATGTTTTTATGTATTTTACTTCTAAGGATATTTTTAAAGACAAAGTAAATCCCAATACTCCACTCTACTTATCTCTTCCTAAATCCAGTATAGAAAACCTAGAACCAGAGATTACCAATGCAGATTCCATATGGTCCTAGAACCCCTCTGATTTTTACAAAATTTAAAAATATTACTTTTAATTAACAAACTTTACCATAAATCTTCTTAGCCATGGGGACATGATGACAGGATGAGGTGGATAAAGAACTAAAGAACTAAACCAACAGTGAAGTATTACAGCCTCAATTATGATTAACATAAAACAAATTCCTCAATTCTTCCAGTAATTAAAGTCGGTCATACGCTGTATAAAGATGGAAAGAACTCTTGATCATAAGTAGAACCGCAATCCTGAGCTAGGAACATGAAGCTCTCGTCCCATGTTCTCACTCCTTAAAATATTTATATTAGATGGGCGGATCACGAGGTCAGGAGATCAAGACCATCCTGGCGAACACAGTGAAACCCCGTCTCTACTAAAAAATACAAAAAAACCTAGCCGGGCGAGGTGGCGGGCGCCTGTAGTCCCAGCTACTCGGGAGGCTGAGGCAGGAGAATGGCGTGAACCCGGGAGGCGGAGCTTGCAGTGAGCCGAGATCCGGCCACTGTACTCCAGCCTGGGCGGCAGAGCGAGACTCTGTCTCAAAAAAAAAAAAAAAAAAAAAAAAAATTTATATTTACAGTACACTAGGGGTAGGTGCCGAGAATTCAGCAGAAGCAGATTTGAAGTCTAAACAAATACACTTGAACCCACTAAACATTAAGTTACCAATTTATTAACCATGTAACTTTGGGCAAATTTCTTAGTATCTCTGTTCCTCAGCTTATTCATATAAAAAGGAGGATAACGACACAACCTAATTCATGTTAATTCATTTATAATTAACTTACAACAGTGCCTGACACATACTAAGTGCTGTTATTACTTGGCAATTTACATCGGCAAAAGTGGCACTGTACACCCATGGAAGATCAAGGAGTATAAATTCAGAAACTCTAAATTTATAAAAGCCCCAAAAGAGTTTGGGACAATTCAGCCAGGCTCAGTGGCTCACGCCTGTAATCCCAGCACTTTGGGAGGCCGAGGCAGGCAGATCACCTGAGGTCAGGAGTTCGAGACCAGCCTGGCCAACATGGTGAAACCTCGTCTCTACTAAAAATACAAAAAATAGCCGAGCGTGGTGGCAGGTGCCTGTAATCCCAGCTACTCAGGAGGCTGAGGCAGGAGAATTGCTTGGACCTGGGAGGCGGAGGTTGCAGTGAGCCAAGATCGCACCATTGCACTCCAGCCTGGATGACAGAGCAAGACTCCCTCACCAAAAAAAAAAAAAGAAAAAGAAAAAAAGAAAAAAAAGGAAAGAGTTTGGGACAACTCACAGAACATAACTCTCAGAGGTGAAAATCACTCTGTAGAAAAAAGAAGACCATATGGTACTATTTCTCTAACGTACTTTAGTGACCTCTATAGTATTCTTTTAGTAACAACAACCCAAACCCTTATTAATCCACTACATTTACAACAGACAAAGGGTATCACCCTCAGAATCCCAGTTCTTCACATACTGGGTGAAGGAAGCTTTGTTCAGTAATAAAAGCTTTAGTTTATGGCAAGTATGATTCTGTGAGTTAAATGATGATATAGAAGGATTAGATTACCTCCTTACTAGTGATTTCCTTTCTTGTCAATATCAAAATCCTTTTATTCACACCTTTCTTTAAAGGATGACAAAACGGTAGGCCCACTGGATTCTAAGACGTTTCTAAATTCAGACAAGTTGAAAATATGGTGACAGAAGAACTCCCAGTTACCCTATGACTCAGCAATTCCACACTGAAGTATATACCCAAGAGAAATGAAAACAAAGGTTTACACAAAAGCTTCAATAAGAATGTTCATAGCACCATTATTTACAATAGCCAAAAAGTGGAAACAACACAAATGTCCATCAGCAATGAATGGATACATAAAACGTGGTATATCCAAAAACCAGAATATTACTCAGCAATAAAAGGAACTACTGATACATGTGACAACATGGATGAACACTGAAGACATGCACAGTCAAAGAAGTCAAACAAAAGGCTTGATCCTATTTACATGAAATGTCAGAATAGGCAAATCCAGAGAGACACAGATAGTGACTGCAAGGGACTGAGAGGAGGGAGGTAGGAGAACAGGAAGTGACTGCTAATGGATATCCGGTTTCTTCTCAGGGTGATCAAAATGTTCTGAGATCAGATAGTGGTGACTGACTGCACAACCTTGCCAATATATTAAAAACCTCTGAATTGCACACACATAAAATTAAATTTTATGGTACGTGATATAAACCAAAAATAAAATTCTAAGGCACCCCCAACCATCTGAATGGACCCCTCCCTTTGGCCAAGGACATTCCAAAGTTAAGCTGAAAAATCTGTTAAGGCCATGAAGGCAGTAGTGGTGGTGGAGTCCTACACCCCTCATTATACCCTCCTCCCTTCTGGAATTCAGGAAAAGCATCAACATTAACACAGATGTCTGTAAGAAACATTTACAATCTATTCTCTCTAAAGCCTGCTATTTGGAGGCTTCATCTGCATGATAAAACCTTGATCCCTAGGATTCCTTAACCCAGACATTCCTTTCTATTGATAATAACTTTCAACCAACTGCCAATCAGAAAATTTTGAAATCTACCTATGACCTGGAAGCCCCTACCCCCTAAGAGTTGTCTTACCCTTCCGGATCAATGTAAATCTTACATGTATTTGATTGATGTCTCGTGTCTCCCTAAAATGTTTATAACCAGGGCACACGTTATCAGGATCACCTGAGGGCTGTGTCAGGGGCCATTGGTCACCCATATTTGGCTCAGAATAAATCTCTTCAAATATTTTACAGAGTCTGACCCTCATTGACAACAAATACCTCAAAAAGAAAAAAAGAAAGAAACAAACCCCTTAAGGAGTAAAACAATACAAAATAAATCATTCTTAAGTTCAGAATTAGATGAGCTACTGGTGGAAATTTTTGGGACAACTGAAGGAGACGGACATTTCCTGGGGTAAAAATGAGAGAAATGAATGTACAAGAAGTAACACAACCAATTACAAAGCTTAGAAAGGGAGTGAATGGAGGCAGACAGAGGAAAAAAAAAAACCACCAGGATTAGTTTCCATCTTCAAAGCCCTTTAAACTACAGAAATGCCATTCATTCAACAAATTTAACATGCATTCTGCACTTATTACCTATCAAACACTGTGCTCAACACTTTGCAGGTATCATGTCTCACGTTTCATGCTCACATCAACCCTATGAGGCAGTTACTATTATCCTCATTTTATGGATGAGAAAATAAAGGTTTATAGTAGTGAAGATCATACAGCTAGTAAGAGGCTTCAAAGCCAGGACTGTACTCTAATGCTACAGGAGTCTAGTCAGCATTCTACAAGTGACAAAACACAAAAAAAGGGATCAAGCATGGCACAAGTTGGGAGTTTCTGCCTCAGACAGCAAGAGCTGCAAGCCTCAATTATATTAGCAGCAAAAGTTCATAGCATTTCTTCACTTTGTCCTTGGTCATCACCTAGGCTTTATTTCTCAAGTTGCTACCCAAGAATTAGATTTTGACTGCCGTTAAGTATTTTTCCCCTATAAGAATTACAGTCTAAGTGTGGCCAGGCGCGGTGGCTCACGCCTGTAATCCCAGCACTTCGGGAGGCCGAGACGGGCGGATCACCTGAGGTCGGGAGTTTGGGACCAGCCTGACCAACATGGAGAAAGCCCATCTCTACCAAAAATACAAAATTAACCGGGCATGGTGGTGCATGCCTGTAATCCCAGCTACTTGGGAGGCTGAGGCAGGAGAATCGCTTGAACCCGGGAGGCGGAGGTTGCGGTGAGCCGAGATCGCGCCACCGCACTCCAGCCTGGGCGACAAGAGCAAAACTCCGTCTCAAAAAAGAATTACAATCTGTGTGGAACATCACGCTTGGCAGCTCTTAAGAGAACCACATCAAGACAAGAGAGGATTTGAAGGGACACACAGACAGCTGACACAGACACACGAAGAATCTCACACCATCACACTATTCTCACCGCCTTGATCATTCATTAAACCTTGTGAAAGAGAAGCCAAATCCTCGACAAGAAGTTGCCTTTACAAACAAAAGTCGTGAGACATACAAAACCACCAGATCATGATAAAGCAGACAAGGTCTGAGGGCAAGTAAATGAGACCTGGCTAGCTGCTTCATCCTTGTATCACCACCGTCCCCTACTTAACCCAGTGCTCAATTCATCAACCGAAATTTACTGCTTGCCTACTATGCGCCTGGCTCTGAGCCACGTGTTGGGAATATACTGGTGTAAAGGATCGCTCTCATTAACTGAGGTGAAGTAAGCGTTGAATATATTGTTGAGCAAATAAATCTGAACACACTCAACTTTCAGTTCAACCAAAACACCAGCTCCTTCTTGCTGAAGGAAAGTTCCTCACCTTCCGCCCTACTGACCTTTTGGGGGATTTTTCTTTGTTGTTGGCGGCTTCCTATACACAGTAGGCTGTGGAGCGGCATCCCTGGCTTCTTCACACTACATGCCAGTAGCAAGCCCCGGAGCTGTGACTATCAAAAATGTTTCCAGACATCGACCAATGTCCCCAGGGTAAGGCCCTGCCAAGTGCTCTCCGTCCCACAACCCAAATTTTCTACACAGTCTTCCAACCTCAGCCGAAACTTCACCTCCTCGGGGAGGGCTCCCTGACCTCTCCAACTAGATCTGCGCCTTCTATTTTGTGCTCTTTGTAAAATTTTTCCACTCTACCCTCACTGCGCGCCAAGGGATTACCCCGCTTAACGTCGACTCCCCTCCCAGGGCTGTGCGCTCCGCGAGGGCAAGGAATGCGCCGCCCGCTGTATCCCTGGCTATCGGCACAGGGCCTGGCACGCAGGTAAAGCGACTGCTGTGGGGTGAACCACGGAGGGCAAAGCAAGGTAGCGGGGTAAGCGAGGGGAACGCGACGCGAGAGGGCGTGTGCGGGGGCACTCGCTTCGGGGCGGAGGCGCATGCGCTTCGCTCTCCCCTGCCCCTCACGGTGGCAGGTCGCGAGCTTCTGAGGCTTCACCGGAGCTATGGGAGGAGAGGCAAGGTCGGCCACTAGGACTGGGGCTCCCGAGGGAGGAAAACTTACACAGGCCTGAAAGCGGGCGGCGAAATTCCTTACTCGGGAAGACTGACTGCAGCCACCACGTCTTCGGTGAGCGGTGGTTCCCTCCCTCAGCTCCTCTAACGGCCGTTGCACGCCCGCCAGGCCGCGCGCCACAGAACGCGCGTCTTTCGGCCCCACCGCGTTCTGCCGCCTGTGGCCAATCGGGAATCGAACCGCACCGGCTTCCCGCCCCTTTCTGTCCGTTTCTGACCAATCGGCAGTCGAGCCTTGTCGGTATCCCGCCCCCGCACACTACCCTCTGCTCTGAGAGCCGGACAGATCTTTCTGCGCATGACCACGCAGCCACTTGGCTTGTTCTCTGCTCCTTGCCCCGTTTTACCTGTAGGTGGAGCCCTGCTCACCTATACCTGGAGGGGCCTGCTGGGCCTGTGCAGGTTGGGAAGGTGGCGGCCCGGGGGCGGAGGGAGGGGACACGAGAATCCCACTCAACCTGCCTCACCCTCCTTCCATTCCAACGCGCGTCTATCTGTTCTCCCACCTGAAGCAGGGGTTCAGGTTGTGACCAGGAGTTAAGGTGTGGCCTGGGTCACTGACTAGTCAGGGTCAAGGCTTGGTCTGGGTTGGAGGCAGTGGCCAGCCTGTGACTAAGGTTCAGGTTGAAGGGTAAAGGATCAGTCCCACCTCCCTCCCCAAACTTGGTCCCCAGGAAAAGGAACCGTTAAGTTCATTTGCATTAATAGGCGCTTGAAGAGTCAAAGAGAATTGTTTCAAGTGAGAACAGAACCATCAGCCAAAGGAATGAATCTCGGATAGTGAAATTTTGGGTATCTAGAAACCTGACTTGGGAGGGAGAGATATTAAAAAGTTGTGTAGGAAGCCGGGCGCGGTGGCTCACGCCTGTAATCCCAGCACTTTGGGAGACAGAGGAGGGCGGATCACGAGGTCAGGAGATCGAGACCATCCTGGCCAACATGGTGAAACCTCCTCTCTATTAAAAATACAAAAATTAGCTGGGCGTGCTGGCGCGTGCCTGTAATCCCAGCTACTCGGGAGGCTGAGGCAGGAGAATCGCTTGAACCAGGAGTCGGAGGTTGCAGTGAGCCGAGATTGCATCCTGGTACTCCAGCCTGGTCACAGAGTGAGGCTCCATCTCTAGAGAAAAAAAAAAAAAAGTTGTATGATTTCTTAGCTTTAAGAGCCAGACAAAGCGAGTTCATTACTGAATAAAAGTCACCCTGGAGGAAAGACCCTAGGGATGTGCCCCAAAGTTGTATCCTCTGCACTCTCTTTTAGTATTTTAAGGTAAAAATATAGGAGACATAAAATAGCAGATTTAATGGATAATGAAAATGAACCTGGGTATGATATGAAATTAGGACCAGAAGCCTCTGTTAATGTAAAGGCTAAAAAAAAAAAAAAAAAAAAAAATGTTAAGACAGGGTGTCTAAATGAATAAATTTATGGACTAATGGGTAGAAAGCTAGAAAGTGTTAGTCCTGGCCAGACACGGTGGCTCACGCCTGTAATCCCAGCACTTTGGGAGGCCAAGGCAGGTGGATCACCTGAAGTCAGAAGTTTGAAATCAGCCCGTGGCCAACATGATAAAACCCCGTCTCTAATAAAAATGCAAAAATTAGCCAGGTATGGTGGTGGGCGCCTGTAATCCCAGCTACTGGGGAAGCTGAGTCAAGAGAATCTCTTGAACCCAGGAGGAGAGGTTGCAGTGAGCCAAGATCCCTGCACTCCAGCCTGGGCAACAGAGCAAGATTCTGGAAAAAAAAAAAAAAAAGAAAGAGTCAGAAAACGTTGAAAGGCTTCCATTTCTTCTGTGAAAGGCATATGTGAGGAGGGAGGGAACAGGGGCATCTAGAGGACTGAGAAAAATTAGGAAGATGTGAATTGCTGATACAGAGGATAGAAGAGAAATCCGACTGAAACATAGTGAAAGTGTTGAGATTTAAATTTACAAATAGCAAACAGTACATTTGTACAGTTCTTTTTAATAGATATCTATAGTTTAAAAGTAACTCTGGGCCGGGCGCGGTGGCTCAAGCCTGTAATCCCAGCACTTTGGGAGGCCGAGATGGGTGGATCACGAGGTCAGGAGATCGAGACCATCCTGGCTAACACGGGAAAACCCCGTCTCTACTAAAAAATACAAAAAACTAGCTGGGCGAGGTGGCGGGCGTCTGTAGTCCCAGCTACTCGGGAGGCTAAGGCAGGAGAATGGCATGAACCCGGGAGGCGGAGCTTGCTGTGAGCCGAGATCCGGCCACTGCACTCCAGCCTGGGTGACAGAGCGAGACT
The DNA here is from genome assembly GCF_047675955.1 of Chlorocebus sabaeus. NCBI lineage: Eukaryota > Metazoa > Chordata > Mammalia > Primates > Cercopithecidae > Chlorocebus > Chlorocebus sabaeus. The sequence continues at coordinate 110,888,620 of NC_132923.1, forward strand.
CCGTCTCAAAAAAAAAAGAATTAAAAAAATAAAAAAAATAAAAATAAAAATAAAAAATAAAAGTAACTCTGTTATCTACTGCCAATTTTCTTTTTTGTTTGTTTGTTTTGTTTTGAGACAGTCTTGCTCTGTCACCCAGGCTGGAGTGTAGTGGCACGATCTCAGCTGACTGCAACCTCCGCCTCCTGGGTTCGAGCAATTCTCTTGTCTCAGCCTCCTGAGTAGCTGGGACTATAGGCACCCACCACTACACCTGGCTAATTTTTGTATTTTTAGTAGAGACGGGGTTTCACCATGTTGACCAGGCTGGTCTCAAACTCCTGACCTCAGGTGATCCACCTGCCTTGGCCTCCCAAAATGCTGGGATTACAGGAATGGGCCACCACAGCCAGCCCTACTGCCAATTTTCAAAAGTGAATGACTTGTCATATGTATATATATACAAATATACTAGTCAGGGTTATGGCACAGTCTGAGGCTAGGGTCAGGGCTTGGTCTGGGTTGGAGGCAATGGTCAGCCTATGACCAGGGTTCAGGTTGAAGGGTAAAGAATCAGTCTTGCCTCCCTCCCCAAACTTGGTCCCCAGGAAAAGGAACCATTAAGTCCATTGTCCATTTGCATTAATATGAGCTTGAAGAATCAGACTGGAAAATTGTTTCAAAGGAGGAACATGCACACACACGCATTTGAGAAGGGGTCTCTTTATGTTGCCTAGGCTGGGCTCAAACTCCTGGGCTTAAGCTATCCTCCTGTTCAACCTCCAGAGTTTCTGGGACTACAGACTTGTGCCACCACTCCCAGCTCATTTATATTTTAACAGAGACTTTTGGTCCTAATTTCAGAGAATATTCACGACCAACCTCTTTAGATATATTCTTTTTTTTTTTTTCAAGATGGAGTCTTGCTTTGTCGCCCAGGCTGGAGTACAGTGGAGCGATCTCAGCTCACTGCAACCTCTGCCTCCCGGATTCAAGTGATTCTTCTGCCTCAGCCTCCCGGGTAGCTGGGACTACAGGCACCTGCCACCATGCCTGGCTAATTTTTGTATTTTTAATAGAGACAGGGTTTCACCATGTTGGCCAGGCTGGTCTCTAATTCCTGACCTTGTGATCTGCCCGCCTTGGCCTCCCAAAGTGTTGGGATTACAGATGTGAGCGCCTGGCCAATATGAGATTCTTAAATCGTCAGTTACATTATTGTTTTTAAAAGACTTGCTGGATGTATTAGTCTGTTCTCACACTGAGAACTGTTCTCACAGTGTGAGAACAGACTAATGTTAACTGGGTAAGACATACCTGAAACTAGGTAATTTATAAAGGGAAGAGGTTTAATTGACTCACAGTTCCACAGGGCTGGGGAGGCCTCAGGAAACTTATAATCATGGCAGAAGGGGAAGCAAGCACATCCTTCTTCACATGGTGGCAGCAAGGAGAAGTGCCCAGCAAAATGGGGGAAAGCCCCTTATAAAACCATCAGATCTTGTGAGAACTCACTATCATGAGACCAGCATGAGGGCAACTGCCCCCATGATTAAATTACCTCCCATCACTTTCCTCTTATGACACATGGAGATTATGGGAACACGATGAGATTTGGGTAGGGACACAGCCAAATCATATCACTGAATATTTTAATAAAATATATCAAGTACACTATGACTTAATAACTGAAAAGGGACAGGGTTAGGCCAGATGTGACCTACTTCAGTATAATAAAAAATAAATTGCAATCCCAGCACTTTGGGAGGCTGAGACAGGCGGATCACAAGGTAAGGAGATCGAGACCATCCTGGCTACCACAGTGAAACCCCGTATCTACTAAAAAATACAAAAAACTAGCCGGGTGTGGTGGCCAGTGACTGTGGTCCCAGCTACTCAGGAGGCTGAGGCAGGAGAATGGTGTAAACCTGGGAGGCGGAGCTTGCAGTGAGCTGAGATCCGGCCACTGCACTCCAGCCTGGGCGACAGAGCGAGACTCCGTCTAAAAAAAATAAAAATAAAATAAAATAAAATAAAATAAATTGCAACTTAGTTACAATCATATAATTAGAGTTATCACTTTCATATGCACTGTGTTGTCTGGTGGATTATTTTATAAGCATCTATTGTTACAGAGCACTGAGGCTTCTTTAACATGGTCAACTGATTTAGTTTAAATGCAATAGCTTCCTTGTTTACTTAATTTTATTTCATTTATTTTCTTTTTGAGATATTTAAGCAGAGTCAATATTTTGTCCTTATCCTTCAAGATATATATGTATATATTTTTTCTACTTCCCTTCTTCCCTTAGGATATATTTTATCTATTTGTTTTTGAGACAGAGTCTTGCTCTGTTGCCCAGGCTGGAGTGCAATGGCACAATCTCGGCTCACTGCAAACCTCCATCTCTTGGGTTCAAGAGATTCTCTTGCCTCAGCCTCCTGAGTAGCTGGGATTACAGGCACCTGCCACCACGCCCAGCTAATTTTTGTATTTTTAGTAGAGAGGATTTCACTATAACCGCCAGGCTGGGCTTGCATGCCTAACCTCGGGTGATCCACCCACCTCAGCCTCCCAAAATGCAGGGATTACAAGTGTGAGCCACAGTGCCCAGCCAGGATACATTTTAAATAATGGCAAGGGCTAATGCCTTCAATAGCAGGGCTGTTTAAACAGTCTACTACAGATGTATAAAGTCAATATGAATTCACAATAAAATGTAATTGCTGATTTAATAAATGTGTGACTTTGATGTGCATGAAAAAATAATATGGATTGATCATTTGACATGATTTTTTTCAGGAGCTGTTAAGGCATTAAAGACAACAAAATGTTCCTGCAAATGAAAAAAAATTTTTTTTTTGAGACAAGAGTCTTGCTGTGTCGCCCAGGCTGCAGTGCAGTGGCAAGATCTCAGCTCACTGCAACCTCTGCCTCCCAGGTTCATGCCATTCTCCTGCCTCAGCCTCCCAAGTAGCTGGGACTACAGGTGCCCGCCACCTCGCCCGGCAAATTTTTTGTGATTTTAGTAGAGACGGGGTTTCACCGTGTTAGCCAGAATGGTCTCCATCTCCTAACCTCGTGATCCGCCCGCCTCGGCCTCCCAAAGTGCTGGGATTACAGGCGTGAGCCACCGCGCCCAGCGAGGGTTGAAGTTTTGAAGGACCGTTATGGAACAGAAAGAAGGGAGAGACTGTTTCTAGATCATTAAGGAATATTTACCAAAAAAAGGTTGGCACGAGGGACAGCCTGGGACAAGAGTAATCTGATGTGACAGGAAAGGTAAGAATGGAAGGAGACAGGCAGAGAAGGCTCAGACTCGAAATTTACTGAGTGAGACCAGGACTCGGTGAGGAGAGCAGAAGCCGAGGAGGACATGGGCTCGGGGAGGAGACTTGCATTTAGGGAAGAGTGGAGGGCATGAAGGAAGGAGGGGACTTGGTGACGGGTCTCAGAACAGGTCGGTAGGAGGCTCTGGAAGAGGAGTCAGGGAGGCCCCAGAAATGATCCAGTTACCGCTTATTCGGATGGGCTCGAATACTATCCAGCTGCCGTCGCGCTCCAGACCCTCCCGCGTTCGGATCTCCCAGCAGCGATCCCTCCCAGGCGAGTTCTTCTGACTACAGGCCTGCGGGCAACTCAAGCACAAGGGTAGCGAAGCCGGCCAGGCGGGGACTTTGCCCAAGACCCCAGGGTAGCCCCACCTCTCTCCCCGCCCCAAGTGAGTTCACCAATCCACAAGACCTAGGTCTTCAAAATCCCGCCTCGTCTTCCACAAGCCCGCCCATGGCAGGACCTGCCAGTTCCCAGCACCGCAGTCCCCCAGGCCCCGCCTTCCGTGACGCTTCCGTGAGGACGGCGCAGCTGGGAGTCCGGCTACCCAGCCTGCCCCGCAGGAACTGCCTTGCAGGCAAGGCTGCGGCGACTGCGCAGGAGCCCCTGGGGCTGCCCACTCACTGGTTGGCACGGGCGTCTTGCGCGCGTGTCACACAGGGTCACTCGGCCGTGCAGGTAGAGCGTATCGCTCGTCGAGAAGCCGATCAGGTTGAAGGCCAGGGTCACCTCCAGAGAGGCCCCGTTGGTCCGCAGGCCTGGAGCAGCCGGTTGCTGATGCGGCAGCTGTGGGGAGAGGCAGCGTCACGGGCTCGCGGTGCCCATGGATGAGTACCGAGCGCCGTTGCCCACTTTTCACGTTTACGTGTATAGGTGCAGATGCTGGTCTCATGCTGAGAACTTTACATGGATTGTTTCATTTCATCCTCACAGATCCTGTGAAGAAGACAATACTTTTGCCCCTCACCACCCCTTTTTTAAAGATGAGGAAACTGAGGCTCAAACTGAGATTCAAAGAGGGTTGCCCAAGGTTCTGCAGGGAGCAGGCTGGCCCCAGCGCCCGCCCACAGTCTTAATCACTGGGTTCTATTTCCTCCTGACAAAGGAGGAATGACAGGCGAGGGACAGGTTTGGCCGAGGTGTGTTTAAGAGCCTGTACTAGAGACTGATGGTGTGTCATAGGTGTAGTCGCCTAAACTCCGAGTCCTCTCTTGTTCTCTCAGCTGTAAAGTGGGGGAAATAATACTTCATAGGGTTGTTTGGAGGAATAAATGAGGTAATAAATGATTCCCTGTGCTCTGTGAAGCCTTGTTACTAAAATATGACCTAAAAGCCCAGAGACCCAACTCTTTCCCAAGACTGTTGAGGAAGAACTTGGATTTACTGTCTCTGTGTTCCCAACACTTAGCAAGATCTGCAACTTATTGTGTGAACTGAGCTTCAGTTTCTCTATAAAGTGGGAATGAAAATATAGCTATCTTGGCCAGGCATGGTGACTCACGCCTGTAATCCCAGCACTTTGGGAGGCTGAGGTGGGTGGATCACCTGAGGTCAAGGGTTCGAGACCAGCCTGGCCAATATGGTGAAACCCCATATCTACTAAAAATACAAAAATTAGCTAGGCATGGTGGCCGGCGCCTGTGGTCCCAGCTACTCTGGAGGCTGAGACAGGAGAATTGCTTGAACCTGGGAGGCAGAGGTGGTAGTGAGCTGAGATCGTGCCACTTCACTCCAGCCTGAGCAACAGAGTGACAAAATATAACTATCTCATAGAGTGTGTTGGAGGCTTAAATGAGTTAATATATGTGAAGTGATTCAAACTGTCTGGCGTAGAGTCAATGCTATGTCAGTATTAGATATTATTAGCTACTAAATATTATGAATGTCCAATATATAACATATATAGAGCACTCTGAAATGTTGTGTCTTTGTTTTTTAGTTTTATCATTGTAGGCCCTCAGTAATTGAGCAAAGAATAAAAGAAATGCATGTTATTTGGTGGCTGCAAGATCTTGGGCAGGCTTTAATCTCTGAGCCTTAATTTAGTTATCTTCAAAATGGGAATGATAGCATTATTCAAGAAACATTCACCCAGCATTTACTTTCTTCCAGTGTTTGCATGCCAGGGATACCAAGAAGAGTGACAGAATCTGTGCTCAAGTGTATAAAAGCACCCAGCACAAGCCAAATCCAAGGGCTGGTCTGGCACTCACAGGAGGTTACCAGACCTGACCTCTTGTTCACAAAGTGGTAAGTGACCTTAACAGCACCTATCCTGGAGATGTTGGTGCTGGCAAAGACCTCACTGACCACCAGGGCAAATTGGTCTGGATCACTGCTTATGGCCTTGAGGACCGCGTAGAGGGGCATGCCAAGAGGAACAGTTCTGTTCTCAAGCAGAGTTGAGAGCTGAAGGTCTGTAAAGATGCCCAAGATGATGATGGTGTCCCCAGTGCCCGGAACGTGGATGGTGCTATATCTGGAGAGGGACAGAAGTGAAACCCTCATCATGAAACCCTAGAGGGAGAGACACTCACCCACACCTTCTGCCTCCCCAAGGTCACTGAGCACTGGTAACCATAGAGAATAAAGAGCAGGCGGAACAAACCTGCTTACCTTCTTCCTGGTCTGCCTAAAAAGTGAGGTACCACCTCATAGATCCCCAGACCCTTGAAGCCATCCACAGGAATTTACATAGACAACTTGTATGTATTCCTTCACAGAAGCTCTTTTTTTTTTTTTTTTTAATTGAGACAGGGTCTCACTCTGTTGCCTAGGCTGGAGGGCAGTGGCATGACTACGGCTCACTGCAGCCTCGACCTCCCAGGCTCAAGCGATCCCCCCACCTCAGCCTCCCAAGTAGTTGAGACTATAAGCACACACCATCAAGTCCAGCCAGAAGCATCTCTTTTCTTCCACTAATGCTTTGAATTTTCATCTAAGAGGTGCCTCTGTTTAAGCATATGGGAGCAACATCCTGAGGGTGCTAACTCTTGTGCCTGGATTAGAGGTAGAGAGGTAGAGAACTCGGCAGGCTCCCAGGGCCCAGCCAGAGTGGAAGCTGACGAGGCAGAACTTATGGGAAGGAGAATACCTGGTAGGGATGAGTCTGGCTGACATTCACCACCAGGGAGTACTTGCAGCTGAAGCTGAGCATTGTGGAGTCATTGCTGATGAAACCAGGGAGAACCTGCAGAAGCTGCACCTCCAGAGAGTACAGGGCGTGGCTGCTGTTGGTCTAGAAAGGACAAGAAGGCTGCCATTACTCTCAGATCTCCAGAGGAGATGCCTTCTCCCACCCTCATTTGCTGCAAGTTGTTTACTTATTTTATTTTATTTTATTTATTTATTTTTTTGAGACAGAGTCCCTTTGTTGCCCAGGCTGGAGTGCAGTGGCGCGATCTCGGCTCACGGCAACCGCCGCCTCTCCGGTTCAAGTGATTCCCGGCCGCAAGTTGTTTATTTGAATAAAAGTGATTGCTGGGCATGGTGGCTGTAATCCCAGCACTTTGGGAGGCCGAGGCGGGTAGGTCACCTGAGGTCAGGAGTTCCAGACCAGTCTGGCCAATATGACGAAACCCTGTCTCTACTAAAAATACAAAAAATTAGCTGGTTGTGGTGGCGGGCGCCTATAATCCCAGCTATTCAGGAGGCTGAGGCAGGAGGATCACTTCAACCTGGGAGGCAGGGGTTGGAGTGATCAGAGATCGTGCCACTGCACTCCAGCCCGGGTGACAGAGCAAGACTCTGTCTCAAAAAATAAAAATAAAAAAACAACTGGTAGCTGAAGTTTACTGAACATGGGCTGCATGCCAGGCACTGTGGTTTGACCACAATTCTCTGAGGGGAGTTATCCCATTTTACAGAAGAGCAAACATGCTTAGAAAGGTTAAAAATCTTATCCAGGCTGGGCGCTGTGGCTCACGCCTATAATCCCAGCACTTTGTGAGGCCGAAGAGGGTGGATCACCTGAGGTCGGGAGTTTGACAACAGCCTGACCAACATGGAGAAACTCCATCTCTACTGAAAATACAAAATTACCTGGGCTTGGTGGTGCATGCCTGTTATCCCAGCTACTCAAGAGGTTGAGACAGGAGGATCGCTTGAATCTGGGAGGCAGAGGTTGCAGTGAGTGGAGATCACGCCATTGCACTTCAGCCTGGGCAACAAGAGCATGGTGGCAAGTGCCTGTAATTCCAGTTATTTCAGAGGCTGACACACGAGAATCACTTGAACCCGGGAGGCAGATGTTGCAGTAAGCAGAGATCACACCACTGCACTCCAGCCTGGGCAACAGAGCAAGACTCTGTCTCGAAAAAAAAAGATATGTTTTGTTATTATAAAAAAGCAGTTTATTAAAAAGAACACAGAGAGGGCGGGCACAGTGGCTCATGCCTGTAATTCCAGCACTTTGGGAGGCCGAGGTGGGCGGATCACGAGGTCAGGAGTTAAAGACCAGCCTGGCCAACATAGTGAAACCCTGTCTCTACTAAAAATACAAAAAATTAGCTGGGTGTGGTGGCAGGCACCCATAAACCCAGATACTTGAGAGGCTGAGGCAGGAGAAGGAATCACTTGAACCTGGGAGGCGAAGGTTGCAGTGAGCTGAGATCATGCCATTGCACTCCTGCCTGGGCAACAGTGCAAGACTCTGTTTAAAAACAAAAACAAAAACAAAAAAACAAAATACTGAGAGAGTTCTGGGAGCCTAGCCATGGACTTAGCCTTTCCATGTTGAAACTGCCGATTCTATTCCATAAGCTAAGCAAGAGACCCCATGAATCCCTGGGTGGCAGAACCAGAGACAAAGGCAGACAACTGGGAGGAACTAAACCATCTTTTTTTTTTTTTTTTTTTGAGACAGAGTCTCACTCTGTCACCCAGGCTGGAGTGCAATGGCGTGGTCTCGGCTCACTGCAACCTCCGCCTCCTGGGTTCAAGCAATTATCCTGCCTCAGCCTCCCGAGTAGCTGGGACTGCAGGTGCCTGTCACCACCCACAGCTAATTTTTGTATTTTTAGTAGAGACGGGGTTTCACCATATTAGCCAGGCTGGTCTTGAACTCCTGACCTCATTGTCTACCCGCCTTGGCCTCCCAAAGTGCTGGGATTACAAGCGTGAGCCACTGCACCCGGCCTAAACCGTCTCTTTAGGACAAACTCTGCTTGTTAAACTGAGCCTGGGGAGCCCCGGTGCCTGCTTGAAGGGATGTGGAAGCCAGTCTATGTGTTGAGGGAAACTGACCTGGCAGGGCACTCTCCCCCATTCAGTCAGAACTGCTCTACTTTGGCGTATTTATTTTTATATTTGGCTTTTATGTAAGACCCCTCCCAAAGAAACGAGGTGGCAGCGTCAGTGAGCAGTTGGGAGCACAAACTACTCTGTAATAGCTAGCTGTGTGATTTGGGAAAATCCCTCAACATGACTGGGCCTTCCACTACTCTCTTTAAAATGGGAACCTCACAGGATTACCGTGAAAATTTAGTGAGATAATGCCTGTAAAAAAGTATTTGGCCACGACACATGGCACATGGTAAGAAATTAATAAATATTGGTTGTGACTGTGATTATTATTATTTTAGAGGGTTCCATGGCTGACAATAGTTTGGAAACCAATAACTCAATCCATCAAATGTAGTATCACCCACAAGGGTGTTCCCACTCTGAAGGGGGACAACACAGTCTTTTCTGTCAAAAAGACTGGCCCTGATGGCTGGGATTTGACTCCGTTCCAGAGAATTTCTTAGTCAGATGGAAATAAAAGTAATAACTGGTGGCCAATCACTCCTTTCCCGGGCCCTCCCACCATCAGGTGGCCTCTCCCAGTTTGCTTACAGAGAGGCGAAGTCCACAAGTACCCTCCCTCTTATCTTTTTTTTTTTTTTTTTGAGATGGAGTCTCACTCTGTTGCCCAGGCTGGAGTGCAGTGGCGCAATCTCGGCTCACTGCAAGCTCTGCCTCCCGGGTTCATGCCATTCTCCTGCCTCAGCCTCCCGAGTAGCTGGGACTACAGGCACCCGCCACCATGCCTGGCTAATTTTTTTTTTTTTTTTTTTTTTTTTGTATTTTTAGTAGAGATGGGGTTTCACTGTGTTAGCCAGGATGGTCTCAATCTCCTGACCTCGTAATCTACCCGCCTCGGCCTCCCAAAGTGGTGGGATTACAGGTGTGAGCCACTGCGCCCGGCCACCCTCCTTATTCTGTAACAGGAAGATCTGGACACGGAGACCCTGTTCTATCTTGCTAATGCTGGAGCATCCTGAGAAGGCATCTTTCATCAGCATCCAGCGGCAAGTCTGCAGGATATAGCTGCTCAGGATCACCTCGATTTTCCGTGGCCGGCAGTGTAGGCTCACCGACCCCTGGACGGTTCTGCAGGAGGACAAAAGCCAGGGCAGGGGACTCCTGAGGCTCCTGGGATGATGCCATGGGAGGAGATTCAAGTTCTAATGTTGGGGGAGGAGATGTTTTTGGGATATTAGCCCAATTCTCAAACACTTCCTTAACCAAGGACTCTCCACCAGGCATGGTGGCTCATGTCTGTAATCCCAGCACTTTGGGAGGCTGAGGCAGGCGATCACCTGAGGTCAGGAGTTTGAGACCAGCCTGGCCAACATGGTGAAACCCAGTCTATACTGCATATACAAAACTTAGCCAGATGTGGTGGCGTGTGCCTGTAGTCCCAGCTACTCTGGAGGCTGAGGGTAGAGAATCGCTTGAACCCAGAGGCAGAGGTTGCAGTGAGCTGAGATTGTGCCACGCACTCCAGCCTGGGCGACAAAGCGAGACTCCATCTCAAAACAAAACAAAACAAAACAAAAAAACCAGGACTCTTCCTCACAGCCATATTTGTTGCCCTGTGGGACGCTGGTCCCTGGCCTTAGCTGATCCACTCAGAATCTCTTTCCCAGGAATTAGGAACTGGGCCTCAAAGGAGGCAGCATAAAGCTTGAGAGGTGAGGTGGGCTTCTGTCATGTGGGCTGGGAGGTGGGAGGGACAGAGTGGGTGCACGTGTGGAATGGGAGGAGCAAGACTGAGCAGAGAGAGAAGCAGCCCCCTGGTTCCTGCTACATTCCCAGTTCTAGTTCCAGTCCTTGGAGAACCTGGCTGGAGTCTGCCCTTGGCCTCCATGAAACACTGTTTTTCTTTAGCCCAGTTGATTTCTGTTATTTGTCTGGCAAGATTATTTTTTGAGATATTAATTTGTTTTTTTCTCTGTCATTTTCCTCCTATTCTAATCTGGAAGCCAGGCCTTGCAGTTTTTTCGAGGGGCCTAAACTGCTTGGAGTCAATGACTCAGTCTGGAGAAGTCTAAACTCATTAAAGAGAGCTCTGAGGGAAGGATGGGGACGCTTGAGAGCCTGGAGGGAGGGGCTTCAGAGGCTGCAGGTCCTCTTTCAGACTTTCCAGTTTCGTGAGCCAACAAAGTTTGTTTTATTTTGTTTCATGTTTTCTTTTATTTTCTTTATTCTTTTTTTTTTTTTTTTTTTTTTTTTTTTGGAGATGGGTCTCACTCTGTCACCCAGGCTGGAGTGCAATGCTGCAGTCTCGGCTCACTGCTACCTCCACCTCCTGGGCTCAAGTGATCTTCCCATCTCAGCCTCCTGAGTAGCTGGGACTCTAGGCATGCCACCATGCCTGGCTAATTTTTGTATTTTTTTGTAGAGATGGAGTTTTGCCATGTTGCTCAGGCTGGTCTCAAATTCCTGGAATCAAGCAATCCACCCACCTTGGCCTCCCAAAGTGCTGGGATTACAGGTGTGAGACACTGTGCCTAGCCTCATGTTTTCCTTCTTTTTTCTTTTGAGTAAGGGTCTCTCTGTCACCCAGGCTGAAGTGCAGTTGCATACTCTTGGCTCACTGCAGCCTGGAAGTCCTAGGCTCAAGTGATCCTCTCACCTGTCTTCCAAGTAGTTGGTACTACAGGTGCGTGCATCACACTGGCTAATTTTTATATTTTTGGTAGAGACAGAGTCTCCATATGTTGGTTAGGCTCATATTTTCAATTTTAAAAAAACATTTATGTATTTCACTCAAACCAATTAGAGTTGGGTTTCTGCTACTTGCAACACAAAGTATCCTAACTGATACATGCCAAATACCAGTGCTATCTGAGTGATGAATGAGAAGCTAATACTTAACCCTCCCCTCTTTTTGCATCTGCTTTCTTCTTACTTTCTATTGAATTTTGAATGAACTGCTTAAAAATTAGTAATTTAAAAGTAAAGTTAACTTTGGGAACCCAAGGCGGGAGGATCGCTTGCATCCAGGAGTTAAAGGGCAGGCTAGGCAACATGGGGAGATTCCCTTTCTAAAAAAAAAAAAAAAATTAAAATTAGCCAGGCATGGTGGCATGTACCTATAGTCCCACTTATTCAGAAGGCTGAGGTGGCAGGATCACTTGAGCCCCTGAGGTCGAGACTGCAGTGAGCTGTGATTGTGCCACTGCTCTCCAGCCTGGACCACAGAGCAAGACCCTGTCTCAAAAAAAAACAACCAAAAAACAAAAAACAAAAACAAAAAAAGGAAAACTGGATGGACACAGTGGCTCATGCCTGTAATCCCAGTACTTTGGAAGGCCCAGGCAGAAAGATTGCTTGAGGTCAGGAATTCGACACCAGCCTGGGCAATAGCAAGAGCCTTGTCCCTACAAACAAACAGAAAAAAGAAAATTAGCCAGGTGTAGTCCCCGCTACTAGGGAGGCTGAGGCAGGAGGACCACTTGAGCCCAGTAAGTTTGAGGCTACAGTGAGCTATAATCATTCCTATACACTCCAGCCTAAGTGACAGAGTAAGATCCTGTCCTAAAAGTAATAAAATAATAATGATAAAAAGTAAAACATAATGGAAATACCAACACAAAACACTTCTGGACTTGTTTTATTACTTTGAATTTAAATGTAATTTTCTTTCTTTTTTAAAAGTTTACTGTTTTTGGCAGGCATGTTTGGTCAGAGGGATGAGCTGTAACTTAAGAGCAGATGCTGCTGGGTGCGGTGGTTCATGCCTGTAATCCTAGCATTTTAGGAGCCTGAGGTGGCAGGATCACTTGAACCCAGGAGTTCAAGACCATCCTGAGCAACATAGTGAGACCCCATCTCTACAAAAAATTTTAAAAATTAACTGGATGTGGTGGCATGCACCTGTAGTTGCAGATACTCAGGTGGCTGAGGTGAGATGATTGCTTGAACCCAGCAGGTCCAAGCTGCAGTGATCTGTGATCACGCCACTGCACCCCAGCCTGGGCAACAGAGCAAGACTCTGTCTCAAAACAAAACAACAACAAAAAAGAGCAGATGCTTTATATTCATCAACATGTATTGTTGAGAGGAGAGGGGAGTTTGTCAGTCACATAACATTCTGCTGTTGCAGTCAATTGCAGTCAATCGTATATTGTGATACGAAGTGCCAAATAATATTAATAATAGCTGGTAGGTAAATACAGTCTTATCCCTAGCGAAAGAAAATGAGACCCAGTTCAAACCCAGTCTATCTCGCAGAGCCCATGGTCTTACCCACAGGGGGAAAGAAATAACACAAAAGGAAAAGCTGTCTCATTCTCAGTGTGTGAAAACTCAATGATGTATGTCATATTTTCTGTGGAGAGGCACATGCAGCATGTGCAAGTTGGCACATAACCCTGGTCTTACTGAGAGAGTCTGTTGAGGGAGTGACAACCCTCTAATGGGCCACCATCTGCCTCAGGGCTTGACTAAAAACCACCTGGATTGAACTTCTGCCTTGTACAGCCCTGCTTAGCTCCCCTGCTCTGCAATAGGTATCCCAAGGTGCTGCATGAACATTCCTTAGAATGAGGATTCTAGGGACAAATAACCTTAGGAAATGCATGCTATAATCTGCTGCTAGGAAGTCACAGGAAACAGAGGAATATTAAAGGCTCTGAAAAGTTCTGTAGTCAAGACACAATTTTGTTGAATCCGACATTTCCCAAATGTATTTGACAATAGAATCTTTTCTTTTTCTCTTTTTTGTTAAAGTGAAATGTCTATTGCAATCACATAGCACTGGTGTCCCAGGAAATACATTTTGGAAAACAATGACCCATAAGTTAAGCTCTGCTCGTTTTGCATGTAACAAAAGCTTCATCCCAAGGCAGGATTACCCAATAGACCAAAGCAGGAATGCCTAAGAAATGTTTTTTAAAGCACTTAATTTTTTTTTAAAAAGACACAATAGTCATTTTAGGAAAAGCAGAATTTTGTTAAGTATATTTTATTATATTTTATTAAAAATAGAGACGGGGTCGGGTGCAGTGGCTCACGCCTGTAATCCCAGCACTTTGGGAGGCTGAGGCAGGCGGATCACAAGGTCAAGAGATCGAGACCATCCTGGCCAATATGGTGAAATCCCATCTCTACTAAAAATACAAAAATTAGCTGGGCATGGTGGCACATGCCTGTAATCCCAGCTACTTGGGAGGCTAAGGCAGGAGAATCACTTGAACCAGGGAGTCGGAGGTTGCAGTGAGCCAAGATTACACCACTGCACTCCAGCTTGGCGACAGAATGACAGTCTGTCTCAAAAAAAAAGTAGAGATGGGATCCCACTAGGTTGCCCAGGCTGGTCTTGAGCTCCCACCCTCAAGTAATCCTCCTATCTCAGCCTCCCAAAGTGCTGGGATTACAGTCATGAGTCACTGTGCCCAGACTTGTCAAATTTAAATGCTTGGGGAAGAAGAGGTTAGAATTATTTCAACCATGAAGAACATATGTTTGGGGGATATTATCACCTTTTTGCTGTCCTAGACCCAACTTCAGGCCTGCCAGAGGATGGATCTGGGAGTTTGTGTGCCTGTCGGAGGCCCTGTGAACTCAGCCTTTCTGTAATATCTGCCACATTGACTTGCCCCAACACTCAGACTTTTGCCTTAGTTTTCCCACCTGGCCTTCCAGGCCTCCACTGGGGCTACAGTTCTTGTCTTTGGTGAAGCTTCTTCCCCCAAGAAAGTTTCGTCTCTGGACAGTAGCTAGAGTCCTGGGGGCTGGAGCTGAAAAATTGTGCACTCTATCCCATATGCCCAGCTGCCTGTCTTCCTGCCAGAAATTGCCTCTAGCCAGATGGACTCAGAAGATGCCAACGTCTTACCAAACTTCACTGGCCCTCTCATACCCTTTGGACCATTTAGGTCTTCACAGAGTTATGGTGTCCACTCTGGTCCCCCACCTCTTCTTTGTTTTACTCACATGAGTTCCTTAGACTTACCAGCATGGAAGTAGTCACTGTCATGGCACACATGAACTCCCCTGCTACCTGCATACTCATCCAAAGCACAGGCTCCAGCTCTGGGACCACTACTCTGGGTGTGTTTAGGGGAGGTTTGGCTGGCCCCAGTCATAGCAGAGGATTTTGTTGTTTCCCAGGACCTGGGGAGAAGCCCTGTGGAATGAGCAGCTGTCATCTCATGTGACTGGATTATAGTAGTGGCAACACTGGAGGTTGATTCTGCCACATGGGAAGGTGTCTGTGAGACTATGTTAATGATGCGTCCCAGACAACTTATTCATTGTAGAGGTGGTTGTTGGGGGTAAGGATGCAGCTGTAGTTTTTCCTTCCTGAGTCTCAGAGGTAGTTGTTCCAAGAAGAGTTGTCCTGAAAGTGTTTGCGTTTAGCAAGGTAGTGTGCATAACTTCGCTGGCTGTCATGGGTGAAGACTCTTTTATGCCAGTGGTTTTGTTCAGTGCTGTTGGGCATGTAGTTATAGCTGACTTCCCAGAGACAGTGGTTGCCATGGACCCAGATGATTGAACATGATGGCCTGGTGTGTTCTTTGCTGTTGGGGATGTAGTTATAGCTGACTTCCCAGAGACAGTGGGTGCCATAGACCTGGACAATTGAACATCACTGCCTGGTGTGTTCAGTGCTATTGAGGATGTAGTTGTAGCTGACTTCCCAGAGACAGTAGGTGCCATGGACTTGGATGATTGAGCATCACTGCCTGGTGTGGTCAGTGCTGTTGGGGATGTGATTGTGTCTGATTCCTGAGAGCCAGTGGACACTGATGATTGTATCCCATTGACTGTGGTGTTTGATGCTGATGGAGTTATAATTGGAGTTCCCTGATTCTGTTTTGGGGTCTCCACTGAAGTGGCTGTGCTGGATAAAGCTTTGGTTCTTGATGTCCCTCCCTGGTCCTTCAATGTAGAAGTCATCATGGAATTTGACAGCAGTGTACCCTTGGAGGTTGTGCCGATAGTTGTGTTTAATTTCTCTTCCTGAGTGTCTTGTATTGAAGTTGTCTGCTCAGTGGACCCAGTAGAGCTGCTGGTTTGTGGAGAGGTTGGAGGAGCAGCAGGTGTTGTGTGCTTCTGGGACTCAGACGTTGATGTCTTGTCAGTGGTTGGTGAACTGCTAAGTACAGCTGGAGAGACGTTGTCTTTCCCCTTGTTAAGTAGAGTTGAAGTTGTAGATGAACACAATATAATTTCCTCAGGTGCAGAGTCTTCTGTGGAGTGCATTGTTTCTGACACAGCTCCCTAGATTGTAACACTGCCTGTGAAAAAACAAATAAACAGAAGGTAATCTAGGCTGGGTATTGTGACTCATGCCTGTAATCCCAGCACTTTGGGAGACCAAGATGGGAGGAATACTTGAGGGCAGGAGTTTGAGACCAGCCTGCTCAAAATAGTGAGACCCCATCTAAGTAGAGAAAAATAAAAATTAAAAAGAAGAGTCCGGGTGTGGTGGTTCACGCCTGTAATCCCAGCACTTTGGGAGGCTGAGACGGGCGGATCACGAGGTCAGGAGTTCGAATCAGCCTGGCCAACATGGTGAAACCCCACCTCTACTAAAAAAAAAAAAAAGGAAAAATTAGCCAGGCATGGTGGCGCATGCCTGTAGTCCCAGCTACTTGGGAGGCTGAGGCAGGAGAATCACTTGAATCTGGGAGGCAGAGGTTGCAGTGAGCTGAGATCATACCACCGTGCTCCAGCCTGGGTGACAGAGCGAAACTCCATCTCAAAAAAAAAAAAAAAAAAAAGTTAAAAGAAGAGAAAGCAATCTACCTATTCCTTCCACCAAACCAGAGTTATTTTCAGACATTTTGACTTGCCAAATATTCTTATTCGGAGACTCCCTAAAAATAATATCAGGTAGGGCACAGTGGCTCATGCCTGTAATCTCAGCACTTTGGGAGGCTGAGGCGAGAGGATCGATTAAGCCCAGGAATCTAAGGTTATAGCGAGCTCTGATTGTGCCACTGCACTCCAGCCTGGATGACGAATTGAGACCCTGTCTCTAAAATAAAATTATATATATATATATAATATATACATAAAAATATTTATTATATATACATATATAAATGTTTATTATATGTAAGGTAGTGGGTGTTGATTTATATACGTATGTAAATCTTACCAGCTCACATTTATGTGCCAGCTCTATGCCAATAGATTTCAACAGATGTATACCAGGCAGAGAGAATTTTACTTGTGCGGGCAACTATGTCTCATTCCACTCAATGGCTACTCTAGACAGTGAAAGTCAGTAAAAGACAGAAATCTGTTATCTCAGTTGGTATTTGATTTCTTGATACCTTGTCTGATATTAGTTTCCTACTGCATTGAATATGATTCTAGTATTTAGAGATACGATTTTTTCTTTTTTTGAGACAGAGTCTCGCTCTGTCACCCAGGCTGGAGTGCAATGGTGTGATCTCGGCTCACTGCAAACTCCCCTTCACGGGTTCAAGCCATTCTCTTACCTTAGCATCCTGAGTAGCTGGGACTACAGACATCAGCCACTATGCCCGGCTAATTTTTGTATTTTTAGTACAGACAGGGTTTTACCATGTTGCCCAGGCTGGTCTCAAACTCCTGACTTCAAGTGATCTGCTTGCCTCAGCCTCCCAAAGTGCCGGGATTACAGGGGTGAGCCACTGCGCCCAGCCTAAAGATATGAATTTTTTTTTAACAATATGATCCCTAACTGCAAGCCAAGTGTTTCACTGAGTGAGATAGCCATCAAGGATCATTTTGATATCGTTCAACTGTCACCCTGCCCAGGTAAGGTGCTGCTCCAATGCACAAGCACATTAAATCCTTACAACCAACCTGAAAAAAAGGATTATTATTTCCATTTATCAGATGAAGAAACTGAGGCTCAGACAGGTGAAGACTTCTGTCCAAGGTCACACAGCCAGGAAGTGGTGCCACTGCATTTGAAACAAAGTCCATCAAACACCAGAACCCAATGCCTTCCCTACTACGCTGCACTGCCTTACAAAAACACAGCTTAATTCTCATGGCTGAGCCAGCTGCTCTCTCTAGAGAGAAAGGCCCAAATCGATTATATCAAGCTGGATTCCTTGGAAATCATCTTCTTTCCCCTGGGTAATGCACAGAAATAGGCCCATCACCTGATGTGCTGTTTTTGCATCCTTGGCAGTTTTCTTTCTTTCCCTTCCTTCCTTCCTTCCTTCCTTCCTTCCTTCCTTCCTTCCTTCCTTCCTTCCTTCCTTCCTTCCTTTCCCTCCCTTCCTTCCTTCCTTCCTTCCTTCCTTCCTTCCTTCCTTCCTTCCTTCCTTCCTTCCTTCCTTTTCCTTCCTTCCTTCCTTCCTTCCTTCCTTCCTTCCTTCCTTCCTTCCTTCCTTTCTTTCTTTCTTTCTTTCTTTCTTTCTTTCTTTCTTTCTTCTTTTTCTTTCTCTCTCTTTCTTTCTTTTTTTTTTTTTTTCAGCCTCACTGTGTCACCCAGGCTGGAGTGCAGTGGTATCATCTTGGCTCACTGCAACTTTCGCATCCTGGGTTCAAGTGATTCTTCTGCCTCAGCCTCCCAAGTAGCTGGGAGAACTGGCGCGTGCCACCATGTTCTGCTAATTTTTGTGTTTTTAGTAGAGATGGGTTTTTGCCATGTTGGCCAGGCTGGTCTCGAACTCATGGCCTCAAATGATCCACCTATAATCCCTCCCAAAGTGCTGGGATTATAGGCGTGAGCCACTGTGTCCAGCCTCTTGGCAGTTTTCAAAAGGCTAATTCAGAAAATCAGAGGCTGGCCAGGCTTGGTGGTTTACGCCTGTAATCCCAGGATTTTGGGAGGCTGAGATGGGAGGATCACCCGAGGTCAGGAGTTCGAGACCAGCTTGACCAACATGATGAAACCCCGTCTTTACAAAAAGCACAAAATTAGACAGGCGTGGTGACACACACCTGTAATTCCAGCAACTTGGAAGGCTGAGATAGGAGAATTGCTTGAACCTGGGAGGCAGCAGTTGCAGTGAGCCAAGATCATGCCATTGCACTCCAGCCTGGGCAACAAGAGTGAAACTCAGTCTAAAAAAAAAAAAAAAAAAAGAAAATTGGAAGTGACCCAGCCAAGTAGCAGGCTCAGTCTTTGTCCTTCCCATCACTTAATTCTGAAGATGCACCAACCCTTGTCCCCAACCCTGTGGGGACAGATCCTTTCTGGCACCATCCACACCCTCACATTTTTTTAGAGACAGGGTCTCAGTCGCTCAGGCTGGAGTGCAGTGGTGCAATCATGGCTCACTGCAGCCTCAAACTCCTGGGCTCACGTGATCCTCCTGCCTCAGCCTCCAGAGTAGCTGGGACTACAGGTGCGCACCACCACACTCGACTAACATTTTTCTTTTTATTATTTATTTATTTGAGACGCAGTCTCACTCTGTCACCAGGCTGGAGTACAGTGGTGCGATCTCAGCTCACTGCAACCTCTGCCTCCTGGGTTCAAGCAATTTTCCTGCCTCAGCCTCCTGTGTAGCCAGGACTACAGGTATGCGCCACCACACCCAGCTGATTTTTTTTTTTTTTTTAAGACAGAGTCTCACTCTGTCACCAGGCTGGAGTGCGGTAGCACAATCTCAGCTCACTGCAACCTCCACCTCCTGGGTTCAAGTGATTCTCCCGCCTTCACCTCTCAAGTAGCTAGAACTATAGGCGCATGCCACCACCCAGCTGATTTTTTTCTTGTCTCTCTTTTTTCCTTTTTTTTTTTTTTTTGAAGACAGAGTGTCCTGCCTCAGCCTCCTGAGTAGCTGGGACTACAGGTACGTGCCACTATGCCCAACTAATTTTTTTAAATTTTTTTAGTAGAGACGGGTTTTCACCATGTTGGCCGGGATGGTCTCGATCTTTTGACCTCGTGATCCGCCCCCCTCAGCCTCCCAAAGTGTTGGGATTGCAGGCGTGAGCCACTGCACCCAGTCTTGTTTTTATTTTTTGTAGAGATGAGGTCTCACTGTGTTACCCAGAATGCTCTCAAACTCCTGGCCTCAAGCAATCCTCCTGCCTTGGCCTCTAAAAGTGCTGGGATTGTAAGCATGAGCCACCTTTCCTGGTCCCACACCCACTTTCTTCTAGCCCTGAGCAGAGCTAAGGGATTGCAACAGGGCAGGGGAACTGGCAAGGATGCTTGGAAAGGGTAGGGGGATGTAGGCTCTAGACCTGGCTCTATTACTGGCTTGCTGGGTGACGCTGGGGAAGGTCTCACCTCTCCCTCAGCCTTCATGTTCCTCTCAGCATAATGAGGACCTGGCTTAATGTGGAGGAGCCTTCTAAACTCTAGTCATCTGTGGGGTCCGTTTGCAACAAAGATCTAGTTTGAACTGAACCTATATGTCTTGCTATAGGGGTCTCAAGTTTTTATTTGCAGAGAGGGATGTTTCCACTGAATCTGACTTTATGTTTTTTCCATGTAGTTAATCAATTATCCCTGCCCCCTTATAGAAAAGTCCATATTTCCCTCAACCAATTCCACATTATCTTACTGTTACTTTATAGTAAGCCTCAATATTTGGTAAGGTAAGTCTCCCATCTCGGGTTTCAAAATTATCTTGACAGGCTGTGCACGGTGGCTCACACCTGTAATCCCAGCACTTTGGTAAGCCGAGGTGGGTGGATCACTTGAGGTCAGGAGTTCAAGACCAGCCTGACCAACATGGTGAAACCCCATCTCTACTAAATACAAAAAATTAGCTGGGCACAGTGGCACATGCCTGTGCTCCCAGCTACTCAGGAGTCTGAGGCAGAAGAATTGCTTGAACCTGGGAGGCGGAAATTGCAGTGAGCCAAGATCGCGCCATTGCACTCCACCCTGGGCAACAAGAACAAAACTCCATCTCAAAAAAGAAAAATAAAAATTACCTTGACTATCCTTGGCCTTTTGTTCTTCCTTACATATGTTAGGATCAGCTTAACAATTTCTGCAAGCAACCTGTTGGAATTGTGATTGGAGGTGCCCTGCAATTATAGATTCAGTGTGGATTGACATCTTTCTGATATTGAGGTTTCCTGCCCAGAGAAGCTCCCTTGAGAAGTGTGACCTGGGCTCTGGAGTCAGACCTGGGTTAGCATCTCAGTTTTGTAATGGAGAATAAGTCCCCCACAGGGACAGGGGAACATAGAAATCACTTCGTGTCTCTGAGTCTCAGTTTCCTCAATTGTGAAACAGGGATGACAGTACTGCCTACTTCACTGATGGTCATGAGGATGAAATACTGTGTGTGAAGCACTTAGCACCGTGCTTAGCACCTAATAACTACTCAATGAGTAGACCTGCTATTGGGAATGATTATCCCCTGCTGCTCCTCTCATCAGAATTGGTGTCTGCTTCCTGGACAGTTTGCCAAGGATGCTCCTATCCCTGGTAAAAGTTATGGATTCATAGGAGTCCCCAGAGGTCCACTGATTGTAGCTGATGGGAAACCCATCAGGTGAGACCATAGGGGTGATGAGACCCACAATTTCCAGCCACCTCCCAATATCTTCCCCCATACTGTCCTAGGAGCTCAGAATCCAGGGCTGCACTCCTAACTCAGGCTCAGTAAGGCATGGGGAGTGGCAGTTGCTCTTTGCTGCAGTAGGGAAGGGGAAGGGAGTATGCCTTCCTAGGTCCTCAGTTCCAGGCCAGTTTGGGAAGGAACTAGCCTGCTGACACTCCAGGCTATTAGGTTGGCCAGGATGGGAAAGACAAAGGCAGAGACGATGAGATAACGAACAAGATGAAGGGAGTAGATAGACAAAATAGCATCCTGGAAGAGAGATGGTCAAGGCCAGGAACTCCATGGAGGTCATCCTGCCATGCTCCTGCCTCTAAGCTCATGGATGCTCCAAATCTTTCAGACAATTAGGGGTAAAGGATAGCCATGCTCAAACTGTTAGCTTCTCCTGAAGACACCATCTGATCTGCCACCTTCTTCCCTCTCTGGCCAGCAAGAAGAAGGGCTGAGAGAGCCCCCAGAGAAGGATGGGTGTAAAGATTGTGTAGATACTCACCAGGCAGGTTAAGGGCGCCATCCCCAGTAAGTAGCAACAGCAGCAGCAAAAGCCTCTGGGTGCCCTTATCTGTGCTGCTGATGGTCCTGGAGGGTGCCGGGAAGAAGTCCTGGCTTGAACAGGGGAATAGATTAACGGCTCCAAGACAGTAAGGCACTGCTGGCTCTGGTGCTGCCTCTTATCTGTCTGCTGAGTGGCTTTTCAGAGCTGGAACCAGTGCTGATGGGAGGAGGATGGGGGGTAGGGTTTCCCATCAGCTGCAATCAGTGGACCTCTGGGGACTCCCGTTCCAACTGGTGGATATCGCCACGGCCCGTAAGTGTCAGGCTTCGCTGAACAGCAGGCAGATGTCCAGGCCTTCTAGGCTATCCCCGCACACCTGCATCCCAGGGACATAGCTGATCCCATTGGTCTTCCACTTCCTGGGATAAGAGGGTATTGTTTGATTTTAGAGATGGAGATCAATCTCACCCTCTCCCAATTGCACAGATGGGGAAAACAAGGCCAAGTGACCCACTGAAGGACCGGAACCTAGGTTTCCTGTCCTCTAAGGCAGCTCTTTCTATTGCCCATAATTGCCACAGTTTTCTGACTGTCCCCAGATTGCATACCTGCTGAGGCTCTCAAAGGCCTTGAGTATGAAGATCCCAAATAGGCTTCACGGGTCCTAAGTTCCCTATCAGACTTCATTCACCGGACCCACAAAATCCTCCTCTCCTCCAGGAAGCTGCCAAGTCCCACACTTTAACCAGTCACTCTCCATTGCCCTGGGATGGAGCTGCCTGTACTTGTGTGACTTGGTGATTGGTGATCCCATCAGACAAGGGCTCCCCAGAGTGAGGACCAGTCTCCATCTTCAGACAGGGAGAGAGCAGGTAAGGCCATCTCCTTCATCAGACAGGGGCTCCCTCCCATGAGGACCAGACTTTCCTCCGCAAAGCTTAGGACCCTGAGGGCAAAGGTTATATCTCTACAATTAAGTCAGAAATTTTTAGGGGTGCAATTCTCCCTCCCATTAGACTGGAGGCTCTTCAGGGCAGTCTGTGACTCTCCCACCAGACAAATGGGATTTTGAGGGGCAAAATCTGTCTTCCCTATCAGACCCGGGCAAGTACCCCAAGGAGTTGGTGATCCACCAGTCAGAGACATTAATTCCAACACAAAACTTTATTGTCAACACACAGATGTCTGGACCCACTGGCCTTGCCTTTCTCTTCTTGGTGCTGGGGCCCACTGAGGCCCCCCACCACCTCTGGGCAAGAGCAGGGGGCCAGGGATCCCCATCCTTAGGTCAAATCCTGGCTGCGTTGGCCAGCACCCCCTTCTGTGCTCATCCTTGCTGCTAGAGTTTCCACTCTCATCATCCAGCATCATTCTCTGTCCTGGCTCCTCTGGACCTGGGGCTCACAGGCACCAGCCCTGCAGGTGCTGCCACCTTCACAGCCCCCGGCCTCTGCCCAGGTGTAAGGGAGAGGATGGGCTCTGGCCAGGCTCTGCCAAGCCACACTAAGGACACAGGAAGACACAGCGGCTGGGTGTGTGTGTGCAGGCCCCTTGGCTCCCATCCTGGCCTCTCAATGGCTGTTCTTGCGTTTTTTAAGGAGTATTTGTGAGCTAGAGTCATGAACCTGCAAACCAAGAGGACTTCTTGTTAATCCCCCTCCCCTGATATGGCAGACTCCCTTACTCACCTCCTCCAGTCTCACCAGCTTCCTCAGTCAGGTCTCCCAGGAAGTTCTTCATAGGTCTAACTTGAGCCTACCTAGTATCCCCTCTGAGTTTGGGAGCCCAGGGTGTATCCCACGCAGATGGTGTCGGGGTAGAAAAAGAAACTAAGTAACATGGGTGTGTGCCTTTTTCTCTCCAGGAGCTCTGGAGGCAGCTGGTTTTATGCACCTTAGATAGGATCCTGGGGTCCTGTGCCCACAGTATACTTACAGCCTAAGTGTCTGCCACTAGGCAGGCACTGAGCTGGCTCATGCCACACACACTAAGAAAGGGTAGGTTTGAAGGTGCTAGAGATGAAACTGGCTGGAAGGGTGGAGCCACTCCAAGAAGGAAAGTACAAAACCTAACCAGATAGGCAGTGACAGTTGGGGTAGGTGGAAATTTAAGAGGCAGACAACCAGGCGCGGTGGCTCACGCCTGTAATCCCAGCACTTTGGGAGGCTGAGGAGGGTGGATCATGAGGTCAGGAGTTCAAGACCAGCCTGGTCAAGATGGTGAAACCCTGTCTCTACTAAAACTACAAAAATTAGCCAGGTGCCGTGGCAGGTGCATGTAATCCCAGCTACTTGGGAGGCTGAGGCAGGAGAATCGCCTGAACCCAGGCGGCAGAGATTGCAGTGAACTGAGATCACGCCACTGCATTCCAGCCTGGGCGATGGAGTGAGATTCCATCTCAAAAAAAAAAAAAAAGAAAAGAAAAGAAAAAAGAAAAAAAAAGTGGGGTGGTGGTGGTGAGGGGGACCAGATCTTGGAATAGACAGAAATTTTGACAAATGGTCCAGAGGCCCGGCTGGGCATTTGCACCTGGGTGGAGTGTCAGGGCGAGTACTGATTGGGTAGGAGAAGGAAGGCACACCTTTTCCATGTTAACGAGCGCACTGAGCAAGTCTCGGTGTTGAGACATCTGGCGGACGTCCTTGGATGACGTAGTCTCCAATGACCCGCTCGTGGAAGACTGCCTTTGCATCACCTCTGCCTCCTGCTCCTGGTTGAAGCGGATTGCTCGCACCTCCTCCACAATCCTGGGGGTGGAGCAGTGAGTGCCTTTCAGAAGGCTGCAGGGGAGGGAAGCAGCCCTCCCACCTCTTCCCTGGCGTCACCCCCGCTTCGCTCTCCCACACAGCCCTGACAGAGACCGAGGCCAAGCTATGCCCTTGTGTGAGATGGGAGGAAATCGGAGTCTGGATTCCAGCTCCTCCACCAATAGGGTGGGGGACTTCTCTAGGGCCCAGAGTCTGCCTTCTAAAATGTTGAGGGTGTGAGACCAAAAGACTCTGACACTCCACCCAGCCTTGACTCACATGACTTGGGGGCACCCCCAGTACCCTCCCCTACATGTTGAGTTCATCTCTGATCTCCTTGTACTGCCTCAGGTTCTCCTGTATTGCCTCAAGCACCAAGCAAAAGTTGTCACACGTGTTTTCTGAGAGGTTTGACAGGGGGCCTCCCACAAGGGGTTCCTGGGGGAAACCAGATTTCTCCGAGCGGGCGACCACACAGTGCACCAGTGGCAGCTGGTCATTCTCCTCCTCTTCCTCTGCGCCTGTCTGGGAATCGGGAGATGGAGAGGGGTCAGGACAGCTCAGGCAGGCGCGCCCCTGGCACTCCTTTCCTGCTTGGCTTCAGGATGAGTCTCTTAGGATCCCAGGGTTCTAAGGCCTTCATTTCAGCTCTCACCAGTCTTAGCCTTACTGTCTTGCTGGAGGAACCCAACTTTAAATGCACATGCCCTTCCCCCACTTCTTTAAAAATTCTCACCCCTTGTCAAAATTTAGCCCTGACCCAGATTTCAACCCTGATAAACCCTACCCAGCAAATTTATAAAGCTCTGCCTACCCTCAAGCCCAGGCCTCCAGCACTCCACTTTTTTAGAAGTACTCCACTCCTTTCCCCAACCTTATGGAAGTACTACCCTGAATGAATAATAAGGTAGCTAACATTTATTGAGTGCCTACTATGCACCAAGCAGTGTTCATTTACCCATGAACCCTCATAAAATAACCCTATGAGTTAAGTACTATTATTATTCCCATTTTACAGAAGAAAAAAATTGAGGCTTAGATGGGTAAATGCCCCAAGGTCACCCAGCTGCTCAGTTTTGATTTGCCATAGAAATCTAACATCTAGAAAATCCACACCCCTCAGAAGCCCCAGTGGGTGGGTGGGTGGGCACTCAAGATGGGGGACTGCTGCCTCCAGGCCTCCAACTTGGCTTTCTCCAGGCCCTTGATTATGCAAGCACACACATACATGCACATATGTTCAAGTCTGCTCTCATACACACCCCTTTTCCTCCCTTCTGCCCTCCCCATCCCACACACCTCACTAAAGGTTATTCGTTGCTGTTGTCCCTGCTCTTCTGCCTTCATCATTTGCTCCAGGTTGGTGGTCACCACGATGACGAACAGGTTGATGCCAATGAAGGCACCGATGGTGATGAAGATGGTAAAGTAGATGGCACCCCCAATCTCCATTGCATATTCCCTCTTCTCTGTCCTGCAGATGGCAGGCAGGGGCCCCATCATTTCCCTGGCCCTTCGAGCCTGAGTTTCCTTATCTTTGAAATGGGAAAATCATCCCAAGGCCTACTAGGACTTCTGCCTGTGTCACTGCTGTTGTGCAGATCTCATTCCCTACTCCTGTCTCAATAGCTGCTCTCTACTAAGCACCTGCTGTGCTGCCAGACAGTGGGCTGATTCTCTAACCAACCCTGCAAGGTGGGGACGTGCACATCAACACTATTAAGTTTAATCTATTAGCTACACTCCTTTTTTTTTTTGAGACGGAGTCTCGCTCTGTTGCCCAGGCTGGAGTGAAGTGGCGCGATCTCGGCTCACTGCAAGCTCCACCTCCCGGGTTCATGCCGTTCTCCCGCCTCAGCCTCCCAGGTAGCTGGGACTACAGGTGCTTGCCACCATGCCGAGCTAATTTTTTTTTTTTTTTTTTTGAGACGGAGTCTCACTCTGTCACCCAGGCTGGAGTGCAGTGGTGCGATATCAGCTCACTGCAACCTCCGCCTCCCAGGTTCAAGCAATTCTCTTGCCTCAGCCTCCTGAGTAGCTGGGATTACAGGTCCCCCCCCTGCCTGGCTAATTTTTGTATACTTAGTAGAGATGGGGTTCACCTTTTTGGCCAGGCTGGTCTTGAATTCCTGACCTTGTGATCCACCCGCCTCAGCCTCCCAAAGTGCTGGGATTACAGGTGTGAGCCACTGCACTTTGTTTTTGTATTTTTAGTAGAGATGGGGTTTCACTGTGTTAACCAGGATGGTCTTGATCTCCTGACCTCATGATCTGCCCACCTTGGCCTCCCAAAGTATTGGGATTACAGGCGTGAGCCACCATGTCCAGCCAGCCTGAATTTTTTTTTTTTTTTTAGACAGTCTTGCTCTATTGCCCAGGCTGGAGTGCAGTGGAGTGATCTGGGCTCACTGCAAGCTCTGCCTCCTGGATTCATGCCATTCTCCTGCCTCAGCCTCCCGAGCAGCTGGGACCACAGGTGCCTGCCACCACACCTGGCTAATTTTTTGTATTTTTAGTAGAGACGAGGTTTCTCCGTGTTAGCCAGGATGGTTTCGATCTCCTGACCTCATGATCCACCCGCCTCGACCTCCCAAAGTGCTGGGATTACAGGCGTGAGCCACCGCGCCCAGCCCCAGCCAGCCTGATTTTTATCCATTATCTACGTCATAATGGAGAATGACCGTAGAAGCCCTTTATCTACTGGGCTTCTATACTCACATGTAGAAGATAAAAAGAAATCAGTTAAGGGGGTCCCACTTTCTGGAGTAAACTGGAAAGAAATAGGGCTTAGACTTAATGGAAAAGAGCTAAAGAACAGAACACAAAAATGAATGTGGGCAATGGGTTTAAGAATGAATAAAATGAGACCTGAAGTTCCCAGGAGTTCAGGCAGTTTGGTGGGCTCCAAGGTGGGCTGGGAGGTTGCTCTGTAACCTGAGGCATAACTACAGACCTGCTCCCCTATCCAAGGCCAACTACCCAGCTGGTTAGCTGAGGTTAGCTGAGGTCCCCACAAAAGGGTTGGAATAGGACTCTGAATGTATGGAGATTCAAGGGCGACAAGGCTTGAGGTACCACACGCCCAGGTATTTCCTTTTCCTCTGTTTAAAGACCTGGGAACTCCTGCTTCCACTGGGCCATCCTCATCCCAGTCCCTGGAGCTCCCACTCTCAGGGAGAGCCCTTACACCCTACCGGCTTCCCTGCCCCATAGGTGGGTTGGCACTCACTGGAAGTCACTGTAGATGTCCACCCAGCCATCCTGGGTGATGCAGATGAAGAGGGTGTACAGCGCAACCTGTATGTTCCGGAAATGCTTGGGCACGAATGCACCAAAGAGTGTTACCCCAAACACTGAAAAAACCTGTCAGAGAGAACAGAGCCCCACCCCGACTTCACCAAAGGACCTGGAAATAGGACACGCGAATGTCATGCAAATGAACGCTACCAAGGAAATCACAGGGATTCAGGCCCACGGGCCTCTCTGCTCGTCCAGACACCCCTCTATTCGCAATGACCCAAGGGCCCTATTCAGGGAAGGGAAACAGATGGGGGTGGGGGCAGGCACTGACCAGCATGAAGAAGAGGATGAGGACCATGATATTGGCCATGTCAGGCACCGACTGCAGGATGACACGGATGATCCGGGCCAGGGGCTCCACCGCCATGCACACATGCACCAGACGAAGCGCCCTGTGGCAGAGCCTCTCAGGGGTGCCCCTAGGACCTTCCCAGCCCCCTCCCTCCTCATTACCCCCACCAGCTGCCCAGAGAGGCAAAGCTGATCTCCATCTGGTCGTTATCCCCCCAGCTCATTCCTGGGTTCCAGATAGGTTCCCCTCATTTCTCCAGAGCTCCCAGCTCACCTGAGAGTATAGTTGATGGAGGGGATATTGATTTCATTAATGAAGAACCGCAAGAGCAAGATAAAGACGATAATGAAGTTGAGGATGTTCCAGCCGTCCTGGGGAGTAGGCCAGTCCCAGTGGGGTCTGTCAGGCCCAGCCTGTGGGGGCATCCTAGGTCTGCCCTCCCCACATCCCAAGGATGAGTGCTCAATGTCCCTCTCAGAGCAGGGCCAGTCAGCTGCCATCCACTGCTGTTACCCTGCCGCCCCCCAAACATGCCACAAAACACACGTGTACTCTCTGTCCCATACATGTGTCAAAAGCCAAATGCAGTCTCAGAGACACAGCAAAGACCCTTACAGATACACAGCTGGTCCCTAAGCTGAGTGCCCACCTTGGCTAAAGCATGTGCAAAACAGCCTTGCCCTACAGTTAGGTAACCTGAAAACACTTGGCTGTTCCTGTCTTTGGGTGACACACACTACAATTAATAATAAAATGAAAATGGATACTAGTAAAAACATAAGGAATACTGCTTCAGTAGCCAGTTCTGAGGTGAGATAACTCTCACAGCACAAGAAAGGAAGACAGGCGGGCCGGGCACGGTGGCTCATCCCTGTAATCCCAGCACTTTGGGAGTCTGAGGCAGGTGATCACGATGTCAGGAGTTGGAGACCAGCCTGGCCAACATGGTAAAATTCCATCTCTACTAAAAATACAAAAATTATCTGGGCGTGGTGGCACGTGCCTATAGTCCCAGCTACTCGGGAGGCTGAGGCAGGAGAGTTGCTTTAACCTGGGAGGCAGAGGTTGTAGCGAGCCAAGATCGCGCCACTGCATTCCAGTCTGGGTGACAGGGCGATAATCAAAAAAAGAGAAAGAGAGAGAGAGAGAGAGAGACAGAAAGAAAGAAGGAAAGAAAGGAAGAAAAAGAAAGAAAGAAGGAAAGAAAGAAAGAAAGAAAGAAAGAAAGAAAGAAAGAAAGAAAGAAAGAAGGAAGGAAGGAAGGAAGGAAGGAAGGAAGGAAGGAAGGAAGGAAGGAAGGAAGGAAGGAAAGAAAGAAAGAAAGAAAGAAAGAAAGAAAGAAAGAAAGAGAAAGAGAGAAAGAAAGAGAGAGGAGGGAGGAAGGGAAGGAAGGAAGGAAGGAAGGAAGGAAGGAAGGAAAAGATAAGAAAGAAAGAAAGAAAGAAAGAAAGAAAGAAAGAAAGAAAGAAAGAAAGAAAGAAAGAGAAAGAAAGAGAGAAAGAAAGAGGAGGGAGGAAGGGAAGGGAAGGAAGGAAGGAAGGAAGGAAGGAAGGAAAAGATAAGAAAGAAAGAAAGAAAAAGAAAGAAAGAAAGAAAGAAAGAAAGAAAGAGAAAGAAAGAAAAGAAAGAAAGAAAGAAAGAAAGAAAGAAAGAAAGAAAGAAAGAAAGAAAGAAAGAAAGAAAGAAAGAAAGAAAGAAAGAAAGAAAGAAAGAAAGAAAGAAAGAAAGAAAGAAAGGCAGGCACAGTTTGCAAGCCCTTTGTCCAATAAGGCACTTACACAGGAATGAGGTGGGGAGGAGGAGGAAACTCACAGGTATGAAAAATCTGAACAAGGATCACACTGCTAGAAATCTGATCCGCAGATACTCTGGTTAAGGTACAAAATGACAATTTGTATAAGGTTGAGAATAACCAACATGCCAGGTGCAGTGGTGCAAGTCTGTAATTCCAGCACCTTGGGAGACTGAGGCAGGAGGATTGCTTGAGCTCAGGTGTTCCAGACCAGCCTGGACAATATGGTGAAACCCTGTCTCTACAAAAAAATATAAAAATTAGCCGGGCGCGGTGGCTCACGCCTGTAATCCCAGCACTTTGGGAGGCCAAGGTGGGTGGATCACGAGGTCAGGAGATCGAGACCATCCTGGCTAACACAGTGAAACCCCGTCTCTACTAAAAATACAAAAAAACTAGCCGGGCGTGGTGGTGCATGCCTGTAGTCCCAGCTACTTGGAGGCTGAGGCAGGAGAGTGGCCTGAACCCAGGAGGCGGAGCTTGCAGTGAGCCAAGATGGTACCACTGCACTCCAGCCTGGGAGACAAAGCGAGACTCCGTCTCAAAAAAAAAAAAAAAAAAAAAAATTGTGTGTATATATATATATATATATATATATATATATATATATATATATATATAAATATAAATTAGCCAGGGGTGTTGGCATGTGCCTGTGTAGTCCCAGCTACTTGCAGGGCTGAGGTGGGAGGATCACTTAAGCCCAAGAGGTCGAGGCTGCAGTGAGCCTAAATAGTGTCATTGTACTCCAGCCTGGGCAACAAGGGTGACACTGTCTCAAAAAAAAAAAAGGTAAAGAAAACCAATGTGTCCAATGATCAGAAGAGACTGACTGGGTAAATGATGTTACGTTAAATTCCATTAAATCAATAGAATACTATGTAGCTATAAAAAAGAAAAATGAGGCCAGGTATGGTGACCTTTGCCTGTAATCCTGGTGCTCTGAGAGGCTGGTGGAGGAGGATCACTTGAGGCCAAGAGTTTGAGCCCAGCCTGGAAAACATAGCAAGACCTCATCTCTACAGAAAAAAAAAAAAAAAAAAAGAAAGAAAGAAAGAAAAATGAGAAAGATCTCTATGTACTGATGTAGAAAGATTGTCAGGATCCATGATCCATTCAGTGACAAAAGTAAAGTGCAGAATAATGTTTATGCTATGTTACTGTTAGGAAAGGGAAGATTGAGAGTATATACATACTTGCTGATTATTGTAAAAATAAATACTGGGAGGATGCTATAGTTTGAATGCTTATCCCCTCCAAATCTCATGTTGAAATCTGATGTTCAGTGTCAGAGGTGGGACCTAATGGGAGGTGGTTGGGTCATGAATGGCTTGGTGCCATCCTGAAGGTAATGAGTGAGTTCCCTCAAGAGCTGCTTGTTAAAAAGAGGCTGGCATGGGCCAGGTGTGGTGGCTCATGCCTGTAATCCCAGTACTTTGGGAGGCCGAGGAGGGCGGATCACGAGGTCAGGAGATTGAGACCATCCTGACTAACACGGTGAAATACAAAAAATTAGCCAGGCATGGTGGCGGGCGCCTGTAGTTCCAGCTACTTGGGAGGCTGAGGCAGGAGAATGGTGTGAACCCGGGGAGGTGGGGCTTGCAGTGAACTGAGATCGCGTCACTGCACTCCAGCCTGGGTGACAGAGTAAGACTCTGTCTCAAAAAAAAAAAAAAAAAAAAAAGGGCCCGGCATCTCCCCTCACTCTCTCTTTTGTTTCCTCTCTCACCATGTGATCTGCACATGCTTCACCTTCTGTCATGAGTGGAAGCAGCCTGAAGCCCTCACCAGAAGCAGATGTTGGCACCATGCTTCTCACACAGCCTGCAGAACTGAGAGTCAAATACAACTCCTTTCTTTATAAGTTATTCAACCTTGGGTATTCCTTTATAGCAACACTAAATGGACGAAGACAATAAAAAAGAGACTACAAATATAAAAACTATAATGATAGTGGTGGGAGAAAGGGGATGAGGGGACAAGAGAGAAGCAATAATTCTATATGTACCTTTCAATATAGTTTTTACCAGCATATATCTGCATTAAATATTCAAAAAGAAAACTTTTTTTGGAAAGAGAATCTCACTCTGTCGCCCAGACTGGAGTGCAGTGGTGCAATCTCAGCTCACTGCAACCTCCGCCTCCCGGGATCAAGCGGTTCTCCTGCCTCGGCCTCTAAGTAGCTGGGATTACAGGCGCCCGCCACCATGCCCAGCTAGTTTTTGTATTTTTAGTACAGACGAGGTTTCACCATGTT
The DNA here is from genome assembly GCF_047675955.1 of Chlorocebus sabaeus. Lineage (NCBI taxonomy): Eukaryota > Metazoa > Chordata > Mammalia > Primates > Cercopithecidae > Chlorocebus > Chlorocebus sabaeus. The sequence continues at coordinate 110,920,573 of NC_132923.1, forward strand.
GGCCAGTCTGTCTCAAACTCCTAGCCTCAAGTGATCTTCTTACCTCGGCCTCCCAAAGTGTTGGGATTACAGGCATGAGCCACTGCAGCCAACAAGAAAACTATATTTAATGGGAAAAAAAGTTCTTAAATGTATTGGGGACCCAATAAGCACAAGTCCTGCTGGCCTCTCGTACTGAGTCTGCACCTTCACATGCATAAGGAGATACAAGCCTGCCTGTCTGCAGATCCACCCGTAGATCCATTCAGTATGTAGCTCCTGTTGTGTGCCATACCCAGATCAGTTCCTGAGAATATAGGATGCCTGCCCTGTTGGGCTCACAGACTATTCTGAGGGAGATGGATAAACAGCAAATTTTAACTCCATGAAAAAAAAATAGTAATAATAAGTGCATAGCATCATGGAGACACAAAGTAGCGCCTAACCTATCCTGGGAGAGACAGGAAGACTTCCTGGAAGAGAAGACATCTGAACGAGTCTGTAAGTAGGAGTAAAGCAAGTGAATAGGGAAAATCAGATTTTGTAACATGTGAAAATTACATGAAATTCCAATTTGGGTGTCCATGAACACAGCCATGCCCACTTCATTTATGTGCGGTCCATGGTTGCTTTTGTTCTGCCACAGCAGAGGTGAGTCATTGTAACAGAGACTGTACAGCTGTGAAGCTTAAAATCTTTTTTATCCGGCCCATTACAGAAAAAGTGTTGCTGATCCCTGCTGACCTCTGTAAATTAAGGTAGATCCTCTCAGCCCCATTTCTCAGATAAGGAAGTCAGGTTTGTCTAAGACTACAGAGCTGGGGAAAGCTGGAGCAGGGATTGGAATTGGAGCCCAGGCAGGCTGCACTTCTAGTACCAGTTACTTTCTGCCACATCATACACATCTCAGAACTAACACACTCTGTTTATACACATACTCACACCCTCAGTTTGTAGGGCCAGGAGTACAGGGGCAGACTGGGTGGTGTGCAGTCCCCAGGGAAGAGTATGGGCAAAGGGCTCCAGATCTCACCTTCCAGAAAATCCAGAAGCCATTGAGCCAGCCGAGGAGAACCTCACACATAAGAATGGTCAGCACAATGTCATCTATAGTAGAGAACAACTCATAGTGTTTCTACATGGAAGACAGAGATAAAAGAGGGGCAGAGAGGTCAGTGGAGCAGGGCCTGGGCAAGCCGGCAGGGAGAGGATGTATGTAGGGGAGGGAAGGCCCGTATCACTACTGCTCTTGGTCCTCAGCATCTTTGTCACTTCCTTTAAAACACACTTTGCGTGTGCGTGCCAGGCACTGTGCTGGGACTATCACATATCACTTCATGTTACCATGACTGTTGTCCTGCAAAGTAGGTTTTATTCCCATCTTACAGAAGTGGAATCAGAGTGGTGCCTGTGTGTGCACAGCTAGTTGATAAAGATGGTTGTCTGACTACGGACTTTTGTCCCTAACTTCTAGAATAGGGATATTTTGGAGAGGGAAGTAGGAGAGACAGAACAGCCTCCAGGATTGGGAGGAAAAGACCTGGCCCCTGAGGGTAGAGAACACCAAGCTCCATCTGTCCTAACCTCTCCTGCTATTCCAGCTGTCCAAATACTCCAAGTTAGGCCTAACCAAACTCCTGGGTATCCTGCCACTCATGGGTCCAGGACATGCACCCTGGATGGATGAATTGGTAGATGGGTGACTGGGGTCTGCCCAGAGCCCAATTCACTTTCTCTCAATCTCGAAACTCCTCCTTCAGCTTCCTTATGGCTGCAACCCCACTAACAGCCCCCATAGTGCCCGACTCCACCTAACAGTCCCAAGTCACCATGTCTCCTCTCTTACTTTTATTTCTTTTTTTTTTTTTTTTTTGTGACATCTCAGCTCACTGCAAACTCCGCCTCCTGGGTTCAAGTGATTCTCCTGCCTCAGCCTCTCAAGTAGCTGGGATTATAGGCACCCACTGCAATGCCCGGCTAAGTTTTGTATTTTTAATAGAGACGGGGTTTCACCCTGTTGGCCAGGCTGGCTGGTCTTGAACTCCTGACCTCAGGTGATCCACCCACTTCAGCCTGCCAAAGTGTTGGGATTACAGGTGTGAAGCACTGCGCCTGGCTCAAAAAAAGTTTTTAATTAGCCAGGCGTGGTATCTCGTGCCTGTAGTCCTAGCTACTTGCGAGGCTGAGGGAGGAGGATCACTTGAGTCCAGGAGTTCAAGGCTGCATTGAGCCAAGATGGTGCCACTGCACACCAGCCTGGGTGACAGAGTGAGATCCTGTCTCTAAAACAAAAAAAAAAGAAAAGAAATTAAAACATCAAGGATAAGTCACACTGAACTTCAAGTTGGACACAGAGAAGTCTCTCATATGCTGTTTTTCCCCCAGTCTCCCCACCTCTCTTTGCCTGGCCGACTCCTACATGCTCTTTTTTTCTGTTTCTTTGTTGTAGTGACTGAGATCACATCCTACTTTTTACTCTCAACTCCAGTGTCACTTTCTCCAGGAAGCCAGCTCTGATCCCCCAGATTAGGTTCGAGTGCCTTCGTTGAGCCTCCATGTACTCTGGGTGCTACTTGGGCACTTGTAATGACAGTTTCTGTGTGTCTGAGACAGGACCCAGTTGTGCTTATTATCCCTGGGACCCTGGCAGTCTGCACAGTCAGTACCTGGCACTGAGTGATTGTCCTTTAGTAAGTGCTGGTTAGAATTGGATACCCCTTATCCACAAGGCACCCATTTGCCTCCCTCTCCTCACACCATTCTTCTCCTGTCCTTCCTGTACAAATCCAATGCATTCCTCAAAGCCAGGCTGCAGAGCCCTCTCCACCATGAAGTCTTCCTTGATCTCCAGATTCCTAGAAGGTCAGAGCTGACAGACCCTTGAAGAGCACCCAATCCAACCATCATAGACAGATAAGGAGCCTGAGGCCGGGAGAGTTCTCGCCCCAGGGCCCCCATTAGGGTTAGTGGGGCAGAGGTCATGCTGGCGTCCCACCTGGTCCAGGTAGGAGTTGGTGCGGAGAGCGATGGTGATGGCGTTGATCACCAGCAGCAGGGCCAGCAGCAGTTGGAAGGCGGGGTGTCGGAGCAGCTGCTTGATGTACATGCGAGTGATGTACTCCTGCATGTCCCAGGTGTCCTGGGAGAGGGCAGGACCTTCCCTCAGGCAGGTGTCACCATAGGAGGCCTCTGCCTGGAGGTTTGCTCTTAGAGAATGGGGGTCCCTGGGGCCCACTCTAGAGGGGGAAAGTCACCTGAGAGTGGATCATGGAATGGAGACATCAGTGTAGAGGTCACTATCTAAATGGCCACTAAAAGTGGGTTACTATTGGGGGATTTTTGTGGAAGTCATTGCCAGAGAATCTCTTTGGGCTCTCTGATAGTGAAGATGATCGTTATATAAGGGTTCCTATGGGGGGCACTGCCAGAGAGTTACTAACATATCAAGGGCAGTCACTCAGGGGTCAGTGCTAGGGAGGGTCCTCTGGGGGTGTTTAGATGGGAGAGGGGGCAGAGTTACCGCGAGGGTCTGCTGCCCATGAGCACAGCTGCAGGAGGGGCCACTGTGGGGCGGAAGCTATCCTTACCGCTTTGTTCATGATGTCCCGGCGGTTGATGAGCACCTGCTCCTCTGGTTGACCATAGGACTCGTGAATGGTACTCTGCAGGAGAGAGGGGCGGCCCCTCAGTGCAGCTACTCCCCTTCCAAACCTCATACGGTCCTCCTGAGTCCCGCCCCCAACCACGAGGCCTGTGTGGGAGGTCCACTGCTGCCACCAGGCCTTTTCATTATCCCTCATGGTTGCTCAGTCTCTTCTTTCTCCTCAAAGAATCTTCACTCCAAGTGGTCTCACTCCCCCTTGTGGTTATATCACAGAGGCCTCTGTGACCTCCAGCCTTCTGCATTCTACTGAGGAATTCCAACCAGGAGAGAAGCTCCTCCCATTGTCCCTCCTCCGCATCCCACAGAGGATGTCTGGGGATGCTGGGCTGGGGTTGGAAGTCACAGGCTGATGGGAGCAGGTCAGATCTCCTGTGCAGCCTGGATGGAGTCATAGGGACGTGTCCCTGCCTTGGATCCAGGAGGTGGAGGTGAGGCTGGAATGAGGAGTGGAGAAGTGTTTTCCCCAGGGCCTTCCCAGGGCAGACCTCAACCTGCACCCCTCTGTACCAGCTGCCCTGTCCTACCTGCCCAGTCTCCAGGACTGTCCCCACCACCTTTCCATGCAAAGTACATTTCCCCATCTATGAAGTGAAAGTTTCTCATTGTGTGCCCCTGGGGAATGGGGTAGGAGATCACCATTAGCCTTCAAAGAGCTGGGGAGAGGTGGACCCACCATCCTGGCAGGCTTGGAGCTCAGGTACTCGCATGTACATCAACAGGCTGCACCAAGGGTCTGCCACCCCCTCTCTGGCCAAGAGCACTCACCCCAGTTCCCACCGGGGGGCAGATTTCCAATTCAAATATGGAAGTAAAGATACATGTAAACTCATTTTTTAAAAAATTGACTGTATTTGGTTGGAAAGTAGCCCTCATGTAAAACAAAGAACACCTGTACAGACCTGGTTTTGGGGGAGAACTGTCAAGGAACTGGAGGGGCAGGGCTGTGGCCCAGAGATGGGAGGATGGGGTGGGAGAGTTTCTTCTTCGGCAAGAGAGAGGGTGGCACAAAGCGCAGGCAGAGGGGTCAGCTCAGGGTGAGACCGTGATTAGCAGTACTACTTCCCACCCTGAACAGAATCCAGGGATGCTCTGTCCTGGACATGTCAGAAGCTGGGGTTGAGGTGGCCCTCGGGTCAAAGGTCAGGAGCTAGAGTGCTGGCCAGGGTCAGAGGTCAGGAGGTTGGAGGTTGCTCTCTGAGGTCAGAGGGCAGAGATGGGAGTGCTCTTCAGGGTCAGAGCACAGGGAGTTGGGGGTATGTTCTCTGGAGTCAGAGGCCAAGATGTGGGAGCTGCCTTCAGCCTGTGCCACTCCCCAGGCCCCCAGGCCCTCTGAGTACAGCTCCTGGTTCTGCTCCTTCCACTGGCGGAACTTCTCTCCTGTCAGTTCAGGGTCACCCAGCACTTCTTCTAGGACCTGCAGCTCCTGCAGCTTTGCCTGTGTGGAGAGGAGGGGCTAAGGGACCGTGATCACCCAGGGATGTGGGCAGAGTCTGAGGCCAGACTTCACTCTGGAGTCTGGTGCCTAGAAGCCAGCACGTGGCCAGCGTGGCACGAGGAGCCCAGGTGAGACTCAAATCCCCACTCAGAACCCAGAGCCTGGCCCAGTCCACAGCTGAGCCCATTGTCAGCTGCTAAGCTCAGAGTCCAGAGCTGAGTCTGGAGTCTGGTGCCCAGGGTGGAGGTGAGAGCCGCAAACCAAAGCCTGAAGCCCAGAGCTTAGTCCCTTGCTGTGCCCAGAGTCCCCAGCTGACCTTGAGTGTGCTCTGTAGCGCCCGTACACGGTGCACTCGCTCATTGAGCTGAGGGTCTCGGTTGCGCCGCATGAAAGAGCTCCGCCACTGTTCCTGGGTTAGGGGCTGTGGCCGGCCTAGGAGGGACACACCACCCTGCCTCAGCCCCTGTACCATTCCTTCCAGTGCCTCTTCACTGTTGTCTGTGGGAGGGAGGAGCAGGATGAGGATGTGCCCACCCCAGCTCCCAGCCCAGCTCCCAACTCCAGCCCAGCACCTGTCAGAGAGCCAAAGGAGGTCCGTGGGCTGCACTGTGTGGGGGTGGCTGCAGGTGATGTGTCTCCATGGAGGGGACTCCCAGCTTGAGCAGGGCTGGGCTGCAGGCAGGGTGGAAAGCACAGAGGGTCTCTGTCTGAGCTCCATGCCCTGCTATTTATCCCCACCTCCTACCCCTGGCAGCCCCCTACTCACCGAGGCTGAGCGGGACCCAGCCTCATCATCTGGGTCTTCTGCTTCGGTCTCACTGTAGCAGTCTGGGGTGAAGAGGAGCAGTGGGCTTTGGGGAGGCCAGGGAGTGGCCTAGGGCATTTGAATTCCCAGCCCCCATCCCAGGAAAGGCAGAGGCTCAGGTGAGGGTTCCTCCTACTCAACCCTGTGAGACACCTACCTTCCTCTCGAGGCGGGGGCGCCCGGCCCGGAGACTGGTACTTGGAGATGCAGGTAATGAGATGACGCACCCACCTACAGAGAGCAAGCAGGTCTCACGGGGTTTCCATCCTCCGGGGTCCTCTTGTATGCTAGGGGCTTTTTACCCACATCATCTTCTGATGATTCTCAGAGCAACTCTGAGAAGGATGAACTCTTAGTCACCCATTTTAGAGATGATGAAACTGGGGCTTAGAGAACTGAGTACTGACTGCATGCGGTGACTCACGTCCGTCACCCCAACACTTTGGGGAGCTGAGGCAGGAGGATTGTTTAAGACCAAGTGTTTGAGACCAGCTAGGGCAAAAGAGCAAATCCCATCTGCCCCCAAAACTTTTTAATTAAAAAAAAGAGAGACACCGGACGCGGTGGCTCACATCTGTAATCTCAGCACTTTGGGAGGCCGAGGCGGGCAGATCACAAGTTCAGGAGTTCAAGACCAGCCTGGCCAACACAGTGAAACCCCGTCTCTACTAAAAATACAAAAATTAGCCAGGTGTGGTGGTAGGCACCTATAGTCTCAGCTACCTAGGAAGCTGAGGCAGGAGAATCACTTGAACCCAGGAGGTAGAGGTTGCAGTGAGCCAAGATGGCGCCACTGCACTCCAGCCTGGCTGACATAGTAAGACTCTGTCTCAAAAAAAAAAAAAAAAAAAAAAGAGAGAGAAGTGAGTACTTGACCAACCACTCTCAGGGAGCTAGACTTTGCATCTCCAGGCTCCTGAGCCTAGGCTCCCAAGCTCACAGAGGTTGGGAATTATATGAGAGTAGGGGCTAAGGGAGGCAGCACTCACATGCTCAGATCTGTCAGGGTATCAGCAGCGAAGATGAAGGGTTTGTACACATCATGGGTGAGCTGAAACACACTGTCAAGGAGTGGAGGAGCATCACTCAGCCTGGGCGTGCCCACCCAGAGCCCAGAGAGGCTGGATTCTGGGCGCCCCAGCCACTTGCCACACCTCCCACTGCCACCCCATCACTCTTCCTCTCCCTTTCTGTCTCCATCCCCCAGCCCATCATATCCCAAGACTTAACTATTTCTTCTTCTGATCATGTCCACTTTCCAGACTATAGTTGGAGACATTGATGAGGCCCTCAGCCTTCTCATCCTGGGGGGATCACAACATGAGGGTCAGGTTGGAACCCCAATACTCTCAAGGCCCAGTCAGCTCCTAGATACCCCTCGGGCTCCTGAGGGTTGTGGAGGGGAGAAGGCATCTCCTGGGCTCTCTAACAAGTCTCTCTGTTTCTAGAGCTCAGGGCTGGAATCTGGGGTCAGGGAAGGAGGTGTGGCCAAAGGATGCCTCTAAGCCAGGAAAGGGGAGCCAAAGATATCAGAGAAACAGTCAAAAAAAAAGAGCAGCCTGAAGGCTGGGCATGATGGCTCATGCCTGTAATCCTAGCACTTTGGGAGGCCAAGGCAGGAGGACCATTTGAGCCTAGGAGTTTCAGACCAGCCTTGGAAAAAAGCCCATTTCTACAAAAAATTAAAATCTTAGGCCGGGCGCAGTGGCTCACATCTGTAATCCCACTGCTTTGGGAGGCTGAGGCTGGAGGATCACAAGGTCAGGAGTTCGAGACCAGCCTGGCCAACATGGTGAAACCCCATCTCCACTAAAACTACAAAAAATTAGCCAGGGGTAGTGGCAGGTGTCTGTAATTCCAGCTACTCAGGAGGCTGAGGCAGGAGAATCACTTGAACCTGGGAGGCAGAGGTTGCAGTGAGCCGAGACTGCACCACTGCACTCCAGCCTGGGCAACAGAATAAGACTCCGTCTCAAACAAAACAAAACAAAACAACACAAAACTTAGCTAGGCATGGTGGCATGTGCTTACAGTCCCAGCTACTCAGGAGGCTGAGGCAGGAGGATCACTTGAACCTGGGAGGCAGAGGCTGCAGTGAGTTGAGATCATGCCACTGCCCTCCAGCCTGGGTGACAAAGCAAGACTCTGTTTCAAACACAAAAACCAAAAACCCAAACAAGAAAAGCCTGCTCATGCATTTGTTCCTTCAGTAGACACAAACAAACTGCTTCATGCCCCTGAGTTTTCTGAATGCTGCTTTCTCTTCCTGGTTTTCTTTCCCCTTCCCATGCAACTAACTGCCAGGTATTGCGTTGTCAGGAGGCATCTGGACTCCTCAGGAGGAACTGGATACCTCTGTTGTGCTCCCACATCCCTTGGGCTTTCCCTTTATCTTAGTACACAGTTCCTACATTGTCCTTGAATGTGTATTCATCCCTCTCCCCTAATAGCCTCTAAGTTCTGGAGAAGCAAAAACCATCTGCTCTTCTGTGTGTCCATAGTGCCCAGCCTAGAGCTGGGTTCACAGTAGGCACCTGAATATTGAATGAATAAATGAGTAAATGAAAGACCCATCATTGGGATGGACAGAATATCAGAAGGATAAGAAGTGGGCAGAATAGAAGTGATTTTTCAGCCAGATGTGGTGGCACACACCTGTAATCCCAGCACTCTGGGGGGCTGAAGCAGGCAGAACGCTTGAGCCCAGGAGTTTGAGATAAGCCTGAGCAATATAGCAAGACCCCATCTCTTAAAAAAAAAAAAAAAAAAGATTTTTCGGGGCTGGGCGTGGTGGCTTACACCTGTAATCCCAGCACTTTGAGAGGCTGAGGCAAGCAGATCACGAGGTCAGGAGATGGAGACCATCCTGGCTAACATGGTGAAACCCTGTCTCTACTAAAATACAAAAAATTAGCTGGCTGTGGTGGCGGTCTTCTGTAGTCCCAGCTACTTGGGAGGCTGAGGCAGGAGAATGGCGTGAACCCGGGAGGCAGAGCTTGCAGTGAGCTGAGATCACGCCACTGCACTCCAACCTGGGCAACAGAGCGAGACTCTGTCTCAAAAAAAAAAAAAAAAAAAAGATTTTTCTCTATACCTCCTGTGATACCTTTTCCAAACTGCTTTTATACATATATTAACTCATTTCTCTCTGAAGAAAGTCCCTATTTAACAGATGGGAACATCAGAGCCTGGGACCAGGAATAAGAATGGATGATTGAACAGAGATGAGAATTGAGGCCTGGAGGTGACTCACTTGCCTACCCGTTTGTGTGTGGGGGGTCTTACCTGGGGTTGGTGGTACCAGTAGAGCGTGTGTCCCTTGAGCACAAACCAGCAGCGGCGCCAGCGCGGGCCCATGAAGCCACCGGGTGCCTTTCGCAACAGGAGCCAGCCGTCATAGTCCGGCCGGCCCAGCTCACGGCATGACACCCGCCGGCGGCTCAGCCGGGTCGCCAGGCCTGTAGCAGCACAGCACAAGTTGAGCAGTGAGGGGCTGGCAAGGTGCCCCCGCTAAACATGCTCCCCAGCCTTCCACGAGCATCCCCAAGTGAGATCTCTGAATCCACACTCTGCTCAGAAGGCTGCGTGTGTCATCTCTGAGGTGGGATGACCCTTCTTGTTTTAGAGATGAGCAAACCGAAGACTAGAGGCTAACCTGTTTGCTCAAAGTCACAGAGCTGGTGAGAGGCCCAGACTAGGAGCACAGCTCTGTCTGACCCCAGAAACACAGCTGTTTCCAGGAGAGGCTGTGTGGGAAGGATGGGGGTGGTCTTGCCCAGCACGTAAAGATTTTTAACAGCTCCTCAGACAGGGGGACCCCCACTTAGTCCAGCGCACCTCATACCTTTTGATTTCTTCCAACCAACAGGACTCTGAAAGGATATCAGAAGGGTGAGAGAAGGATCCAGGTCCAGACTCACCCACCTCCTTGCTAAGCCCCTGAGTTTACCTTGTCAGGGGATTCAGGGAGCCCTGGAGTCCCTGCTACCCCTGCTGGGAGTATGGCTGGGGTTTCCAGGGGGATGGGCAGGGGCTCAGGGCCAAGGGAGGCAGAGTCTGTCAGGGAGGGAGAAGAGACAGGGAAAGTCTATGAGCCCAGTCCCAGGCTTGGGGTCAGAACTGGGCATCTGGATGCCATGTCCGGGGCATCCATGGGGCTTTGAGACTACCTGTCCAGGCAGGGCTGGGTCCGGAACTGGAGTTTGAAGACAGGTCAAAGGCAAAGACGTCTTCAGATGGGGCCCTGGGGAGGGCAAAGAGGATGAGATGAGCCCATGGTCTCCCCACCAAGACACACCTGGACAGAGCCTGTTACCTGGGAGACAGTGGGGCCAGAGACAGTGATGGGCTTCTCTGGTGCGGGGAGTCCAGGACCTGAGGGGGCGTCTGGGGAACAACCAGGAACAAAGCAATGGAGACAGGGGTCTGAAAGCAGGTTAGGGGTGCAACAGGGGTAGGGGAGCAGCAGGGGCAGGTACCTGTGGGGGGGTCTGGAGGCAGCTGGGGGGGCGTGGTAGGGGAAGGTACCTGTTGGGGGGGTCTGAAGGCGGGTGTGGGGGTGGTGGGGGCAGGTACCTGTTGGGGGAATCTGAAGGCAGCTTGGGGGCGGCAGGGGAAGATACCTGCGGGGGGGTCTCCGGTATCGGGATCTTCTTCAGCACTAAGCTGAGTCCGGCTGGCTCCCGCAGCAGCTCCCTTACCATGTTCTTACGGGGCCATCCAACCTGGGGGACAGAGACACTGGCTGGCATCAACTGGGCAGGAGGCTCTGAAGCAACCACCAACTCTCACCCTTGTGCTGGGGGTGCTCTCTCAACCTCCCACTTCCCTCATGCAGCCTCCTGGGAGCTTCCACGGGTCCCGTCACCTGGGCTCTGCAGAGGATGCTCTCACCAGACTTAGCTGGCTCATCTCCTGGAAGGCAGCTCCCACAACCCTGGTCAGAACGCTTGGTTGCCTCCCCACCCACCAGACTTGGGTTGCACTTGGTGACCCCTTCACCTCCTACCACATCCCTCTCCTCACGCACCACCACCTGCTCGTTGATCTGGACAACCTCATCTCCAGGTTGGATCTGCAGTTGGGAGTCAGTGGGAACCTGGTGTGGGGAATGGGGCCTGAGGTTGGCCTGGTTTGCAGGTGAGAGGCTTCAGGGGTGGGTGGTTGGAAAGGGTGTGGGGCTCTCACCTGGGTGTTCACTTGGGACACAAAGTGCTGGCAATTGCTGGTGGTATGAATTTCCAGGCCCTGCAGAGGCAGAGGCTGCAGTCACTGGGGGCTGGGGGGACAACAGGGCCAGTAGGCAGGACCCCTGCCAGATACCAGGACTCCACAGTGGGTGGAACTGTGGCAAGAGCTGACCCCAAGCTGGTCCTGCCCAGACTTGCTGTGTGACTTTGGACTTGCTACTCCTCTGGGCCTCTGACTTCCCCTCTGCTAAGAACGATAGGGAAACTGGAGACCCTGATTTCTGAGGTACCAGCTTCTTAGCAACATTCCTAAAGGGACAAGCAGGGATAGGGCAGGGATAGGGCTCTGGTCTTCCCCACTGGTCAAAGATTAAATCAAGAAAGGTCACGTCCTCTCCCTTTTTTCCTAACTACCCCCGAGCCCCTGCCCTGTCTCCATCCCAAGGCTGGAACACCCTACCTGAGGCCACACCCACGTGGTGTGGGGACTGGGGAGGTGCGGAGCAATGGGAGACCCTGGCCAATCCTCTGGGCCTCCATTTTAGTATCTGTACAAAAAAGGCTTTCCCGCCAGGGCAGCACGGGGTTCTGCGGGATCCTGGACCCTATTTCAGGCCCTGACAAGGCTGCCAAGGGGTCAGAAGTGAGAGGTGGGAGGGCAGGGCTCACCAATGGACTGTCCAGCTGCACCTGCTCGAGCACGGCCCTCTGCTCCAGCAGCTCCTTGGGGCAGCAGACCAGGATGTTGTGGCAGATCCCAGCCACGTGGCTGCACTGGGGGAGGGGAGCGGGCTGTCTAGCCTGAACCCGATCATCCCCACCCCCACTCCCTTCCCACCCCACAGACTCACGATCCTCAGGACTGTGCCCTCCTTCTCGGCTGCTGGACCATCCTGGAAGCAGAATGAGAGAGCGGGGGCCTCCCCTGAGCAAGGGCCATAGAGGAACTGCCTTCTCCTGGGGGCAGGGTGGGATTCCCTGCAGTCCCTCCCTGCCTTCTCTATACTGGCTCCCTGCCCAGAACCACAGGGCCTCAGTGTTTTAACCAGAGGGCTCGTTTCCCTGATACCAGGCCCCCAGAAGTCACCACACGTGCCCTGCCCTCCCACCCTGTCCTGAGTGTCAAAATTCCCCTACCAGCTAGGAGACCCCAAAAGGCCCCATCGTCCCATACCCAGTTGCAGGACCTCCTCTCCTCCTTTCTCGCTCATCTCAAGCCTCATACCCGATCCTGGGCTGATTCACAGGTTATAAAAAGCTCTAGCCCAGTTTGGTCTCTAGGGCATGGGCCAAGCCTGGCCCTTGGTTCTCCTACCTCATGCAAGACCTGGCTCAGCTCCTCCAACAAGTCCCGGATCTCCTGACATGCCGAGAAGTCATTTAAGTGGGAGAAGAGGTACCTGGGAGGGGAAGAATGGCACAGTGGTTAAGGGACTATGCTTAACCACTCAGAGCCAATTACTCACCAATTACTCACCTCAGAGACTTGGGGATAATACCTGCTCTGATGGGTTTTGGTTTAGAGTAAAGGAGATGATTGAGACATCTAAAGAGATTAGCAAAGGACTTATTTGTCATGTGCCTACCACATGCCAACCCCTGCTCTAGGCACTGGGGAAACAGACTTTAAAGACATCATACATCAGTATCAATTTAACTTCAGTTGTAATGAGTATCATGAAACATTGGATAATGAGTTTATAATAATAAGTTATTATTTATTATTAGTAGTATAGCTTTGAGAGTGTACAACAGGGAAAGCTTCCTCAAGCAGGTGACATTTGAGGTGGCGTCTGAGGACAAGCAGCAGCCAGTGAACAGGGTTGGGGAGGCTCTCCATTCAGTGGTTGTTGATGAGACTGATTATTACAAGCTGGAGGATGGGGTGGGAACCCAGGCATCCCAGTGCCCCTGCACAGGTGGACTAATCCCTTTGCCCTGCTCCGCTGTATCTTTTTTTTTTTTCTGAGATGGAGTCTCACTCTGTTGCCGAGGCTGGAGTACAGTGGCACGATCTTGGCTCACTGGAACCTGCACCTCCCAGGTTCAAGTGATTCTCCTGCCTCAGCCTCCCGAGTAGCTGGGATTACAGGTGCGCACCACCACAACTGGCTAATTTTTAATATTTTTGGTAAAGACGGGGTTTCACCATGTTGGCTAGGCTGGTCTCAAACTACTGACCTCAAGTGATCTGCCTGCTTCGGTCTCCCACAAGTGCTGGGATTACAGACGTAAGCCACCACACCTGGCTCACCATATCTGAACAAGAGCCAAGCTCTGTTTTTCTCTCCCACACCCTGGAGGAGGCCAAAGATGACAAGAGTCCCTCACTCGTCACCCCAACCCGGGTACCTGCTGAGCCAGAAGAGGAGGGCGTTGGCTTCATGCACCAGCTCCACAGTTGCACAGAGGACATCAATAGGGGTCTTGGCACAGTCCCCCAGGCGGCCTTGGACTATGCTCTGGAAGTCACGGGTTGCCCCCAGCAGCCCCTCTGTCAGGCTCTTCAGGTTCTCTGTCTGTAGCCTGGAGCTCTGTGCCAAAGAGAGGGCAAGTCACCTCCCTGGCAGCAGCCAGCCCCCATCGGCACCCCCCAGGTTGGTGGAAGCTGCAGCCAGTGTGACCAGCATTCACTCACCAGGGCCTGGAGCTGTTCCACCCCGCCCAGGATGAGCTCCTGGTGTCCCAGACACCGCACAGCCAGAGCCTCGAGGCTTCGGGGGCAGAGCTGGAGCAGGTGCTTGCCAGGCAGCTGCCAGTCCTCAAAGGGATAGTCTTGCAGGGAGTCGTCAAGACCTGGAGGGAGAGCAGGGCTCAGCTCGGGGGAAGCAGAGGTGTCAGGACCTTTTGGGCTGGTTCTTCACGCCTGCAAAGCCCTTTTCCCTCTAGTCTAGCCCTAATGATAACCCTGACACCCAGGCTGTTCTGCCCATTTCACAGATGAGGCCACCGAGTTGAGGAGCAGGAAAGTATAGGGCTCTCAAAAGTGGCCCCCAGACCAGCAGCAGCAGCCTCACCGGACAACTTGTTAGAAATGCAAATTATCAGGCCTCATACCACACCTGCTGAATCAGAAACTCTGAGGTTGGGGCCCAGCAGTTTTTCTTTATCTTTTTTTTTTTTTTTTTTTTTTTTTTTGAGACAGGGGCTTGAGACACAATCATGGCTCACTGCAGCCTTGACCTCCTAGGTTCAATCCATCTTCCCACCTCAGCCTCCCGAGTAGCTGGGACTACAGGCACACACCACCACACCCAACTAATTTTTGTATTTTTTGCAGAGATGGGGTTTCGCCATGTTGCCCAGGCAAGTCTCGAACTCCTGGGCTCAAGCAATTCGACTGCCTCAGTCTCTCAAAGTGCTGGAATTACAGGTGTGAACCACGACGCCCATCCAGCTGTTTGTATTTTAATGAATCCTGCAGGTGATTGTGATGCTCCCTTAAGTTTGAGAACTAACAATATAGGGGATAAGAACAAGAGGCCATGGAGTCACTGAGACACTGTGAACACTTGAGCAAGTAATAGCACTGCTCTGTGCCTCAGTTTTCTCACCTGTAACATGGGAATAATAAAAGTACCTACCTTCTAATCATGTGTGTTTTAAATGATATGACATATGTCAAGGCCTTGGCCATTGTCTGGTTTGTGGGAGACAAGTCAATAATAGCCATCATATTATTATTGCCAGACTTTACCATGATCTACAGGCCCTGTATGATTAGGCTACCACCTCCCTTTCCAGCATCATATCCTGAAGAGCCCCCCAGACTCAACACTTCAGATGCACAGAGCTAATTCCTTGCAGCTCCTGGAATACCCTTTTACCTCAGGGTCCTTAGAGTGCTATTCCTCCTGCTGGTGTTGCTGTTCTAGCTCCTTCACTTCCTTTTTCAACTAACTTCCTCCAGGAAGACTTCCATAACTTCCCGGGCTGAGTGGGGTGGGGGACTCTCCTCTTGTTCCCACTGCCCCCGAGCCTCCACAAACCCCTGCACTTGACCATTGGTCTTTCCCATTTTATCACAGGCTCTTCAAAGATCAGGCCTTAGATAATCATTTGTCTCTAACCCCCAGCCTGTGCCTGGACAAGGTAGACACTCAAAAATAAGAAAAGTGTCTATCGAGGGCTTACTATGTGCTATGCAAAGCTATAAGAGCTTTACACATATTAACACATTTGATTCTCACTACATTTCTAGGAGGTAAAGACTATTATTATCCTGTTTACAGATGGGAAAACTGACACAGAGGTTAAGTAGCTTGCTCACTCTTCAAAGGAATTCTTCCCCTCCTAAGCTAGGCTCCTTCACTTGGGGGTGGGGGTGTGTGTGTGTGTTCCCTGTGTCACATTCAGAGCACCGGACTGGGAGTTCGTGAACCTGTCACTCCCTGGCTATGGGTCCCTGAGCCACCTCCTTCCTGCACGGTGACTGTATTCAGCTGCTGCCCTCACAATAGCCCCAGGAATTGAGCTACAAATGAGCTGTGTCATGATTGTCTCACTTTGTCCACTTTATGAGGTCAGAGTTGCCTTTCCCATTTGATGGACAGAAAAACTGAGACCTACGGTCACAGAGCTGGCAAGTGGTGGGGTGGGCCTGGAATCCAGCCTGGGAGTCTGAACCCAGCCCTGAATTCCTGCCCTTACCTGGGCTGGTCCTCCTGAGCCTGTCTAGTGCGCTCCAGCTCCCGGCTCTGGGAGGGGTGTCCTGACTGCCTGCTCCTGGCTGCACTGCACTGTGTGTCAGGAGGCCCTTCTCTGAGTCGGCCTGTGGGGTGTGTTGCTTCCCATCTGTCTGGGCTCGCTGAGCCTGGACAGCACCTTGCCCCTTGGATAGGAGCCCCAGGGTGGGGCTGTGTCAACCTCTTCACTCTGGTCTAGGCCTTCTGCTTCTGTCACTAGGAGCTCAGGGTGTGGAGGGGGCAGAATGACACCAGAGACTGAGCAAATCACTTCCTGGCTCTGTGCGTCAGTTTCTGACTCTAAGAAATGGATTTAACAACAGCCCACTGGCCCTGGGGCCAGGGAAGATAAAGAAGATACAGTAGGCGTGGGCCTGCCAGGCCTCCCTCCTATTCTCATGACACCACCTCCCCATTACCACCCTAGAGGCCTCTTTGGCTGCTGCCACAATGAGGGGCCCCCTTCTGGGTCCTTGGGCCCCCCGGGGTCATCTCATCTGTCTCTCTGCCGAGCACAGTACCTGGAACATGGTAGGTACTCTATAAATACTTGTTGACTGACTGACCGACTGATAGAGCCCGCAGGTTCTTTTGTTTTTTGTGTTTTTTTTTGGATGAATCTCACTCTGTCACCCAGGCTGGAGTGCAGCGGTGCAATCTCGGCTCACTGTAACCTCCACCTCCTGGGTTCAAGCAATTCTCCTGCCTCAGACTCCCAAGTAGTTGGGATTACACAGGTACCTGCCACCACCCCCAGATAATTTTTGTATTTTTAGTATTGACAGGGTTTCACCATGTTGACCAGGCTGGTCTTGAACTCCTGACCTCACGTGACCCACCCACCTTGGCCTCCCAAAGTGCTGGGATTACAGGTGTGAGCCACTGCACCCAGTCCACAGGTTCTTTTTCCTTTTCCCCTCCTCCCTCTTCCGGTGGGACCCACACCTAGTCCCCTTCAAGCCCAACTCTACCCCGGTCCCACCCACCTCTCAGCCAAGTTGCCACCTTTCCGGGGGTCCAGGTCTCTACCGGTTCCATGGCCCAGCGCTGCTGGCTCACATTAGCTCCTGTATTGCCCCGCTGGCGCCGGAATTTCCGCTCCCAGAGCCCAGGCCTGAGGAGGGGCCGGGCTGGGTCCTGGGCGGAGCCTACTGCATACCTGGGCTCACACAGACGGCCAGGTGAGGCGCTGCGACAGCCATGGGACCACGCCCAACCGCCTCCTGCCCAGCTCTTCAGGCATCCTACGGCTCTGGCATCTCACCCCAGTTAGGGGGCAGTGCCACTGGCCTCATATGGCTGGGTGGGACGCTGACCCTTGGGCTCCTCAAGAAAAAGCCACAAGAGGAGCGCTAAGCTCAGCAGCAAAGCACGGAGGCTAGGGGGCCAGGTTCCTGGGTGCCTAGGCCAGCTCTTGTTAGCTGTGTGACCTGGGGCTGACCCTAACTTCTGCGCCTCTGTTTCTGGGTCTGTAAAGGAGATATAATAGACCTTACTTCAAAGGGCAGGTGTGCACAATATCTGAATAGCTTGAAAACATTTTAGAACTGGGGTGTTTAGCCTCCCTTTGATTTTGCAGTATGGACTCCGGCATCTGGTGAGGCCTGTGAATGCTTTCTCAGAATAGCTGCTTATAAAGGCATAAAACAGGCCGGGTGTGGTGGCTCACGCCTGTAATCCCAGCACTTTGGGAGGCCGAGGCGGATGGAACAATTGAGGTCAGGAGTTCAAGACCAGCCTGGCCAACATGGTGAAACCCCATCTCTACTAAAAATACAAAAAATTAGCTGGGCATAGTGGGTGCCTATAATCCCAGCTACTCAGGAGGCTGAGGCAGGAGAATCGCTTGAACCCAGGAGGTGGAGGTTCCAGTGAGCCAAGATCGTGCCACTGCACTCCAGCCTGGACAACAGAGCAAAACTCTATATTATAAATAAATGAATAAACAAATGCACAAAACAAAATGCTTAGGATTACAATGAGAATAATTATCAAAACTATATTTAAAAACAAATTTGGCCAGGCGTGGGGGCTCACGCCTGTAATCCTAGCACTTTGGGAGGCCAAGGCGGGTGGATCACGAGGTCAAGAGATGGAAACCAGCCTGCCCAACATGGTGAAACCCCATCTCTACTAAAAATACAAAAATTAGCTGGGTGTGGTGGTGCACGCCTGTAGTCATAGCTACTCAGCAGGCTGAGGCAGGAGAATCGCTTGAACCCAGGAGGCGGAGGTTGCAGTGAGCTGAGATTATGCCACTGCACTCCAGCCTGGCGACAGAGAGGGACTCCGTCTCACAAAAAAACCCACAAAAAAAAAAACAACAACAAATTTGCAGCTGGGGAGCGCTGGCACACAACTGTAGTTCTAGCTACTCGAGAGGTTGAGAGGTTGAGGTGGGGAGTATCATTCAAGCCCAGAGTTCAAAGCCACCTGGGCAACATAGCAGGACCCCATCTCAAAAAAATAAAACCAGAAATTTATGATATTATGGGTTTACTAACATTAACAAGACTGGCCAAAAGTTAAATTTTCCTTTTCTAATGACCTCAGTGTGTTGTCAACCAGCTTGAATAAGAACATTAAACTGTGCGGTGGTCTTTGATTCCCCTCCTCTTACATATTGATCAGCAAACAACTAAAGACAGGGAATGCAGAAGAGTGGAGAAGCTCTACTGAGAACAGGCAGATTGACCCTTTGGTCACTGAACCACTGCTAGGCCTGGAGGTGCCCAGTTAATGGCGGCTACATCACAGGAGCATCTGAAACAGAAGGTGCTCATGAACAATTTAGCGGTGGTTTAACAACCACTGTGATTTTGAAATCATTCGAGCATAAATATTTTGAGATACTTGCAATAACTACCATTTGACATGAAAATGTCTGTGATTTCTTTTTTTTGGTGAGAAGGAGTCTCGCTCTGTCGCCCAGGCTAGAGTGCAGTGGCACAATCTCGGCTCACTGCAAGCTCCGCCTCCCAGGTTCATGCCATTCTCCTGCCTCAGCCTCCCGAGTAGCTGGGACTACAGGCGCCTGACACCACGCCTGGCTAAGTTTTTTGTAATTTTAGTAGAGATGGGGTTTCACCGTGTTGGCCAGGATGGTCTCGATCTCCTGACCTCGTGATCCACCCACCTCGGCCTCCCAAAGTGCTGGGATTACAGGCGTGAGCCATCACGCCCGACCAAAATGTCTGTGATTTCTGTTGGTGACTAAGCCAAAGATACTACTACTTCAATCCATGTAAAAGGAAATCATAAATTTTGGTTAGAGGTTAGCAAAAATAAAAATATAATTTTTCCCATCCAAGTTTATGGATCCCCTGAATTCTGGACCCCAGAGTAAGAGCTTTCATCTTAGAAAAATATCTGACACATAGTAAATGTTCATTTTCATCATCATCATCTCAGGTCAGGGGACTACCAGGACTTTAGAATCAGATAAAATCAGCCGGGTGTGGTGGCTCAGGCCTGTAATCCCAGCACTTTGGGAGACTGATGTGGGTGGATCACCTGAGGTCAGGAGTTCAAGACCAGCCTGACCAACACGGAGAAACCCCATCTCTACTAAAAATACAAAATTAGCCAGGCGTGGTGGTACATGCCTGTAATCCCAGGTACTCGGGAGTTGAGGCAGGAGAATCCCTTGAACCCGGGAGGTAGAGGTAGCGGTGAGCCAAGATCCCATCATTACACTCCAGCCTGGGCAACAAAAGTGAAACTCCATCTCAAAAAAAGAAAAAAAAAGGCTGGGGGCTGGGCGCGGTGGCTCAAGCCTGTAATCCCAGCACTTTGGGAGGCCGAGATGGGTGGATCACGAGGTCAGGAGATCGAGACCATCCTGGCTAACACGGTGAAACCCCATCTCTACTAAAAATACAAAAAAATTAGCCGGGCGTGGTGGCAGGCGCCTGTAGTCCCTGCTACTCGGGAGGCTGAGGCAGGAGAATGGCGTGAACCCAGGAGGCGGAGCTTGCAGTGAGCCGAGTTAGTGCCACTGCACTCCAGCCTGGGCGACAGAGCAAGACTCCGCCTCAAAAAAAAAAAAAAAAAAAAAAAAAAAAAAAAAAAAAAAAAAAAAAAAGGCTGGGTGCGGTGGCTCACGCCTGTAATCCCAGCACTTTGGGAGACCGAGGCAGGTGGATCATCTAAGGTCAGGAGTTCAAGACCAGCCTGGCCAACATGGCAAAACCCTGTCTCTACTAAAAATCCAAAAAATTAGCTGGGCGTGGTGGAGGGTACCTATAATCCCAGCAACTCGGAAGGCTGAGTCAGGAGAATTGCTTGAACCCGCAGGCAGAGGTTGCAGTGAGTCGAGATTGTGCCATTGCACTCCAACCTGGGCAACAAGAGCAAAATTGTCTCAAAAAAAAAAAAAAAATCAGATAAAATCAGTTCCACACTCAACTGCTATGTGACTCAGCCCAACTTCTACAGCTCTCTGAATCTGTTTCTTCCTCTCCAGAAGGGATAGATACCTAGGCCTTAGCACTGTGATGACATTAAGTACTTTGAAATCTGCATCATGGGGTAGATATGAGTTATTATTGCTTTAATTCTGTGGGGAGGAGCCAACTGTTGTCAC
The DNA here is from genome assembly GCF_047675955.1 of Chlorocebus sabaeus. NCBI lineage: Eukaryota > Metazoa > Chordata > Mammalia > Primates > Cercopithecidae > Chlorocebus > Chlorocebus sabaeus. The sequence goes on from NC_132923.1 coordinate 110,940,915, forward strand.
CTACTTCAGAATTTCTGCAGCACCCCCAGTCGTCAAAGCCTGTCACGACCTTACCGGTAACCAAGAGACCCAAAGTCTGAATTTCGCCCATGGTTGGCCCATGTAGTGTATGTGTGTTGTCAACATTTAATAATGTCACATACAAATTGAGATTTTCAGCTTCTCTGAACTTGGTCAGCTCTGGTGATGCCATCCCACCTTCACACTTGGTATTAACAGCCTCTTTCATCTTATGAGCCAGTTGGCTTCAAATTTGCAAAATGCCTGTCTCCAGCTTTGTGTTTTGCCTCGGGTCTGCGTCCCTTGAACACTCCGTGCTGCATCCTCCTTTAACATTTTTGCCTCTTCATGCAGCAGCCTCCCTATGGCACTCTAGCGAAGTCCAGTAAATTCTAATAGAGCCTTTATCACAGTGCTCGGTAGACAGATCTTGATTTCATCAAATATCTTTCCTGAGCTGCCACCAGAGGTGAGAACCAGCCCCTTTCCTCCCTGAACCACGGCACCTTTACTCTATGCTCCCAGCATCTGCCAGGGTTAGGCAGTTAGGGACACAGTAAATGGCAACTTCTATTTATTTTTATTTATTCTTTTGAGATGGAGTTTTGCTCTTGTTGCCCTGGCTGGAGTGCAATGGCGTGATCTTGGCTCAGCGCAACCTCCACCTCCCAGGTTCAAGCTATTCTCCTGCCTCAGCCTCCCAAGTAGCTGGGATGACAGGCATGTGCCCCCACACCCGACTAATTTTGTATTTTTAGTAGAGATGGGGTTTCACCATCTTGGCCAGGCTGGTCTCAAACTCCTGACCTCAAGTGATCCACTTGCCTTGGCCTCTCAAAGTGCTGGGATTACAGGCATAAACCACCATGCCCGGACGGCAGCTTCTATTTTAAAGGGTTTTGTTTTGTTTTTTGAGAGAGTCTTGCTCTGCTGCCCAGGCTGGAGTACAGTGGCGCAGTCTTGGCTCACTGCAACCTCTCCCTCCCAGGTTCAAGTGATTCTCGTACCTCAATCTCCCGAGTAGCTGGGATTACAGGTGTGCGCCACCACACCCAGCTAATTTTTGTATTTTTAGTAGAGATAGGGTTTTGCCATGTTGGCCAGGCTGGTCTCAAACTCCTGACCTCAAGTAATCCACCTACCTCGGCCTCCCATGCTTGGCTCCCTGGGATTACAGGCGTGAGCCACCATGCCCGGCCTATTTTAAAAAGCTTTATGAATATAAAGTTCTATATATTTGCTGTATACATTTCAAAGGTAATAGGTTAAGTGAAAGCAGGATGTGCCCTTTCCCCAGTGTGTCTCTATCATGTTCCCCAGTGGGGGCCACTGCTAAATTTGGGATATTCTTCTATTTTCTGTATCTGCAGATAGTCTACATACTATTCTGCAAACTGTACTTTTTCTTTTCTTTTTTTTTATTGGAGACAGGGTCTAGCTGTCACCCAGGTTGGAGTGCAATGGTGCGACCTCGGCTCATTGCAGCCTCTACCTCCTGGGCTCAAGTGATCCTCCTACCTCAGCCTCCTGAGTAGCTGGGACTACAGGCATGCACCACCATGCCTGGCTAAATTATTATTATTATTTTTTTTTGGTAGAGATGAGGTTTCACCTTTGCCCAGGCTGGTCTCGAACTCCTGGACTCAAGCAATCTGCCTGCCTCAGCCTCCCGAAGTGCTGCCCAATCATACTTTATCATTTAAGAGATAATGGACACCAGATGAAATACAAGTTAAGTGCTTAGAATAATGACTACTATTTTTAACGTGTCATGGGCAGCTTTCTTCATTGGTATATGCAGATATGCTTTTATCACTGTTTCAAGCTGAGGGCAGGGAAGTCCCTGCAGAAACTTTGTCTTGAAGAAACGGGTTAAATTGGCTGGGTGCAGTGTCTCATGCCTCTAACCCCAGCACTTTGGAAGGCCGAGGCGGGTGGATCATGAGATCAGGAGTTCAAGACCAGCCTGACCAATATGGTGAAACCCCGTCTCTACTACAAATACAAAAATTAGCCGGGCGCAGTGGCAGGTGTCTGTAATCTCAGCTACTTGGGAGGCTGAGGCAGGAGAATCGCTTGAATCTGGGTGGCAGAGGTTGCAGTGAGCTGAGATCATGCCACTGCACTCAGGCCTGGGTGACAGAGTGAGACTCTGTCTTTGAAAAAAAAAGAAAGAAATAGGTTAAATGTGCCATCCCTCAAGGTAGGGGTGGTTGATTTCACGGAAATCAAATCGAAAAGGCACCCTCCCCTTCCTTCCATAATGCTGGCATCCAATCATCTGAAGTAGGGATGGGGCTTGGACCAGGGGCTGAGGGAGGCCCGCCCAGTACCTGGTCCAGGCCTGGGACTCCTGAGCCCTGCCAGCCAAGGCCTCTTCTGCCTACCCAGACCCGCCTCCTTGGACAGTGGGGGAGGTGCCGCTCAAGCCTGATGCTGATCTCTTTTGACAGCTGTTCCTAAGGCTGGCAGGATGGTAGGCAGTGGGGGAAGGGGCCAGATTTAAAGGTCCAGTTGCTCCGCCCCCCTGCCAGACCTTGGCAGACAGGCACGGGTGAGCATCCTCTGAGGGCTTGGGTCTTCCGTATGTAGAAGGTCAGAGACCCCTCTACCCTACTTTCCACGTCTTGGTATCATAAAGACCACTGGTCTTCATGTCTGCTCCCACCCTACAGGCCGCCAGGGAGACCAGTGCCGCCCACCATGCGATTTCGACGCCTGACCCCTGGTTACTTCCGGGTGCTACAGGTAAGTACCCCTGATCAATGGTTTCTGGCACGACTGATCCCTTCCTCCCCCTACCATAGCTGGGCTGACACCCCCAACAGCCAGGCTGTCACGTTCCCTGCCGCCTGAGCAGGCAGGCCCAGATGGGCAGTGAGGCGAAAGGGATTGGGGTGGAATCTCCCTGGGGCAGTACCGGCGTCCATGTCTCCTTCCCTTAGCTACACCTACTCAGCCCATTCCCACTCCCCACCTTCCTGGCAGTCTCAACTGACCCCTGAGGCACACCCTCTGTGCACCTCCAGATGCAGCTAGCTGGTGAGCTGAAGGCAGAGCCCCGCAGTCTGCTGGTGGGAGTTGTGGCTACAGTGCTAGCTGTCCTCGGGCTGGGTGGCTCCTGCTATGCCGTTTGGAAGATGGTGGGGCAGCGGCGGGTGCCACGGGCCCCATAATGAAGAAGAGAGACTCTCACCTGGACGCTGGGGGTAGGTGACTCGGGAGGGGGCTGCAATCTCAGAAGTCTTGTTTTCTGGGGATCAGTCTCTGTCGGAAGCAGGACAGAGTAATCTGATCCCACTCCCGCCACCCCACACTGCATCAGGCCTCCATCTGGGTGCTCCAGTTCAGATGCTAGGACCTCAGAGGGAAGGCATGGATGTGGGCTCCAAAGATAGACCAAGATTGACACCCTAGGCCTGGTGCACAGAAAGTACTAGAGAAGCCCTTCCAGGGCAGGAGTTTGAGACAGCGACCTGGAAGTTAGAGTTGGAGGCAAGCTCTCTTTGTCCAGTTCCTTTATTGGGGGCAGGGCACCCAGAAGAGGCCCTCCGTTCCCCAAACCCAGAGCCAAAAGGGGTTGGCACGTTCCCTCCCAGCCTAGTCCTTGCGTCACTGTCCATGGGCAACTCCTCTGCCCTGCATCTTCAGGCCATGTCAGGTAGAGGTGTCCATCTCAGGGACCTCAGTGGACACTTTTGTGGGCACTGCTAGCCGCCTGGGGGGCACATAGGATCCCATACCCGCTGCCCTCTCTGCCTCTTCCTGACTGTAGGGCTCGACGCTCAGCTGCTTCAGCCTGGGAGAAAGAAAAACAGGAGTTGGGAGCTGACAGGTGAAAGCCCTATCTGCTGAGCACCCATCCATCAATCCTCTCCTTACTCCTTCATACCTTTTCTTGTGGTCTTTGGATCGGAAGTGGGTCTTCAGATTGGCGGAATCGATGAAGTACCTCCTGTAGGGATGGAAGTGAGAAGGAGAGTGAGGAGGTGATAGTCTCCCAAGTACACCTATCTCCCTAGCCCTAGCTTGTCCCTGACGCCAGGATCCGGGTCTGAGAAACGGGAGGCGGGCGGACCCACGGGTCCCAAGAGAGAAGGCTCCGCACGGCCTGGGGCTTGAACTTCACATCTCCCGGCCGGTACCGCGGACCCTCCTCCGCCCAGGCCGGGCTCGTCCGGGACTCACGCGCAGGCCAGACAGCGGTACAGGCCGCCCCCTGGCAGGTCGGGGTCGGGCTCGGCGTCTGGGTCGGGCTGGGGCCGTGCGGGTCCCAGAGGCCGCAGCTCGCGGTGAATCTCATCCAGGTCCGGCCGCCGCCGCTTCGCCTTCATCTGCCGGGCTAGAGAGTGCGCTCGGTGCGCGCCTGTCCGACGGGAGCGACCCATGACCAGAAACAGCCCGGCCGGCCAAGGGGCCAGTAGCAGGGGAGCGAGCACACGTGTGAGCGCTTCCGGGCCGATCAGCGACGTCAGGCCGCGCAGCGGGGCGAGGCAGGCTCTGCCGGACCGCCTCTGATGACGTCACTCTCGGCCAGCGGCTCGAGCGCCGCCAGGCGGCCGTCGACGTCAGTGACCGAGCTCGGGACGGGTCCCCAAAATTTTGACCACTGAAGGGCATGGCCACGCGGGCCCTAGCTGGGGAAGCGCGGGGTGGTGCGTGAGCCTAGGGGTTTCGGGGCCGTCTTGCTGCCCTGCTCTCCCTGGCCTGGCCCAACCAGTATCAGTGCCAACCTCTGCCCCTGTCGTCCCTTCCTGTTTCCCAGACCTTGGACTCCGCGGTGGGGGTGGGATGCTGCATCTCTGGAAAGCACTGATAAATGTCTGTGTCATGAATAAATTAGTAAATGACTGAGAATGAATAAGTTTGGAATCCCAGCCCCACAGGGCTTCCCGAGATATCTCCAGTCCCTGAAAAAGCCGTCACTTCTCCCGGCTCCCATTATTCCCTTGAATCTCCATCCTCTCTCTGCCCCCAGCCAAATCCATGAAGGGTGTTCCTCCCCAGAGATTGCAGTCCTCAGGCATCCAGACTCCAGAGGGCTCAGTTCCTCTCACAAGTACTTATAGAAGGACCTCTCCATCTTTGCCTCCTTTCTCTAAGCCCTGGGCTCCCAGAGGTGGGCTGGCAGCAAAGGCCTAGGTATTGCATGCTCAGAGTGGGCAGAAGCTTAGAGGGCCTTTCCCCATTCACAGGATCCTGGTGCTTCCCAGGCTGGCCAGAGCCAACTCAGCTGGAAGGGGCCAGAGGAGCTTAGCAATAATTCAGGGGCTCCAGCTCTTTGGAATCTGTTGCCAGGAAACAAGGAGACAGGCACGTGTATCCCTGGGGAGAGGAATCAGTTTCCAGCCCAGACAAAGGAGTGAAATGTAAGCCCAAGGTGCCCACTGGGGGCCTGGGGACCTTCCTGCTCCAGCTCATTGAGGCTGAGTAGGGACAAGGGGTGGAGCCCTGCTGAGGACACAACTGGTATGACTACAGTCACAGGGGCTCCAGTGTGGGTCCCAGACCTCAGGATTTTGTGAATGGAAGAAGATTTTCCTGGAGCCATGCTAAGAGATGAACAACCTCAAGTACTCCTAGGCCCAAGAAGAAAGCCTCTCTAGGGCCGGGCGCAGTGGCTCAAGCCTGTAATCCCAGCACTTTGGGAGGCCAAGATGGGCGGATCACGAGGTCAGGAGATCGAGACCATCCTGGCTAACATGGTGAAACCCCGTCTCCACTAAAAAATACAAAAAACTAGCCGGGTGAGGTGGCGGGTGCCTGTAGTCCCAGCTACTCGGGAGGCTGAGGCAGGAGAATGGCGTAAACCCGGGAGGCAGAGCTTGCAGTGAGCTGAGATCTGGCCACTGCACTCCAGCCTGGGCGACAGAGCGAGACTCTGTCTCAAAAAAAAAAAAAAAAAAAAAAAAAAAGGAAAGCCTCTCTAGAGACAGATGTCTTCGTTATTCTTGGCCAATATGGGTCAAGACAAGGGGCTAAGGTGGCGGAAGCCTGTTCCATCCCCCACCCCCCTGACTCCTTTGGATCAGGTTCACCTCCTGGGCACTGTGCCAGCTGGGGAGGCTGGTGCATCTTTAATGAAGTCACTGGATCCCTCAGACAGGCTCTTGGCCTCACCAAGTTCCTAGGGCCAGACTCACTGGTATCCACTGAGCCACCACCTTCCTGTGCTTGGGTGCCAGACCCCTTCCCCCTGCAGCCATGAACCAGGCCTTCTGGAAAACCTACAAATCCAAAGTGCTACAGACACTGAGTGGGGAATCTGAGGAAGACCTGGCAGAGGAGGTGGGTACCATCCATGCATGCTGGGTGGAGCATATGCAGAGGGGCAGCAGGAATGAGCAGTATGAAGTAGGGCACAGGATAGGCTTGGAGGTGGGGGGGCCACGTTTGTGCAGACAGCACATTCAGGAATGGTAAAGAGCATGGCGCAGCATCAGAAAGCCAGGACATTCAGGAAAACTGAGGAAGAAGAAAAGACTTAGGGACTATGGGAGGAGTGGCCACTGTCTCCAAAGATCTCGAGGCTGCCACATGGAAGAGATTCTTCTAGGACCAGTGGGCAGTAGGCACATGGGCACACTTAGCTGGACACAACTTTCTAATGGGAGCAGAATTAGGAGTGATGTAGTGAGTCCCCTGTTACTAGAGGTAGGGGGAGTGGCGCCTGTACTAGAAAGGTCACTGTAGCAGCATCAGATCAAAGCCATACTTAGACCATGTGTTGTTCTGCCATTAAAAACAACAACAACAACAAAAAAACAACAACAAAAAAAAACAGGCTGGGCTAGGCATGGTGGCTCATGCCTGTAATCCTAGCACTTTGGGAGGCCGAGGTGGGTGAACTGCCTGAGTTCAGGAGTTCAAGACCAGCCTGGGCAACACAGTGAAACCCAGTCTCTACTAAAATACAAAAAAAAAGTAGCCAGACATGGCAGCGTGTGCCTGTAATCCCAGCTACTTGGGAGGCTGAGGCAGGAGAATTGCTTGAGCCTGGGAGGCAGAGGTTGCAATGAGCGGAGATTGTACCATTGCACTGCAGCCTGGGTGACAGGGCAAGACTCTGTCTCAAAAAAAAAAAAAAAAACAAAAAACAAAAAACAGGCAGGGTGCAGTGGCTCCTGCCTGTAATACTAGCACTTTGGGAGGTCACAGAGGGTGGATCACCTGAGGTCAGGAGTCGGAGAGCAGCCTGGCTAACATGGCGAAACCCTGCCTCTACTAAAAACACAAAAATTAGCCAGGCATGGTGGCGGGCACCTGTAATCCCGTCTACTCAGGGGGCTGAAGCAGGAGGATCACTTGAGCCCAGGATTTTGAGACCAGCCTGGGTGACATAGTGAAACCCTATCTCAACAAAAAAATACAAAAATTAGACAGGCACGGTGGCACCACACCTGTAGTCCCAGCTACTCAGGAGGCTGAGGTGGGTGGATCGCTTGAGCCCAGGGAGGTCAAGGCTCCACTGCACTACAGCCTGTGCGACAGGTGAGACTTTGTCTCAAAACAACAATGACAACAGCAAAGTTTCTGAAACCAGGGACAGTCTTATGTCTGGAGGCTGTGATAAGCGGCAGTCACACAATCACAAGACGTGTGGCAGAGGCAGGAATTGGTTGGGAGGGGTGGAGAATGGTCTGAATGCTTGCATGTCTGGAGAGGTTGGTGTCTAAGGCTGGGCTTGTGCAGAAATGTCAGTGGGTAACTGGTGTGATCAGTGTCTGTGTGGAATCCCCAGTGAAGGTGTATGTGTAGGTGTGAACATTTTGGGCAGCAGTCTATGTCTGCATGCCTCTGTGTAGACATTTGTAGGTGTTATGTTTGTATGGTGTACGTGTTTTGGTATCTGTTTTTGGGTGAAGAGGTTTTGTGTGTTGTGGATGGGCCTCCGTGCAGCTATCTGTGGTTGTGTAAGTGCACAGGTGTGAACGGTATAACTGTGTGTGTCCTTGTATAGGTACCTCATAACACATACGTCTATGTGCAGATGAAGAGCTGTAGCCATGTGGGGCATGCTCATGTACAGGTGTGTGTCTATGTCAGAGTGCATGCCCATGTCCACATGCTTTTGAGTATATATGGATGTGTCTGTGGTGGGCAGGTATGTGTGCTCAAGGGTGTCTGCAGCTCGGGCCAGTGGCTCACACCTGTAATCCCAGCACTTTGGGAGGCCGAGATGGGCAGATCATTTGAGGCCAGGAGTTCGAGACCAGCCTGGCCAACATGGCAAAACCCCATCTCTATTAAAAATACAAAAAGTAGCAGGGTGGTGGCAGGTGCCTGTCATCCCAGATACTCAGGAGGCTGAGGCAGGAGAATCACTTGAACCCGGAAGGCAGAGGTTGCAGTGAGCTGAGATCGTGCCACTGCACCCCACGGCACTCTGGCCTGGGCAACAGAGCAAGACTTTGACACACACACACACACACACACACGAGGAAAAAGGTTGTCTGCAGGGATTTACTCTGTAGGTATATCTGTATGCATTCCCATGTGCCCTTGTGGATCTGTGGAGTGTATGTGTGTTTAGTTCTGTGGTATTTGGGGTGCCTGGTCTGTGTGTACTAGGCTAGCAGTGGAGGAGGGAGATCCCACACCTCTGCGGCCTCTCTCATGCAGTGTGGGGGTCTTGTGTCCCAGAGGGAGAACCCAGCATTAGTGGAGTCTGAGACAGCAGAACCAACCGAGGAGACCTTCAATCCCATGTCACAACTGGCCCGCCGGGTGAGTCTTCTCCCTTCTTCCACCCCAACCCTGGGCAGCCTGGCAGAGGCTTCTGTGGAGTCCTGGGAGGTTATGCTGGGCCCCTTCCCTGACTCCCAACCCCTTTCCCAGGTTCAGGGGGTCGGGGTGAAAGGCTGGCTGACAATGTCATCTCTGTTTAACAAAGAAGATGAAGATAAGCTGCTACCATCAGAGCCTTGCGCTGACCAGTATGTGTGTGTGTGTTTGTGGTGGTTCTGGAAGGGGCCTGAGGTCCCCCTTCTGCCTGGTCCTTTCCTTCTGGTTTGTTTGTCTTTCTAACCACTGAGGGCTGGGGAGGGGCAGTCCCAGGCTGTTTGTTTCTCTCAGCAGGAAACAGGCCAAATCAGCGTATCTGGGAGATTAGGGTAAATCTCTGGAGGAATTGACCAGCTGTTGGGATTGAGGTGCTAGAAGGTATTTTATGGGCTCTCTGGACCCATCCGCTTGGGAGGGGCCATCTCTCTAAAATCCAAGAATGGAGAATACCTTTAGGTGTTTGCAACAGGTGATCCAGCTCCAAGGTTCCCAAGTATTGTCTAAACCCTCACCCTCCAAGGAAGCGTGTCACAAACATATTCCTGGACCCTCCTTTAGAGACTCCGATTTCGCCGGTGTGGCAGAGTCTTGGAGATCTAGCCATGTTTTCAGCAAGCCCCACCAGGGCCCCGCAGCATGCTGCTTTGGGAATCACTGTCTTAGAAGGTCTTTGATGCCGAAGATTAGCGGGTGGGACCTGGGACCTCAGTCTCCCTCCTGGCTCCATCTCTGGCACATTTTCCATTTCTGCCTTTTCTCCATCCTGGTCACATCCCCCTCTCACCACTGACCCTATTCTTTTCTCCTAGGGTCCCCATGACCCAGCAGCCTCTCCTGCCCCCAGGTTTCCATTCTTTCCCCTCACCCTTACCTCCGGTTCCTTAAGAAACTTCCTGGACTCCAGGCTTCCACTTCAAGCTTCATCACCTCTCTGTGACTGCCCTTCCCCCCAACATCTTCCCACCTCTCTTGAGTCCCCTGCTCTCCCCTAAGGCTCTGACCTAGGCCTTCCTGTTGCTCCACCTTTCTCCCGTGCCCCTAGTCCCCCTTTCCCTCAATCTCAGGACCTGATCCCTCTCCGGGCTCCGTCTCTTTTCCCCAGGGCTTCCCTCAGGTGGGATCTGAACAGCCCCTCCCACTCCCACCTGCTCTCCCAGGGATCCTTCCAGCTTCCCAGACCTGCGCACGCCTCCAGCGTCCCTCCTCAGCCACGCCTAAACCCCTGACCTCATTCTCTCCCCAGGGATCCTGATCCCCGTTGCCTCCCTCCACACCCCTCGCCTAATCCCCTGACCCTGTCCCACCCCAGCCCCCTTTCCCAGGGCCTCTGAGCCCTCCCCTTGCCTCCAGGCCCTGACCCGCCTCCTTGTCCCGGTCCCCCACTGGTCACCTGACCCCGCTCCTCACCACTGCCCCTGACTCCGCCCGGGTTCCCCCGGCCCCACTAAACTTGTCCCTCGGCCCAGCCTCCTCTCCGATGTTCCTCCCCGGGACCGCTCGACCGCTTCCCTGACCGCGGCCCTCTCCCGCAGCCCTCTGGCGGCGCGACCCCCCTCGCAGGCGGCGGCGGCGGAGGCGCGCGGTCCGGGCTTCTGGGACGCGTTCGCCAGCAGGTGGCAGCAGCAGCAGGCGGCAGCGTCGTCCATGCTGCGTGGCACCGAGCCCACTCTGGAGCCGGACCCCGAACCCGCGGACGAGGCCGCCGAGCGCCCCGAGTCGCAGGAGGCCGAGCCGGTGGCCGGCTTCAAGTGGGGCTTCCTCACTCACAAACTGGCCGAGATGAGGGTGAAGGCCGCGCCCAAGGGCGACTAGCGGGCTGGCCGAACCCGGCGCCCGCTGCTCCCACCCCTGATAAAAACCCTGGCCGGACAGTCTGTGTGACCGCGTGCTTTTGTCCAGACATCCAGAAAGACTGCTTTTGCGGGGGGCGACCTCAGGCGGGGTCCAGCTGGAGCTCACCAAACATACAAGGCGAAAATGACCAGAGTCAGCCCGTATATCAGGATGGGTTTTTTTTCACTTTTTTTTTTTTTTTTTTTTTTTGAGACGGAGTCTTGCTCTGCCGTCCAGGCTGGAGTGCAGTGGCCGGATCTCAGCTCACTGCAAGCTCCGCCTCCCGGGTTTTCGCCATTCTCCTGCCTCAGCCTCCCGAGTAGCTGGGACTCCAGGCGCCCGCCACCTCGCCCGGCTATTTTTTTGTATTTTTTAGTAGAGACGGGGTTTCACTGTGTTAGCCAGGATGGTCTCGATCTCCTGACCTCGTGATCCGCCCGTCTCGGCCTCCCAAAGTGCTGGGATTACAGGCTTGAGCCACCGCGCCCGGCCAGGATGGGTTTTTTATTTAAGGTACAACTTTCCAGGAAGTTGGGGAGCTCCAGAGGACTGCGTCCATCGCCCTCTCCAGCCTCATTTAATTCAACAAACTGCCTGTGGCTCTACTATGTACGCCGTCCCAGTACTAGGAAAAGGTCAAAGATTAACTAGAGAACCCAGACTACCAGCGGGTCCCACAAAAGGTGACAAATTGAGGCCCAAAAACAGGGCTGCACTTGGGAGCTCAGAGCAGGTGAGGCTGACTGGGGCATTCAGGAAGGCTTCCTGGAGGAGAGTATATGTTATCTCCCAGAAGGAAGAGTAGAGAGAAAAGGAATGGCAACCCAGTCTGAGGAAGGAGGCGCATGAAGGAAGAAAGCTGGGAGGTGGGAACCTGTGATGAAAATAGGGGATCTTGTGTGTCCTTGCAGGAAAGGGAGGCAGTGGCAGGAGCCTGCGAGCTGGCAGAAAAGGTTCCCTTCTTTTCTTTTTTTATTTTTACTTATTTTTATTTTTTGAGACGCAGTCTCCCCCTGTCGCCCAGGCTGGAGTGCAATGGCTCCATCTCGGCTCACTGCAACCTCTGCCTCCGGGTTCAAGCGATTCTCCTCCTGCCTCAGCCTCCGGAGTAGCTGGGATTACAGGCGCACACTCCACGCTCAGCTAATTTTTGTATTTTTAGTAGAGACGGGGGTTTCACCATGTTGGCCGGGCTGGTCTCCAACTCCTGACCTCGTGATCCGCCCTCCTCAGCCTCCCAAAGTTCTGGGATTACAGGCGTGAGCCACCGCACCCCGCCCGGTTCCCTTCTTTTCGTGTCCGAAAGGTTGGATCCTCCACATCTCAGCCCTTCATACCCAGTGACCACAACCGGGGCAGCAAAACTCCGGGAATGGGGGCCTTTTAGGAACTGGTGGAGCCCAGATTTCTGGAGCAGACGCCCCCTCGGACTCCCAAAGCACGTTATTCCCAGCTCTAGTTTGGATCGACCTGGAGGCCAGTGGAGATCACAACCGTGTTAGTACTCATTCGGTAGAAGTCACAGCAGTTACCGTTTATTGAGCACTTTCTATATGCTGGATACCTTGCCATGCGCATTACAACTATTTGGAAATACTTGTATCCCCTACTCCTCCCTCCTTAATAACCGAGGGGTGCCGCTGCATCCAGGGAGGTCAAGTGCTTGCCCAGGGTCACACAGTCAGCCCGGAGCACACACTTCAAAACCCACGCGCTTAACCACGAAAACCCGTTTGCCTCCTTCCTCAGCTCCCCATTTAAATAACGTTTTAACTTTATTCAGCAGGTTTGCTCATCTCCCACCCCAATCGTGACTCCCCAGACCTGGCCTCCACAAGGACCACGAGGCCTCTCCCTCCCCCTTCGCCGCGGGCGCAGGGAAGGGCCTTCGGCAACAACTTGTCCCACTTCCCCAAGGTTCAGACGCAAAACTGAGTTCCAGAGGGAAGGGCTTACGCAAAGGCACCCAGCGCGCCAGAAGCAGGGTATTCCTGTCCGTACCCGGGGCCAGCCCCGCGCTTGGCACTCCCTGGGAAGCCGGCTCCGGAGCCGCGGCGGTCACACCTCGGACTCGCGCGGCGGTCCGCGGGCGCGCTGGCAGCCGTACAGCCACTGGATGACGCGCGCATTGCGCTCCACCACCGACACCGGAGGGCGCCCGTCCCGCGCCGAACCGGCTGCCTCCGAGCCGCCGCCGCCGCCACCCGCGCCGTCCGGGCTGTCCACGCCCCTGTCGCTGGATGTCCAGTCGCTGGCGTCCCCGGAGCCGGGCGGCGGCGAAGTTCCGGCCTGCGGGCTGGCGTCGGCCCCCCAGCTCTGCGGGGAGAAGCGCTCTGCACCCAGCACCTCCACCAGCGCGCGCTCCAGGCCGCAGTAGTTGAAGAAGCGCTCCTTCTCCGACAGGGGCAGCGAGCACGTGGGACACAGCGCCCGCTTTCCCGCCGCTTCCGGGGCATCTTGGGGCGCGGCCCAACCTCCTGAAGACGCAGGTCGCTCTGTGGAGGCCGGGCTGCTCGGGGCAGCGTCCCGCGGGGCACCCAGAAAGAGGCGCCGCACCAGCCCCTGGCCCTTGGCGTTCTCTTTGTTCACCGAAGCCTTGCAGTCCCGCTTCTGGCGGTAGAAGATGAGCGAGTCAGGCCTTGGCAGCCGCCTGCCACTTCCCCGGCGGGCCGGCCTAGGCGTCCTGGGCGATGCAGGGGGCCCCAGCTCGTTGCAGGGGTGCGGTGTGAGCGGCCCAGGACTCCCACGCAGGGCTGGCTCCTGTCGCCTAGCTATCACCTGGTGCGTCTTGACATACTTGGCTTTGTCGGCTTCCAACCTCTCCACAGCGCTGGGGGTCCGTCCTCTGGACGGGGTGGAGGGAGGGGCCAGGAGCATCTTAGCAAAGCTGTTCAGGACAGTGCCCCATAAGTAGCCAGCCAGGGGGCCAAGAGCAATTGACTTGGGCTCTCACAGACCTGCAGGGAGAGAGGAAGGTCAGGGGAAGGGTAGGAAATGCCCTGGTCCTCCCCTGCCGGCATTCCTCAGTATAGGATCAGTCAGCCACCCTCTCCCATCCAGGTTAGCCAGTGCCACGTTCAGGGAGCAGAGGCTCAGGCCATCCCCTTTCCCTGTCCTTCAGAGACACTGAGCGGGGTCTCTCTGGCCACTCAGAAACATATGCCCCTTTGAAGGTGCCCCAATCTGGCCACAGGGCCATGCGAGCAGGCCTCAGCAAGCAGGACACTTGGAAAAGGAAACCCGGCCCAATTCCCGAAAGTGGCTTCAACCGGAAAAAATACCTCTTCCCAACCCAGCAGCTTTGAGCCCAAGACAAGGAGGCTCCCAGCCACAGGCTGGCTCCAGCAGGGCCCACCCTTCCCGCCCCCAAACACCGAGGTCAGGGATATAACCACAGGGTAGGAATCTCCAGTAATTGCAGCCAACTGCCCTGCCCAGGCCCAGCAAGGCCATCAGGGCAGGAGAGGGAGGTGGTCCCCAGGCCCTATCAGCTACTGCCAGCTACTCTGCCCCTGCCAAGGCGATTGCAGAATGCCAAACTGTAAACATCACCTTGTTTAACCTTTGCATTTCCATTTCATGAGGAGGAAATTGGCCTGGAGAGGAGGGGGGATTGCTCAGGTCCTATTGAGAGTTAGGAGTCAGGACTGGAACCCAGGTTTCTTGCCTTGCAGTTCAGATTGGATCTCTCATTTGCCTATTACTTCCTACTGAGGCGGGGCACGATGGCTCACGCCTGTAATCCCAGCACTTTGGGAGGCCGAGTTGGGTGGATCACCTTAGGTGAGGAGTTCCAGACCAGCCTAGCCAGCATGGTGAAACCCCGTCTCTACTGAAAATACAAAAATTAGCCAGGCGTGGCGGCGCGCACCTGTAATCCCAGCTACTTGGGAAGCTGAGGCAGGAAAATCACTTGAACCTGGGAGGTGGAGGTTGCAGCGAGCCAAGATCGCACGCCACTGCACTCCAGCCTGGGCGACAGAGCGAGACTCTATCTCAAAAAAAAAAAAAAAAAAGAAAAGAAAAAGAAAAAAAAACCTCACTGATATTTTGCATGTATTCCTGCTGCTATAAAACCAAGCAATTTCCGTTAGAAATGGGCCCCTTGCCTCACCAAAAAGTTCCTTCCACTAATTCTTCCTAATAACCTGCACTCCCACTCCCAGAAATTTGCCCTCAGGGTCCTTGTCCCCTTTTTATCCTAAGACCTCATGACCCTTTTCCACCTCCTTTCTGCTGGGGCAAGGGGCGAGGAGGGGTTGTAAATCAAGAGCTGACAGTTCTCTTGGCAGTAACAGAATGGGCCACCCACATGGCCCTGCACACCCGACCCCACCCCATCTCCCCCTACTTCCCCTGAGTCCTGAAGGCTGAGGGACCTTGGATATGGGGACAACAAAGGAACAGAATTAACTAGGGAAGTGGGGAAGGGGTCTGTGAGAGGCCTTGGGACAGGGACCCTGCCAGGTCCAGCCCACCCCTTCACCCAGCACCTAGTGTGTAGTCGGTCTACCCATGGGTAGTTGAGGCCTGGGAACCAAGGGGAGTCTGGCAGTGTCTCCCTCCCTGTCTCCCAGGGAGTCTCCTGGGCAGTGGGTCGGATTCCAAAGTCCCAGGAAGGCACTGCTTGTCTGACCCCATGGGTGCCCTCTGTCCTCTCCTCTTCTCCCCATCCCTGAGCAGGGAGACTATAAAAAGTCCCTAATCACAAGGACCAAAACAGTCTGTCATCCACAGCCTCTTCCCTGCCTTCTGGGCTAGCCTGGAGGCTGGACCTCAGACATCCCGCCCTAGAAGCCTGGCAGGCAGTCTCGGGCCCTCCATTCCTTTGCCTGCCTTCCCCCTGTCCTGAAGCTTGTGCTCCCAACTCTGCCCAAGGCTTCTGCTCTGGGAATGGGCCATCTTTCAGGCTCACTAGTTTGGTACCAGTCTCCCTGCCCTCAGGCCCCTGGGTTCCTTCCTACCAGAGCCCTGGGCTCAGGGTACACTCACCTCTGCATGGGAGGCCTAATTGCAGGGGTCCTTGGGCAGGTCCAGACTGAGGGCAGGAGTGGACAGCAGGGACTAGAAGTAACTTTGGTGGCAGCCAAACCTCACTCTCCACAGGAAAAGCAGAGAGTCTCCAACCCCCGCCCCCCAAATTAACCCTCGCCTTCCTGAGGCAGATCCTGGCCTCCATTAACTCTTTCCTGATCACAGTCTCTGCGCTGAGGAGACCTGTGAACCAAGTCCAGCTCCCTTTATTTTACAGATGATCAAACAGTCCCTGCCGGGTTAGGTGATTGGCTGTGGAAGCACCGTGAGCTTGGGCAGAGGCAGGACTCCAAACAAGGCCTCCTGATCCCTAGGCTTCCTCCAAAGGCCTGGGGTGGGGGCTCCGTATGTGGGGTCAGCCACCTCCCTGGGCTGTGGCAGATGCTCTGACAGTCTGAATGGGAAGGCAGAACAGGGTTCTAGTCGACTTGCTTTTTTCCCTCTGTAGCAGGCTGAGACCTGTCCTGGTCTGGGTGCTGGGTGGTGTCAAGCCTGCTTTCCCTAGGGGTGAGGCCAGGAATCTGCAGCCTAAGGGTAGGGGCATTGGTGCTGTAGATGTGCAGGTAAGCCTGTGGTGGCAAGTCTTGGCATGAAGGTGACCCTGGAGCCCACTGGAGCTGCCTCTGCCCAAAGTCCTCTTATGGCAGATGGGATTACCTGGGAAGACAGTGATGAGGGGCTGATTCCAGGGCCAAGCCCAGGCCCTTCGGCCCGTTTCCTTCTCTGCCTACACTTGGAGCCACTTAGAGCTTCTTCCATCAGAGTTTCTTCTCTGACACATTATGTCTCAAGGTGAAACCCTGCCTCATAGGAGAGCTCCTCCCCTTTCCCCAGCAGGCAAACTAAACTCTCCAGCCCAGACAAAGACCAGTGCCCAGGCCAAAGGATCCTTGCCCCTCTTGGCTGGCCACCTTCCCCAAGTCCCTCCTCCTCCTTTCTAGCCCTCTTTCATGTTTGCAAAGCACATTCCCATCTGTGCTCTCTGATCTCCATTGACGGCCCCCCAACAAGGACCCTAGACAGGGGTCCAGCAAGAATGACCCCCCCCACTTAATGAGTAAGGAAACAGGAGCTGAGAAGGGAGAGAGATGCCCAAAGCCCAGCTCCAAATCCACGCTTGGAACTGTACCCTCTGCCTGTCAAGTCAATGGTGGGTCTGAAAACCCAAGGCCCATCTCCTGATAAGAGGTTTTTATTGCCTAAAGGGGGGATTTTGTTATGGGGATTTTGTTGGTGATAGTTCCATATTGTGTTGTTATAGCAGTTTTCAAAATGCTATCAGCTACATTGTCATAACCCCATGACAATCTTTGGGGGAGGTTTTATTATTTTTCACACTTATGGCTGAAGACACTGAGGCTCAGAGAGGAGAAATGACTTATCCAAGCTCACCGAATTAGGAATAATAGTTAGAGTCTCGCTCTGACACCCAGGCTGGAGTGCAGTGGTGTGATCTTGGCTCACTGCAACCTCTGCCTTCCGGGTTCAAGCGATTCTCCTGCCTCAGCCTCCCGAGTAGCTGAGATTACAGACGAATGCCACCACGCCTGGCTACTTTTGTGTTTTTAGTAGAGACGGGGTTTCACCATGTTGGTCAGGCTGGTCTTGAACTTCTGACCTTGCGATCCGCCTGCCTTGGCCTCCCAAAGTGCTGGGAGTACAGGTGTGAGCCACCGCGCCCGGCCAATAGCTAACTTTTATTGAGAGATTAATATATGTTAGGGGCCGTTCTAAGTACTTCACATAAGGATTAACATATTTAATCCTCAAAACAACCCAATGAAATGGCACTTTTGGGCCGGGCACAGTGGCTCACACTTGTAATTCCAGCACTTTGGGAGGCAGAGGCGGGCCGGTCACTTGAGGTCAGGAGCTGGAGACCAGCCTGGCCAATATGGCAAAACTCTGTCTCTACTAAAAACACAAATATCAGTGGTGCACTCTTGTAGTCTCAGCTACTTGGGAGGCTGAGGCAGGAGAATCACTCCAACCCAGGAGGCAGGTTGCAGTAAGCCAAGATCACACCACTGCACTCCAGCCTGGGTGACAAGGCTGCAAAAACGGTAAAAAAAAGTCACTTTCATTCTCCTAACTTTGTAGATGAAGGCTGGGGGTGCCAGCTTGGCTCTGAGATCTGGTCAGGAAGGGGTTAAGCATGGGAGGTGGGCAGGGCCCAGCTGGGATGCTGTCAATGGCAGGAAACCTGGCCCGCCGCCTGGGGGGAGGATGGGGCTGTTGTGTCTGACTCTGCAACCCTCATCCCTTTGGTCTTAAAGGAGCATCCAGGTTGGGTGGTAGGACCAGTAGAGGCCCCTTCACAGCTCCCTTCTAGGGATCGAGAACAGATGCTAGACCACAGAAAGAGGGGAGTCGGGGTGCAATGCAGGTGTGATCCTGGGGCAGCTCTGTTCTGACAGGGGCGACTCGGTCCTCCACACCAGAGCCCTCAATTGGAAGTGCCCTCACCTCTGCTCGGGAGGGTTTGGTCAGGGAGGGGAGATAGCCCCAGCTCTGGGAGCCCCCAGTGAGACAGAAGTGGCACAGCTCTGCCCTCAAGGATCTCTGGTTGGGGGCTAGGGGAAGGCTAAGCAGCCGTGCTTTCAGGAGCTCCCAGTGTGAGGGCAACAGACCCCTGCCCTGATGCCAATGGACAGAATCCTGGGAGACAGGCACAGACCCTCTACCCCACGGGCAGAGCAGGGTCAGGGAGGAGAGGTTGAATTGGATCGGCTTTCTGGGTGAGGGGGCCCTGAAAAAGTCAGCAGAGGAGAGGGGAGGCGGGGGCAGATGAGAGGATGAGGTGGGCTGCATCTGTCTGGCCTCGGCTCCCAGCCACCCTCGTCGGGAACCGGACCGTCCCTGTTTCTGGTTGTGGGTCCCCA
The DNA here is from genome assembly GCF_047675955.1 of Chlorocebus sabaeus. Taxonomy (NCBI): domain Eukaryota; kingdom Metazoa; phylum Chordata; class Mammalia; order Primates; family Cercopithecidae; genus Chlorocebus; species Chlorocebus sabaeus. The sequence goes on from NC_132923.1 coordinate 110,959,448, forward strand.
GGGACTGCCTTAAAGTGGCTCTTTCCAGCCCTAGAGCCAGGACCTCAGGCAAGGGGGAAGCGAGTCTGCGGGGGGTGTTTCCTTCCTACTTCCGACCTCATTCCCAGATCACCTTGAGGATGGAGATCGGGAATGGGCCTGAGTCAGAAAGTCTCCTTCCAGGAGAGGGTGGTGGGAGGATGGGGAGCAGCTCTGGTCAGTGTCGGGAATAACCAGCCAGGTCAGGGAGGCCTTCAGGTCCAGTCTCACATCCCACGTCCACATTGTCACTTAGGAAATGTGTGTCACCCCCCTCACTAGCTGGCTACAGCCCCCCCAAACCTCAGTCCTGCCTTTGATTCCAGCCCTAGTCTACCTCTCACTGGCTGTGTGGTCTTGAGCAAGAACTTAACCTCGCTGAGTTTCCTTCTGTGTCAGGCGGGAATGGTGAGAACCAGCTCCTGTGTGGCTTGGAGATGCAGGGAAGTGGGGCCTGCAACCGCAAGGTACAAGTTAGATGAATCTGACTTCAGTTTTTGCCCATCACCAACGCCTTCCTGCACCTCTGGCCTACATCTCTTTTCCTAATCCCAGTCTTGCTCACAGCGGCAAGCAGCTAATCACTGGGAACACCTGCACTGTGCCATGGGATCCGCAGATGGATCTGATGTGGTTTCACTCTCAGGTGGTGGCAGAGGCAGGAAGCTTCACCATGATTGGTGAGAGACCAGTGCTGCTGCAACCAAGATGAACACAGCAGAGGGGGTGGTGATCTCTTCTGCCCGGGGTGGGGTGGGAAACTTCAAAGAGGAGGGGTATCTGAGCCCTACTGGGAAGGGATTTTTGACTGGGTTAGGAGTGGGGGAGAAGGAGAGAATGTTGGGCCGAGAGCACTGCAGGCGCCAGGTCTCAGTGACGGTAAGAGGCCAGGGAAGGGTCGCAGAGAGTGAGAAAGCGAGGAGAGCGAGAGAAGGTGGGAGGGCGTAGGAGAGAAGAGGGGATGCAGAGAAGGGATGGGGTTTGTGAGTAGATGGGTAGGCGCAGACTGAGAGAAGGTGCGCAAGGGGACTTAGAGAAAAGATGGGAGCTCAGGGAAGGGAAGGGCTCAGGGAAGGGACTGGGGTTTCTTGAAAGGAGAGCTAGGGAGAGGGTAGGGGCATCTGCCAGGCCCCAAGGCCACAGGAGAAGCCCCCTACAGAGATTAGAGCAGCCGTCCTCTAATTCAGGGCTTTCCGTTTTGGAAAGAATCTCAGCCACAACAATAGCCTGGCCCCAGTGCCTGGGCTCCCTCTGAGGGGTGTGGCCTCTGGGCAGAGCCAGGCCCCACACTCACCACCCATGCGTGACTCACGGAGGAGGGAGCAGGGGGAGAATGGGAAGGAAGATACCATTAAACTTTTTTTTCTCTTTTCTTTTCTTTTTCTTTCTTTCTTTTTTTTTAGGCCAAGTCTTGCTCTGTTGCCCAAACTGGAGTGCAGTAGTGTGATCACGGCTCACTGCAGCCTCGACCTCCCAGGCTTGAGTGATCCTCTTGTCTTAGACTCCGAAGTAACTGGGACCACAGGTGTGCAACATCACACACAAATAATTTTTGTATTTTTTGTAGAGATGGGGTTTCGCCATGTTGGCCAGGCTGGTCTCGAACTCCTGGTCTCAAGTGATCCTCCCACCTTGGCCTTCCAAAGTGCTGGGATTAAAGGCATAAGCCGCTGAGCCCAGCCTAAGCATTTTTTTTTCCTGAGTAATTATATGTTGCTAGTGAACAAAGTGAATAAGATAAGATTTCTGCTCTCACGGAGTCTCCAGCATAGTGTCAGAATAACAAAACCAACTGCATTTACTGTTCCCTCTATACTAGGCACTATGCCAATGCTTCACACTCAGTGCCCCATTGACTTCTTCCAGAATCCTATGTGAAATGGTGGGTGTTATTACTAGCTCACTTTTATAGATGAGGAAACAGAGGCACAGAGAGGTAGAATAACTCACCCACAGTCACACAGCTTGCAGATGGTAGAGCTGGGGCTTTAACCTTGGGGGAGAGCTGTCCGCCCCATATGGCTTAAGCAGGGCTGGAGCAAATCTGTTCTCACCGCCTGCTGGCCTCCCTGCCTTGCTTGCTCTGTCTTCTGGACTGAGGCAAGGATGGGCATGAACACAGTCCCAACTGCCATTCTCGTCATCTCCACCTCAGCCACCACCTCTCCACCTCCACCATCTCACCTTCCACATACATGTCTTCATCACAGTTCCTTTAGATTGGGTACAAGGAACAAAAAACATCTCATCTAGACTAATAAAATAGGGGAACACATGGAAAAGAAACAGGGTTTCTCACGGAATGAGTTGGCAAGAAATCTATCCTCCTCCTACCCTGACAATATATATCTTCATAATGACAACATTGAAAAATATGACCAGGTGCGGTGGCTCACACCTGTAATCACAGCCCTTTGGGAAGTGGAGGAGGGAGGATCCCTTGAGCCCAGGAGTTCGAGACCAGCCTGCCAACATAGGGAGACCCATCTCTACAAATAATAATAAAACATATTAGCCAGGCATGGTGGTGTGCACACCTGTAGTCCCAGCTACTTGGGAAGCTGAAGTGGGAGGATCACCTGAGCCCGGCAGATCAAGCCTGCAGTGAGCTATGATCATGCCACTGCACTCTAGCCTGGGTGACAGAGCAAGACCCTAACTCAAAGAAAAAAACAACTATTTTTAAATTTTTTGAAACAGAGAGAGTTGACAAACTGTCAAAGGTGACTGGATTTAATTAGTATTGAACACATATGGGTGTTCTGTTAAAGGGCCAGTAATGTTGAATGAGTAAGAAAACAAAGATGGGTATAAGATATAAATTGTATCTTTATCCTGTAAAATTTATTTTCTTGCCTTGATTTCAGCAAAATTAATAATTGTGTTGCTGTAATCAAGTCTCACAGAATTTGTATTCTACTAACAGTAATGCCTAATTAGACAACCTCTCCTATATCTGTGTTGGGGTGTTTTTTGTTTGTTTTTTTCTTTTTTAGTTTCAATTTAGAGAAACATTGCTCTGCTGAGATATTCGCAACTAGAAATCAAAATAAAGAGTGGGCGCAGTGGCTCACACCTGTAATTCTAGCACTTTGGGAGGCTGAGGCAGGTGGATCACTTGAATTTGAGACCAGCATGGCCAACATGGCGAAATCTCATCTCTACTAAAAATACAAAAATGAGTCGGACGTGGTGACACACACCTATAGTCTCAGCTACTCCTGAGACTGAGGCAGGAGAATCGCTTGAACCCGGGAGGTGGGGGTTGCAGTGAACTGAGTTCACACCACTGCACTCCAGCCTGGGTGACAGAGTGAGACTGTCTCAAAAAAAAAAAAAGAAGAAAGAAAATTATTAAAGTAATATTTAAATTTAGAGAGGAACTATGTATGTTACATAACAGGTTTAAACATTGAAATGGAGTACATATGATAAATGATGGTGAACACAGGACACATTACAAGATATGTCAATGTTATCATATACACACCTATCTCTTACATCATAATTTTCACATCTCATAAAGCAAACCTAGATTCATGAATTAATAGTAAGGAATTGGCACCATGCTTCATTCATATTATACCTAGCCTTCATTTACAAATTTACGAGTAAAATGAATTGTTTCATATTGCAGAATGTTCCTCAGCCATTCTATGCTTCTTTTGAAAATGCAGTAGTCCTCCCTTATCTGAGAGGGATATATTTCAAGACCCCCAAGGGATCCCTGCATCCACAGTTATTACCAAACCCTATATATACTATGTTTTTTCCTATTCATACATACCTATGATGAAGTTTAATTTATAAATTAGGCACAGTAAGATATTAATAACAAAAACCCATAATGAAATATAACAAAACAATATACTGTAATAAAAGTTATGTGAGGCCATACGCAGTGGCTCATGCCTGTAATCCCAGCACTCTGGGAGGCTGAGGTAGGCAGATCTGCGAGGCCAGGAGTTTGAGACCAGCCTGGCCAACATAGTGAAACGCCATCTCTACTAAAAATACAAAAATTAGCCGAGCCTGGTGGCATGCATCTGTAGTCCCAACTACTCAGGAGGCTGAGGCAGGAGAATAGCTTGAACCTGGGAGGCTGAAGTTGCAGTGAGCCGAGATCATACCACTGCACTCTAGCCTGGGTGACAGAGCAAGGCTCTGTCTTCGGAAAAAAAAAAAAAAAAAAAAAAAAAGGAGTTATGTGAATGTGGTCTCTCTCCCATTCTCAAAATATTTTATTGTATTATGCTTCTTGTGATGGAGAAAGGATGGAGAGGGATGGCATGTGATTTTATCACAGTACTCAGACCATCAAGCAACTTAAAACTTATGAATTGTTTATTTCTGGAATTTTCCGTTTAATATTTTCCAACTACGATTGACTGTGGGTAACTGAAACTGTGGAAAGTTAAACTGTGGATAAGGTGGGGATACTGGGCTGTGCTACAAGTTGGAACACGAGGTGAATCGAGGAAATGGACACAGTACTGCTGGGAAACAACATTTTCTTATGCAAGAATCTGCAGCACTCCTGCTCTTAGAGAGGATGAATTTGATGAGTTAATTGATGTCTTTTCTCTTACCTGAGTGCTTCCACCACTTGGTCTTTCCCAGCTTCCAAACAGCTCATTCTCCAACAATAGCAGCAGCACCATACACTACCTTTCCTGGCATTCGGATGCAGTAGGCTTCTGCTTCAAGGACACAGAGCAAGAGATGTGGAGAAGCATGTGTTTGTTCGTTTGTTTGTTTGTTTGTTTTTAAGCATGTGTTTCTCTGGATTGAATGGAATGAGGTGTAAGAGCAGATGTTGAGAGCTACAGCTTCCACTGTGCAGCACTGAGCACTGGATCCTGTGTGACAGAGGCCCAGGGGGTCTTTCATAAATTCCTTTCTGGATGCTTTTGATATATGGGGTCCTTTATTTTCATTTTTATTTATTTACTACTCTTTTTTTTTTTTTTGAGTTGGAGTTTCGCTCTTGTTGCCCAGGCTGGAGTGCAGTGGCGCGATCTCAGCTCATTGCAACTTCCATCTCCTGAGTTCAAGTGATGCTCCCGCTTCAGTCTCCCGAGTAGCTGGGATTACAGGCGTCCACCACCACGCCTAGCTAATTTTCGTATTTTTAGTAGAGACAGGGTTTCACCATGTTGGCCAGCTGGTCTCCAACTCGTGACCTCAGATGATCCACCCGCCTCAGCCTCCCAAAGTGCTGGGATTACAGGCGTGAGACACCGGCCTATTTACTTATTTTTGGATACAGGATCTCATTGTCGCCCAGGCTGGAGTATAGTGGCATGATGATAGCTCACTGCAACCTTGAACTCCAGGGCTCAAGTTTCAGCCTTTTGAATAGCTGGGACTACAGGCACAGCACCACCACCCCTGGTTTATGGGTTCCTTTAAAGGGCAGGAGCCCCTCTATCCAGTTTTAAGGAGGGCACTGAGCTATGGTCAGGGAGGTGCTGTCACCGTGCACATATCCAACCCTGGGGAATGACCCTTCTATACCCAAGGAAGGCAATCCCCAGGCTTAACTCTGTCGGGTTGATTTTTCAGTCACTTACAACTGAAATAAATCTGAAGGAAGCACATCATTCCCTCCTAAACTAGGATCGTGTTTTTCATGATGGTTGTAACGTTGAACATGTGCAGCCTCAGTTTGCTCACCATCCATCCCATCTCCACAGTCATTTGGAAGGCATGCTGACCAAATACTTCCAGGTTTGTTTAAAGCTGTCCTGGAAGTGCAGTAGACGTTCCCTTAAGAAGTCAGGAGACCAAAGTTCTGGTCCTGACTTTGTCGTTAACTCACTCTTTGTCTAGAGCAAGTCACTTTCTTGAGCCTCTAGTTTCTGATCTGTTGAAAGGAGGGAAGTGGATTAGACTCAGGGAAGTGGATTAGACCCCGCCAAATGCCATTCCTTGGGCGGATTCCAGTTGGCTACACAAAAATGTATGTAGGGGCCGGGCATGGTGGCTCATGCCTGTAATTCCAGCACTTTGGGAAGCTGAGGCAGGAGGGGTCGCTTGAGTCTGGGAGTTTGAGACTGGCCTGAGCAACATCGTGAGATCCTGTCTCTACAATTAAAAAAGAGAGAGAGAAAAATATTTACGTGGTGAGCCTGATAACAAGGCTAATGCCAGGCTCTCATTCTCAGAGACCCTAATTTAGTAGATCTGGGCTAGAGTCGGAGGAAAGAAGAGAACACTGGATCAGTCTGAATTTACTGGTATGAATGCTGTTATTAGAGATTCTAGATTTAATGGATTACCTCTTGCAGCTGAAAGTAGCTCTAATAGTTTGCTTGTTTGGTCAACTGAAATTAGTACTCAACAGGACCTATATCAGTGAGGTTGAGACACCTGGCTAAATTCCTAAGGTTTCAAAAGACAAGAATATTGGAGAAAACGTATACGAAAGCGCATGGGCCAGGTGCAGTGGCTCACGCCTGTAATCCCAGCACTTTGGGAGGCCGAGGCGGGCAGATCACCTGAGGTCGGGAATTCCAAACCAGCCTGACCAACATGGTGAAACCCCGTCTCTACTAAAAATACAAAAATTAACCGGGTGTGGGGGCACGCACCTGTAATCCCAGAACTAGGGAGGCTGAGACAGGAGAATTGCTTGAACCTGGGTGGCGGAGGTTGCAGTGAGCCAAGATCATGCCACTGCGCTCCAGCCTGGGAGACAGAGCGACACTCCATCTCAAAAAAAAAAAAAAAAAAAAAGGAAAATGCATGTACCCCAGTCCCTCTGAGTGCATGTACCCCAATCCCTCTGTGGATTCCCTGATCCCTCTGTGGATTCCCCGAGAGGGCCCAGAGGATATACTCTTCACCTAGGAGTTGAGAAAGCATTATTGAGAATAACATCTGCATCCTTGATAAATTTTATGGTGGATGTCCTTTGTTGTTGGGCATATTGGAAGAGGCTGCCACTGAGATGGGCTCTCTGATCTCACTGGGGGTGATGGGGTCCCAGAGGGGCAGAGGCCGAGGGGCAGAGGCCAAGGGGCAGAGCTGAATTGCCAGAGTCAAGGGGCCTTCACTGTAACATGCGGTGGGATGGAGTGACAAACAGAACCCTGTGACTTGCGGGGATCTTTGACCGGAGTGTCCCTAGGAATGAAGTGGATGAACAGTGTGTTAAATGTTATTGAGTTATAAAACAGAAAAGCCTCCATGTCATGGCCAGAGGCCTAACTTGAATTGTCATGAGGGAGCATCTCAGCCTCTCAGCTGATTTCCAGATCTCAGCCAGTCCACAGACCTGAAGCTCTGATTGAACAGGAGGCCAGGTCCCTTAAAGAAGGACCTCGCAGCACTGCCACATGTACATACTGTAAAACTTCCCCCAAGGAAGAAGGAAGGGATAATCCAGACCATTTAGGAAGTACTAGATGTTGGCTTTAAAGTAATGCTAGTCTGGGAACCCAAGATTCCCATGTCCAAAACTACGGAAATACCTCGCTCTTTCACAAACCTGTTCTGCCACTGACTTCCTCATCTCATTCAATCCTTCCCTAACTCAGCACCTGTCCAGTTGCTCAGGCCAGAGCTAACCTTTTGGCTAAACTTTGACCTGCCTCTCTCTCTTTCATTCCACATCTGATACATCAGCATCTGTTGGCTCTGTCTTTGAAATCCATCCAGATTTAGAGCACTCTCTCCTGCTCCACTCCTTCTGCCCTGGTCCATGCCACCATCCCCGCTTGCCTGGGACTTTAGTAGTCTCTATTATTTTATTTTTATTTGTTGAGATGGAGTCTCTGTCACCTGGGATAGAGTGCAGTGGTGCAATTTTGGCTCACTGCGACCTCCGCCTTCAAGTGATTCTCATGCCTCAGCCTCCTGAGTAGCTGGAACTACAGGCGCCTGCCACCACGCCCAGCTAATTTTTGTATTTTTAGTAATTGCGGGGTTTCATCATGTTGGCCAGGCTGGTCTCGAACTCCTGACCTCAAGTGATCCACCTGCTTTGGCCTCCCAAAGTGCTGGGATTACAGGCGTGAGCCATCGTACCCGGCTGTGATAGTCTCTAATAAGTCTCCCTCCTTCTAACCTCATCCCGCATAGAGTCTATTCTCAATACCACTCTAGATCAATTCTTTAAAACTATATCAGTCATGTCACTTCTCTGCTCAGAACTCTGAAAAAGGTTCCCCATTTCACTCAAGGTAAAGTCAAATCCTTAGCAGCCTGCAGGCTTCCCGTGGCCGGACCCTATGAGCTCCCTGCCCTCCCGGGCTGCCATCCTCCCTACCCAAATGCACATGTCTTCCTTGCCTGTTCCTCCAACACACCAACCACGCTCCACCTGGGGGCCTGTGGACTCTGCCAGGAATGCTTTTCCTTCAGTTATGCACTTTGCTGACGCCTTCCCCTCCTTTAAATTGTTTTTTTTTTTTTTTTTTTTGAAGAAGTCTCACCAGCCAGGCTGGAGTGCAGTTGTGCAATCTCAGCTCATTGAAACTTCCACCTCCCGGGTTCAAGTGATTCTCCTACCTCAGCCTCCCGAGTAGCTGGGATTACAGGTGCATACCACCACACCCCGCTAATTTTTGTATTTACCCAGCGCCATGTTTACATGGTCTTTGTTCAGGCTGGCACAGTGACTCATGCCTATAATCCCAGCATTCTGGGGGGCCGAGGTGAGAGGATCACTTGAGCCCAGGAGCGTGAGAACAGACTGGACAATGTAGCAAGACCCCATCTCTGTTTTAAGAAAATAAAGAAAAAAAGGTGTTTCTCAGCCGATGCTTTGGAGTGAGGATTGCCCATCAGTGTCCCACTTTGGGTCAAAAGGCCAGACCTTGGTACTCTCATCTCCCTCAATCACCAGAGGCGGGCTGCCCTGGGAAGAGCATAACCTTGGGGAAGGCGGATCTCAGCAGCTGAGGCAGACCCTGAGGGAGGTGATGGCCATAGGCAGTCAGCTGCCTACACTCCCTGCAGATGGGCAGCAGGCTCTTCCTTGGAGGAGTAAAAAGAAGTACAGGAGAAGAAAAAAGGAGAAGAATAAAGAAGCACAGGAAGAAAAAAGAAGTACAGGAACCAAGGGGTGGAAGGAAGAGTGACCCCACTTACCATTACTCCAGTGGCCCAGAAGGAGACTTTGTACTTGCCAGCCCTGCAACCCTGAGCTCTGCAGGGTTAGAGGTCCCGGTCCTACAAGGGGGCACATTTTTGCCAGAAAGATCTGTATTGAAGGGCTGAGCATGGTGATTCATGTCTGTAATCCCAGTACTTTGGGAGGCCGAGGTGGGAGGATAATTTGAGGCCAGGAGTTCAAGACCAACCTGGCCAAGATAGTAAGACCCCATCTCAAAAAAAAAAAAAAAAAGAAAGAAAGAAAGAAAAGGAAAAAGAAAAACAGATCTGCGTTAAATTATAAGCAATGTCTATCTCCTGGGTACACTACGCTGCTTGTGTCCGGGACTAGCCATCAAGAAAAGGGGTCGCTGGGTATGGTGGTTCATGCCTGTAGTCTCAGCATTTTGGGAGGCTGAGGTGGGTGGATCATCTGAGGTCGGGAGTTCGAGACTAGCGTGGCCAACATGGTGAAACCCTGTCTCTACTAAAAATACAAAAATTAGCTGGGTGTGGGGGTGTGCACCTGTGGTCCCAGCTACATGGGGCTGAGGCATGAGAATCCAGGAGGCGGAGGTTGCAGTCAGCTGAGATCGCACCATTATACTCCAGCTTGGGCAACAGAGGGAGACTCTGTCTAAAAAAAAAAAAAAAAAAAAGAAGCAGGGTCTTGGATCTTGGCACCCCTGTCTTGGCATTGGCACAGGTGTTTGACCCTGATTATAAATAGGAATAAGGCTGCTCTTATACAATGGGGACGAGGAGGAATCCCTGTGGATCCAGGGTGATCTCCTTGGGTGCTTCTTTGTGTTCCTTTGTTTCACTGTAACTGCAAATGGACAGGTCATGCAACTCTGGCCTGAGAAGGCCATGATGACCAGGGGCTCAGGCTTCTTGGGGATGAAGGTCTGGATCCCACCACCACGTGAGCCACCAAGGCCAGCAGAAGTGGCAGCTGAGGGTGAGGGGAGTCTAGAGCCAATAGAGGAGGAGGGAGATGAGGGCCATCACTCGCAGCCCCAGGACCGGCTGCTGTGGTGGGGGCTGTAGTTTGTCCCACTGGCATTCCTCCCCTAAGTTCCCCCTTGGGAAGAGGGCCAGAGGAATTCTGAAGGGGCTGCGCCTTCAATGTGTATAGACAGCAGCTTTCAACGGTATCCATTGCTGCCCACTAGTATGGAGTGCAGTTGGCAGATGACCTGCTGCTGTCACCTCCTTCAGGGTCTGTCTCAGTGGCTGAGAACCCACTCACCCAAGGTCCCACCCTTCCCAGGGCAGCCTGTATCTGGCGATTGAAGGAGGTGGGGTGTAAAGGTCAGGCCATTCCAGTTTAATGCAGGACACTCAGACGGACAATAGTCACTCCAGAACTTCCAGCCAGGTCGGTTGAGCTAGAGGGGTCACGCTTGCCATTCCTAGTGATCTAAAAAAGGATAGGTCACTGGGAGATGGGAGCCGAGTCCTGTGGGGACCTATGGTAAATTGCTTACCGTTTAAAGACTGCCCCTAATGGAAGGATTCTGAGTTTAGGTGAGCTTGGCACCATGAGGTACAGGTCACAATAATTTTGTTTCCAGAATTATCCCACCCTACCCCGGAAGATCTGCAGAAAGCAAGACCATGGGATTAGGGAGATGTAAGACTCCGAGGAATGGTTTCCCTGAGGATGTGTGCAAAGCTCGTCTGATTGAGTCTGAGCAAGGGTCATCCACCAGAGGGCGGGCTTCACCCTCCAAGAAGCTTTCCTGGTACCACTTTGCCCACGGGCTCTTCCTGAGCTCCAGCGGCACAGGGGGCTGCACTGTTGCCTGGCCTTGCCGCGCACTGCCTGGACATTCTCAGACTCAGAGCTGCTGTTTCACCTGGGGACCGCTGACCTGGTTGCTTACCTTGACACTGGTGCTTGTAATACCAGTTAACTGATAAGAGCAGCGATTTCTGCGTTTATATTGTTCTCTGTAGTGTATGAAATATCTTCACATATGCTATTCTCATTTGGTTCGCAAAGCAACTTGAAAAAATAATTTATTATTATGGCCACTTTTCAGAAGAGGTTACTAAGCCTCATAGAAGTCAAATGGCTTTACCAGTCACAGAGTATGTTCCTGCTGCTACTATCACTGACATTTATTAAGCACTTGCTATGTGCCAAGGATGATGTTAAGGGTTCACCTATTTAATTCTACAGTAATTAAGACAGTGGAGTGTTGACAGGCAGTGTTATTAGATGTGTGCAATTTAGAAATATTATCTCTGTCTCTGATGAATGGAACTTTTATCATTAGGTAGAAACTATCTCCAGTGATGCTTTTAGCTTCAATATAGCTATTTCATCCTCTTTTTTTTTTTTTTTTTTTGCCAAGTATTTCTTTTTCTCAACTTTGCCAATCTATGTCCTGATGTTTTAGATTTGTCTTTTGTAAACAGAACATATTAATAGTGGATTTTAGTCTTTTTTTTAGTGAGACATCCTTTATCTTTGGAGAATTTAGCCCACTTGTAGTCATTGCTATATTTTTATTTATGTCACTCATTTTGTAATGCGCATTCTATTTGCTGTACTGTCCCTCTCTCTTAAAAAAAAAAACACTTTTTTTTCTTAAAAAAAAAAACCCGTGTTTAAGATGGAGTCTCACTCTTGTTGCCCAGGCTGGAGTGCAGTGGCGTGATTTCAGCTCACTGCGACCTCTGCCCCCTGGGTTGAAGCAATTCTCCTGCCTCAGCCTCCCAAGTAGCTGGAATTACAGGCATGTGCTACCATGCTTGGCTAATTTTTGTATTTTTAGTAGATGTGGGGTTTCACCATGTTGGCCTGGCTGGTCTCAAACTCCTGACCTCAAGTGATCCTCCCACCTCGGCCTCCCAAAGTGCTGGGATTACAGGTATGAGCCACCGTACTTAGCCTAAAAAATACCTTTTTTACACTGATTTTTTTTTCCCCACTGTTAGTTTGGAAGTTATTGGTTCTAGGTCTGGTTTTTTTTAATAGTTATCTCAACAATTCTAACCTAATGATGAGTCTATTTCCTGAGTTTTCCATTTCAATTAGCATAATTTTTTCATTTTCAGGAACTGTATTTGGTTCTTTTGGAAATTTACTTGCTAACACATAGTATCAAGACTTTCTTTCTTTTTTTTTTTTTTTTTTTTTTGAGAAGGAGTCTCGCTCTGAGGCCCAGGCTGGAGTGCAGTGGCCAGATCTCAGCTCACTGCAAGCTCCGCCAACCGGGTTCACGCCATTCTCCTGCCTCAGCCTCCCGAGTAGCTGGGACTACAGGCGCCTGCCACCTCGCCTGGCTAGTTTTTTGTATTTTTTAGTAGAGACGGGGTTTCACCGTGTCAGCCAGGATGGTCTCGATCTCCTGACCTCGTGATCCACCCATCTCGGCCTCCCAAAGTGCTGGGATTACAGGCTTGAGCCACCGCGCCTGGCCAAGACTTTCTTTCTTTCTTTCTTTTTCTTTTCTTTTTTTTTTTTTAATGGGACAAGGTCTCACTTTGTCACGTAGGCTACAGTGCAGTGGTGTGATCTCAGCTCACTGCAGCCTCCACCTCTTGGGTCCAAGCTATCCTCCTGCCTCAGGCCCCCAAGTAGCTGAGACTACCGGTGGATGCCATGATACCCGGCTGATTTTTGTATGTGTTGTAGAAACGGGGTTTTGCCATGTTGCCTAGGCTGGTCTGGAACGCCGGAGCTCAAATGATCTGCCAGCCTCAACCTCCCAAGTGCTGGGATTATGGGTGTGAGCCACATGCCTGGACTATTTCCTTAAACATATTAAGCAAGATTATCTTTTATTCTGTCTGGTAATTTTAATACCTTTGAAGGCCTGTTTCCACTGCCTCCCAATCCTGCTTGTTCTTTCTCATGGTGCCTTATTACCTTGTGTTCAGGTATTTTTTGTCACTAGCTGCTCATGTCATTTGGAAATCTGTGGGAATTATTTTAGACTTGTGTTGAAGTTGAGTTTCTTCAGAGACAATTTGCATTGATTTCTGTCAATAATGTGCTGTTACTACCAACTCATAACACTTTAAATTTTAAATTCTCTGGGGATTTTAGGATTACATAGTAATATTATTTGACTTGGGATTTCATGGGAGAGCTGGCTTGAAAGTTACGAACTCTTCGTTTTTTGGAAAGTTATGATTTTTTTGTTTTGTTTTGTTTTTAGATGGAGTCTTGCTCTGTCACCCAGGCTGGAGTGCAGTGGTGTGAGCTCAGTTCACTGCAAACTCTGCCTCCCAAGTTCAAGCGATTCTCCTGCCTCAGCCTCCCGAGTAGCTGGGATTACAGGTGTGCACCATCACTCCTGGCTAATTTTTGTATTTTTGGTAGAGGCGGGGTTTCACCATGTTGGCCAGGCTGGTTTCGAACTCCTGACCTCAGGTGTTCCGCCCACCTTGGCCTCCCAAAATGCTGGGATTATAGGCGTGAGCCACTGCGCCCAGCCAAAAGTTATGAATTTTTTTTTTTTTTTTTTTTTTGAGATGGAGTCTAGCTTTGTCACCAGGCTGGAGTGCAGTGACATGATCTCAGCTCACTGCAACCTCCGCCTCCTGGGTTCAAGCGATTCTCCTGCCTCAGTCTCCTGAGCAGCTGGGATTACAGGCATGCGCCACCACACCCAACTAATTTTTGTAATTTTTTTTTTTTTAGTAGTGACGGGGTTTCATTATGTTACTCAGGATGGTCTCAATCTCCTAACCTCGTTATCCGCTTGCCTTTGCCTCCCAAAGTTCTGGGATTACAGGCGTGAGCCACCCCGCCCAGCCGAAAGTTATGAATTCTTAAAGATGATTTTATTTTCTTCTCTTCCCAGGGCCAGAGTTGATATAGGAAGATTTCATTGGTCCTCCCATCTGAGTGCTATGGTTTATTTATTTATTTATTTATTTTCTGAGACAAAGTCTGGCTCTGTTGCCAAGGCTGGAGTGCAGTGGCATGATCTTAGCTCACTGCAACCTTTGCCTCCTGGGCTCAAGCCATCCTCCCACCTCAGCCTCCTGGTGGACACGTGCCATCACACCCAACTAATTTTTTATATTTTTTGTAGAGAAGGAGTTTCATCATGTTGCCCAGGCTGGTCTCCAACTTGTGAGCTCAAGCAATCTGCCTGCCTCAGCCTCCCAAAATGCGGGGATTACAGTCGTGAGCCACCACGCCCAGCCGATCTATTTTACTTTAGCTCTTGCACTGTAGTTATGACCCTCTGGGGTCTCCTATTAGAATTCCCATTTTGGAGAGGCCTTGGGATTTATCTCCTGCCCCCCATGTATCCTGTGCAGACATGAAAGGAGGATGTTAAGGTCTCTGGGGTTTGGCAGGCATCCTGAGGGTTAAGCACGATGTTGGTATTTACTCTCCTTTCTCCACAGTTCCTGGTTTCACTTCATTTTGGGGCTTATTTCTTACTTTCATGCAGCTTAGCAACATAATTAAAAAAATTATAAATGTTATACAATAATTTAGTTTTTATCATCAGAAGGACCACTTGGGTATCTAATTCACCATATTACTGGGATTTTTTTTTTTTTTTTTGAGTTGAAGTCTTGCTCTTGTCCCCCAGGCTGGACTGCAGTGGTGCAATCTCGGCTCACTGCAACCTCTGCATCCCAGGTTCAAGCGATTCTCCTGGCTGGGATCACAGGCGTCTGCCACCACACCTGGCTAATTTTTGTATTATTAGTAGAGACGGAGTTTCACCATGTTGACCAGGCTGGTCTCGAACTCCTGACCTCACGTGATCCACCCGCCTCGGCCTTCCAAAGTGCTGGGATTACAGGCATGAACCACCACGCCCGGCTACTGGGAAAATATTAAAACACAGATTTCATAGTCATAGCTCACATTTGTTTTATGACATTTTATAGTCTTTGCACATTTTGAGTTTCATACAGTATGGTTTTTGCATATTATTATTTATAATGATAATATATAATTTAATTTTTACAACCAAGAAGGTAGATATTATTATTCCTATTTTACAGATGAAGAAACATAGGCTCCAAGTTTAAAGAGTAAAGCTAAATGACTCAACAGAGCCTTCAGCCATTGGTATTCATACTCCAATGTTCTCAGCCCTTGGAGGACAGAGACCTCCCCTCCCCCTATTAAGAATCTGATAAAAACTCTAGACTGTCTTACCAGAAATATGTGCATTGATACAAGGACGCTAAAACTTTAGGAGGGTTGGGATTCTCTGAGATCCATGGATTCTACAATAAAAACTCCTGTATATTACAGTGCTGAAAGGTTGAACAAAAAGACACATACATTTTTTAGCTTTGATCACAAATTCCAACTTTTCTGCCTTTTTTTTCTTTTCTTTTCTTTTTTCTTTCCAGACAGTCTTGTTCTGTTGCCCTGGCTGAAGTGTAGTGAAGTGTAGTGGCATGATCTCGGTTCACTGCAACCTTCGCCTCCTGGGTTCAAGTGATTCTCCTGCCTCAGGCTCCCAAGTAGCTGGGATTACAGGCACACACCACCATGCCCAGCTAATTTTTGTATTTTTAGTAGTGATGGGGTTTCACCATGTTGGCCAGGCTTAACTCCTAACCTTAGGTGATCTGCTCGCCTTGCCCTCCCAAGTGCTGGGATTACAGGCGTGAGCCACTGCCCCTGGCCTGCATTTTTCATAGAGATGGGTTTTCTCATGTTGCCCAGACTGGTCTCAAACTCCTGGCCTCAAGTGATCTGCCCACCTCAGCCTGCCAAAGTGCAGGGATTACAGGTGTGAGCCACCATGCCCAGCCTCTTCTGCTTGTCTTGAAGACCCTTTATTCATCCAACCTTTTTTCCTAACACACATTTCCAGCAGTTTTCCACCCAGGCAGCTGTGCTTGTGTCTGTGATGATTAAGATCATGAGCTCTAAGGCCAAGGCTCCCTGGGTTCAGATCCTGGCTCTAAAACTTTCTGTGGGCCTTGGCAGGTTATCTGACCTCTCTGTGCCTCTGTTTCTCTATCTGTAAAACGGTGAAGAAGGGTACCTACCTTGCAAGGTTGTGGGGGATTATGTGAGTTGATGCATGTGAGGCACTCACAGTGGTCCCTCGCACAGAGCAATTGGTTGCTACAGTTTTGCTGTTGTTACTGTTCTATCCTATATCGTGTGTTATTATTAGTTTCTTAGATCTCATCTGTAAACTGGGAGAGGATTCTTACAAATAAAATCATTTTTAAAGGTACCTAATAGGCTGGGCACAGTGGCTTATGCCTGTAATTCTAGCACTTTGGGAGGTTGAAGTGGGAGGATCACCTGAGTCCAAGAGTTTGAGACCAGCCTGGGCAACAGGCTGTCTCAAAGACCTTGTCTCTACAAATAAAAAAATTCACTGGGTGTGGTGGCACAAACCTGTAGTCCCAGCTACTTGGGAGGCTGAGGTGGGAGTATTGCTTGAGCCTGGGAGGTCGAGGCTGCAGTGAGCCGTGATTGCGCCACTGCACTCCAGCCTAGGTGACACAGCATGACCTGTCTTCAAAAAAAAAAAAAAAAAGTATCTAACAAAGTAGTCAGGTACAGTAGTAGTCCCAGTTACTCTGGAGGCTGAGGTGGGAGGAGTCCATCCTTGGCAACACAGGGAGACCCTGTCTCCAAACAGACAGACAAAAAGCTAACGAAGGGCCTGGCACATAGTAGGGCTTATTTTCTTGAGAGGCAATTTTCCTTTTGCCATTTCAAGATCGCAGTGGGACTTTATGTACTGGAGGCTTTACTTGTCTCAGTGGAGAGACACTTTTCAAGTCTCAAGGGCAATGAAATAGCTCAGTGTTGAAAGACAGGGGAGTGATCCACCCCTTCGACCTCAACAAAGGTGGTATTTCCTCAGACTAGAGGAAATAGGCAGGTGGCTGATTCTGTGAGAGCTAAGATCAACCACTGACCCCTGACAGCAAGACTTCTGATGAGATGGAATAGAATGAAAGTCCTAGTGAGCGTTTGTAGGGTGTGAAGAGTGCTCCATGTACAGGAAATACAGGCCCATGTGGACTTGGTCAATAAGCATCTCAGAGAGAGTTGGAATACCAGAGGCCCTTCTCCGAGCTCTGTGGATACGCTGGAGAGGATTAAGAGCCCCCTGAGGCATGGCTGTTTCGGAAAGGTAAAGAAATGTGATGTTCCTTAAACCTTGATGTCTTAGGGCAAATTTATAACAATACATATATATGTTAGCCTTTAATTTTCCTGCTAATTGTAACCTGTGTATTTTGTTTTCTGAGCTGAGGGCAGGGGCTGTGTGACATTCCTTTGTGGCTCACATAATCTTTTCACTAGTAATTTTTCGTGAATGGATAGAATCCCTGAATTTTAGAGGTGGAAGTACACTTAGGAATTATACCTGGTTAGTACCGATAGTGAGTCATTATTATGAAGGCCAAAGATACCAAACTACTGAAGCCTTTTGGTCCTATGCTTTTTTTTTCTTTTTTCTTTTCTTTTTTTTTTTTTTGAGGAGGAGTCTCACTCTGTCTCTTAGTCTTGAGTGTAGTGGTGCTATCTCAGCTCACTGCAACCTCCACCTCCCGGGTTCAAGCGATTCTCCTGCTTCAGTCTCCTGAGTAGCTGGGACTACAGGCGTGCGCCACCACGCCCGGCTAATTTTTTATTTTTTTTCTATTTTTTGAGACAGAGTTTTGCTTTTTCACCCAGGCTGGAATGAAGTGGTACAGTCTCGGCTCACTGAAACCTCTGCACCCCAGGTTCAAGTGATTCTCCTGCCTCAGCCTCCCCAGTAGCTGGGATTACAGGCCTGTGGCACTATAGGCCTGTAATTACTGTAATTACTATGCCTAGCTAATTTTGGTATTTTTAGTAGAGACAGGATTTCGCAATGTTGGCCAGGCTGATCTTGAACTCCTGACCTCAGGTGATCCACCTGCCTTGGCCTCCTAAAGTGCTGGCCTCCTACAGGCACGAGCCACCACACCCAGCCTTTTTTTTTTTTTTTTTTAGACAGTGTCTTGCTGTGTCGCCCAGGCTGGAGTGCAGTGACGCAATCTCGGCTCACTGCAACCTCTGCCTCCCAGGTTCAAGCAATTCTCCTGCCTCAGCCTCCTGAGTAGCTGGGATTACAGGCGTGCGGCACCACGCCTGGCTAATGTTTTGTATTTTTAGTAGAGACAGGGGTTCACCATATTGGTCAGGCTGGTCTTGAACTCCTGACCTTGTGATCTGCCTGCCTCGGCCTCCCACAGTGCTGGGATTACAGGCATGAGCCACTGTACCCAGCCCAGTCTTACGTTCTTAAAGGAAATCCTGAGGTCAAGAAATTTCATCTGTAGGGACTGGGCCTAGGCTGAAAGGCAGGCCTTAGATAAACATGAAATTTAACAAACAATACATTCTCCACAGTCCACTGTAGCCCACAGGCACTGATATTCCTTTAGGAAAGACTAGAAGAACCCACTATCCTCCCCCATCTGCAAGCATTGATATAATTAGAGTGGAGCAGTTGAGGGCCCACAAGGTCTCTCATTAGCTTCAGGAAATCCTGCCCACAAAACTGGGAGAAGCAGGGCCCAAGTCAAGACTCTGGAGCAGACTAGTGAGTTTGTGAGCCAGCCGGAGCAGGATGAGAGAGCCCTGGCAGACACAGGGTTTTGTGTTCTGACATGTAGGCCTGGACCAGAGTGGTTGCCTCCTTCAGGGGACAGCCAATCAACTCCAGCCTGCCTTGGGCCAATCCGTGACTTTGCTCTCTGATCCCTTTGTTGTCCATTCTTTTTTTGTTGTTTTTGTTTTTGTTTTTGTTTTTTTGAGACAGAGTCTCGAACTGTGGGCCAGGCTGGAGTGCAGTGGCATGATCTTGGCTCACTGCAGCCTCCACCTCCCAGGTTCAAGCGATTCTCTTCCCTCAGCCTCCTGAGTAGCTGGGATTACAAGTGCCTGCCACCACACCCAGCTAATTTTTTGTATTTTTAGTAGAGACAGGGTTTCACCATATTGGTCAGGCTGGTCTCGAACTCCTGACCTCGTGATTTGCCCGCCTCAGTCTCCCAAAGTGCTGGGATTACAGGTGTGAGCCACCACGCCCAGCCTGTTTTTCTTTTGAAACGGAGTTTCGCTCTTGTTGTCCAGGCTGGAGTGCAGTAGCTGGATCACTGCAACCTCTGCCTCCCAGGTTCAAGCAATTCTCCTGCTTCAGCCTCCTGAGTCGCTGGGATTACAGGTGTCCACCACCACGCCTGGCTAATTTTTTGTATTTTCTTCTTTTTTTTTTTTTTTGAGACAGAGTCTCGCTCTGTTGCCCAGGCTGGAGTGCAGTGGCCGGATCTCAGCTCACTGCAAGCTCCGCCTCCCGGGTTTTTACACCATTCTCCTGCCTCAGCCTCCCGAGTAGCTGGGACTACAGGCGCCCGCCACCTCGCCCATCTAGTTTTTTGTATTTTTTAGCAGAGACGGGGTTTCATCATATTGGCCAAGCTGGTCTCGAACTCCTGACCTCAGATGATCCACCCGCCTCGGCCTCACAAAGTGTTGGGATTACAGGTGTGAGACACTGCATCTGGCCCAGATTTTCTATTATGTTATCTTTTAGGTGTTTTGCATTTTACATTTAGGTCTGTGATCCATTTTGAGTTAATTTTTGGGAAGTATATAAGACCTCTGTCTAGATTCTTTTTTTTCCTTCATGTAGATGTCCAGTTGTTCCAGCACCATTTGTTGAGAAGACTGTCTTTGCTCCATTGTATTACTTTTGTTACCTTTGTCAAATTCAGTTGATGGTATCACATAGGTCTATTTCCAGGCTCTCTATTTTGTTTCATAGATCTATTTGTCTATTCTTTTGCAAATACCACACTGTCCTGATTACTGTAGGCTGATAGTTAGTCTTGAGGTTGGGTAGTGTCGGTACTCTGACTTCATTCTTCTTTGTTCAATTTTAAGTTGGCTGCTCTGGGTCTTTTGCCTCTGCAAAATTCTCCTGTCTCAGCCTCCTGAGAAGCTGGGATTACAGGCGTGCACCACCACACCTGGATAATTTTTGTAATTTTAGTAGAGACGGGGATTTCACCATGTTGGTCAGGCTGGTCTTGAACTCCTGACCTCATGATCCACCTGCCTTGGCCTCCCAAAGTGCTGGGATTGCAGGTGTGAGCCACCACACCTGGCCAACTTCTATGATATTTTTCATCAGAGGTTTGTAGTTTTCTTCCCGTAAGTCTTGTATACATTTTGTTAGATTTATACCTAAGTGGCTGTTTTGAGTAAACAGTTTACATCAATTTAATGTAATTTATACACTTAATTTGTACAACTTAATGTAAGTAGTAATGCCTCTTTAATTTCAAATGCTACTCGCTTATTGCTGATAAATAAGAAAGTGATAGACTTTTGTACATTAATCTTGTATCCGGCAACATTGCTATAACTGCTAATTAGTTCTAGGAGTTTTTGTTGTTGCTGATGATTACTTTGGATTTTCTACATAGACAATCATGTCATCTGTAAACAAAGACAGTTTTATTTCTTTCTTCCAAATCTGTGTTTTCTTTTCATTTTCTTGTTTTGTTGTAATACCTAGGACTTCTAGTATAATGCTAAAAATTAGTGGTGCCTTCTAATTCCGTTTCCTGAGAGCTTTTTTAAAAATCATGAATGGGTGTTGAATTTTGTCAAATGATTTTTCTGTATCTATTGATATGATACTGTGATTTTTCTTCTGTGGTTCATTGATGTGATAGATTAAATTAATTGATTTTCTAATGTTGAACCAGCCTTCATACCTGGGATAAATCCCACTTGGTCATGGCATATAATTCTTTTTTATACATTGAATTTGGATTCAAGTTGCTAATATTTTGTTGAGAATTTTTGCATCTATGTTCATGAGGGAGCAGTATTAAGGCAATGCTGGTCTCATAGAATGAGTTAAGAGGTATTTCCTCTGCTTCAATTTTTTGGAAGAGTTTGTAGAGAGTCAGTATAATTTATTCTTAAACATTTGGTAGAATTCACTGGTGAAACCATTTGAACTGATGAATTCTGTTTTGAAGGTTACTATTTATTGATTCCATTTCTTTAATAAATAGGCCTATTAATAAAAAGGCCTATTCAGATTGTGTTTCTTCTTGTATGAATTTTAGCAGATTTTATCTTTCAAGGAATTGGCCCCTTTATCTAGGTTATCAAACTTGTGGGGATAGAGTTGTTCATAATGTTCCTTTATTCACCTTTTGATGTCCATGGGGTCTGTAGTGATGTCCCCTCTTTTATTTCTGATATTAGAAATTTGTGTCTTCTTTCTTTCTGTTTTCTTTTCTTTTCTTTTTTTTTTTTTTTTTTTTTTTTTGAGGCAGGGCCTCACTCTGTCACCTAGGCTGAAGTGCAGTGGCATGATCTCTGCTCACTGAAACCTCTGCCTCCTGGGTTCAAGTGATTCTCCCACCTCAGCCTCCCTAGTAACTGGGACTATAGGTGCATGCCACCACATCCGGCTAAATTTTTTTTTTTTGTATTTTTGGTAGAAATGGGGTTTCACCATGTTACCTAGGCTGGTCTCAAACTACTGGGCTCAAGTGATTCACCCACTTCAGCCTCCCAAAGTGCTGGGGTTATAGGCATGAGTCACCACGCCTGGCCTTCTTTCTTTTTTTCTTAGTTAGCCAGGTTAGAGGTTTGTTGACTTTATTGATCTTTTCAGTACTAGTTTTTGGTTTCATTGATTTTGTCTGTTGATTTTCTGTTTTCAGTTTTACTGATTTCTGCTCCAATTTTTATTATTTTTCTTTGGCTTACTTTGGATTTAATTTGCTCTTCTTTTTCTAGTTTATTAAAGTGGAAGATTAGACTATTGATTTTAGATTTTTATGCTTTCTAACAATGCCACAAATTTCCCTCTAAGCACTGCTTTCACTGCATCCTCAAATTTTGATAAATTGTATTTCATTTTCATTTAGTTCAAAATAGTTTTAAAATTATTTTGAAGTTGGCCGGGCGCAGTGGCTCAAGCCTGTAATCACAGCACTTTGGGAGGCCGAGACGGGCGGATCACGAGGTCAGGAGATTGAGACCATCCTGGCTAACACGGTGAAACCCTGTCTCTACTAAAAAAGTACAAAAAACTAGCCGGGCGAGGTGGCGGGCGCCTGTAGTCCCAGCTACTCGGGAGGCTGAGGCAGGAGAATGGCGTAAACCCAGGAGGCAGAGCTTGCAGTGAGCTGAGATCGCACCACTGCACTCCAGCCTGAGCGACAGAGTGAGACTCTGTCTCAAAAAAAAAAAAAAAAAAAAAAAAAAAATTATTTTGAAGTTTCTGTTTTGACTTGTGTGTTATTTAAAAGTGTGTTGTTTTAATCTCCAAGTATTTGGGGAATTTTCCAGGTACCATTCCATTCATGTTTCTACTTTAATTCTATTGTGGTCTGAATTTGCACACATCATGTGATTTCTATTCTTTTAAATTTGTAGAGGTGTGTTTTATGACCCAGAATCTGGTTAATTTTGGTGAATGTTCCATGTGAGCTGATAAGAGTGTGTAACCTGCTGTTATTGGATGAAGTCTATAGATGTCAATCATATCCAGCTGATTGAAGTGTTGTTGATTTCAACTATGTCCTTACTGATTTTCTGCCTGCTGGGATCTGTCCATGTCTGATAGAGAGGTGTTAAAGTCTTCAATTAAAATAGTGGATTCAGCCGGCCATGGTGGCGCACGCCTGTAATCCCAGCACTTTGGAGGCTGAGGCGAGCAGATCATGAGGTCAGGAGGTCGAGACCAGCCTGACCAACATGGTGAACCCCTATCTCTACTAAAAAAAAAAAAAAAAAAAAATAGCCAGGCGTGGTGGCATGCACCTATAATCCCAGCTACTCATGAGGCTGAGGCAGGAGAATTGCTTGAACCTGGGAGGCAGAGGTTGCGGTGAGCTGAGATTGTGCCACTGCGTCTCAAAAAAAAAAAAAATAGAATAGATTCATCTACTTCTCCTCTAACTCTTGGGCTCAAGCCATCCCCCTGCCTCAGCCTCCCAAGTAGCTGGGATTACAGGTGCATACCACCGTACCTGGCTGCCTGCTCTTATTTATTCATTTTTGAGAGAGTCTCACTCTGTCACCCAGGCTGGAGTGCAGTAGTGCAATCTCAGCTCACTGCAGCCTCTGCCTCCCAGGTTCAAGCAATTCTTCTGCCAAGCTAATTTTTTGTACTTTTAGTAGAGACAGGGTTTTGCCATGTTAGCCAGGATTGTCTCCATCTCCTGACCTCATGATCCACCTGCCTCGGCCTCCCAAAGTGCTGGGATTACAGGCGTGAGCCACTGTGCCCAGCGTTTTTTGTTTGTTTGTTTGTTTTTTAAGAGACAGAGTCTGACTCTGTTGCCTGGGCTAGCCTTAAATTTCTGGATTCAAATGATTCTCCGACCTCAGCCTCCTAACTGGGACTACAGGCACATGCCACTGTACTTGGCCCTCCATCACTTTTTTTTTTGAAACAGGGTCTTGCTCTGTCACCCAGGCTGGAGTGCAGTGGTGTGATCATGGCTCACTGTGGCCTTGACTTCCAGGACTCAAGCCTCAGGGCTCCCACCTCAGCCTCCTGAGTAGCTGGGACTACAGGTGTGCACCACTGATGCAGGATAGGCATGCCCCAGAATTGGAGCTTAGCCCAGGAGGGTTGTTGGCTTTACCTAGGAAAGAATTCAATAGGAGCCAATGGTGGTAAACAGCAACTTTTATTGAAGTAGCAGTGTACAGCAGCAGCAGAGGTACGGCTCCTTGTATGGCAGGGCAGTGCCCAGAGTAGCAGCTCAGAATATGTTCTTCACTCATATTTTTAACCCACTTTTAATTATATGCAAATTAAGGGGTGGTTTATGCAGAAATTTCTAGGATGAGCATGGTAACTTCTGAGTCGTCAGGTCATTGCCATGGAAAGGGGTGGTAATGTTCAGGTGTTGCCATGACAATGGTAAACTGACATGGCACACCGGTGGGCTTGTCTTATGGAAAGCTGCTTCCATACAGGGACCTGTGTTAACAAGTCCTCAATTTGGTCTGGTGTCCAAGCCCCGCCTCTGGAGTCAAGTTTGCCTCCTACCTTACCACCACACCCAGCTATAATTTTTTAAATTTTTTCATTTTGTAGAGACAGGGTCTCACTACATTGCCCAGGCTGCCCAGTGATTCCCAACCTAGGCCTCCCAAAGTGCTGGGATTATTGGTGTGAACCACCGCGCCTGACCTCTCCATCACTTTTGAAGGACAGTTTCACAGGGTACAGGATTCTAGGTTAGTGGGTTTTCTTTTTGTCTCAACACTACACATTTTCCTACACTTGCTTCTTGCCTGCATGGTTTCTAAGGAGTTGAGTGTAATTCTTATCTTTACTCCTCTATAGGTAAGGTGTTTTTTTCTGTCTGACTTCTCTTAAGATTTTTTCTTTATTTTTGATTTCCTGAAGTTTGAATATGTCTAGGTATAGTCTGAATATGTCTAGGTGTCATTTTGTGGGGTTTTTGGCATTTATCCTGTTTGGTGTTCTCTGAGTTTCCCGGATCTGTGGTTTGGTGTCTGACATTAATTTGGGGAAATTCGACTGAGCATGGTGGCTCATACCTGTAATCCTAGCACTTTGGGAGGCCAAGGCAGGCAAATTACTTGAGCTCAGGAGTTCAAGACTACCCTGGACAACATGGCGAAACCCTATCTCTACAAAAAATACAAAAATTAGCAGGCACCTGTAGTCCCAGCTATTAGGGAGGCTGAGGCAGGAGGGTGGCTTGAGCCCAGGAGGCAGAGGTTGCAGTTAGCCGAGATCGCACCATTGCACTCCAGTCTGGGTGACAGAACCAGATCCTATCTCAAAAAAAAAAAAAAAAAATTGGGGGAGATTCTCAGTCATTATTATCTCAACTATTGCTTCTGTTCCTTTCTCTCTTTTTTCTCCCTGTGATAGTCCCATTACAGGTAGGTTATACCTTTTATAGTTGGCTGACAATTATTTGATATTCTGTTCTTTAAAAAAAAATTTTTAGACTTTTTCTCTTTGCTTTTCAGTTTTGGAAGTTTGTCTTGTCATATGTTCAAGCTCAGAAATTCTTTCCTCAGCCATGTCCAGTCTACTAATGTGCCCATCAAAAGCATTCTTCATGTCTATTACGGAGTTATTCATCTCTAGCATCTTTTTGACCCTTAGAATTTCCATCTCTCTGCTTACTTTATCCATCTGTTTGTGCGTATTGTTTACTTTTTCCATTGAAGTCCTTAGCATATGAATTACAATTAAAAAAAAAAAAATCCCTGGCCCAGGATTCTTGCCATATCTGACTCAGATTCTGATGATTGTTGAGACTTTTCAGATTGTGATTTTTGCTTTTTAGTATGCCTTGTACTTTTTTGTGAAAGGTGGACGTAATGTACTGGCTAAAAGGAACTGCCATAGATAGGCTTTTAGTAACGCAGTAACCTGTGGGGATGGCGGGTGTTCTATAATCCTATGATTTGGTCGTGGGCTTTTCATAGGTGAGCCTGTGCCCTTGGACTGTGAACTTCACCAGTGCTTCTCTTGGTGAAGTTCCCTTAGTTGGTCAGAATGGCTACAGGGGGCTGGAATTGGGTATTTCCCTTCCCTCAGATAGGTTAGCCTCTGCTGATAAAACCACAACACTAGTGTGTGTGTGTTGGGGGGGGCAGGGGAGGCCTGCGATGATTGGGTCCCCCTGGACTTTTTAACTCTCAGAGTTGTCCACACTGAGCAATTCATCAATTACAGTTTAGGTTTTCCTACCCCTACACCTTTTCCACACTAGTAAATTGTGATATTCTGTATCCACCAGTGCATCTCTCCAATTACGGGGGCAGCAGTTTGCCCTGTGACCTCACTGCTCTGACATATCTAAGAAGAATTGTTGATTTTTCCATGTGTTCAGCTTTTTAATTGTTGTTAGGATGGAGTGGTGACTTCTAAGCTCCTTTTGTGCCAAACCAGAAATGGGAAGTGCTAATTTTTTTTTTTTTTTTTTCTTTTTGAGTTGGGGTTTTGCTTTGTCATCCAGGCTGGAGTGCAGTGGTGCGATCTCGGCTTACTGCAGCCTCTAACTCCTGGACTCAAGTGCTCCTCCCGCCTCAGCCTCCTGAGTAGCTGGGACTACAGGCACGTGCCACCACACCAGAACCCCCAGCTAATTTTTTTTCCCCCCAGTAAAGATGAGGTCTCACTATGTTGCCCAGGTTGGTCTTGAACTTCTGGGCTTAAGCAATCCTCTTGCCTTGGCCTCCCGAAGTGATAGGATCACAGGCATGAGCCACTGCACTTGGCCCCTTTCTAATATTTTTAATTGGCTGGCAGACATTTTGAATTTTATATTGTTGAGAAGTGGAATTTTTGGACTCAAGTATTTTTGAGCTTTGTTCTAGCACATCATGTTACTTAGAAAAAAATGTATTTTGTTAAATAAAATGTATAGGACCATTATTTTGGACTATCCTCTTATACTAGGCAGTAGCAGACCAGGCCAAATCGGAATGGAGTCACTCATGCTGGGTGCCACGTAATTAAACTGAACTCTGAAACAGGCCAGTCTACCCCCGACCCCGCTACCAAAAAAAATACCCCCAGGAGATTCATAGCAACCAATCAAAAGGGGCCCAGTTTATCTGAGCTGGCATGAAAATGAAGTTCCCTCTGTTTTTTTTGTTGTTGTTGGTTTTTTTAATTTTTAAATTTTAATCTTTTTGTGTATTTAGAGACTGGTTAATTTTTGTTAAATTGCTTGTCTTTCCAAGTTTCATGGCAGAGTTTTTGGTTTGTTTAAATTCATTCTAAATAGACATTTAGGATGTCAGCTTCTGACTTCATGGACTCTGAGCTTATGACTCCCCTGGTCTATCACAGGCCATGCGTATGAGGAATGAAAAAATCAAAACATTTAAAATAAGTAATTTTGTTATAAAGAAATACAGTTATGCACCCCAAACACAGAAACAATTTCATTAAAAATTGGTCTTAGTTCTGGTGGGTGTGCCAGTGATTCTTTTAGGTTTGGACCTTGACTGAGAGAATTTCCAGTAGCTCTCTCCTCTCTGAACAGAAGTTCCAGATGATGTGATGGGCAGGGACTTAGGCCGTGTCCCCTGGGGGCTCTGGTCAACTAGTTGTTGGGACTGTCTGGGAGGGCGCAGCAACCCACTATGCCTGTGCCTGTTTTAACCCTATGAGGAAAGTAACTTTGAAACAACCAAACAATTTTTTGTTCTCTATTTCTGCTTTTCTCAGCCCTTTTCTGTCTATAAAACCAAACTCTTCTACTTGGCTTATCAGAACACTCACTGTATTTTATAGAATAAGGTGTTGCCTTTTTCTAGAATCACAAAGAAAAGCCAATATAGATCTTTAAATCAAATTTGCTGTAATTTTGTCTGAGTACCTTTCAAGACTTACTTTTAAGCTTTGATAGACAGGTCCAGAATAGCTGTTAGCCTTGGCCTCACTACTGAGACAATACTCTTCTGTGATGCTCTGTGTATTGGAAGAAGATCTTTCTGTTCTGGCTGGTAGAAATATCAGTTATTCTTGGTCCTGTGTGAGCTCCAGGATTGTTCTGCCTAATCCTTTCAGGTGATCTTTCCTGCATTCAGGTCCGATAGTTTCTTCATAAGCATGACTAATTAGTACTTAGCTGATACCGTGTGTGTGTGTGTGTGTGTGTGAATGTGTGTGTATGTGTGTGTGTGTGTTTTCTTTAAGGCAGGTCTTGCTCTGATGCCCAGGGCGGAGTGCAGTGGGGCGATCCCAGCTCACTGCAGCCTTGACTTTCCCGGGCTCAGGTGATTCTCCCACTGCAGCCTCCGAGTAGCTGGGACTATAGGCATACACCACCCCACCTGGCTAATTGTATTTTTTTTGTAGAGATGGGGTTTCACTATGTTGCCCAGGCTGGTCTCCAACTCCTGGGCTCAAGTCATCCTCCTGGCTTGGCTTCTTAAAGTACTGGGATTACAGGTGTGAGCCACCTGGCCCTGCCCCAGCTGATGTCTTGAAGAAAACTTTCTGCAAAGGTCTGGAACTCTCACCGACAAATAAAAAACAAAACAAAAAAGAAAAGAAAAAAATAAATAAGGTCTGGAATTGTTTCTCTCTCTCTCTCTCTCTCTCTCTCTCTCTCTCTCTCTCTCTCATACTCTGCCCCATGAATCCTAGCTGACTTGTGCTGCCTGAACCCTGAACTCTGTCTCCTCAACTCAGGGAGACTGTTGAACTCTGTTTAGGTACTTATTGCCTGTACAGCAGCCTAAAGATTCCCTCCAAGTTGGGGCAACCACAGGGCTCACCCCATTTGATCCTTTTCTCCCGGGGATCGCTGTCCTGCACTGTTAGTTTCCCAGTGTCTGACATTTGAGTTGTTTATGGCAGGAATAGAACCCTGTTACTCCATAATGGCCAGAAGCAGAAGTCATCAGGATTTTTGCTTGCTTTTGCCCTCCTCAGGTTAAAATTATAACATGTAGCCAGAGTTGAGAACCACTGAGTCTACTGTAATTCCAACTTCCAAGTTCTAAACATTGCTGCCCTGCTCAACGCCCCCTCGCAGCTGTGCTTCTACTGTTGCTTCTCAAATCACATCGGTAAACGCTCCCTGCCTTCTACCTAAAGCCAGGAGAAATGGCATGTCATTCTAGTATTTGGTACTTATTACTGCTTTCCTAATTTCCACGCGTGG
This sequence comes from Chlorocebus sabaeus, assembly GCF_047675955.1. Classification (NCBI taxonomy): domain Eukaryota; kingdom Metazoa; phylum Chordata; class Mammalia; order Primates; family Cercopithecidae; genus Chlorocebus; species Chlorocebus sabaeus. The sequence goes on from NC_132923.1 coordinate 110,988,227, forward strand.
TAGTCTATCTGAAAGAGACAGTAAACATTCTGAATTACTATCAATCATGTTATCAGCAAGTAGAAGGAGGAAAGAAAACTGGGCTAAGGGGATTTTTATTGAACTATCCTTGTTCTTAAATAGGGCTGCAGGGCAAAGAGACACACAGGACATTATCATAACTGAATGTATTTCTCTAATAATTGTGGTAAAAATGTAAGCTAAACAAACCAATCAACGTGCTTCCTATCAGCAGTACAAATTAGCAGTAAAGGTAGCTCAGAGTCATTTCCTATGAGTCCTCCTGGGTGAACGGGAAGCACTGACATTTCCTGAGCATGCCACACATTTCTACATGCATCGGCTCCTTTTATCTTCATAGTGCTCTGAGTCAGGTACTGTCTCTGCTTAAACATGTGGGAAACTGAATTTGAGGGGCTAGGGAACTCATGAAAGTCATACAGCTAGTAACGGAAAGGTAAAGAGTCTATTTTCAAAGTCTGTGTCCTTTCCTTCTGCCTGACAATAGCTGTCACCAGTAGCCCTAATGCACATTTTTTAAAAATAAAATTTTTCTTGAAGTATAACATACCTAGAGAAAAATGTAAACATTTTAAGTGTAGCTTGATGAATTTTCTTTTCTTTTTTTCTTTTTTTGAGACGGAGTTTCGCTCATTGCCCAGGCTGGAGTGCAATGGCACGATCTTGGCTCACTGCAACCTCAGCCTCCTGGGTTCTAACGATTCTCCTGCCTCACCTCTCAAGTAGCTGGGATTACAGGCACCCGCCACCACACCCAGCTAATTTTTGTATTTTTAAAAATATAGATGGGGTTTCACCATGTTGGCCAGGCTGGTTGCAAACTCCTGACCTCAGGTGATCCACCCACCTCGGCCTCCCAGAGTGCTGGGATTACAGACTACCATGCAACATCTGCTACTCTAAAGCCTGGGCTTTTTCTGCTAGACCAGGATGCCTTTGGTAATACCAAGTTGCCCAACTTCTGCTCAGAACAAGCTGAGCTTGAAATACCGGGCTGAACAGGAAATAAAAGAGTAAAGTCAAAAGCCCAGGCTTTTTTTCTTCTTCTTCTCAATTTCCTTCTAACCAATGAAAAATGATTTCAAAGGTGAAAGTACTGCCTTTAAAGACGCACTTGGCCTTCAAGAGGCGTGGCAGCCTTGTAGGTTTTCTCAAGTAGGAGTTATTATCTAACCACAAACCAACCGTCTGTCATTACACTGCACTTTAGAGGATGTCTATGATTGGCTGGCAAAGAGAGCAACATTTGAATTTAAAGAAAAGACCAAAACAACTAAGTGTCATTACTTCAGTGAGAAAGATAAAGTTTCCTTGTCAGAGAAAACTCCAACTGGAGTCAGAGATTAGGCACCAAAACCCTGCCTTAAGGTAAAACCTTTTGTCATCATCTCAGTAACTGGTGTTATTACTGTTAATTTCATCAGGAAATCAGCCCCTATTTTAAGTAAAACTCAGTGAAAAAGATACGTAAAAACCATGTGAAGGTGCTTTGTAAACTGCAAATGATTACAAAATGCTAGTAAATACCAATATTTAAGGCTTCAATTAAAAACAATCTCTAGAAAGCAAAATTTGTCTGTCTATAAAGGGAAAGCAGAAGAGTCAGAAGCTACAATTCTTTTTTTTCCCCCATTTTTGGGGTTTTATTTTTGAAGCCACAATTCTTGATGCCTACTTTCACTAGGTCACATGTAGAGTTATTTTCTGTCTTCCATATTCCCCTCTGCTGTTCCACTAGACCACTAAATAGACTGTATCTTCAGGCATAAATGATAAACATAAAAAAGTAGGCCCGACTTTTTAATAGAAAATTAAACCATGGTCTCAAGTTATAGACTGAAAAATTGCATCCCCTCATTTATTTAATATATACTATGCTTAGCCTGAGCTGCATCCTCAGCTTAATAAAACAGAAGGATAAATGAATAAAAAATGTCATCTCTGGCAATATGAGTTCTTCTTGTATGCAAAGCAAATACAGCAAGACAGCATTAAAATTTTAGAGAACTTGAAATGCTGAAACTTCTATAATTCAATCATCTTTTCCTTGGCAATCAATTCTATTTCAGAAAGAATCATTTAATAGGTTAAGTCTGAAAAATACATTGTTTCAGATTTTATACCTTCTATTTCGTGCTCATGAAGTAAAGTACTACAGAACTACTCAGAGCCACTAAAGCAGCAATGTAGAATTTTCATGGTTTTTTTGTTGAAACTCACTTTATTTAAAAAAAAAGTCATGAACAATAAATTACAATCATTTCCCCCTTTTATAAATTCTTCATAAAATATATTTGACAATTTTAACAGAAAATTTCAAAAGTTGCTTTCATTTCTTAAGTGCTGATGACTTATTTTTTGACCATTTTGTCATGCTGGTGAATTATTTTGTAGCTGCTACAATAGTTTGATTGATAACAATTTACAATTAAAAACAACAACAACGAAGAGAAAAAACAGACCAGCAGAAAGAACTATTCTGTGTGCTATTTATGTGACACTTAACACTTACTTCATCATAATGACAAAGTATCCCTTAGCACCAAAAAATCTACAGGAACCCCATCTTTCTAAGTGACAACTAGTGCAAAATAACATTCTAGGAACTAACTGTACAACCCCATATTTTAACTGGCCACAGTTGCCTATAAGCTCATTTGAAATATTTGGTCTTTTTTCAATTAAGACAAATTTCAAAAAACACCATAAACCATGGCAAGAGACTCTATGAGGAACAATTGCTTATTGAGTACCTATTATGGGCAAGGCACTGTGCACAAAGTTTTGCTTTCATTTTTCCTCTAGCAAATATCCAGGTATTTCCAAATATCACTAATCATCTTTTCTTACTCCTGACTGGAAAAGGCCTTTGGCTAAATGCCATTTTTTAATTGTCATTTTATCAACAAACCTTTAGTGCTGAGCACACAGTAGGTACTTAATAAATACCTCTGACTGAAAGAACAAAGACAAAGAATTTACTATCATTTTGCTTGGCTATTTTAGAATACAAGGACTTGAGAAAATTCCAGAAGAAACTTCCTGATTACCTCATACCCTTACCCCCAATCAAAGAATTACACTTCACACGTAAAATCTTTCCAAGTAAATGATAATCATTAACTATTTTACATGAGGCAGGACCAAAAACTATGCGCTTAGGAAACTGTGGCTCCAAGCACATAGATATTTGAAGAGCAAATGATGCATGGGCATACCATAATCTATGAATCTCTGCTGAAGTGCCATGTTATTGACGAGACATTATCATGATGCTTTTTCTTACTCCCTATAGCTCAACTTCCTTGGACATATCTGTTAAATTAAACTAATTTGGTGATCCAGAGGGTCAATTATCATGAGGTTCCAGGGTGTTTCCACTTCTAATTTCCAAAAGAATTCTTATACTTATTAGCTTGAAAGTGATGTTAAAAGTATATGATTTTTCATTTTAAGAGGCTTTATTTCAATAAAACCTTTTAGTCCAAATTTTAAACTTCCAGATCAAATAATACATAGTCCAGAAATTTTACGTACTGCAATTTTTTGGTGATGTTTTATATTCTGTTTCCTCTGAACACATTTGAAACAGGGAAAAATTATGACACATTCCAAAAGTTGCGGAAGTTCAAAAAAGCTGAGATTATGCAAGCTATCAATAATTTCAGTATTCTAGGCTGGGCGCGGTGGCTCACGCCTGTAATCCCAGCACTTTGGGAGGCCAAGGCGGGCGAATCATGAGGTCAGGAGATCGAGACCATTCTGGCTAACACGGTGAAACCCCCGTCTCTACTAGAAATAAAAAAAAAAAAATTAGCCGGGCACGGTGGCGGCTGCCTGTAGTCCCAGCTACTCGGGAGGCTGAGGCAGGAGAATGGCGTGAACCTGGGAGGCGGAGCTTGCAGTGAGCCGAGATCTTGCCCTGCACTGCAGCCTGGGCGACAGAGTGAGACTCCGTCTCATTAAAAAAAATAAATAATTTCAATATTCTAATACTATTTTGTTCGACTTTTGACCAAAAATTCTAGTGCTTTATAAAGATTAACTTAGATACAATGTAAAGTCTATTTAACCTTAAAGGCTAATGTTCTGTTTTAGGGAAGCATTCTATCCTTTAGATTTTAACTATCTGCATTTACAGGAAAACAAATCGTAGACAATCATACAAAGTTAAAATCAAACTAACTTCAAGAGGAATAATGGTCTGTTGGTTTTCTGACATAGACTATATCAGTGATTGTATAAAATGGATAGTTTTTCTACTTTAAAAGTAGTGGTTGCCACAATATTTTATCCATTTGCCATACTGTATACGTATCTTCTCCTATATTAGATAAAGGTGATCAACATTTTCAACAACCATATTACTATCATTACTATCTCAAATCAGACAAGAGAAAACAGCATCAGTGCCAAAATGAAAGAACTCCAGTGACTCAACAAGTGACCATATCAGGGCAGGCAAAGTGAGGGTAGAGCTCATTTGGTTTCTTCAACTTCAGTATAATGAGGCTTAGACAAAGTCTTCAAACCAAAAATATATCAAGTATTACAGTTCATACATAGCAAAGTTTTCAGAAACAGAATCCTGTATTCAGATTTATATCAGATTGTAGAAGCTCAAGTGCAGACGTCCCAATGCAGTGGTTTAGTTGGTTAAATAAATGCTCGGTTACCTAAAGAAGGTCGGACTGAATCACCAACCTGCTACCATATGACTGCGTGACTAATTCAACTCTTGCAGCTACAGGGCACTGGAGAGTTCAAACATACTTCAGCAGCTTTGGATCACTTAATTTCATTTATGTTTTACCAGATAACTTTAGACCCTCCAAAATGATGCCTTTAAAAAAAAAGCTGTATATTACAAAAATAAAAAAAAACCCTAATATGATTTCATTAGGGGAAGGGGCAGAGTAGGAAGATAAGGGAAGGTTTGTTTATTTTTCATCACTGATTTCACCAGCAAATCTCAAAAACCCAAACCTACATCAAATAATTTAAACAGACGTGGCATTTTTTTCATATGGAATGCAAAATGCGTACATTCACATACTTACATATACATAAATATATACATATATGTTTCCTTTACAAAGTTTCAAAGGTTGCATTACCAGCATGCAAACCTCTTCTCCCATGGAAATTCCTAATACTGACAAGGAATGTCTAAAATACTTAGAGACATATTTCCAGAAAACTGGACGCTCTTCTCTTCTTAGCTCTTAGAGAATTTTCCTGCCAAACTTCTATCAATAATCATTTTTTAAAAATTTACACCCACATTGGTAATACACATTTGAAACATACTAATATAATAAAATGGCCAACTTGGATTTAAGAAAAATGAGGAAAAAAAAATCCCACAAAAAATCTAAACCCTTAGAGGGTGGAGTCTAGCTTTTTATATTCTTTTTCAGCCACATAATGTTGCATCACTGTTAAACAGAAGCAGCATATCATCCATGGTATTTGCAAATAATATGTGTCACGTTTCCCAGCTGCTATCTTTAAATGCAATTTGTACTAATCTGAGTTCTAGTTCAAAAGCATCTGGGCGATCCTGAGGGTTTGCAGCCAGCATTTCCTTAATCAGTTGTTTCATTCGCCCATTCATAGATTTTTTCTTCACAGGAATGAGAAGTTCCATTTTGGGATTTTCCAGAAGTGCCTCCCCAACAGGCACAATCTCAGTTCCTTGTTTTACGTAACTCCCCAAGAGTTCCTTCTTTGTCTCTGTGTCTATGAATGTGATCCTTTCCAGCATTGCCCAGATGATAATCCCCAGAGCAAAGATGTCAGCTTTTGCTGTGTAATGTCCTTCCCAAACTTCAGGAGCCATGTAAAAATCTGTTCCACATGCTGTGGAAAGGAAACACTTGTTTACACTGACAGGTTCTTCTGGGTTCTGCCCAGAGGCTGAACAAACTTTACTTAGACCAAAATCAGCCACTTTGAGTGTAGGTTCCAAGTCACTGGTATCCAACCTGGTTTGAGAAATCAGGATGTTATCAGGCTTAAGATCTCGGTGGATGATCTGGTTTTTATGCAAGAAAGCCAGGGCACTGCTCAGCTGAAGCATGAAGCTGGTGTTAGTTTTACGATTGGGTTTCCTGGACAACAGATACTCATTCATATCTCCTCCGTCACAAAAATCCATCACAAACCACAAATAATAGGCGCTTCTGGGATCAAAGGCAATTTCTCCTTTTAATGAAGTTTCTACAAGCTACAAGAAGGAAAAAAAAAGATTACAATCATTTGCATAGGTTATACAATTCAGTTATAGGAAAAGAATAATTTAAAGGTTAAGTCAGTCTCCACCTTTAAGTGGAAACTCTATTAATATTTAATCAGTGCTTTAATATATGCATTTTATTTTAAACTTTAAAAAATGCTTCAAACTGTCATTTTGTCCCTGATAAATATACACCAAAGCTCTAAACCAAGGGGTAAAAATTTTAAAATAGTTTTATTTTGAAAAGCGTCCAAGTGGCCACACATTTTCTCCATGTGTCAGTGGAGCTGAATTCTACCCACCTAGCTCATAGCTTCATGAAAAGACCAAAGTTTCAGCAGATAGACCTAGGAAATTGCCAGCTGGGGTATAAACCTCAATTAGGAAACTCTATTCAATGAAATCGCCTGAAATACACTTCTTACTCATTGCACATACACTGTCAACATAACCTGTGAAATCGAGAGAAAAATGATCAAGGAACAACTAGTTGTTGCAGAAATAGCTGTTCCTGTAGTCACTAATAAAGACTGACATCGTTACTTCATAAACTTCTACAGGCAGAATGCAAATATGTTGGCTCTTTCACTGGATGACTTTTAAAAACCAATTTATAAAAATCAAATATGCATTTTTAAAATTTTTAAATATTTTGTTTTGTTTTCAAATATGCATTTTGATATAAAAAATCAACTCTGAATTTGTATATTTCTTCTTTCATACAAGCTGAAACCCTAGACTAAATCACAGTTTTATTTGTTATTATTATCTAGTTACAACTCTCCTTTACTTGAAATTCAATAGAATTACTTCACTGGACATGAACTATCATTCTAAAACACAGTATATAGTCTTTTTTTTGAGACAGAGTCTTGCTCTGTCACCAGGCTGGAGTGCAACAGCGCAATTTCGGCTCACTGTAACCTCCGCCTCCTGGGTTCAAGAGATTCTCCTGCCTCGGCCTCCCAAGTAGCTGGGACTACATGTGTGTGTCACCATGCCCAGCTAACTTTTGTATTTTTAGTAGAGACAGGGTTTCACCATGTTGGCCAGGATGGTCTCAATCTCTTGACCTCATGATCCACCCACTTCGGCCTCCCAAAGTGCTGGGATTATAGGTGCGAGCCATGGCGCCCGGCCCCGTATATTGTCTTTTAAAAGCATTTGTTGTATGGTGTCTTTTTCAGACCCATGAGTTGAACAGAAAAGACCAAAGAGTTCCTGAAGAGTGAATGAATTGTTAATTTCACATTTAAATCTACTGATACTTCCTCTACCGTTTGGCCAAGCACAAGCAAAGAACATTCCTTCACGCCATCTCTCCATACAGCAGACAATAGTAATTGCAATGATCTGCAGTTATCTCTTTTGCATGAGTTTTCCTTGTTGCATGTGTTTGCCAGTGAGACAGAAAATGAAAGAATAGAAAGGTACAGATCACATAATTATTTACCAGGTGCACTGATACTAAACATGCTTTTCTTCTTCTGTCTTTACTCTCAAAAGCAAACTTCCTCAATAGCTTTGAGCAATGCCAAGTCCCAGCGTTCAAAGAATGTTTTAGAGTAAGGCCAGATAGTAAATATTTCAGGCCTGACAGCCACATAAGGTCTCTGTACTATATACTTTTTCCTTTCCTTTTTTTCCCCCACAAGTCTTAAAAAAAAATCTAAAAACTATTTTTAGCATTGAAAACCATATGAAAACAGGCCACAGGGCCTCTGGTTGAGAGCTATGGAAATGCAGCACCCAATCTGCTTATTTTAACATGTAGAGGATGTTAGCCATTGGTTTCTCTTGACTAAGGCCCTTCAATGGCTTCCCTGTTCTCTCAGGATATAGCCTAAGCTCTTTAACATGGGTTATGAGACCTTGTGCGCTCTGACTCCTGCTGTCCCCTTCTAACCCCATCTAAAACAACTCTCACTATCTTCTTTCAATTTTTTTTTTTTTTTTTAAGACAGAGTCTCACTCTGTCACCAGGCTGGAGTGCAGTGGCTTGATCTCAGCTCACCACAACCTCTGCTTCCCAGGTTCAAGAGACTCTCCTGCCTCAGCCTCCCAAGTAGCTGGGACTACAGGCATGCACCACTATGCCCAACTAATTTTTGAATTTTTTGTAGAGATGGGGTTTCACCATTGTGGCCAGGATGGTCTTGATCTCTTGACCTTGTGATCTGCCCCTAGGCCTCCCAAAGTGCTGGGATTACAGGTGTGAGCCACTGTGCCCAGCCTCTTCTTTCAATTTTTAAACACTTCATGCGTTTTGTTTCAAGACCTTTGTATGTACGGTTTTTTTCTGCCTAGGAAATTTTTCTCACTTATCTAGCTGACTCCTCTTCACACTACAAGTTTTAGACAATTATATATATATTTTGTGTGTGTGTGTGCAAGACAAGGTCTTGTTCTATTACACAGGTTGGAGTGCAGTGTCACAATCATGGCTCACTGCAGCCTCAGTCTCCCTGGCTCAAGTGATCCTCCTGCCTGAGCCTCCCAAGTAGCTAACACTAAAGGCACGCACCACCACACCCAGCTAACTTTTAAACTTTTTGTAGAGATAGGGTTTCACCATGTTGCCCAGGCTAATCTTGAACTTCTGGGCTCAAGTGATTCACCCACCTCAGCCTCTTAAAGTGCTGGGATTACAGGCGTAAGCCACTGCGCCCATCCAGCGATTCATAACTTTTGAGCCACAGGATTATGTAGGTTTCCCTGTTGTATGCATCCTGTACTTGTCATTCATGATATTTATCACAAGTACACAGACTGGCCACTAGGTTCGCATGAGATTGTAACCTCTGTTAATTGTTTTACATTTTCTTCTAGGTGAGGCTTTTGGCTATCAGGAACTGATTTAATGATTCTAACTGAGAACAAGGAAGAAGACATCTGGAAAAACATGGAGAAAAATTAAAATCTGTATGGAGAATACCATACATAGGGACTTTGTAGTCACACTACAGATTTGTTTGTCTTTACTAAATGTAAATATTGGTTATCTTTACTAGACGTAAATTTAGAGAAGGCACTTGCTAAATGTGTTGATGAATGTCTGGACAACTAAATAAATCCATAGAAAAGACAATTTTAATAGAGGTACCAATTACTGAGTACTTATATGTACCAAGTATTGTTTTTGCAACATCTCTAATTTTGACAACTCCTATACAAAGTAGATATTATTACCCTTTATCTTAAATATGAAGAAATAGATGCTAGGAAGAGTTGGGTTATTTATCCAAGGTCATTCAGCTAGGAAAACGTACCATAAGTGAAACACAAGTCCATTAGGCTTTAAAAGATGAAAGAGATTTACTAAGCAAAAAGGTGCTTTAGATATAAAAATCACTGAATCAAGTCTGGTAGGCCTTTACATCTTAAAACTTTATGAGCTAATGCCTAGCTACTATAACAATTGCTGGATCTGAACTCAGCACTAAATAATATGTTTGTTTGTTTATTTATTTATTTTTGAGACAGGGTCCCACTCTGTGACAACAGCTAGAGTGCAGTGGTGCGATCATGACTCGCTGCAGTCTTGAACTTCTGGACTCTAGCAATCCTCCTGCCTCGGCTTCCTGAGTAGCTGGGACTAAAGTGTGTGCCACCATGCTCAGCTAATAAATCTTTTGTTTAAATATCTTTGCTTTTCTGGTTCAAAATAGATCATGCCTCTCAGTCTCTAAAACTCAATGTAAAGTTCAGCAAGGTTCTATCCACCTGTTTTTTTTCTTTTTTTTTGAGACAGGGTGTCTGGCTGTCGCTGAGGCTAGAGTGCAGTGGCCCAATCTCGGCTCACTGTAACCTCTACCTCCAAGGCTCAAGTGATCCTCCCACCTCAGCCTCCCAAGGAGATAGGACCACAGGCGTGTGCCACCACACCCGGCTAACTTTTTGTATTTTTCGTAGAAATGGGGTTTTACCATGTTGCCCAGGCTGGTCTTGAACTCCTGGCCTCAAGTGATCTGCCTGCCTCAGCCTCCCAAAGTGCTGGGATTACAGGTGTGAGCCACCATGTTTTGCTTTCTATCCACTTTTTTTTTGTTTTTGTTTTGGAGATGGAGTCTCATTCTGTCACCCAGGCTGAAGTGCAGTGGCATGATCTTGGCTCACTGCAGTGTCCACCTCCCGGTTCAAGCAATTCTCCTGCCTCAGTCTCCTGAATAGCTGGGACTACAGGCACACGCTGCCACGCCCCGGCTAATTTTTTGCATTTTAGTTTCACCGTGTTGCCGAGGCTGGTCTCAGACTCCTGAGCTCAGGCAGTCTGCCCGCCTCAGCCTCCCAAAGTGCTAGGATTGTAAGTGTGAGCCACTATGCCTGGCCTCTATCCACTTTTCAGAGAATATAGTAAGAAGGTTTCCAATATTTTCTATCAATTCAACTTACATAATAAGCACTTTTAGAAAAGCAATAAAATGAACAGAGGCTAAATAGTTATTTTTACTGTCATAAAACAGAAAACTGCAGGGCATTGGCTGGGCAAGGTGGCTCACACCTGTAATTCCACCACTTTGGGAGGCTGAAGCGGATGGATCACTTGAGGTGTGGAGTTCAAGACCAGCCTAGCCAACATGGTGAAACCCCGTCTATACTAAACACACAAAAATTAGCCGGACATGGTGACAGGCGCCTGGAGTCCCAACTAGTCAGGAGGTTGAGGCAGGAGAATCACTTGAACCTGGGAGGCGGAGGTTGCAATGAGCCGAGATCGCACCACTGCAATCCAGCTTGAGCGACAGAGCAAGACTCTGTCTCAAAATAAAAAATAAAAATAAAAATAAAAAAAAAAGAAAACTTCAGGGCACAGAGTGCTAAACTGCAATATAAATTCTCAAGACTAATATTGCTCATCATACAAGGAACCTTGCAAGTTTCTTAATACATGCATTCATGTATTTGTTTTCTTTGTTGTTCCTAGTCCAAAACTTTTGTTTTAAAAACAGAGGTTTTGTTTTGTTTTCAGACAGAATCTCACTCTGTCACCCAGGCTGCAGTGCAGTGGCATGATGTCAGCTCACTGCAACCTCTGCCTCCTGGGTTCAAGTGATCTTCCCACCTCAGCCTCCCAAGTAGCTGGGACTATAAGGTGCATGCCACCATGCCTGGTTAATTTTTGTACTCTTATTTTGTAGAGATGGGGTTTTGCTATGTTATCCAGGCTGGTCTTGAACTCCTGGGTTGAAGCTATCCTCCCGCTTCACCCTCCTAAAATGTTGGAATTAGAGGTGTAAGCCACCACACCTGGCCAAAAACAGACTTTTTCTTTCTTTTTTTTTTTTTTTGAGATGGAGTCTTGCTCTGTTCCATAGGCTGGAGTGCAGTGGTGCAATCTTGGTCCACTGCAACCTCTGCCTCCTGGATTTAAGAGATTCTCCTGCCTCAGCCTTCTGAGTAGTTAGGACTACAGTTGCATGTTATCATGCCAGGCTAATTTTTGTCATTTTTTAGTAGAGACAGACTTTTAAATGGTAAAAGTCTGATGGTAAATTCTGAATTTAGACACACTCAAAGAAAGTTTTCTTTTTCAAGAATAACTTTTTTTTTTTTTTTTTTGAGACAGAGTCTCACTCTGTCGCCCAGGCTGGAGTGCAGTGGCATGATCTCGGCTCACTGCAAGCTCTGCCTCCTGGGTTCACGCCATTCTCCTGCCTCAGCCTCCTGAGTAGCTGGGACTACAGGCACCCACCACCATGCCTGGCTAATTTTTTGTAAATTTTTTTTTTAGTAGAGACGGGGTTTCACTGTGTTAGCCAGGATGGTCTCAATCTCCTGACCTCGTAATCTACCCGCCTCGGCCTCCCAAAGTGCTGGGATTACAGGTGTGAGTCACCACGCCCGGCCAAGAATCACTAGCTTTAAGAAATTCTGCCCTAGTCTTTAAGAAGCTATGTCTTAATATATTTTCTATTCTTTGAGTATAGAGCTACTAGAGATTTCAATTTCTGGCAGAAGCCAACAAAAGAAAAACAGAAAAGCTTTTCCATTTCCTCAGGTTTACAGAAGAGTAATTTGGGAGTTAAGAAAGCATAAGCTTTAGCTGTCAGTCTTAGCTCCTGCTCCCAATTCTACCACTTACTATGTATGTGACTTTGGATAAATTCATTTATCTATACTAAGCCTCAGTTTCTTCATTTGTAATGAAAATAATAATAGTCCTTTCCTCACAGGATTTTTTTTTTTTGAGGCGGAGTCTCGCTCTGTTGCCCAGGCTGGAGTGTGGTGGCGCAATCTTGGCTCACTGCAAGCTCCGCCTCCCAGGTTCACACCATTCTCCTGCCTCAGCCTCCCAAGAAGCTGGGACAACAGGAGCCTGCCACCACGCCCTAATTTTTTGTATTTTTAGTAGAGATGGGGTTTCACTGTGTTAGCCACGATGGTCTCGATCTCCTGACCTCGTGATCCGGCCACCTCAGCCTCCCAAAGTGCTGGGATTACAGGCGTAAGCCACCACGCCCGGTCCTCATTGGATTGTTTTGAGCAGTTGCTTTTAAAGCACTCAGCACAGAGCATGGAACTGAGGGCAAATTCAAATGTTAGCTGTGAGCACTGTTAATAACATTCAGGTGTTAAACCATGTACTTCACGAAAATTAACTGGAATTGCATGGTGAAGAAACCAAATATCCCTCTAAAACAGCAGAGACTTACATTCAAACCAGTGATTTATAAAAGAGATGCCCAGTTACCTAGGGGTGTTGCTACTGGTTGTGGAATTTTTCCTTTTCTTCTGTCCTCAAGTCCAAAATTATTGATTTCAAAGAAATGAAGTTATTAGACTGTAGTCTCAAGCACTTCTCTAGCTCCTGTCTTGCCCCATTCCTATGCAGACTGGCAAGTACCACTGCATAACAGGTGGCTTATGTTATTTTTAGGTACGTGCATCACAGGTTTAAATAAAACCTTGTTTTAAGCAAACATCTACTCAATTCTTGGCAGACACTTATCTATTTCTAACTACAAAACACCTGCATTTAAAGGGAAACGTTCTTCTGAGCCTTTCATTCCTCTTCTTGCTGACCAATGCCATGTTCAAATCATTTCTATTTCCCAATCAACAACACATACCTGTAAATAAAGGGAAGAATTAGAGCCGTGGGACATCTTTTGCACCATCCCATCCTTTTGTAGGATGCATTCCTCCAAGTGAATCACATTTGGATGTTGGCTCTTGATACTGCTTAGTGCCCAGAACTCACGAAGGGCTAGTTCAACATTTTCAGGTGCGTGACATCGAATTTTCTTCACTGCCACCCGTGCAGAGGTCTTTCTGATGATTGCTTCATACACAACACCGTAACTACCTCGGCCTACCTCCCGTATTAGATCGTACTTTGGCTGGCTACTCACCATCTTCAAGGTCGAGGTTTCTGGAAAAATCAACAAAGTGCTCTGTTGAAATTATGTGTACCTACTGGCTTGTATTTCTTCTTATGTATGATTTACTTGTCATCTGTCTGTCTGCAGTGCTTGAAGGATATTTGCTATACCTAGGAGAAATCTAATTTTAGGAATAGTAACAATAAAGCTAACAGGTATTTACCATATATCAGGAACTGTTTTAAGTTCTTTAGAATATTAAATTCAGTTAATCCTCATAATCATCTTATGAGGTGGATACTATTATGGTCTTTTTATAGATGAAACTATATAATGGAAAGGTTAAATGAAATGCCTAAGGTCAATAGCTAGTAACTGGTGGACCTGGGATTTGAAACACGGCCATCTGCCTCAGACGACCAAGATATGAAGCACTACTGTCTCTTATATGAACTGCTTGAAAATGTCACTGTTAAAAATACACCCCCAAAATTCAGCATTCTTATTTACTGATCAGGAAAAAACAGGCAAGCAAGCAAAATCCCAGCTTCTCCTTCTGGCTACCACACACATAATGGTCATAAAACAGCAAAAACAAAACCCCCTCACAGTTAGAAATACAAACACCTGGCTTATGCTTAAGGCCTGAAAGTGAACCAAATCATTTATAGAACTGAAAATGTTTTCTTTCGTAAAAGTGGCCAAACTCTATTTATATTTTAATTTTGTCTTTTATGTCATCTCTTTATTTCTTACAAAATAAATGAAAATAAAGTTTGTGGAAAAGAAACGATTTTTAAAAAATTTTTTAAATTATACTTTAAGTTCTAGGGTACATGTGCACAACGTGCAGGTTTGTTACATATGTATACATGTGCCATGTTGGTGTGCTGCACCCATTAACTCGTCATTTACATTAGGTATATCTCCTAACGCTATCCCTCCCCGTTCCCCCTCTTTTTTTTTTTTTGAGACGGAGTCTCGCTCTGTCACCCAGGCTGGAGTGCAGTGGTCCGATCTCGGCTCATTCCAAGCCCCGCCTCCCGGGCTCACGCCATTCTCCTGCCTCAGCCTCCCGAGTAGCTGGGACCACAGGCACCCGCCACCACGCTCGGCTAATTTTTTTGTATTTTTTAGTAGAGACGGGGTTTCACGGTGTTAGCCAGAATGGTCTCGATCTCCTGACCTCGTGATCTGCCCGCCTCGGCCTCCCAAAGTGCTGGGATTACAGGCATGAGCCACCACACCCGGCCATTAATGTTTATTTAAAAATAAAATAAGCTACTTAGAATACAGTTACCTTTTTGTAGTCATTTAACAAGAGCTATTTTAAAATTTTTATGTTTCCTTTTTACTAATCATAAGAGAGCTGGAGTAAACAATATCTATTTAGTTCTAGGTCATTTCTGCCAACAAAGATCCGGCATATCAAGGGGCTCTCTGACAGAGTTCTTGGGAATTCAACTTAATGAACGGTTTAAAGGCGAGAGCAAAGGCCCTGCACAGAAACGCTGTGTTGAATGCAGAAAGTCTAAAGTGTGCTTCCTCACTCCCCAAACAATGTCTAGATTCTAACGAACTTCACGAACGAATTCTCGTTTGTAGATTGTGACCACGGGCAAGAAAAGTAACCTGAGATTGTACAATATTTATTCTGTACAGCTGGGGAAGCAAAAGGCTACTACTGACCCTAGAGCCTGAGAAGTTGTGATCCACTACTTTAAGTCCGTAGGATAGATTTAATAAAAAGAAATGACTTCTGAGATTGCTTTCAGTCCCACTTCCTCTAACTGGACACCCACCCTTCAAATCGCTACTGAATTTCCTAGTGTCTAATTTCCTGCCACAGAATCCTCTGCCCCGGCTGCACAGCAGACGAGCTTTCCTGCTCTACGGGGATCGCCAATCACATCCACTCAAGGTGGCTCGTGTCTCTGAAGCAGTCCCATGTCCTCTCCAGCCTGGTACGGTCCCCATGGGGAAGAGCACCCTCCTGAATAGGGAGGACAGGGGTGTTTATGAAACCCGTGGGATCCCGGATCAAATGATGCATTCGGTGCGAACCTAAGTGACTTTCGACCGAAAGTGGCGGGCCCTCGCTCCCACTGCTCTAACCAGGGGCTGGGACGCGGGCCGGCCAGGCCAGACACCTGCTGGCACCCGGGAACGGCTAGTCCCGGCCAGAGGTGGTGCCCGACGCGGCCACTCAGGCCGCGCTCATTGGCCAAGTGTCAGGCCCTCCCCCTCCTCGGCCGTGTTCAGATGAAGCCCGGAGGGGAGCCTCCCGAGCCCCTTTGCTCACAGAAGCCAGCCCAGCCGTTGCCTCAACTCCTCGGGGCTGGGGGCTGGGGGCTGAGGGCCGGGGGGAGGTGGCCCCAGTGTGAGAGGAGGCCGCGGCTGGGGCCGGTGGCCTGAGGAGCGCGGGGCCTTCCCCGGGATGACTCCGCTGACAGGTCTGTGACAGGCGTCCCAGGGAGGGAGACACATGCAGGGCCGTCGGCTCTGCAGCAGGGCCTCTCCGCCACGCCGAAGGGCCAGATTTACCTCAGGGTAGACGCCGCCGCTTCTCCCTCTCATGGGCTCTGCAGGCCGCCATTATCGGGCAGCTCGCGCCTCCGCTGCCGCCGCCTCCAGTCAGCAGCCGGCGCGCGCCCCCGTGGTGCGCGCGGACACACCCCCTTACGCCGACGGCCCCGCCCCCCTCCGGCTTTCCGTAGCGCGAGCCGGGACGTTCCGCGCCACCGACGAAGCGCGCGGCCGGCGGTCCGCTCGCCTCCTCCCTCTCCCGAGGATTTGCAGAGCCCGGAGTCGTCGGAGGTGTGCGCGCTCCGGAGCGCACCACTGGTTCTGCTCCCCACAGGGGTGGCCGGGCCCTGGAACCGCGAGGCCACGCCACGCCGGGGCTCGGCCACCCTCCAGCTGCAGCGGGCGCTCAGGGCCCGCGGCCCCAGGGACGGTCTGCAGCGGCAGGTCCGGGCCTGGGGCTGCGCGCGCCCGGCCGCGGCCTCCCCTCCCCCTACCCGCCCCCCTTCCGACCTACCGAGCTGCGGGCTGGGGTGCGGGGCTCGCTGGGGTGGAACGCCCGGTGCATCTTCCGCGCGGGTCTCGGGCGCTTGCGGGGCGCGGTGCTCTTTGGCGGGCCCGCCGGGAGGTGCGGCCCGACCAAGGAGGCCTGGCGTCCGCCCCGCCGGGAGGGAGACTGCAGCTTTTGTCCGAGTCACTGAGCCATGTTTGCGGGCAGTGCAGTTACCGAGACGGCGGCGGCGGCGCGGGGCTGGGTGCGATCATCTGGGAGGACGCCGTCCCCTGCCCCGCCGGCGCGGTGGTATCTCCCTTAAAGAAGCCGGCGCCTCATTGTTCCCCGGCCGCGGCCGCAGGGAGCCAGGGCCACCTCCTCGGCGTGGGGAGTGAGGGGACAGCGGCGCCTGCACCTGGCTGCGGTGCCCGTGGCGCCCCCCGGAGGCTCCTGGTGGAGGGTTGGCCTGCAGTCGGCGCGCGAGAGAAGCCTCGGTATGAGCCAGGATCCACCGCGCTCCGGCCGCTCTCGGGGCGGGACAGTCAATAGGGGCCCCGCCGCTGCCGCAGTCGCTCGGCCGCCGCACGCTGTCAGTCAGATCCCTCACGCTGTCGGCCCCACAGCCAGCCCAGGGTCACTCAGGCCCGCATCTCTCAGTCATCCAGTTGTTAGATCAGTAAGCATCTGCCAGAAACGTCCATTCCTTCTTCCCCGATTTTTTTCTGCACCCATTACTTCTCAGCAGGGTGATGATTCCTCCTCCTTATATAGCGCTCGCTCTATAAGGCACGATGTACAAAGAATCCCTGTCGCTGTGCTCAAAGATCAACCCATTTTATTTTCTGCCCTCCATTTATTCCCCTTCTCCCGAGAGTCTGGCACTGGGTTAGGTCTTTATATAAATGATCTTGCTTAATCCTAACCAGACCCCACAAGGGGAGGTTTTATTATCCTGTTTTTACAGGTGAGGAAACACCTGCCTCTTTTCACTGAAGTGTCTGTTTTGGCATGTGTCTACCTTGAATACCCACTCCTAGTGTAACACCCCTTCCCCTTAAAAAAAAAAAACAAACTAAAAAACCCACAACGATTCTGTAATCTGTTAAGATTTTTGTCCTGAGTGCCATCCAAGTGTCAAGTCTTCAGCTGTTTGCTGGAAACACTGGTGTCAGCCAAGACTTATTTCCTGCCCTCAAAAGTAGAGGGAAAATATAGAAGGCTCTGCGAAGACAGCTAACTACCTGTGTGGGTTATTGATCCGAATCAGGGGAGGGACCTCTCTCAATCAAAGTAGCGTTTTCATTTTGTCTCAATCATTAAGTATCATAGGAACCCTTGCTCTCAAGTTGGCTGCAGATGAGATTTGAAATCCACTCTCACCCCCAATTTAGGCTCACAGTTAAGTCTGTGAGGTGGGTTTAGATCTTGTGGGGCCTGAAGCTTAAATAATTTGGGGTGTCCTCCTGAGAAAAGTTATAAAATGGCCCTGGGAACACATACCTGGAACATTGGAAAGGGTCCCTATAAGTAAAGGACTCTGAAGCTTAAGATTCATTAGCTTCAGGGTAAATGCTCCCCGTGCTTATTATGTTATGTCATTTTTTTTTTTTTTTTTTTTGCCTGTAGGCCTCCTGGAGGACTGAGAATTCCTGGGGGCAGGAACCTTGTCTGTGATTGATCTCTGAAGCCTCCTCAATCTGATACGGTATCAAAATAAGGCTAGCATTCTCATACATGGCTGGTGGGAAGGCAAAGTGATACTGTTAACAAGGAAATTTGGCAATATGTAGCCATATTATTTGATCCAGTAGCCCTAGATCAAATACTAGATTTCGAGGAATCTAACCTAGTAATATACTGGCAAACACACAAAAAACCAACAAACCTGTATGTACAGGGCTATTCATTATGGCATTAATGAATAGCAAAAGATTGGAAACTGCTCACATGTCTAATGATAAAGAACTGGTTGAATAAGTTATAGTACATACACAGGATGAAGTACTATGCAGCCATGAAAAAGTATGTGGAAGAGGCCTGGCGTGGCTCGCACCTGTAATCCTAGCACTTTGGGAGGCCGAGGTGGGCAGATCACTTGAGGTCAGGAGTTCGAGACCAGCCTGGCCAACATGGTGAAACCCTGTCTCTACTCAAAATACAAAAATTAGGCGGGCGTGGTGGCACTGGCCTATAGTCCCAGCTACTTGGGAGGCTGAAGCAGGAGAATCTCTTGAACCTGGGTGGTGGAGGTTGCAGTGAGCCAAGGTCACGCCACTGCACTCCAGCTTGGGTGACAGAGCAAGACTGTCTCCAAAAAAAAAAACAAAAACAAAAAACAGAGCAAGACTCTGTCTCAAAAAAAACACAAAAAACAAAAGATGTGGAAGATTTCTTATATATACTAATAGACATATACTAATATCAAGTGATCTCTATTAAGTGAAATAAGCAAAGTACATACAGTGTTTATAGTATGCTATTGCATGTGGGTAATGGAGAGATAAATACGCATTAAGTACTTACATTTAAAAGGTAGACAATGGAAGAATAAATCCCAAACTTCTACAAAAATAGTTGGTTATATGGGGTGGAGGGCATAGGGATGGGAATGAGACGTCTATGAATATACCTTTTATATAGTACAATTTTGGAACCTTAAAAACATTTCACATGTTTATAAGACAGTTCAGTAAAATAAAGCACTCCATAAAAATTAAATAGAAACGAACTATCTAATGTCAGATTGGTGGTGTAACACAGAGAAAATAATTTCAAACGGCTTCTTAACTATTTTGATTTTTTTTTTTTTTTTAAGAGATGAGTTCAGGCTGGGTGAGGTGGCTCACGCCTGTAATCCCAGCACTTTGGGAGGACTAGGCGGGCAGATCATGAGGTCAGGAGATTGAGACCATCCTGGCTAACATGGTGAAACCCATCTCTACTAAAAATACAAAAAATTAGCCGGGCGTGGCGGCGGGCGCCTATAGTTCCAGCTGCTGGGGAGGCTGAGGCAGGAGAATGGTGTGAACCCAGGAGGCGGAGCTTGCAGTGAAGCTGAGATCCCGCCACTGCACTCCAGCCTGGGCCACAGAGCGACACTCTCCATCTCAAAAAAATAAAGAGATGAGTTCTCATTCTGTCACCCAGGCTTGAGTGCAGTGGTGATTATAGTTCACTAACTTCCAACTCCTGGGCTCAAGGGATCTTCCCACCTTATCCTCCTGAGGAGCTGGGACTATAGGTATAGCTAATTTTAAAAATTTTCTTGTAGAGACAGCGTCTCACTGTGTTGCCCAGGCTGCTTGTAAACTCCTGACCTCAAGTGATCTTCCTTTGTCTCTCAAGGTGTTGGGATTACAGTCATGAGCCATCACACCCGTCCTTGATTGTACCTTTCTAGTGGGGTATAGTGTAAGGACAAATAAAACTGCATAGAAATACGATTGCATTCATTCGTCTTATTGCTAGTAGTAATATTGATGTTTGCTATTTTGAAACTATGATATAAGAACAAACAAATAAGTAATTATGTCAATAGCATTAGGAACCAAGATTTTTCAGTGTATGAGAAAGTGTTTTAAGGAGAGAAGAAGCTTAGGATAAACTTAGATCTGAATTAGATAGCAGTATGTATTTTTTCTTTTCAAAAATGTATTTTCAGCCTGGCGTGGTGGCTCACGCCTGTAATCCCAGCACTTCAGGGAGGCTGAGGCTGGTGGATCACCTGAAGTCATGAGTTCCAGACCAGCCTGACCAACGTGGCAAAACCCCATCTCTACCAAAAATAGAAAGATTAGCTGGGCATGGTGGCGGGCACCTGTAGTCTCAGCTACTCAGGAGGCTGAGGCAGGAGAATTGCTTGAACCCAGGAGGTGGAGATTGCAGTGAGCTGAGATTGCGCCACTGCACTCCAGCATGGGCAACAGAGCAAGACTCCATCTCAAAAAAAAAAAAAAAAAAAGAAAAAGTATTTTTTAGCTCTGTCTGCCGAAAAGGCCTAGAAGCAATGACCAACTCAGTGCACAGATTTAGTCTCTAAATACCATTTAGAGGAACCATGTTGGCCAGGCTGGTCACCCAGCCCTGGAACACCCCTAGTGCACAGATTCAGTCTCTAAATACCATTTTCCAGTTTTAAAAAAATTAAAAATAATTTAAAAGTCATTGACCAACCTTAAAATCACTAAAATGTTTTAAGGTTAGTGTCTATTTCTCAAACAACAGTCCTGGAATTGAGTCTTCTTGGACTTGATTGGCTAGGGGATAGAGGATTGGAGATAGGGTCCCTGGGCCATTCCTCAACAAGCTCTCTGTGTCTTGAAGGATGGGACTTACTAATGGCCTTAAATCCAGAGGCTGTGGGGGCCACTAACAAATGTCTTGACATATACCTTCCCTAAAGAGTCAACTAGTGCCTGGCATGTGGTGGCACTTTGTTCATTAAGTCAACAGTGCTCTCCACAAAATATTCTTGCCGTTAAAAAAAAAAAAAAAAAATGTCTGGGTTTGGTGGCTCACACCTGTAATCCCAAAAGTTTGGGAGGCCGAGGCAGTCAGATTACCTGAGGTCAGGAGTTCGAGACCAGCCTGGCCAACATGGTGAAACCCCATCTCTAATAAAAAAAAAAAAAATTAGCCAGGTGTGGTGGTGCATGCCTGTAGTCCCAGCTACTAGGGAGGCTGAGGCAGGAGGATTGCTTGAACCTGGGAGGTAGAGCTTGCAGTGAGCCAAGATCTTGCCTCTGCACTCCAGCCTGGGTGACAGAGTGAGACCCTGTCTCAAAAAAAAGAAAAACAACAACAAAAGAAAGAAAAAGAGCCTAAGCCTTATGAAGCCAAAATCTAATTACCAGTTTACCAGAAATATGAGGGATATACAAAGACCATAATCAGTCAAACTCCAAATGTGGAGCATTCTACAGGACAAGTGTCCTGGATTCTCCAGTAGATTCATGATACAGAAGTAAAACTGGACAGTAGAATGTGAAAGTGACTTGCCAAATGCAGTAACCTCATTTGGATCGAGATTCAAATGAGTTAGCTGTCACAAGACGTCTTCAGAAATTTAAATATAGGTTAGGCACTGTGGCTCACACCTGAAATCCCAACACTTTGGGAGGCTGAGGCGGGCAGATCACTTGAGGCCAGGGGTTTGAGACCAGCCTGGCCAACACAGTGAACGACACAGTCTCTACCAAAAAATGCAAAAATTAGCCAGGCGTGGTGGCACATGCCTGTAGTCCCAGCTACTTGGGAGGCTGAGGCAGGAGAATCACTTGAACCCAGGAGGCAGAGGTTGCAGTGAGTGGAGATTAGGCCACTGCACTCCAGACTGGGCTAGAGACAGAGTGAGACCCTCAAAAAAAAAAAAAGAAAGAAAAGAAAAAATAAATTTAAATATGAACTTAGATCAAATTAAGGAATTATTGTTCTTTTTTGTTAAGTGACACAGTGCTTGTGAAAGTAAGTCTTTTTCTTTCTTCTTTTTTTTGGAGATGGAGTTTCACTCTTGTTGCCCAGGCTGGAGTGCAATAGCGCGATCTTGGTTCACCACAACCTCTGCCTCCCGGTTTCAAGTGATTCTCCTGCCTCAGCCTCCCAAGTGGCAGGGATTATAGGCAAGTGCCATCGTGCTTGACTAAGTTTGTATTTTCAGTAGAGACAGGGTTTCTCCATGGTTGTCAGGCTGGTCTTGAATTCCTGACCTCAGGTGATTCGCCCACCTCAGCCTCCCAAAGTGCTCGGATTACAGGTGTGAGCCACCATGCCCGGCAGAAAATAAGTCTTTTTCAATTGGAGCAGCACATGTGCATTAGGGATAAAACAAAATGAGGTCTGGAATATGCTTTAAAATACTCCTCTAGCAGCAGAGCAAACAAAAAGAGAGGGGAAGATTGGCAAAATGTTGATAGTTGTTGAAACTTAGTGCTGGGTTCATGAGGCTTATTATACCATTCTACTTTTGTGTATGTTGGACTCTCCGTAATAAAAAAGTTAGACAATCACGCTCAAAAAAGGAAATGAGTATTTAGGACAAATGGGAACTTGGATGTAGCAAGCCTGCCCCCTGGTGGCAGATTCCATTGGTGAAGCTGATGCTCCAGTCTCACTAAAGCAGGTCTGAATTCCCAGACCTGTCGAGATCCAAGTCCTTTATCCCACAAGAACCCTACGAAGTGGAGAATATGAGCCTAGTCTTTTACATCTGGAGAAACTGAGACTCAAAGGGACTCAGTAACTTCCTACTAAGTCACTGGTGGAGCCAAGACTCCTGGAGTCTTTGGACTCCAGGTCCCCAGCCCCATAAATCAATATGAATTTGAGCCTTACGTTTCCTGTCTGAACAGAGGTCACATGGGAAGAGGCAAATGGGCTGTCCCTACTTAGAATGGGTCCACCGGAAGCAGATTATCATGGAGCAATTTTACCTATAAACTATAGATAAATACAAATCGGTAGTATAAATAAATAATAGGTAATATTCATACTACTGTCTGTGCGAGGCACTGTGCAAAGTACTGTTTATAGAGTGATCTCATCTAATCTGCACAGCGACCCTGTAAAGCACGTACTATTATTGTCCTCCCTTTTACAACTGAGGAAACAGAGGTTCTAAGAGGTGAAAGTCACACTGGCACTTCATTTGGGGTCTAACTACAATGTGTGTGTGTGTGTGTATGTGTGTGTGTGTGTGTTTGAGATACAGTCTCGCTCTGTCCCCCAGGCTGGAGTGCAGTGGCACAATCTTGGCTTACTGCAACCTCCGCCTCCTGGGTTCAAGCGATTCTCTCACCTCAGCCCCCCGAATAGCTGGAATTACAGGTGCCCGAGTAGCTGGAATACAGGCGCATGCCACCCCACCTGGCTCATTTTTGCGTTTTTTATTAGAGATGGGGTTTCACCATGTTGGCCAGGCTAGTCTTGAACCCCTGGCTTCAAGTGATCTGCCCGCCTTGGCTTCCCAAAATACTGGGATTACAGGCATGAGACACCATTCCCGGTTGTGTGTGTGTGTTTGAAAAGACTTTATTTTTAGAGAAGTTTTAGGTTCACAGTGAAGTTGAGTGGAAATTACAGAGTTCCCATGTATACCCTGTCCCCAAGGCACATCTTGGAGTCTTCCTTCCTACCAGATTGCTGACCCTGAATTTCTCCTCTGGAGAAATTATAAGAGGCATCATTGATGCATTGTTAGAGACCTAGTACCCACTAAGCCAACCACAAGTTGTTATCAAAATGCCACAATAAGGTCATTAAGGGCAACTGGCTAGGCCTGTCAGTGAATGTTTTGGGAGCAGCTCCTAACTGCTGTAGCAGGGAGAATCCCTGTCAGTGTCCCCTCCCTTCTCCTTCCCAAGCTTGGGGAGCTCCAGCCCCATTTCTTTCTTTCTCTCTCTCTCTTTTTTTTTTTTTTTTTTTTCCTGAGATGGAGTCTTGCTCTGTTGCCCAGGCTGTAGTGCAGTGGCGCAATCTTGGCCCACTGCTACCTCCATCTCCTGGGTTCAAGCAAATCTTCTGCCTCAGCCTTCTGCGTAGCTGGGATTACAGGCATGTGCCACCACGCCCCCACACCCGGCTAGTTTTTGTATTTTTTTTTCCTTTGTGTACACGTTTAGTTTTATTGTAACAAAGCAACTTGTACACTTTGAACGTTTGAAACTGAGCATCATCTTTCCTTTCCAGTGAAACCAAAAGAAAATTTAAAAATTAACAGGAACAAAATTACAGTAGAGAATGTCAATTCCAAATAAGATCCTACAGGTTCTGCTGATTCTCCCATTGAGTGGCAGGGCTCAAGTCATCATTAGGAGATAATTTATTTTTAAAAGTGTCATCTTAAACTGCAAGGATGTCTGTCAAATATCACAATTAAACATGCCAAAGGAGAAGCCATGTTGTCAAAATGCCCACTTAACCCACCCAAACATCTCAAACCCACCCTTTGCTGACCTTCTATAACCCCATTTTTTAAAGTTTTTTTTTCTTTTTTTAAACAAGAGAAAGTAGACAGATACATGTTGGTAAATGCTAACTGTCCATATTCACATAGAGACACAGTGTACTCTCTGAGCCCAACATACAGAGAAAGGAGGAAAAAAGCTAGAATTCTTTGCACTTCTACACAGGGGCCTAGCACCCTCCAGCTTCCAGCAGAGCGAAGGGAGCAGGGTTTTCTTTCTTCCCACAGAGCTCGGTGGTGTTGATTCCATATAGTTTTTGTTGAGACAGGAAGGGATAAAAATGAACTTTGAACAGAAAGAGGTAGAGACTCTTTTCCCATTGTATTCTGCTCAAGGTATTTCCCCCCAAATAAGTTGAGAACCATGGAGTAGAGAAAGACCTCAAGAACAGGGCGACTGAGCACAAGAGGAAAAAAAAAAAAAAAGACTGCAACTTGCTCCCAGGGACTGGAAAAAATTTTAAAAAACGAAGGTTGGAATCCATCAGTGTTCTATTAGTCATCTTCTCCTTCATCCTCCTCTCCTTCCTCCCCTTCATCATCTTCATCTTCTTCACCTTCATCCTCATCCCCTTCATCAGTATCTTCTAATCCTTCCTCCTCTTCATCATCATCATCATCATCTTCTCCTTCTCCTTCTTCATCATCCATATCAGGAACCAAGTAATACTGTAATGGGTTTGGCCAAATATCATCTTTGATGACCTCTCCTAACTCATCAGCACCTGCATCAGAATGGTCAGTAAACCAGGTAAAGAAGCTCTCTGGTTCCTCATGCTGCGTCTTCCTGCTGGCTTGATTCTGCGTTTGACTTGAACGTTTCGTCAAATCCTTTCCGGATTTCCATTTGATTTTGGTGGACTTTGAAGATGGATCACCACTCTCCAGATGAAATTCTTTGGAGAGAACTTTATTTTCAAAGTAAGGATTTCCATCAAAATAAAAATCTGTTCTGTAACCTGCTTTAGTATCTTCAAATTCTGTCACTTCAACTCTGGTCAAATAATGCAGTGCCTCTTCGTCTTCCCCAAGCAGTGCAGACACTTGTGGATGGTTGACAAATGTTGTTACCCAAAAATTTGGGATTTTGGTGATCAATTCTGACCTCTTCTGAAAAAATGGTTGGTGGAGTTTGGTATATTTCTGTTCTACTTTCAAAATCTCCTCACTAGCTCGTTCATTAAGTCTGTCTATTTCATTTTGTACTTCCTTAATGTGTTCAATTGCTTCTTGCTGTTCTTTTTCTCCCTTCTTCAGCAAGCCTGCAGAGGCCAATGTCTCCTCCGGTCCCAGAGCAGGCGGTGGTCTTGGTTTCTTCTTTTGAGGCAGGAGTGGAGACTGGCATTTAGGGGCCATGCTGTTAGGGAAGTCCAAGAACCAGACCACAAGTCTTCTCGCCCATCTGGAAGCAGACTGAACACTCTAATTTTCGTATTTTTGTTAGCGATGGGGTTTTGCCATGTTGGCCAGGCTGGTCTCGAACTCCTGACCTCAGGTGATCCACCCGCCTCGGCCTCCCAAAGTGCTGGGATTATAGGCGTGAGCCACTGCGCCCAGTCTCCCTAGCCCCATTTCTGCAGGGGGAGGCTGAGGGAGAAACTCCTTTAGGGAGGGTACTAGCTTTGGCACTAACACGCTGTGTGATCTTGAGCAAGAAAGACTCCTCCCTGCTGTGGGCCTCAGTCTCCCCATCTGCAAAATGAGGGGATCTGACCAGCTCATCTCTAAGGATCCTTCCAGCTCCAACACTCTGATTCTTCAATCCTACACCTCCACTATGCTTATAATAAGAAGACCAAAATGTTTATTTCTGATCCAGCCTCCGAGACAAGTGATCTTGGGGCCCACAAAGGTCTTGTGCCAGGTATAACTTTGGCTGTTTTTGTCTTTGGATGGGTCCTAGTTGTCTTCTTGGTGAGGACTGAGAACAGCTAGAGCAGCTGATGGTTAAGACCCAGGTTCACATCTCCTTCTCCTGTGTCCAAGAGCTGCTGGGGTGCCACCATCTGAAAACCATGCTGGATGTGAGGGTTGAGAGTGTCCTAAACTGAGGATTCACCCATCTTCTTAGCAGGTCCTGAGGTGTTAAAGCTTGGGTTTCCTGTGATTCTCTGGCCTCTTCTGGACGCTTCATGTTGCAAGAGCAGAAACAAAGTGACTGAAAGGAATGATTGGTACATATACCTAAGAGAAATGGAGACGGGAGGGCTAGCTTCGGGAAGGAAGTTTGATTCAGCAGCTCACATGTCACCAAAGACACCAGTTTCCTCTGTTCTGCCTCCCATGATGCTGCCTTCGTCTTAAGGCTGGCTTCCCTTGTGGGCCTGGGGGTCACCAGTGGGAATTCAGCCTTATGAGTTTACATCCTGCAGGAATTAGAAAGTCAGCTTCTCTATTCCTCAAACAAGATTCCTAAAATTTAAGCCTTGTTGGACCTGATTGGCTAGGGGCTAGGGAGTAGGGAGTAGGGGATAGGGTTGTGGGCCCCTTCTTGACCAAGCTCTGTGTCCTGAAGGATGGGGCTTACTGGCAGGCTTAAATTCAGAGGCTGGTGGGTGACTAACAAATGTCTTGACATATACCCCTTCTCAGAAGTCAACTAGTGCCTGGCACATGGTGGCACTTTGTTCATTAAGTCGACGGGTATTTGGTGAATATCTACCACATGCAAGAAATTGTGCTTGATGCTAAGAAAAAGCAGTGAACGAAAAGATAAAGTCCCTGCCCTCATGGACTTCCTCTGGGAGGAGAGACAGACATATAAATATGCAGACAGTACAGTTCAACTAGTGCCAGCTGAGGTGACACAGCCCAGGGGAGGAAATCTAAACTGTGCTTCTGTGGGGGAATGGCGGGTAGGAAAGCTTTAGAGAGGAGGTAGCATTTACACTGGGCCTTAAATTTAGCCATTTCACAATGTATTCGTATTTCAAAGTATTATGTTGTACACATGTGTAAATACATACAATTTTTGTCAATTTAAAAATAAATTGAGATTTGAGGGTCAGAGCGAGACACTCCTTTAAGCTGACATTCTTCAAATATTTGCTCTATGGTTATTTAGAGCAGCGGCTGGGAAGGAGGCACAGAACCAACCACACTTAGCTTCTCGATGATGCTGACATCTTGGGCCCTGGACAAACTGTAGACCCCACAAGGCCCGCTAATCCTGCGAATGTTACTTAGGCTGGCCCCTGACCTCCCGGCCCCAAGCCTTATCCACATTTGTCTTCCAACAGTATACAGACCTCTCCTGGAGAGGAGTGCTAGTGAATGGAATATTCTCCAATGTGTATGGGAGCCAAAGTGCCAGGCACCATGCTAGGCACTGGGGATGTGGCCATGAAGGAAACATACAGCATACACAGTGCGTCTTCATCTGTTCATGCTGCTATAACAAAATACCTTAGACTGAGTAATTTATAAACAACAGAAATTTACTTCTCCCAATCCTAGAGACTGCAAAGACCAAGATTAAGGTACCAGCAGATTCCATCTGTGGTGAGAGTTGCTCTCTCTGCTTCCAAGGTGGTGGCTTGGTGCTGTATCCTTACAAGGCAGAAGTGGGAGGGCAAAAAGGGATGAATAGCTCCTTTGCACCCCTTTTACCTTTTTTTTTTTTTTTTTTTTTTGAGATGGATTTGCGCTCTGTTGCCAAGCTGGAATGCGGTGGCATGATCTCGGCTCACTGCAACCTCTGCCTCCCGGGTTCAAGTGATTCTCCTGCCTCTGCCTCCTGAGTATCTGAGACTACAGGCACATGCCATCACACCTGGCTAATTTTTTTTTTTTTTTTTTTTTAGTAGAGACGGAGTTTCACTATGTTGACCAGGATGGTCTCCATCTCTTGACCTCGTGATCCGCCTGCCTCGGCCTCCCAAAGTGCTGGGATTACAGGCGTGAGCCACCGCGCCCGGCCTCTTGCACCCCTTTTATAAGGTCACTAATCCTACCCATGACGGCTCCACCCTCATGACTTAATCACATCCTAAAGGCCATACCTCTTAATACTATCACACTAGCAATTCAGTTTTAACATGAATTTTAGGGGGACACATGGAGACCATAGTGCAGTGCCTGTTCTCATGAAACTTGCCTTCTTATTTACACCCACAATGATCATGGAAAGAGACACAGACACAGTTCTGGAAAGTGCTATGCAGGAGAAGCTCTAGGGGGCATGAGACTTATTAGGAGGTAGGGAGGAGGTAGTATGGGCCACGGAAGGCCTCTGAGCATATGACAGAGGCCTTTTTTTTTTTTTTTTGAGACAGTCCCACTGTGTTGCTCAGGCTGGGGTGCAATGGTGTGATCTCAGTTCACTGTAACCTCTGCCTCCCGGGTCAAGCGATTCTCCTTCCTCAGCCTCACAGACAGCTTGGGACTACAGGCACACACCACCACACCTGGCTAAATTTTTGTATTTTTAGTAGAGACAGGGTTTCGCCATGTTGGACAGGCTGGTCTTGAACTCCTGGCCTCAAGTGATCTGCCCACCTCAGCCTCCCAAAGTGCTGGGATAACAGGTGTGAGCCACCATGCCCAGCCACATGTGACACTTATGCTAAGAAATGACCGAGAGGCAGAAATGAGCTAAGTGAGCAGCGGAGGGAGGAGCATGCTTGGCATTCAGGACGACCTGTCCAGCTGCTCTATGCAGCCCTCAGCTGGAAGTTTAAATCAAGAGCTGGGGGGAGATGATGGGGAGAGGAAGACACTAGGAACCTCCATTGTGGCTATAAATACAAGCGTTTGCTTCCAAAGCCCAACTTTATCAGTAATAAGTCCCATATTTTTATCTCTCCATTGCCTTGATAGCCATTTGGATTTCCTAATAGGTCTAGATCCCAACTGGAGGGGGAAGAAGTTATAAAGTTTAGCCTTAAAACCCTTACACAAGCAGGGGTGAGATCCTATCGGGTCTCGTAGATCATGTTATGGATTTGGGGATAAAAGCAACAGGTCAGCAAGGGTCTTTTTTTTTTTTTTTAATTGTGGTAAAATAGAGATAACAAAATTTGCTGATTTAATCATTTTAACTGTATAGTTCAACAGCATTAAGTACATTTATATTGTTGTGCAACCATTACCACCATCCAGAACTATTATTATTATTATTATTATTATTATTATTATTATTATTTGAGATGAAGTCTTGTTCTGTCTCCCAGGCTGGAGGGCAGTGGTGTGATCTTGGCTCACTGCAACCCCCACCTCCTGGTTCAATCAATCCTCCCGCCTCAGCCTCCCAAGTGGCTGGGACTATAGGCATGTGCTACTATGTCTGGCTAATTTTTGTATTTTCAGTAGAGACAGGGTCTCATCATGTTGGCCAGGCTGGTCTTGAACTCCTGACCTCAAGTGATCCACTGCCTCGGCCTCCCAGAATACTGGGATTACAGGTGTGAGCCAGCCAGCGGGGACATTCAGGGTTGTTTTTTATTGTCCCAAACTGCAACTCTGTATCCATTAAACAATAATTCCCCATTCCCTCTCTCCCCGGCCCCTGGTAATGTGATAACCACTATTTTACTTGTTTTTTTTAAGACAGAGTTTCACTCTTTTCTCCTAGGCTGGAGTGAAATGGTGCAATCTCAGCTCACTGCAACCTCCACCTCCCAGGTTCAAGCGACTCTCCTGCTTCAGCCTCCCAAGTAGCTGGGATTATATGTGCCTGCCACCATGCCTGGCTAATTTTTTGTATTTTTAGTAGAGATGGGGTTTTACCATGTTGGCCAGACTGGTCTCAAACTCCTAGTCTCAAACCCCAGGTGATCTGCCCGCCTCAGCCTCCCAAAGTGCTGGGATTACAGGCGTGAGCCACTGTGCGCGGCCTCTACTTTCTGTCTCTATGATTTGACTATTCTAGGTACCTCACATGAATGGAATAATTCAGTACTTTTTTTGCGTGTCTGGCTTACTTCACTTAGTGTAAGGTCTCCAAGGTTCACCCATGTTGTAGCATGTGTCAGAATTTCATTCCTCTTTAAGACTGAATAACATTCCGTTTTATGTATATACTGTGTTTTGTTCATCTGTTAACCTGTCAATCACCAGAGAGTTTTAAGTAGAGATTTTATTTATTTTATTTTTATTGTTTTTGAGGTAGGGTCTTGCTCTTTGCCTAGGCTACAGTACAGTGACATGATCGTGGTTCACTGCAGCCTTGACTTCCTGGGCTCAAGCAATCCTCCCATCTCAGCCTTCCAAGTAGCTGAGACCACAGGTGCGTGCAACCACACCCAGCTAATTATTTGTTTATTTATGTGGAGACATAGTCTTGCTATGTTGCCCAGGCTGGTCTTGAACTCCTGGCCTCAAGTGATTCTCCTGCCTCGGCCTCCCAAAGTGTTGGGATTATAGTTGTGAGCCAACACATTCAACTAGGTAGAGACTTTAAACACACTCATATGTCCAGTTTAAAAGATCACTCTAGACCGGGTGAGGTGGCTCACACCTGTAATTCCAGCACTTTAGGAGGCCAAGGTGGGCAGATCATTTGAAGTCAGGAGTTTGAGACCAGCCTGGTCAACATGGTGAAACTCCGTCTCTACTAAAAATACAAAAATTAGTCAGGCGTGGTGGCACATGCCTGTAATCCCAGCTACTTGGGAGGCTGAGGCATGAGAATTGCTTGAACCCAGGAACCGGAGATTGCAGTGAGCCAAGATTGTACCACTGCACTTCAGCCTGGGCAATAGAGTGAAACTCAGTCTCAAAAAACAAAAGATCACTCTGGCTGGCAGATGGAGACTGGATCAAGAGTGAGCAAGAGGGCAAGGAGAGATGAGTTGCAAAAGTTTAGGCAAGAGATGATAGTGGTCTGGACCAGGCTGTGAATGAGGTGATGGAAAGAAGTCGATTTAAGGGCAGGTGGAAGATTGCACAGGATCTGGTGTTTGAAGTTTGGGATGGGAAGGAGGAATAGCCAAGGAACTGCTGGACGTAGGGAAAACTCACTGCTCTTTATAGGCTCAGAGCTGAGGGGATCTTTTGAGCTGAAGATAAGGGTGCCTCTCTACACATCTCAGGGCTTCCTTCTCTGCTTTCTGACTCAGACTGAGACACCAAGAAATTTTCTGTTGATCATTTGGCTTCCCCTGTGGCTTTCTAACAAGGGAGGACACACCAGTCTTTTGATATACACACATTCTTGCATACTTGACTGATAAATTTATCTTTGTAAACTCACAGATTGTTATCTGCTTTATGATTGAGTCAGAGTCTGTTGCTTCATTGTTGTTAGCCCAAGGGTGAATCCTCTCTTAATGTAAGCAAAAAGTTAGAGTTTTGACATTGTAAAGTTGAGGCCCAAACTCCCTATTATGGCAACTTCACCAAGAGAGTCTTGGTGGATCTTTCTCATGGTGTTCAGACTTCTCGTGGAGACACCCTTCCGGACCACTGTATTATATGCTGAGTATTCAAGCTCAAACAGGGATAGGGAAGTAGACAATTGAGTTGAGGTGGACACTGTAGTGATGCTATGCACCCATAGCTTGCCCCTCCAGTTACATTCACTGTTGGTGCCACACACACTTTCAGGAAAGCAGTCTGTCAGTATTTACCAAGATGCTTTCAATATCAGTCCTGCTTCTGAGAGTCTGTAGCCTAAGGAAATGATTTAAAATGTGACATTCAATGTAGCATTATTATTATTATTATTATTATTGAGACGGAGTCCTGCTTTGTCGCCCAAGCTAGAGCACAGCGGCATGATCTCAGCTCGCTGCAACCTCCGCCTCCCAGATTTAAGCAATTCTCCTGCCTTAGCCTCCTGAATAGCTAGAATTACAGGTGCGTACTACCATGCCCAGCTCATTTTTTTTTTCTTTGTATTTTTAGTAGAGACGGGGTTTCACCATGTTAGCGAGGCTGGTCTCGAACTCCCGACCTCAGGTGATTCACCTGCCTTGGCCTCCCAAAGTGCTGGGATTACAGGCGTGAGCCATTGCACCTGGTCCAAGGTAACATTATTGATAACGGTGAGAAACTAAAAGCAAAACGTGTCCAAAAACATATCCATAGGATAGAATATTCTGCAGCCGTTAGAAAGTGGACATTCTCAGAAGAGTGGATCTTGTTCTTAAACAGGTGAAACTAATCTATGTTGATAGAAGCCAGAAGGTTACGTGAGGGGAAGAAAGGTAGTTATTGACTGGGAAGGTGAGGGAATCTTCTGGAGCACTGGAAATGTTCTGTTTCTTGAGATGGGTGGTGGTTACATGGGTGACTACACACATGAACATTCACTGAACTTCACATTTTATATGTGTGCACTCTACTGTGTGAAATTAGACCTCAATTTAAAAGAATGAGCTCTAAGACCATGTAGCAATCAATGCCCAGTGGGAAATGTCACCAAGTCCTTGAGAGACGGGCTTTGTCTGTTCCATTCCTGGAGAAGAAGAGCTTTGTTCTGTTGGCTGCTGTATACTCAGAGTTTAGAACAATGCTTGGTGGGTAGTAGACCCTCAACAAAAACCTACTGAATTATTATAGTAAATGCTTAGGATAAAATGTTAAATGAAAAAAAAAAGTCCCAAAGTTACACAACTCTTTTTATTTATTTATTTTTTTTCTTTGGATGCAGAATCTCACTCTGTCACCCAGACTGGAGTGCAGTGGTACGATCTCTGCTCAATGCAACCTCCGCCTCATGGGTTCAAGCGAGTCTCCTGCCTCAGCCTCCCGAGTAGCTGGGATTACAGGCGTGTACCGCCACACCCAGCTAACTTTTGTAGTGGAGAGGGGGTTTTGTCATGTTAGCCAGGCTGTTCTCAAACTCCTGGTTTCAAGTAATCCGCCCACCTCAGCCTCCCAAAGTGCTGGGATTACAGGCGTGAGCCACCATGCCCAGCCAAAGTTTTACAACTTTTAAGCATATGATGGTTACGATGTTATAAAAATGATGAACAGGAAAAAATCTAAAGGAAATAGAGTGAAATGGGGTTGGTGGTTGTGCTGAGTGGTGTGGTTATAGGAGACTGTATTTTATTTAATTAATTATTTTATTTTATTTTATTTATTTTATTTTATTTTTTGAGATGGAGTGTTGCTCTGTCGTCCAGGCTGGAGTGCAGTGACGCGATCTTGGCTCAATGCAACCTCCGCCTCCAGGGTTCAAGCGATTCTCCTGCCTCAGCTTCCCGAGTAGCTGGGATTACAGGCATGTGCCACTGCTCCCAGCTATTTTTTTTTTGTATTTTTAGTAGAGACGGGGTTTCACTGTGTTAGCCAGGATGGTCTCAATCTCCTGACTTCGTGATCCACCTGCCTCGGCCTCCCATGCTGGGATTACAGGCATGAACCACTGCGTCTGGCCAGGCGACTGTTTTTGAAAATTTCGTTGATGGATACCTTCTCTCCATTCTATCCATGATTCTGTATGTAACTTCATTTGGAAACAGCAGCTAACGCTGAGAGAGTGCTTATTCTGTGCCAGGCTTCACACTTACAGAAATGTCTACTTTACATTTATCAACTCACTGCATTTTTGCAAAAATCTTATGAAGTATTTATCCCTATCTTACAGACAGAGAAACTGAGGCACAGAGAGGTTAAGGAACTTGCCTAAGGTTAGGCCGCATTAAGGGGCGGCCCTGGGAGGGTGGCCCAGCAGGAATCTGGCTCCAGGGGCTGCAGGCTTAAGCGGTATGCCTCACTGCCACTCAGAAGCCAAGATCAAAAGGCTAAATTTGCAGCCTCTGTGACTGAGAGGCTCGAACAAATGGGCTGCTTTGCTCTCCTCCCCCTGTGATTTTCCCTTTTTCCTGGGAGACTCCAAATATGAAGCACCTGAAAGGGGTGAAGGGAGGAGCGATGGATGGAGAACCAGGGACCAGAGGAGAAGAGGTGGGCAGAGGCGGAAAGGCCCCGCCTGCTCCAAGCACAACCTCGCCTTCCCTGGGCAGGAACAGATGTTCCTGTTACCGGATTCCTCACTCTAGAAGCCTGGGGAGGGCCCCTCTCCCAGGCTGGCCCTGCCCCTGGCCCCTCGCCCCTGGGGCCATCCCGAGGCCTGGGCCAGCAGCCCTGATCCTGCTGTTCATCCACTGGAAAGGTGGTTTCCTGGAAGCTCGTCCCCTCCCTCTGTGTCCCATCCTAGTTCACTCTGTTCCTGGAAGTTGAAGAAACCAGGCACAGAGCTTCTGTTGCGCACCAGCCAGCCGGAGCAGCGTGCCTCCCTCTGGCTCTCACCACCCACTAGAGGGGAGAAGACGAGGGCTTGGTGCTGCTGGAGGATAGGATTTGAGTTTCTCTCTGCAGCTCACTCACTTGCTGTGTGGCCTAGGGCAAGTTCTTGACCTTTCACAAGCCTCAGTTGTTTCATATATGAAATGGAGATACTAAAAGTACCTGAAGGGGTGGCTGTAGGATTGAATGCAACAATGTGGGTGACGCATTTGGCACAGTGGCCTGGCACTGTACAGCACTCAAAACAGGGTAACTATGGTTACTATTATTATCCTGCCACCCTCATTCTCTTCAGGGTCACGGAGGGGTTGGAGAGATGGCTGAGAAGGCACGCAGATGCCTTGGCTCCAGTAGGAAACGCCTTTCTTATCAGTGTAGACGTCAGAGTCTGTCAGAGTCGAGTTATTAATACCCAGCCAGCCCACCAGCTTTGCATTTAGCATTCCAAGATGGAGAGGTGGGGAGGGGAGGGCTGGGAAACAGGTGGCCAGGGCAGGAGAAGGAGCCGCTGGCCTCGCTCGCCATGGGAACAGTCCTTCCCAGCCTCAGCAGGCAGTACTTGGCGCCTTCTCTGCCAGACACTCTCCACCTGCACTCTAAGGTCTGGGAAGGTGTGAAATTCCTGCATGAAGTCAAACGCCAGGCTGTCATCTCCTCAGTCCCCTATGGGCACAGCACTGTCCTTCCAGGGATCCAAAGCCCAAGAGAGCAGCGCTCCCAGAAGGAAGAGATCCAGGCATGGAACAGAGGACTCTCAAAGCTGGAAGGGGGCTTAAAGGACCCCCATCTGCCTTAGGGGTTTAGACACAACCCCTGCCTTGGACTCAGGCAGACCTGTGTGATCGGGAAAATATACATCCTTCAGCCTCAGTTTCCTCAGTGGTTAACTGGGAATAATACTAAGTTTGAACCCTTTGTTTGAAATGTTTGTTCCTCAGTGTTATAAATAAATAGTACTTGGACATAAATTTAATTTATTTAGTAAGGCCATTTTTACGTCCTGCCAGAAAGGGTACACACACCAGCAGTTTTGCCGCAAGAGTACACCGAACAATGGAGACAGGGTCGTTTATAACCTGATGCGTCCACCCCACTGCTGTGTCTGGTTTCCGTTGGCTGGAACAGGACCTCACATTCTGTATCTGTCCCGATTGGCTAGCGACTTAGAACTTTTTAAAAGAGGCAAAGGTAGAGGGGAACAAAGGAAGGAGGAAGTAATTTGTAGAATGCTGAAAAAGGTAAAAACACTTTTAAATAAGGAAGAAGAACAGGCTATGACCTAATGCTTGCTTGGACCAGTATAAGCATGCCAGGGCAAATATTGGAAGCTAAGAACATGAAGTATATTGATTTCTTTATTACAGCTTGCAGATATTTAAGAATGTTAGCACAGGTCTTTGAATAAATTTTGCTTCTAAGAGAAGTTACTATTTATTCCTAATTAGACAGGGAGGAAAGTCTTTGAAGAGGAACCTCTACTTTACTTTTTACACCTTCCATGTATGAAAGGAAAATAAAATCTCGGGACCCCCAACTCACTGTGCCAAAAGGGAAAGTTAAGTTTGGAAACTGAGTCACACATAAACAATTGCCTTTCCTTCTCTTCTTAAACAGGTATCTCCCCAGCTGGCCTCCCTCACCCTGAAAATGTAAGTGAGCAGCTTATCTTGACGGGTATGGGACAAGAGGAGACTAGAAATAGTCCCACCGCCCACCCCAGAGGAATGCGTATTTGACTTCTCCCTCTGCTGTGTGTTTGTCTTATGTAAGGTGTAGATTTACTGAGCACATTGAGCATGAGAGGAATACATAATTTTTTGTTTGTTTGTTTTTGAGATGGAGTCTCACTTTGTTGCCCAGGCTGGAGTGCAGTGGTGCGATCTCGGCTCACTGCAACCTCCACCTCCCAGGTTCAAGTGATTCTCCTGCCGCAGCCTTCCGAGTAGCTGAGATTACAGGCATGCACCACCACGCCCAGCTAATTTTTGTATTTTCAGTAGAGACAGGATTTCACCATATTGGCCAGGCTGATCCCGAACCCCTGATCTCAGGTGATCCGCCCATCTTGCCTTTCCAAAGTGCTAGGATTATAGGCATGAGCCACTGCACTCGCACCCAGCCAGAATACAGACTGTTCCTCTACCTGCTCCTTTCCATGTGCAACATGTGGATTCAGTGAGGGCTCAGCAAAGCCTCAAAACAATGTAACCACTTGTCTCAGTTTTTCTGCCCTCCTTTTTTTTTCTTTTCTCCTTCCTCTCCAGCTCAACCTTGGCAAAATAAACCTCTAAACTGACCAAGACCTGTCTTAGACACTCTTCTTGGTTGACACATGCAATAGAACATTTTCATTTGGCTGTTGAAAGGATAAATGAAATAATTCCTAAAAGCACAGGGATTAGTGTACAGCAAGTATCTGGTAATAGTGGGTGTTGTTGGTAGCCCAACTCCTCATTTTTACACACAACTTCCCATTTTGTTCTTCCCCAGGGGAGCCGTGGCAGATCTTAAGAAACAAAGATCTTCCAGGAATTTTTCATTCCTCCAATTGAGCTAACAAATTATACCAGACAATGCTTCTTTGTTTTCTTAAAACAACAACAACAAAAATTTTAATTGATTTTAAAAAGGTAATACCCTTTATTTTTTACAGCAGTTTTTAGGTTCACAGCAAAATTGAGAGGAAGGTACAGACATACCCCATAGAGCCGTGGCCCCTACACATGCACAGCCTCCCCGACTATCAACATCTCCCACCAGACCGGTACCTTGGTTTTTTTGTTTTTCTGTTTTTTTGAGACAGTCTTACTCTGTCACCCAGGCTGGAGTGCAGTGGCCCAATCTCAGCTCACTGCCACCTCCGCCTCCTGGGATCAAGCGATTCTCCTGTCTCAGCCTCCCAAGTAGCTGGGATTACAGATGCTCATCACCATGCCCAGCTAAATGTTATATTTTTAGTAGAGACAAGGTTTTGCCACGGTGGCCAGGGTGGTCTCAAACTTCTGACCTTAGGTGATCAGAGCAGTACCTTTATTACAATTGATAAACCTATGTGGACACACTATCACCCCAACCCGGAGTTTACATTAGTGTTCACTCGGTGTTGTACCTTCTCGGAGTTTGGACAAATGTATGGTGACATGTATTTACCACTGTAGTACCATATAGAATAGTTTCACTCATGTAAAAATCCTCTGTGCTCTGCCAATTCATCCCTTCCTTCCTGCTTACTGCTGACAACCACTAATTTTGTTTTTTTTCTTTTTTTTGAGATAGAGACTCACTCACTCTGTCGCCCAGGCTGGAGTGCAGTGGCATGATTTTGGCTCACTGCAACCTCTGCCTCCTGGGTTCAAACAACTCTCCTGCATCAGCCTCCTGAGTAGCTGGGATTACAGGCGTGTGCCATCATGCCCGGCTAATTTTTGTAAGTTTTAGTAGAGATGGGGTTTCACATGTTGGCCAAGCTGGTCTTAAACTCCTGAGCTCAAGTGATCCACCTGCCTCAGCCTCCCAAAGTGCTGGGATTACAGGTGTGAGCTACTGCGCCTGGCCAATCACTAATTTTTTAATTGTCTCCATAGTTTTACCTTTTCCAGAATGTCATATAGTTGGAATCATATAGCATGTCAGCCTTTTCAGATGGTCTTCTTTCACTTAATTATATGCATTTAAGGTTCCTCTATGTCTTTCCATCACTTGTTAGCTCGTTTCTTTCTTTGTAGTGCAGAATACTATTCCACTGTCTCAATGTACCACAGTTTATTTATCCATTCACCTGCTGAAGAACACCTTGGTTGCTTCCAAGTTTTGGCAGTTATGAATAAAGCTGCTATAAACATTCATGTGTAAGTTTTTGTGTGAACATAAGTTTTCAACTCTTTAGAGTAAATACCAAGCAGTGTGATCGCTGACTAGTATGGTAAGAGTATGTTTAGTTTTGTAAGAAACTGTCAAACTGTCTTCCAAGTGGCTGTACCATTTTGCATTCCCACCAGCAATGAATGAGAGTTCCTGTTGCTCCACAGCCTTGCTAGCATTTGGTGTTGTCAGTGTTCTGGATTCTGGCCAATCTAGTAGGTGTTTCATTCTAGTAGTGGCATTTCGTTGTTGTGTTAATTTGCAATTCCCTAATGACACATGATGTTGAGCTTATTTTCATGTGTTTATTTGCCATTTGTTTATCTTCTTTGGTGAAGTGTCTGTTCAGATCTTTTGTCCTTTTTTTTTTTTTTTCTTGTCTTGTTTTGTTGAGACGGAGTCTTTTTCTGTTGCCCAGGTTGGGGTACAATGGCGTGATGTCGGCTCACTGCAAACTCCGCCTCCCAGATTCAAATGATTCTACTGTCTCAGCCTCCTGAGTAGCTGGGATTATGGGCGCCCACCATCACACCCAGCTAATTCTTTTATTTTTGTAGAGATGGAGTTTCACTGTGTTGGCCAGGCTGGTCTCAAACTCCTGACCTTGTGATCAGTCCACCTTGGCCTCCCAGAGTGCTGGGATTACAGGCATGAGCCACCAAGTCCAGCCTTGTCCATGTTTTAATGGAGTCATTTGTTTTCTTTTTTTTTTTTTTTTTGAGACAAAGTCTCGCTCTGTCGCCCAGGCAAGAGTGCAGTGGTGCAATCTCGGTTCACTGCAAGTGCTACCTCCCAGGTTCACGCCGTTCACCTGCCTCAGCCTCCCAAGTAGCTGGGACTACAGGCGCCTGCCACCACGCCCAGCTAATTTTTTGTATTTTTGGTAGAGACGGGGTTTCACCATGTTAGCCAGGATGGTCTCGATCTCCTGACCTCATGATCTGCCCGCCTCGGCCTCCTAAAGTGCTGGGATCACAGGCCTGAGCCACCGTGCCCGGCCCATTTGTTTTCTTATTACTGAGTTTCAAGGGTTCTTGGTATATGTTGAATAATAGTCCTTGTCTTTTGCAAATATTTTCTCCCAGTCTGTTGACTTGGCTTGTCATTATCCTGACTGATTTTTATTAATGACTCAGGATTTCTTTTCCTCTGTTACTAAAAAGTAAGTGTTCTGACCAGGCGCAGTGGCTCACATCTGTAATCCCAGCACTTTGGGAGGCCGAGGCGGGTGGATCACTTGAGGTCAGGAGTTAGAGACCAGCCTGGGCAACATGGTGAGACCCCTGTCTCTACTAAAAATAAAAAAATTAGCTGTGTGTGGTGTTGTGTGCCTGTCATTCCAGCTACTTGGGAGGCTGAGGCACGTGAATCCCTTGAATTTGGGAGGTGGATGTTGCAGTGAGCCAAGGTTGCACCACTGCACTGCAGGCTGGGCAACAGAGTGAGACTCCCTCTCAAAAATAAAAAAATAAATAAAAATTTAAAAATAGGTGTTCTTAAAAGTTTGTATCATATGAAGAGCAGAAAGGCTTGACTTTGCCAGTGCTCTTGCCTATGGAGGACCCCACATTTGGCAAGTATAGCAGGTGACATCCCGCATGTTCAGGATTGTGGCCCAGAGAGGGAGTGTGACTCACTTGAGATTGCACAGCATGTTCACTAAGCTAATATATTCTTCTCACACACATAGCCTTCATAGTAATCACAGAACTCTTATTTGGTTTGAATGAGACTCCTGGAATGTGTCTTCTTTCTTCTGTACTTTAAAAAAGTTGCAAAAAGAAAAATGTAACAACAGCAGATTTTTTTTGAAAAGGACAAAACCAAAACACTCATAATCGTAGCACCTCAATAACTGACTGTTTCACTTTTCTGAGGATGTTATCTATCTGGCAAAGGTTGGGACGAGGTGAGCCCACATATTGTAATAGTTATCATATTAGTGTATCTTACGCTTTTTTGTTTTACTTTTTTTTTTTTTTTGAGATGAAGTTTTGCTCTTGTTGCCCAGGCTGGAGTGCAATGGTGCATCTCCGTTCACTGCAACCTCCACCTCCCACATTCAAGTGATTCTCCTGCCTCAGCCTCCAGAGTGGCTGGGATTACAGCCATCTGCCACCACACCCGGCTAATTTTGTATTTTTAGTAGAGACGGGGTTTCTCCATGTTGTTCAGGCTGGTCTCAAACTCCTGACCTCAGGTGATCCACCCGCCTCGGTCTCCCAAAGTGCTGGGGTTATAGGCATGAGACATCACCCCCAGCCTTGTTTTACTTTTATCCAGGTTTCAATACAATGTATTAGAATGGCTGCATAACCCTGGGGGCTGTCTCTGGAGTGTCCTTCCCCAAAGTTGTCACTCAGTCAGCTCTTCCACATCATCCAAGTCTCAGATCAACTGTCCGCTCCTCAGGGGTCCTTCCTCGAACATCGTATCTAAAGCATCCAAGGCAATCTCCCTGATTGAAAGTCTCTCTCCATCCTATTACTCTCTATATTTATATTTATATATACACACACACACACATAATATATATATATTTTTTTTTCGGGGGGGGGTTTTGGTAGAGTTGGGGCCTTGCTATGTTGCCAAGCTGGTCTTGAATTCATGGACTCAAGCGATACCCCCATCTCAGCCTCCCAAAGCCCGTCCGTCCCTTCCTTCCTTCCTTTCTTCCTCCCTCCCTCCCTCCCTCCCTCCCTCCCTCCCTCCCTCCCTTCCTTCCTTCCTTCCTTCCTTCCTTCCTTCCTTCCTTCCTTCCTTCTTTCCTTCCCTCCTCTCTCTCTTTTTTTCTTTCTTACTCTCTCTCTCTCTTTCTTTTTTTAGAATACTTTATTATTGTTATTTTTTATAGAGACAGGATCTGGCTATGTCGCACAGGCTGGAGTGCTGCAAAACCATCATAGCTCACTTTAGCCTCGAACTCCTGAACTCCTCCTCCCTCAGCTTCCTGAGTAGCTGGGACTACAAGTGTGTGCCACCATGCCCAGCTAAGTTTTAAAATTTTTGGAGAGACAGGATGTCTCTATGTTGTCCAAGCTGGTCTCTAACTCCTGGGCCCAAGTGATCCTCCCACCTCGGCCTCCTAC
Organism: Chlorocebus sabaeus; assembly: GCF_047675955.1. Classification (NCBI taxonomy): domain Eukaryota; kingdom Metazoa; phylum Chordata; class Mammalia; order Primates; family Cercopithecidae; genus Chlorocebus; species Chlorocebus sabaeus. Next base: position 111,029,931 of record NC_132923.1, read on the forward strand.
ATTGCTGGGATTGCAGGCATGAGCCATTGCTCCCAGTCGATTCTGGTTTCTTTTGCCTTTTTTTTTTTTGAAGAGATAGAGTCTCACTCTGTTACCCAGGCTGGAGTGCAGTGGCGTGATCTCGACTCACTGCAACCTCTGCCCCCTGGGTTCAAGGGATTCTCCTGAATCAGTCTCCTAAGTACTACAGGCACACACCACCACACCCAGCTAATTTTTTGTATTTTTAGTAGAGACAGGATTTTGCCATGTTGCCCAGGCTGGTCACGAACTCCTGACCTCAGGCAATCTGCCCACCTCGGCCTCCCAAAGTGATGGGATTACAGGCATGAGCCACTGTGCCTGGCCTGTTTTATTTTCTTGATAGCATTTGTTACATCAGAAATCATCTTTATTTTTAAAAATCTGTCTTCTCCTGCCAGAATATAAGCTCCCTGGGGAGAAAAGGGAACTTTTCTCTCTTGCTTTCTCTGTATCTCCAGTGCCTAGAACAGTGCCTGGCATGTAGTAGGTGCTCAACAGATATTTATTTTATCAACTCGAGAATTCAGCTGACTAACCGGGCTCAGTGGCTCACACCTGTAATCCCAGCACTTTGGGAGGCCAAGACAGGCGGATCATCTGAGGTCAGGAGTTTGAGACCAGCCTGGCCAACATGGTGAAACCCCATCTCTACTAAAGATACAAAAATTAGCCGGATGTAGTGGTGGGCGCCTGTAATCCCAGCTACTTGGGAGGCTAAGGCAGGAGAATTGCTTGAACCTGGGAGGTGGAGGCTGCAGTGAGCCGAGATTGAGCCATTGCATTCCAGCCTGGGTGACAGAGTGAGACTCCGTCTCAAAAAAAAAAAAAAAAAAAAAAAAAGAACAGAATTCAGCAGACCACAGTTTACCTAGTTGGTCATTGAATATCCTTTTTAAAATAGCTTATTAACTGATACTGCAATAGATGTCTTGGGGAGCCAGTATATCAAGGAGTTTTGGAAGAAGGTTTTGGCAAAAGACATGGGTTCCTCTCTCACCTCTGTCATTTACTAACTTTGTGATGTTGGGCAGTATATTTAACTTCTCTGAATCTCAGTTTCCTTATTTGAAATGAGGGTAATATTAGTGCCTATCTCATAGGGTTATCGTGAGGTAAATAAAATTAAATAAAAATAATGCATGTAAAGAGAGTGCTTAGCAAAATGCCCATGAAACAGGAGCAACCCATTCCAGCATGTTCTCTCTGCTGGGCACTGCTCTAAGTATTTCCCAGGTGTTGTCTCATGTAATCATCAGAATCATCTTTTTTTGTTGGTTACACAACAATGGTTATTTTGTGAACATTTATTCAGCTACACACTTAGTCATGTACTTTTTGGTATTTGGATTACAGTCAGTAAAAGGTTTACTTAACAACAATAACAACGACAATAAAAGCTCTATGAGGAAGGAAACTTTATCATTCCCATTTTATAGATGAGGAAACTGAATCTCAAAGAAGTTAAATCATTGGCTCAAGATACAGCACAGCCAGGTGCAGTGGCTCATGCCTGTACTCCCAACTACCCAGAAGGCTAAGGTGGGAGAATTGCTTGAGCCCAGGAGGCAGAGGTTTGCATGAGTTGAGATCGTGTCATTTCACTCCAGTTTGGGTGACAGAGCAAGAAAAAAAAAAAAAAAGATCAGGGCTAGGCATGGTGGCTCACTCCTGTAATCCCAGCACTTTGGGAGGCTGAGGCAGGTGGATCACCTGAGGTCAGAGGTTCAAGACCAGCCTGGCCAACATGGTGAAACCCTGTCTCTACTAAAAATACAAAATTAGCTGGGTGTGGTGGCACAGGCCTATAAATAATCCCAGCTACTTGGGAGGCTGAAGCAACAGAGTCATTTGAACCTGGGAGGCGGAGGTTGCAGTGAACTGAGATTGTGCCATTGTACTCCACCCTGGGCAACAGAGTGAGACTCCGTCTCAAGCAAACAAACAAACAAAAAGATCATACAGTAAGTGGGTGGGGCTGTGGATCCACAGCTGCTCACTGCCAGACCCATTTAAGCACTCATTAAACAGTAGCCTTTTATTATTATTAACATTTAACATTTTTGTTGTTTTAAAAACTTTTTTCTATTTTAAATAATACTTCAGGGTGTATCTTTGGCCATTTCTGGCTTTTCTCTGGTTTTGAATGACTTCCTTTGGATACAATCCCGAAGATAGAATTAACTGGGGAAAATAGGGTCCAGAGAGTTGATGTGACTTACTCAAGGTAAGTAGTGGTGCTTGGAGCAGGGCCACCACGTATAGTTGTATAGATTATTCACTTCACTTGATCTGGGGGTGAGTGGGCTTCCCAGGGGAGTTCAGCCTTGGGCAGGGTTTGAATAGGCAGAGGAAGGGGTGTTCCAAGTAGGGGCCCTTAGAAGGGGAGAACGAGGAGGGTGCGATGGAGAAATAGTGGGAAATCAGTTCCAACGGAGCAGACAATCGGAGACAGGATTTTAGGAGACAGGTGGGACTGGATCATTCATTCATTCCATAAACATGCTAAGCTGCATTGTATGCCAGGCGCTATTCCAGGAGCTGTAGATAGCAGTGAACAAGCTCATCCAATCCCTGCACTCATGGAACAGATACTGTCTTAGGCAGAGGGTGGGGACAAACAACTGACACAGAAATTGAATAAAATATAGATTGTGATAAATATTGAGAAAGAACCAAGCAGGTGCTCGGTCCAGGAGTAGTAGGACGGGGCCTGTTTAAACAGAGTGGTTAAAGAAGGCTTCTGTGAAGAGGTGACATCTTAGCTGAGGAGGAAAAGACTATTCTAGGCAGATCACATAGCAGGTGCAAAGGCCCAGAGGCAGGATGCTGCAGAGATGGCATTCAAAGCCATGCAGAAGAGAGTCTTGAAGGGTTGTAAGTTTAGAAGTCATTTCAGACAGCCTTGAGCAAAGGATTCTTTTTCCCCAACCCCCTCCCAGCTTTTTTCTTTCTCTCTCTCTTTCTTTTGGAGACTGGGTCTCACTCTGTTGCCCAGGCTGGAGTGCAGTGGCATGATCTCAGATCACTGCAATCCCCACCTCCTGGGCTCAACCAATCCTCTCACCTCAGCCCCTGCAAAGTAGCTGGGACCACAGGTGTGCACCACCATGCCCAGCTAATTTTTGCATTTTTTGTAGAGACGAGGTTTCTCCATGTTGCCCAGGCTGGTCTCAAACTCCTGAACTCAAATGATCCTCCCGCCTCAGCCTCCCAAAGGGCTGAGATTACAGATGTGAACCACTGCACCCAGCCCCTAGTCTGATCTTTGTTCTGAGTTCGGCTGTACTTTTCCATCTGCCTGCTGGTTGACCCACAGAGCAGTCACCTCAAAGTCATGTGTTCTTCCCAAACAGCTCCCCACCTCCCATCTCCTTCTAAATCTCTACACTCTCTCTTGACTATTGCTGAGCATCTTGAGTCTTCCTTCCTCATTCTCTCACTTCTGTCTCTTCCTTGGCCACTTTTCTAGACCAGGGAGTCAACCAAGTACCATAGTGTGATAGGACCACACACAAGCACTGTGAAAGTACTCAGACCTGGGCTCAAATCGCAGCTCTGCCATTCAGTTCATTTCACAGGGTCTCGGTTCGTTGGTTGGTGTAGGGAAGTTGTACCTTGGTGGCTGGAGAGTAAATGAGATGATGTTGGAGGTGACAGCAGCTGACACACAGTAGGTATCTGATGAGTGACAGTGCCTTGCCCTTTCCCTACCAACCTTGGGCAACTGTCTTGTTTTCTTCATAGCTTGGCTTTTTCTATTTGGGAAGCAGAGAAGTGGTTGAAGTTCTTGGGTAATCATTGACTCTCAAAATATCTCTCTGGGGAACCAAGATCTCCAATATTTCTTTTCAAAGTATTTTAAACAGTTAGCTTAATTTGCAGTCATAATACTATCATTAACTGAGTGTTTATTACCTGTCAGTTACTGTGCTAAGTACCTTATATATTTTGTCTTCTTTCATCCTCATGACAACTCTATGAAGAAAGTTCCATTATTGTCACCATTTTATAGTTCAGGAAACTGAGGCTCAGAAAAATGAATTGACTGGCTTAAAGTCACATAGCTAGTTAAGGGATGAAACTGGGACTTGAACCTACATTTATCTGGCAACAAAAACCTGAGTGCCTGATCACTAGACCATCCTGCCTCACAGCCTATCTGGCCAAAGTAGAAAGAGAGTCAACGTTTCATTTCCTGCATGGCTGGAAGCTCAGAGAAGTGAGAGGCTTGTTCAGAGTCCCATAATGGACTGGACACTAAGCCAGCATATGGTGGGTCTGGCCCCAGGTCCCAAACCTGCCCCAGCAGAGAAAACTGGGAGGTATGAGACTTCAGGGCATCCTGGACCTTCCTCCTAGAGCTGGACTGCCTCTCCAGAGCAACCGAGCCATAAACACAAGCGGCTCTTTCAACACGACACTGAGCCTGAGTCACTGCGTATTTATAGATGGGCCTCTTCTTGCCTCAGCTTTGCCAGGATTTATCAGGTTCACTTGGGGTTCAGAGGGTGACAACCTGTTTATCATCCAAGGTGCCCAAGCTGGATGTTGGGACATTCTCCGAGAACGAGATCTGGAGTCCTGCCTGTGTTTAGACCTTGCCTGACCCTCAACACCCAGACTGATGCAATTCTCCCTATCCAAGTTGTGCCCCCTTCTACCAGATACTCCCCATGCTTACCCCATCACAACCTTATATACCTAGAGAATTCACGGTCTCGGGTTAAAATGGGACAGAAATGCTGCTTCTTTCAGGAAGACATCCTGGATTGATCTAGGAAGGTTAAAAACTTTCCCTAACCCCACTGCTCTGAGGGAGTAAACTCTCTCATTGGTCAGATAATTAAATTAATCATAATAACATTTGCTAAGACTCTGGGAGGACAAGGTGGGAGGATTGCTTGAGGGCAAGAGTTCGAGACCAGCCTGGCTACATAGCAAGACCCTGTTTCTACAAAAAAAAAAAAAATTACCCAGGTGTGGTGGCGCATGCCTGTAGCCCCAGCTACTTGGAGGCTGAGGCAGGAGGATCACTTGAGCCCAGGAGGTTGAGGCTGCAGTGAGCTGTGATTGCATCACTACACTCCAGCCTGGACAACAGAGAGAGAGAGAGAGAGAGAGAGAGAGAGAGACCTTGTTTCAAAAAAAAAAGTAAAACAAACATTTTCTAAGGACCTTCTGTGTACCAGATACCATGCTAAGTGTTTTAACATTACCTTTTTTTTTTTTTTAAGATGGGGTTGCCCAGGCTGGAGTGCAGTGGTGCAATGACAGCTCACTGCAGCCTTGAACTCCTGGGCTCAAGTGATCCTCCCGCTTCAACCTCCTGAGCAGCTGGAATTACAGGTGTGTGCCACAGCACTCAGATTAACATTACCTTTTTGAATCTTCACAATTTTGTAAGTTAAATATTAATTTAATATCATCTTTATAGATGAGGAAACTGAGGCTCACAGAGGTAAAGTAACTTGCCCAAGCCACACGACTTTCCTCCTAGTAAGTAGCAGGACTGTGCTTGAAATCTACGTTTTCCTTGGTTCAGTGGTCCAAGCCGTAGGTGACCTTGGACAAGTTACTTCACTTCTGAGCCTCAGTTTCTTTATCTGTAAAATGGAGACACTAATACCAACAGTTATACAGATTGAATAAACCTGGTACACAGTAGACTCCCAACTGCTGACTCCTGTCCCACACCTGCTAAATTTGTTCATTCTAAGTTGCTTAGGACAATCAACCAGGCCACATCTGGCTCAGACTCTGGGGACTTGAACCTGGGACCCAGGCTCTTCCAGCCACCCCTGCTCCTCTGCCCCTACTCCTTCTGTTTCCTTAATAGTAATCATGTCCTGAGTGACTCAGAACACAGGGATGGGGTGGGTGAAGCAGGCAGGGGAGAGTAGGGTGGCAAGTGAGTAGGGGCATTGGGGGTGGTTGTGTACAGAGGCACAGTAGACAGACCTGGCTCTTGCTCCTGGGGTCTATTTTGGATGGGGCCAGCCTCCAGGCTGCTGGAAGCTGGAGCTGGAGGTGTCAGTGCTGAGTTAACGGAGCGGTCCTTGGGGCCAGATTTAGCAGTTGAGTTCTGACCCCAGAGGGTGGCTTAGCTGCAGGCCCTGGGCCAAAGCCACTTCTGTGATTCCTGCCATGGGGTTCTGGTCTCTGTACAGGGCACCCTGCTCCTTTCTGCTGTCTTCACCACGCCCTCCTCAGCCCAGTGCAGAGCCTTTAACTTGAGATTCACACAGATTTGGGATCAAGGCCTGGCTGTTCCACCTACTAACGGTATGACCTTGGTGTCCTAAGGGTTGTGATGATTAATTGGTGTGTCCAGATAGGGTTGTCTTCCTCCCACCTCCCCCAACACCACTGGGGCCCATGAGGTCAGGGCTAGTTCTCCTGTGTTCATCCTACATCTCAGGGTCCATTCCCCCAGGCCTTGATCTGGCTGTTCCAGGGCCCCCAGGGCTCGCCTTGCATGGTGCTTCCAGAAACTCTGATCCGAAGTGGCCCCTGGCCTACCCAGGGTTGTGCCAGGGCCCAGCTCTGACAGAGGTGAGGGCCCAGTTCTGATGAGCTGTAGCTCAAGTTTCCTGCTGGGCCTCGTTAAATGGACTTATTAAGGAGCCTTTAGAGGGCCTCATTAAGGAACCCTGGCTCCTAGTTTTTAACAGTTTGGAGATTTCTTTCCATCCATTTTTATGCCTGTACCACATATCTGATACATACGTTTATTTACATACCCATGTATAATTTTTTTAAAAGAATAGGATCAGATTATATGTAATAGGCATGTGTTTTTCTGTTTGTGCCTAACAATATATTGCTGACATCTTTTGATATTGGTATTTAATATGGAAAGCTCAATGTCCATTTTTTTGAATTGGAGGAATATTTATGTATATATATAAGTATTTATTTTTCTGCATGGACATTTGGAATGCTTATTGGGGTATGCTTTTTGTTGTTATTGTTGTTTAGTAAACTTTTTCTTCAAGTATAATATGTATTCAGAAAAGTACACAATTCCAGTCCCAGCACTTTGGGAGGCTGAGGTGGGTGGATCACTTGAGGTCAGGAGTTTGATACCAGCCTGGCCAACATGGTGAAACCCCATCTCTACCAAGAAATACAAAAATTAGCCTGTAGTTCCAGCTACTCGGGAGGCTGAGGCGGGAGGCTGCTTGAACCTGGGAGGTGGAGGTTGCAGTGAGCCGAGATCGTGTCACTGCATTCCAGCCTGGGTGACAAGAGTTAAACTCTGTCTCAAAAAAACAAACAAAAAAAAGTACACAGTTCCTAGGTGTACAATACAAGGCATTTTCACAGAGTGAGTATACCTGTATCACCTGCACCCAGGTCAAGAAACAGGCCATCACCAGCAGTCGCAGAGGCCCCAGGCTTCCTTCTGGCCTCCTCAAGGATAACCACCATCCTGAATGCTGACAGCTCAGATTCGTTCTGCCTTTTTTGAAGTTTACATAAACGGAATTATACAGGATGTCCTCTTTTGCTTGACATTCTATTTATGAGCTTCCTCCATGTTGTTACATGTGGCAAGATTTGTTTATTCTAATTCTGTATAGCATTCCACTAGGTGACCACACGGCAATTTATTTATTTGTCCCACTGATGGACATTTGGGCTGTTTCCAAGGTTTTGCTATGGCAAACAAAATTGCAAAAATGTCCTGGTGTGTAAATAGAGCTATATATCTGCATATCTGTATCTACCTATCTAATTATATCTTTCTGTTATCTTTCTAGTTTTTTGATAAGATAGAGTCCTCAGAATATAATTGCTGAGTCACATGTTTGCATAGTTAACATTTTTCTTTGTCAAATTGCACTCTCCTTCTCCCCCAGGGCCAAGAGCAGTGTCAGTCCCCATGTCCCTACCCCTCACCAAGCTTGAATATTATTCATCTTTAATACTTTTGTCTATTGGATCCAAGAAAAATCAGATTTTATTGTGGTTTTAATGTGATATGTTTAAATTATTGAGGATAAGCACTTTTTTGTTTTGGTTTTTGGGGACATTGACATTTATTCTCATGTGAATTGCCTTTTTATATCTTTTGCTTATTCTTAAAATTTGAACGTATTGTGGATTTTGACATTTGGTCTTTTCATGTTTCTAGTGTTTTCCCCCCCACCAGCTTTGTTTGTGAAGCAACTGCCGGTTTAAATATAGTTTGTTTTCCTCCTGCTCACTGTTTATAATCTGGATAGTCCCTGAGGGTGTGTATGGCAAACCCCAGGTTCAAGCTGTGGGGGTGGGGAGCGGAAGGCCAGGTGGGGTGGGCAGCTGAGCCCCCAAGACTGTCTCCCAGGGGTATAAACAAAGGAACATCTGGGTCAGCACTGAACCCTTGGATTTGGAGTTTGCCCCAGAGGCTTCCCCCAATCCTGTTTCCAAGTCTTCCCAGTGGCACGTCGGGCCTCACTGTCAGTGAAGAGAGCCTCTCACCCAGCCAAGGGGCCAGGTGGGAATCAGGGGGCGCCAGGGCCTGTGTTAGTCCCGGAAAAAGAGGGAAAAGTTAAGTACAAGGGCTAAACAGTCAGCGCTCTGAGGTCGAATCCTGAACCCTCTGAGTGCAATGCCGGATGAGTCTGCTAAAATCCCACAGCTTGGGTGGCTTAAACGACAGAAATTTACTTCTCACAGTTCTGGAGGCTGGCAAGTCCAAGATCAAGGTGATTTTATTCTGAGTTATCTTCTCTTGACTTGTAGGTAGCTACCCTCTTGCTATGTGCTCACATGGTCTTACTTTGGCGTGCATGCATAGAGAAAGGGAGAGAGATGCAACCGCCCAACAGGTTCACCTTGCCTGCTGCCTAGACAGAGCCGATTTATCAAGACAGGGGAATTGCAATGGAGAAAGAATAATTCACGCAGTCGGCTGTGTGGGAGACTGGAGTTTGATTATTACTCATATCAGTCTGCCCAAGCATTCGGGGATCAGAGTTTTTTTTTTTTTTTTTTTTTTTTGAGACGGAGTCTCGCTCTGTCGCCCAGGCTGGAGTGCAGTGGCCGGATCTCAGCTCACTGCAAGCTCCGCCTCCCGGGTTCACGCCATTCTCCGGCCTCAGCCTCCCGAGTAGCTGGGACTACAGGCGCCCGCCACCTCACCCGGCTAGTTTTTTGTATTTCTTAATAGAGACGGGGTTTCACCGTGTTAGCCAGGATGGTCTCGATCTCCTGACCTCGTGATCCGCCCGTCTCGGCCTCCCAAAGTGCTGGGATTACAGGCTTGAGCCACCGCGCCCGGCCTAGAGTTTTTAAAGATAATTTGGTGGGTAGGGGCTCAGTAAGTGGGGAGTACTGATTGGTCAGATTGGAGATGAAATCATAGAGGGGATCAAAGTTAAGTTTTCTTGCAGTCTTCTGTTCCTGGGTGAGATGGCAGAACTGGTTGAGTCAGATTACTGGTCTGGGTGGTGTCAGCTGATCCATCAAGTACAGGATCTGCAAAATATCTTAAGCACTGATCTCAGGTTTTACAATAGTGATGTCCCCAGGAGCAATCTGGGGGAGGTTCAGACTCTTGGAGTCAGAGGCTGCGTAATATCTAATCTTGTAGCTAATTTGTTAGTCCTACAAAAGCAAACTGGTCCCAACAGAAGAAGGGGGTCTTTTCAGGAAAGGGCTATTATCAATTTTGTTTCAAACTAAATGCCTCCCTAGATTAGTTTGACTTAAGCCCAAGAATGAACAAGGACTGCTTAAAGGTTAGAAGCAAGACGGAGTTGGTTAAATCTGAAATCTGTCACTGTCATAGTTTCCTCAGTTATAATTTTTGCAAAGGCGGTTTCAGAGAGACCTAGAGACAGCAAGAGAAACAGAGAGGAAAGGAGAGCAAGCTTTCTTGTGTCTCTCTTGTTCTTTTAAAGACGGGTCTCTCTCTGTGGCCCAGGCTGGAGAGCAGTGACGTAATCATAGCTCACTGCAGCAGCCTCCAGCTCCTGGGCTCAAGAAATTCTTCCACCTCTGCCTCCCAAGTAGCTGGGACTACAGTATGTGGCATTACACCTAGCTAATTTTTTTTTTTTTTTTTTTTTGGTAGAGACAAGGTCTGTTCTATTGCCCAGGCTGGTCTCGAACTCCTGGGCTCAAGTGATCCTTCCACCTTGACCTCCCAAAGTGCTGGAATTATAGGCGTGAGCCACCATGCCCATTCTGCCCAGCTGCCCAGCCTTGTGTCTCTTCTTATAAGGGCACGAATGCCATTGGACCTACTTTCATGAACTCATCTAACCCTAATTACCTCCCAAAGGCCCCATCTTCAAATACCTTCACATTTGGGGTTAGGGCTTCCATATGTGAATTTTGGGGGAACACAAGCATTCAGTCCACGACAACACCCCAGTCCATTTCCTAGAAGTGCAACCTTAAGCAAGTTACCTAATCTCTGTGTGACTCAGTTTTCTCATCTGTAAAATGGGGATTATACTGGTATCAGTGTCATGAATTAACAAATGAATTAATATCTATTAAACACTTAGAACAGACTGTGATAGCCTCCAAGATAGAGCTCAGTAATTCTTGCCTCCTGGTAATCAGGTCCTTGTGCAGTTGCCTCCCGTACTGTATCAGGGTTGGTCTGTGTGTCCAGTAGAATACAGTGGAAATGATAGTGTGTGACTTCTGGGGCTAGGTCATAAAATATAGTACCACTTTTGTCTTGCTCTTTTGGATCACTGGCCCTGGGGGAAGCCAGTGCCATGTTATAAGGATGCTCAAGCAGCCCTATGGAGAGGTATTGTGTACTGAGGAACTGAGGCCTGAGGCCTCTCACCAAGTTGCCAACTATGAGTGTGCCATCTTGTTAGTGGATCCGTCAGCTCCAGTCAAGCATTCTGCTAAACTCAACTGCAGCCCCAGCCTATATATATATATATATATATATATATATATTTTTTTTTTTTTTTTTTTTTTTTTTTTGAGACTCAGTGAGACTCAAAAAAAAAAAAAAAAAAAATACAGTGAGAGTCTCACTGTGCTGCCCGGCCTGGAGTACAGTGGCACTATCACAGCTCACTGCAGTCTTGACCTCCTGGGCTCAAGTGATCCTCCTACCTTAGCCTCCTGAGTAGCTAGGACTGCAGGCACGCATCACCATGCCCAGCTAAATTTTTTTTTTTTTTGGTAGAGACAAGGTCTTCCTTTGTTGCCCATACTAGTCTCAAACTCCTGGATCAAGCTTCCTGCCTCAGTCTCCCAAAGTGTTGGGGTTACAGGCGTGTGCCACCGTGCCCAGCCCAAGCCAACTTCTTGACTACAACCTCCTTAGAGACCAGATCCAGAACCACCCAACTTAGCTGCTCTTGAATTCCTGACCCATAGAAACTGTATGAGATAATAAATGTTTATTATTGTCTTAAGCTGCTACATTTTGGGATAATTTGTTATGCAACAACAGATGGTATGCAAGCCATGGGGTTACCTATACTCACTGTTCAGTAAATGCTAACTCGTGTTACTCCTAGCTGTGATAATGTTAACAACGTTTGTTAAGTGTCTGCCATGTGTTAGACGTGTGCTATGTGCCTGTGCAAATGGACTCCCACTTCTGTGCCATTAGTTTTCAGCAAGGGATAGAATGCTAGGGGAGGATAGTCACCAGGAACCCTTGACTCTCAGGACTAGAAATGCCCACAGACATCATTACTCTACCCATTTGTCATTTCATAGATGAGGAAACTCACACACACAGGTCACGTAACCTGCTCAAGATAAAAGAGCTGATATGTGGAGAAGTCAAAACTTGAACTCAGATCCATTTGTCCTGGGGCAGCCTCTTTGTTGCTCTACACTCTTAGGGTCTTATAGTAAGGATTTATTGCATTTCACAGTTTATATGTTGCACAGTTTATAAAGCACTTTCAATACTTCATTTCAGGATAATTAATGTAGAGCCCCCTCCTGACCCTACTTGCCTCCATTTGCCCTGGGACAGTCCCTTTCTCTAAAGACCACCCACTCCCCAGAGCCCTTGTAGCTGTCCACAAGCATTATCTGGCCCTGGGGACAGTAGGAGGAGGCCTGTGTGGCTCCCAGCCCGGGCCATGAGTGAGGAGGTCCTGGGACACTCTGCTCCCCTTCTGTGGCATGCAGGCCAGGCCCAGTGGACTTTGCCCTGGCACTGAGGGCACTGCTTCATGTCCCAGACCCCATGGACCTGCCTCTGCCAACTGCTCCAGCTTTAGCCACTAGATCAAATGACCCATCGGTTTGATCCTGTGATTTGAGATGATTCTTCAATGAGGATGACATCAAAGCATGTGATGGGGATCTTAAACCATAAGAAAAAAACAGTGCCTGTGCCACACCTGCTCCACTTCCCAAGGGTGCTCCAAGCAGAGGCTTGAGGGGAAATCCAGAGCAAGGCAGGGCAGACCTCACGCTCCTAGGGAGGACATGAGGGAGAACAGGTACACACACGAGAAAAAGATCTGCTCCATGATGTACAGGGAAGCATTTCCACAAGCCTGAACTATGGGGACATGAAAGGGGAGACGGACGGTGGTTTCCTCTCCAGCATCACCACCCTTTGGGCCTGTGTCATCACTGGAGCACTCCTCTGAGAACCTGGCCACTGGGGACGTGGAAGGACCGTCCAGGATCACCTGTGGATGCTCCATTTGGCAGATGAAGAAACTGAGGGTGGGTGTGGTTTGCCGGGCATCACATTTCAGTTCTCCAACGGAGATGGAGATGGAGCCCAGGTGTCTGGGCCCTAGGCCGGGGTTTTCTCCTCGGAATCAAGAGGCGTTAAAAAACTCTCAGATCTCTCGCCAGGCGCGGTGGCTCACGCCTGTAATCCCAGCACTTTGGGAGGCCAAGGTGGGTGGATCACGAGGTCAGGAGATCGAGACCATCCTGGCTAACATGGTGAAACCCCATCTCTACTAAAAATACAAAATATTAGCTGGGCGTGATGGCGGGCACCCATAGTCCCAGCTACTCAGGAGGCTGAGGCAGGAGAATGGCGTGAACCCAGGAGGCGGAGCTTGCAGTGAGCAGAGATTTCAGATCTCTGAAAAGTCCCCTTTCTAGAGACAATTAAAAAAAAAAAAAAAGTATAGGCTGGGAACGATGGCTCATGTCTGTAATCCTAGCACTTTGGGAGGCTGAGGCAGGCAGATCACCTGAGGTCAGGAGTTTGAGACCAGCCTGGCCAACATGGTGAAAACCCATCTCTACTAAAAATACAACAGATTAGCCAGGCATGGTGGCGGGCACCTGTAATCTCATCTACTTGGGAGGCTGAGGCATAAGAATCGCTTGAACCCAGGAGGTGGAGGGTGCAGTGAGCTGAGATAGCACCACTACACTCCAGCCTGGGTGACAGAGAGCAAGACTTTGTCTAAAAAAAAGAAAAAGAAAAAGCTAGACCTTGAGAGTTAAACAGGCCTGTTGCAGCTTTGCCTACATGAGCTGTGGGTCCTGGGGCAACTCCATACCTTGATCTGTGCCTCATCTGTAAAACAAGGACAGTAAGTATGACCTGTATACTTGAAAATTGCTAAGAGAGTAGATTTTAAGTGTTCCCACCACGAAACAGTAAGTATGTGAGGTCATGCATGTTAAATAGCTTGATTTAGCCATTCCACAATATAGACATATATCAAAACATCATGTTGTACACCATAAATATGTGCAATTTTTACCTGTCGATTAAAATTTAAGTATAACCTATTTATGATTGTTGTGAGGACTAAATAAAATAGTGCCTCGAAACTCTTTGTAGATGTCCAGCCACTTGCAAGCATTGAATCAATAAAAAATAGGATTATAATTGCTATTACCTTCTACCTCCCTTTTTCCTTGCCAGGCCTAGACCATTCTCCCTGATGCCTTGCCTGTTTTCTACCCAGCTGGGAAGAAGACACTACAGCTTCCTACACTTGTGACACAGACTTTGGGAGCAATTCTAAATGACAGGTCTGTTGCTTAGCTGGGTGACTTTCTACAAGTCACTTAAACTTCAGTGCATGATATGCAAAAATGAGAACCATAATACCCAGAATAATTCTCTGACAAATCAATGGCACAGAAGAAAGAGAGGGATGACAGTTGTTACAGTTTAAAAGAGATCCATGAGACAAAAACAACAGAGGTCTCAGCCTGAGTGACGGAGTGAGACCCTGTCTCAAAAAAAATAAAAAATAAAAAAGTATTGTTTGTTAGCATAATGGCATGGTGATTATGTAACAAAAATCCTTATCTATTAGAAATGCATATTGGAGTATTTATGGGTGAAATGACTTGATGTCTAACATTTTCTTTAAAATATTTTAGAAAAGGCCTGGCATGGGAGGCTGAGGCAGAGAATTGCTTGAACCCAGGAGGGGAGGTTGCAGTAAGCCAAGATTGCACCACTGCACTCCAGCCAGCCTGGGCAACAGAGTGAGACTCCTTCTCAAAAAGAAAAGAAAAGGCTGGGTGTGGTGGTTCACGCCTGTAATCCCAGCACTTTGGGAGCTTGAGGTGGGCGGATCACCTGAGGTCAAGAGTCAAGACAAGCCTGGCTAACATGGTGAAACCTCATCTCTACTAAAAGTAAAAGCCGGGCGTGGTGGTGAGCGCCTGTAATCTCAGCTACTCAGGAGGCTGAGGCAGGAGAATCACCTGAACCTGGGAGGCAGAGGTTGCAGTGAGCCAAGATCACACCACTGCACTCCAGGCTGGACAACAGAGTGAGACTCTGTCTCAAAAAAAAAAAGAAAGAAAAATGTAGAAAAAAGAAGTGTGGGCCAGGCGCACTAGCTCACGCCTGTAATCCTAGTACTTTGGGAGGCTGAGGTGGGCTGATCACTTGAGGTCACGAATTCGAGACCAGCCTGGCCAACATGGTGAAACCCTGTCTCTACTAAAAATACAAAAATTAGCCGGGTATTGTGGCATGTGCCTGTAATCCCTGCTACTCGGGAAGCTGAGGCAGGAGAATTGCTTGAACCTGGAAGGCAGAGATTGCAGTGAGCCGAGATCGCACCATTGCACTCCAGCTTGGGCAACAAGAGTGAAACTCTGTCTCAAGAAATAAAGAAAAGATAAAAGAAGTGTGTGGGAATATTGGGGCAATGATGAACAAGTTAAGCTAGGTTTGATTACATGAGCTTATTATATTGTTCTCTCTAGTTTGTGTGTTTGAAACTGTCATTCATAAGGAGTAAAAAAAAGAAACGAAGTGACTTGCAGAGAGGGAGGCAGTAAATGTAGTGGTTAAGAGCTCTAGGTCTGGACACACCACTAATGTTCCATAATTGTCTCTTCATCTGCTGGTACTATAGTCTTATGGTATGTTCTCATAACTGTAATGATGCTGGTTTATAACTTCCTGATTCTGATGCTGACTCTGCTACTCACTGGTGGGGGACTTTGGCTGTGTGACTTATCCTCACTGAGCCTCTGAAGCTCACCTGCAAAACAGGGAAAATTACGATCCCTGCTGTACCAAGTCATGTGGAGGACTGAATGGGAGGATGGAAAGGACTTAGCACAATGCCTGAACATAATAAGCGCTCAGTAAATCCTCCAGTGAGGGGTGCACAGGTTGAAGAATCAGGCTACCGTGGATATGAACCCCAGCTCGGCTCTGCCACTTGTGGCTGTGTGACTCCGGCCAAGCCAATTAACTCTCTGAGCCTCATTTCCTCCTGGGAAAAAACCCGAAGATCATAAAACCTCCCCTGCAGGACTGTGGTAAGGATTAAATGACATGTTTTGATGCCCAGCACAGCCCACGTGGGAATTTCCCTTCCTCACCCCTTGACTTTCAGCAGCACTGGCCTTGCCAGCGCCCCGGCTGGAGTTGATCCCACTGTCCATTTGTTTGGCATCTGCACCTGGACTGCCAAGTGCGGCTGGAGAAAGTCAATAGGGCCATGTGAATGGCTCCTCGCAAATGACACGTCAGTACTGGAAAACATCAGCGAGGCTCTTCTGCTCTTAGACAGTCCTTCCATCTCTCTCTCCAGGGCACTTCCTCTCGTGTTCCACACTGGCTGGTCCACATCTTTTCCACCACTGATGCCTTAGCCTCAGAAGTTGACCTCAATGCTCTCTTGATCAAGGTCATCAAATATAAACACCTTTCTCTCCAACTCCCAACACCTCCATCCATTCCTCTCTTTCTATCCTTCCAGCTTAAAGGTTGGAGCATCCTTCTCCTTCTCAAGGCTTTAGAATTTACTCCATCTCCCCAAAACCCCATTTCCAGTACTTTTTTTCCATTGGCTGCACCATCTCAGCCAAAAAAAAATTGCTGGGCTCAGTGGCTCACGCCTGTAATCCCAACACTTTGGGAGGCTGAGGGGGGCGGTTCACAAGGTCAGGAGATCGAGACCATCCTGGCCAACATGGTGAAACCCCATCTCTACCAAAAATACAAAAATTAGCTGGGTGTGGTGGTAGGCGCCTGTAATCCCAGCTACTGGGGAAGCTGAGGCAGGAGAATGGCTTGAACCTGGGAGGTGGAGGTTGCAGTGAGCCAAGATTGTGCCACTGAGCTCCAGCCTGGTGACAGAGTTAAGACTCTGTCTCAAAAAAACAAAACAAAACAAAAAAAACTTGCTCGAATATCTGAACCTTCTCCAAGTCTGACAGTGATGCAGCTGCTTCTTTATATTTAACCCACTCATTCACTTGTCCACTCATTTAATAAACTTTTTTTTTTTGAGACAGGGTCTCACTCTGTCACCCAGGCTGGAGTGGAGTGGTGTGATCACAGCTTGCTGCAGCCTCAACCACCCAGTCTCAAGAAATCCTCCCATCTCAGTCTCCTGAGTAGTTGGGACTACAGATGGGCAACACTACACCTAGCTAATTTTTTTATTTCTTGTAGAGATAGGATCTCACTATGTTGCCCAAGCTGGTCTCACACTAACTCCTGGGCTCAAATGATCCTTCCACCTTAGCCTCCCAAAGTGCTGGGATTATAGGTGTGAGCTACCGCACCCAGTCAAGAAACATTTGTTGAGTGCCTACTATGTGCTAGGCATTGGGGGTACAGAGATGAATAGAGACCATCTTTGCCCTCAACGTCTTCAAAGTCCAGAGGGAGAGTCAGACTCACAAGCAGATGATGGTAATATGGCAAATGAGATGCAAAGATGGACCATGCCTGACACAGAGATTAACTAGGCATGTGATGAGAAGAAGAGGGAACCCCAAGGTGACTCTCAACTTCCTGGTTGGTGCAAATGGGTGGATGGTAATGCTGTTCACTAAGACGTGAGACAAGAAAAATGGAAGGAGGAGCTAGGTATCGGGGAAGATGGTGTGTTCTGGTTGGAGTATGATGAATCTGAGATACTATTAGAACATCCCAGTAGAAATCTCCAACAAATCTTTAGCTTAGGGGAGAGAGAAGTCTGAACTGGAATTAGAGAGTGGAGAATCATCAGCATATGGGAGCTGGAATCATGCATGTTTATGAGGTGCTTACTGCTTCAAGTAACAGAGTAATTACACAATAATGGCATTTGATATCTCACGTCTTAAGTAGTCAAGAGACAGGCAGCTCTAGGGTTGGATAAATTGGCAACACAATGATGGCATCTTTAACCCAGGTACCTCCTGTGGTTCCTCTATGCCATCCTCAGGGTGTTGACATCATGCTCAGCCTTGTCCCCTTGTGGTTGCAAGATAGCGGCTCTACCCTCTCACAACCCCATTCAAAGGTAAAGATGAAACTTTATTCTTGCACATTCATTTTTATCATGGAGGAGATCCTTTATCTTTAGCCAACAGACATATCCTTGGGTCTCATTGGCCATAACTGCATCATTAGGCAAAAGAGAATGGGGTTGTATGATAGGCTTAAACCGTTTGTAACTCATCTCCTGTGGCAGTGGAGAGGTCCATCTTCCTAGAGCACAATGCTACCCAATGCCTTAACTAAAATGAGGTCCCATGAGCAAGGAAGAAGAGGTGGCCTTTTTTCAGTCCTCATCCTCTTCCAAACCTTGGCTGACCTGACAGTGTTGACTTGACCCAAACACAGTTCAGTGGAGTCTACATTAGGAGCTTGGGTTCCTAAGTCAAGCATATCTGGGTTCATGTCCTAGAGCCACCTCGTGCTCTCTGTGTGACCTCATACAAGTTATTTTACCTGTGTGCCTGAGTTTCCTCACTTGTGGAGTGGGGATATTATGGGTCTTTTGTTATTGGCTGTTGAGATGGTGAAATGAAATAAAGCATACAAAGCATTTAGCACAATGCATAGCACATAGTAAGTGCTCAGCAAAACCTAAGTGCTCAGCAAAATTTTGGGGGGCAACTCTCTCCTCAAAATCCTCCAGCCCTTTGTTTTTAAGGCCTCGTCCTTTTTCTGTAACTTGTTCCTCTTCTTCTTCTCCCATTTCCTCTCTTCCAAGGTTTGCTTCTCCGCTCTATGTCTTGTCTCATTTTTCCCGTCATTCCTCTTTCTTGAAATCCTTCATACCTCTCCTGAGTATTCCACGGCCTCTTAGACTTATTTTGGGACCTGATACCATTGCTCCATATCTCTGCCTCATCGCCTTGGACCGGATGACCCCACGGTCCTTTCATTAGACGCTACCTTAAAAACAGCTACTGGAGGCCAGGCACAGCGGCTCACACCTGTAATCCCAGCACTTTGGGAGGTCGAGGCAGTCGGATTGCCTGAGGTCAGGAGTTGGAGACCGGCCTGGCTAACATGGTGAAAACCCGTCTCTATTAAAAATACAAAAATTAGTCGGGTGTGGTGACATACGCCTGTAGTCCCAGCTACTTAGGAGGCTGAGTCAGGAGACTCGCTTCAACCTGGGAAGCGGAGGTTGCAGTGAGCTGAGATGACACGACTGCACTCCAGCATGGGCAACAGAGTGAAACTCCGTCTCGAAAAAACAAAACAAAACAAAAACAGCCACTGGAACTGCTCTAATGACTTCTACCTGCCAATGTGGAAGATGTCCTAAGAAATATGGAGAAAAGTTAAAATGTGTGCAGAGCTGAGGGAAGCCTTCTAAGTGTCCAGGCAGGGCTTTGTGGCACCGCATGAGGGCTTTTCCTTTCTTTTCTTTTTTTTGAGACAGAGTCTCACTCTGTCACCAGGTTGGAGTGCAGTGGCGCGATCTCGGCTCACTGTAACCTCCACTTCCTGGGTTCAAACAATTCTCCTGCCTCAGCCTACCAAGTAGCTGGGATTACAGGCGTGTGCCATCACACCCAGCTAATTTTTGTATTTTTAGTAGAGACGGGGTTTCACCATGTTGGCCAGGCTGGTCTCAAACTCCTGACCTCAGGCAATCCGACTGCCCACTTCGGCCTCCCAAAGTGCTGGGATTATAGGCGTGAGCCACCGCACCCGGCAGGTTTTTCCTTTCTATCTGCCTTCCTGGGCTGTGAGTTTCTTGTGGCAGGGAAACAGATCACTCATCCATTTGTCATGTTGTGATGTATACTAGTTGCCTGATGTACACTAGTACTCAGAAAAATGTCTGATGAATGAATAAAATATCTGGCTTTGCCACTTATTTTCTTCTTTTTTTTTTTTGGTTTTGTTTTGTTTTGAGATGGAGTTTCTCTCTTGTCGCCCAGGCTGGAGTGCAGTGGCGTGATCTCAGCTCACTGCAATCTCTGCCTCTCGGGTTCAAGTGATTCTCCTGCTTCAGCCTCCCAAGTAGCTGAAATTACAGGCTCGCACCACCACACCCAGCTAAGTTTTGTATTTTTAGTAGAGATGGGGTTTCACCATGTTGGCCAGGCTAGTCTCGAACTGCTGACCTCGTGATCCACCTGCTTCAGCCTCCCAAAGTGCTGGGATTACAAGTGTGAGATGCCACACCCGGCTGTCACTTACTTTCTAACTGATTTTGAATATAATCCTTTTCTTCTCTAGTCCCATTTCAAAATCTATAAGATGAGGGTACTGGACTGCATTTCAAGGGAGGCCTTTCAGCACTGAGTGAAATAAGTGGCCAAGGGATGGAGGATGGGCTGGCTGGGGAGGGGGTCTCCACTGTTTCCAGCAAAATGCTGTGCTGAGGTCTGAGGCAGAGGGATGAGCTCAGAGAGAGGGGCTGCCTGACCCTTCCGTCTAGGAGCTGCCCAGGACTCCAGAAGAGGGGATGGAATTGATTTAGGTCAGTGAGGGGTTGAGCGGGGCTGGGAGGGGGTTGGGGTCAGGAGGCTTCAACCTGGGAGGCAGAGGTTGTAGTGAGCAGAGATCGCACCACTGCACGATCCTTTCTATCTCCCTTCCTGGGCTGTGAGTTTCTCAGGGCAGGGAAACAAATCACTCATCCATCTGTCACGTTGTGATGTATATTAGTTACCTGATGTACACCAGTACTCAGAAAAATGTTCGACATTTTCATCATAGCATTGGCTATTAACCCTTTGAATCCCAGTGGCTCACTTGCTGGGTCCTATCCCTGACCCGCTAGCCTGGTGCCGGGGGGAGACCAATTTCTGGAGGAAGCTCTGGGTACCCAGTCTTCCCCTAAGCCTGCCTCTGAACAGGCTGTTCTTGTTTATGACCCCCGTCCCAGAAGAACAGCGATTGCTCATCCCTGCATGTGATTCGAGAGGGCCAGTCTTTCAGGCCTGGAGGAAACTCAAGCCCCACCAGCCGCTTGGCATCGGAATGCTCAGCTGGTCCCCTCCTGGGGCTCATGTGACCAAGATCTAGCTATAAATATCAGAGGGGCCTCAGACCAAGACAGAATTCGGGCACCAGGAGAAGGAAGCCAACAGGATCCGACCTGGTGTTTCGTGACAAAGGCAAGACTCCCCCGGTCTACTTAGAGCAAAGTCAGTAGAGGAGGCAGCTAGGCGCGGCTCTCACTCCTGCCCACAGAATGGATTATAAGTCAAGCCTGATCCAGGATGGGAACCCCATGGAGAACCTGGAGAAGCAGCTGATCTGCCCTATCTGCCTGGAGATGTTTACCAAGCCAGTGGTCATCTTGCCGTGCCAGCACAACCTGTGCCGGAAGTGTGCCAATGACATCTTCCAGGTCAGTGCCGGGTGCAGCCTCATCCGGGGGTCCCAGGTGGCTACTTGGCTTCCCGAATGAAGCCCTTCTTCTCCCTTAGCCTTCCAACTGGGACAGGCTCTTTTCCCTTGGAAGTGAACCCCTGCAGAGGCCTCTAGACAGGGCTGAGAGGGGATGGGAGGCAGCTCTGGCTGTTGCAGTTCTTCTCCATGACGGTGTTTCCCCTCCCCACCCTGCCCACAGCTCCCCCACCCCTGCCCTGAGCACTGCTGTTGACTCTCCAATCAAGAGTCAAATGCCTCAAGTGATAAGTGGGGAAGGCAGGGACAGGAGAGAGAAACCAGACCCCTGGGGCTGGAGCCAGGTCCTGGTGGCAAGAGGCCCAGAGCTTTGGGAGGAGGGTGTCGGGGAGGCAGTGGGCAGTAGAGGCATCTTCCCTTTCAAGGCTGTTCCCTACAATATGGGGACAGAAGGGGCTCCAAATCCCCAAGAAAAGAAGGGGGTAGGTGTCCTGGCTGGGAGGCAGGATGCGAGGTTCCCCAGGCACACTTTACAAAATGTTCTTTCACGATATTATCTTTAAAGTAGCAGCCTTAGGAGCTTGCTCTCATTGTAATACCCATTTCATAAGTGGGCAGACTGAGGCTTAGAGAGATAAGGTTGCTTGCCCAAAATCACTCAGAGAATAAACATGACTTGAACCCAGGTCTCCTGCCTCCCCATCCTGACGATTGCTTAGCTGCGTCTCAGGTGCTCTGTGTGTGAGGACTGGTTCTCATCGCAGCCTGCGGAGCTCCAGGTCATTAGGTTTGACTGGGGTGTTTGGGGCAGGCAGAGGAAAGGATAAAAGGAGATTAGAAAGGGGAAGGGCTGAGGAGGGAGCCCAGGCCTCACCTTGACCTTTGCCACCTGCAGGCTGCAAATCCCTACTGGACCGGCCGGGGCAGCTCGGTATCCATGTCTGGAGGCCGTTTCCGCTGCCCCACCTGCCGCCACGAGGTGATCATGGATCGTCACGGAGTGTACGGCCTGCAGAGGAACCTGCTGGTGGAGAACATCATTGACATCTACAAACAGGAGTGCTCCAGGTCGGTTCTCATGCCTGCTGGGGGCCCATCCTCCTCCTCAGCCATGCTGTGCCCAGCTCCCCCAAGCTCTTTCCCCCTCCTTCATCTGCTCAGGATCCAGGCCTCTAGCTGGACTAGCTACACGAGCCAGTTCAAAGACAGGATTGGAGATCCATACACCCCAACTCGGCGCTCAGGATCACTCAGCGGATGGGAAGGGGTCCAGACATTAGGCTGCCCTTCCAGGCGATACCAAGACAGAGACTGGGGGAAAGATGAGATGTGAGAGGGAGAGAAAGGCCCTGGGGCCAGCTAAGTGGCTCCAGTCAGCAGAGAAAACGCCCAGTGAGAAACAGCCAGGTTGTCTATAAGGACAGCAACAGCTACTTTCCTGTGTGCCACGAGGAACTGTCAGGCACTGGGAATGCTTCATCTTAGTACCTTCCAATAACTCTATGAATCAGGCATGACTTTATTATCCTCATTTCACAGGTGAGGAAACTGAGGCCCAAGAGGTGAAGTCAATTAGCTAAGGTTTTCCAGCTGGAAAGTGAAAGAGCTGGGAGCTGGCCCAGTTGATCTAGCTCTGAGTCTCCCTGCTAATAAAATAGCAGCTCATTCAGAGGCAGAATGTGTGACTGGTGGAGGTTGTGCAGGGTTAGCCTTAAACTGGGGAGAGAGGGCCAGGTGTGGTGGCTCACACTCGTAATCCCAACACTCTGGGAGGCCAAGGTGGGATGATTGTTTGAGGTCAGGAGTTCAAGACCAGTCAGGGCAACATAGGGAGACCCTGTTTCTACAAAGGTTAAAAACTAGCTGGGCGTGGCGTGGTGGGGCATGCCTGCAGTCCCAGCTCTTCAGGAGAATTGTTGAGCCAGGGAGGTCAAGGTTGCACAGCCATGATCATGCGACTGCACTCCAGCCTGGGTGACAGAGTGAGACTATGCCTCAAACAAACAGACAAAAAAACTGGGAGGCCAGGCGCAGTGGCTCATACCTGTAACCCCAGCACTTTGGGAGGCCAGGGTGGGTGGATCACTTGAGGTCAGGAGTTGGAGACCAGCCTGGCCAACATGGTGAAATCCCATCTCTACTAAAAATACAAAAATTAGCCGGTCGTGGTGGCGCATGCCTGTTATCCCAGCTACTTAGGAGGCTGAGGCAGGAGAATTGCTTGAACCAGGGAGACAGAGGTTGCAGTGAGCAGAGATCGTGCCACTACACTCCAGCCTGGGTGACAGAGTGAGACTCCATTTAAACACACACACACACACACACCCTCCCCCACAAAAATTTGGGAGAGATACAGCTACAGGAAAGATCTTTACAAACCAGGACATCCTGGTAAGACTCCAGGAGTGCTGACCTCACAGCCTTTAAGGTCTAAAACCTTCACCAAGCATCTGCCTGCAAGCACTGCCCAGTCCAAGGGAAGGTGACAGACCAGATCTCAGGTGAAAAAACCCTGGCCTGGGGAACTGTGCTTGCTAGGCAGCCTCTGTGACTGATGTACTGTACCATCTTGGGTAAGCCTTTAGAGTTTCATTTCCTCTGTCTGCAAACAGAAACAGTAAGATCTGTTATTGTGGCTGTGAAATAAGATATTAATGGAAAATGATTAATGTATCAACTATTTATTGGGTACCTACTGTGTGCAGGCGCTGTATGAAGTACTTTCAGGCATTTTCCCTATCTATTTCTTATAGTAACCCGGAAAGGCATTCCCGTCTCCATTTTACCATGAGGAAATTGAAGCTCAGAGAGGACAAGGGATTTGTCCAAGACCACACAGCTAGCAAGTGGTAGAGCTAAGAAAGAGAGGGTGTGGGAATTTTCTTTTTTTTTTGAGGCAGAGTCTTGCTCTGTCACCTAGGCTAGAGAGCAGGGTGCGATCTTGGCTCACTGCAATCTCTGCCTCCTGGGGTCAAGCGATTCCCCTGCCTCAGCTTCCTGTGTAGCAGGGACTACAGGCATGTGACAACGTGCCCAGCTAAGTTTTGTTTTTTAGTAGAGACAGGGTTTCACCACGTTGGCCAGGCTGGTCTCAAACTCTTGACCTCAGGTGATCTGCCCGCCTTGGCCTCCCAAAGTACTGGGATTACAGACATGCACCACCATACCCAGTTAATTTTTGTATTTTTTGTAGAGACAGGATTTCACCACATTGGCCAGGCTGGTCTTGAACTTCTGACCTCAGGTGATCCACCCGCCTTGGCCTCCCAAAGTGCTGGCATTACAGGCGTGGGCCACCATGCCCGGCCGGCCAGTGAATATTCTTAATTACTGTGCTAGATTGCTTCTCATGTTGCTGGAGCGCAACACTACAAAATGCAAACATATTGTTTATCATAAGGAATAATAAAATCAATTCCACACCAATGTTAGCCCACCCAGTGCCGACCTATGAAGAGCATGTTGTGTGTGAACCTTTGAGGCCTTTCTGCATAGTTGAATGGCAACGACAGCTGCCCTCTATTGAGGGTCTACTCTGTGCCAGGCACTCCACATTCATTACAGACAATTTCTACCATGATTGCAGTAGCTCTGGGAGGAATCCCAGGCAAGAGAGTGAAATCACTTGTCCAGAATCACAAAAATGAATGTGGAAGAACAATCTGGATATGAACCCCGATGCCAAAGTCGAAGCTTGAGAGGGTGGGCATCTGGGAGGAACCAGACCCTCAGGCTCTTGCCTCACCTCTGCATTCCCTGCCATCCCTTTATAAGGGGATGGAGGCAGGTGGCAATGGCAGACCCCTGCCAGCATAAGGACCCTGGGGTAAAAGATGCAAAAAGACAAGCCTGGAAAGGGGTTTATTTAAGAACTTAAGAGGACAGTAGAGCCCAGTGTGCGATCAGTCATGTAAGGCTGTTTGGAGGTGAGGCATTGACACTGATGGGGACAGTCACCATTTGACATTTGCAAGATGCCTGTTCTGTTCGGGGCTGGGAATCGAAGGTAGTGTTGGCTCTCAATGAGTGTATAGTCTAGCTGGAGACAGAAGACTAAAAAAATTGAATCTACACCAGGCATGGTGATATGCACCAGTTGCAGCTACTGGGGAGGCTGAGGCAGGAGGATTGCTCAGCCCAGGAGTTCAAGGCTGCAGTGTGTCTGTGAATTGCTGCTGCGCTCCAGCCTGGACAATATGGTGAGACCCTGTCTCAAAAAAAAAAAGAAAAGAAAAGAAAAGGAAAAAAAAAAAAAAAAACTGGGTGCAGGGGATCATGCCTGTAATCCCAGCACTTTGGGAGGCTAAGGTGGAAGGATCATGTGAGGCCAGGAGTTCGAGACTAGCCTGGCCAACATGGTAAAACCCCATCTTTACAAAAAATACAAAAATTAGCTGGGCATGGTGGTGCACGTCTGTAATCTCAGCTATTCAGAAGGCTGAGGTGTGAGAATTGCTTGAATCCGGGAGGCGGAGGTTTCAGTGAGCTGAGATCATAACACTGCACTCCAGCCTGGGCAAAAAATCAAAAGAAAACAACAACAACAAAATCCCCCCCCAAACCCCAATGAATCTAGGTTAGGAAATGACTGATGTCCCAAGAGAAGCACCAATAACAGGTTGGAAGGTCTCAAGAAAGAAAGGTAGTTCTAAGCATATATGTTACAGGAGAAAGTAAAGGAAGACACTTGGGCCCTTGGAAGAATCTCTAGACTAGAAGTTAGGCTTGTGCTGGGCTGTTGGACAGCCCTGGGCTACCCACTCACCAGTCACCATGACATGGGGTATACACACTGCTCCTTCTCTGAGCCTCAGGGGCAAACTCATGACTCAGAGAGTGTCGGAGGTTTATCCAAGGCCACACAGCTAGAAAGTGATGAAGCTAAGAGAAAGAGAGGGTTTGACTGACTCTGTGGTGAATATTCTTTTTTTAAAAAAATTTTCTGTATGGAGAATCTTAAGAAATTCAAGATGGTGAATATTATTGACTCCTATGCTAGTTATTGATTTATTCTTTCTTTTCTTTTCTTTGAGACAGAGTTTTGCTCTTGTTGCCCAGGCTGGAGTGCAATGGTGTGATCTTGGCTCACCGCAACTTCTGCCTCCTGGGTTCAAGTGATTCTCCTGCCTCAGCCTCCCGAGCAGCTGGTATTACAGGTGCATGCTGCCATGCCCAGTTAATTTTTTGTATTTTTAGTAGAGACACGGTTTCATCATATTGGTCAGGCTGGTCTCAAACTCCTGACTTCAGGTGATCCTCCCACCTCGGCCTCCCAAAGTGCTGGGATTACAGACGTGAGCTACTGCGCCCAGCCTTATTGATTTATTCTTTCTACCTTTGTTTAATTACCACCTCCTCTATGCCAGGCACTGTACAGTGTAGGCTCAGGGGTGAAGAAAACAAGCAAGTTTCCCTACCTTGATGGAGGTTACAGTCTGGTGGATTAAATATAGAATTAAATGAGGCCATCAGTATAAATTTCTTAGCTCAGAGCCCAGTCTGCAGTAACCAAAGCTAAGGTGACTATAATTAGAGCAACTGAACTCTAGCCTCCTCTGCCCTTACTTGCTGTGTGACCTTGCACGAGTCAATTCACTTTTCTGGAGCCCAGTTTCCTCTTCTCTAAAACATCTCCAGGTCTGACTCTCTGGAATTCTATGGCCCTTTCTGTGTCCTTTGCAGTGGCAGAGCCTCAGGCTAACTCCATCTTAGGATGTGGGGACAGATTTGGTGTCATTGGCTTCCCAAGTCCTTGACCCCCAGAGGATGAAAAGATTTTAGGGCAACCAAACACTGAGAGCCCAGGGCATAAATCTGGAGATTCACAGACGCACTGCAGCCTTGAACTCCTGGGCTGAGCAATCCGCCTGCCTCAACCTCCCCAGTAACTGCGACTGGTGCATTGGAGCTGGGGAGGGGGATGCAGGACACAGGACCCCCATGACTTGTGACTGTTCTCCACTGCAGTCGGCCGCTGCAGAAGGGCAGTCACCCCATGTGCAAGGAGCACGAAGATGAGAAAATCAACATCTACTGTCTCACGTGTGAGGTGCCCACCTGCTCCATGTGCAAGGTGTTTGGGGTCCACAAGGCCTGCGAGGTGGCCCCATTGCAGAGTGTCTTCCAGGGACAAAAGGTACTGGCTCCAGCCACTTTTACCCCCAGCCTGGGCCTGCTGGGCAGGATGATTCAGGAGGCAGATTTGATCCCTGTAGATCTGCTGATCCGGCCTTTCAGGAATAGTCCCTCTGGAGGGACTTCCCAGGCCACAGGGACAGCAGCCCTGGCCTTCCTTGGGGGAGGAAGCTGAGCTCATGGTTATACTTAGAGCCACTCGAGAGCACCTGGCTGTGGCCAGAGGGGAGCGGTCAGATGCCCCAGCCAGGCCACTGGGGTCCTCTCGGGCCACGGCTTCTCCATCCCCCAGACACCTCTTTCTGTGCCTCTCACCTCTTCTCATAGACTTCACATTCCCCAGCAGCAGGAGGCAGCTTAGAGCCTTCTCGCTGGGGCCCTGGGCCTGTGGGGGCCTGCCACCCTGTCCGTGCAGTCAGCAGTAGCCACCCCCTTTCCATACTCTCTCTTCCCCACTCCGCACTCTTCTCTAGGTCTCTGTCTTCTAGACGTCTCCAACTCTATTTCTTTTTTTTTCCCCTTCTTTCTTAGAAGCAAGCCCCTCCTCTGCCAGTTCCTTGCTGTGTGTTTTGGGCAGCCCACTTGCCTGCTGTTGGCCTCATCTGTAAAATAAGGGATGCAGTATCTTTCTAATATCCTCTGCTCTGAAGCTGAGCAGTACCCGAAAGAGGGGCCAGATCCCTGCTGGAGGCTCTTTCTAGCACAGAGGGGAGGGAGGGAGCTAGGTTGCTGCCATGCCCCGGTGGGTAGGCCTTGAGGCTATTTGTATGTCTCCTCTCCTGACCCCCACACCCCCATCTAGATTGAACTGAATAACTGTATCTCCATGCTGGTGGCGGGGAATGACCGTGTGCAGACCATCATCACTCAGCTGGAGGACTCCTGTCGAGTGACCAAGGTGAGGGGACAGAATAGTTCTGCCTGGGGGTTTGGAGCTTTCCAGGGCAGCCTGGTCTCTGGGGAAGGCTCACCCATGGGTTGTGGCTAAAGGTTGGGGCCTGGAGCCTGGGGGGTCAAGCAGGAATGGCAGGGGAGGGACTAATCCATTCACCCACTCTCTCAACAAATGCTTCTTAAGCACAGCTGTGTGTCCGGCCCCACCCGAGATGTGGGGGATGGAGGAATGAACCAGACAGACATGGTCCCTGAACTCAGGGAGTGTCCCATCAATAGTTCTCAGTGTTTATTCAGCACAAATCGTTTTCAGAGCACAGTTCTTTCCTATAGACCAACACTTCCCAAACTTTAAAGTGCATGAAAATCACCCTGGGATCATGTTGAAATTCAGGTTCTGATTCAGTCAGTTGGGAATGAGGCATAAGAGCTGCATTTCTAGCCAGTTCCCAGGATTTGCCCAAGCTGCTGGGTCCACGGACCACACTTTGAGTAGTGAGACTATTGAGGGCAGAATGGAACTTTTCTATCCCTGAAAAAAGCTTCCATGATTTTCCATGTTCACCTGGGGTAGGGACCTGGAGATAAGATGAGGGGAAGGGGTCGTCATAATTGCTAGTGGACCAAGAGTCGGGCGAAGGGTAGGAAGGAGGGGAACATTCTGATCACCCATGAGAGGCTCCTGGGTCTGATGAGATGCTATTGTCACACCCATTTTACAGAAAAGAACATAGAAGGGAGCATCAGTTGAGGAGGGTGCTAGGAAACGAGCTGTTTTTCCACCTCTTCTAGGACCAAATGATGCAGAGCTTCCTGAATCCAGTCTTGGTCTTGAAAGGGAGGGAAGAGTGTGATCTGAGACAAACGGGAGGCCCAGGAAACTGAATGGAAGCAAATACATTAATTTGCTGGAAGTCACAAAGCTAAAAGGGAAACACAGCTAAAAGGCAACGGAGAGCTGGGCGCAGTGGCTCATGCCTGTAATCCCAGCATTTTGGGAGGCCAAGGTGGGGGGACCATGAGGTCAGGAGATCGAGACCATCCTGGCCAACATGGTGAAACCCCATCTCTACTAAAAAATACAAAAATTAGCTGGGCATGGTGGCGCACCTGTAATCCCAGCTACTCAGAAGGCTGAGGCAGGAGAATCACTTGAACCTGGGAGGTGGAGGTTGCAGTGGGCCAAGATCGCACCACTGCACTCCAGCCTGGGTGACAGAGCAAGACTCCATCTCAAA
Organism: Chlorocebus sabaeus; assembly: GCF_047675955.1. Taxonomy (NCBI): domain Eukaryota; kingdom Metazoa; phylum Chordata; class Mammalia; order Primates; family Cercopithecidae; genus Chlorocebus; species Chlorocebus sabaeus. Next base: position 111,059,208 of record NC_132923.1, read on the forward strand.
AAAAAAAAAAAGAGAAAGAGAGGGCAGATCCCACATTGGTGACTGTTCCATTGGTCTGAGAAGTGACGCTCCAGTGACCAGCTGAGGTTGGGGGATAGGGGGAGGGTGCAGGAACAAGGAAGAATATGTTGTGTCATGTGACCCTAGAGCCTCTATTTTGGAAGAAGGGGCTAGCTGTTTTTCAAGGCATCAGCCTCCAAATATCACTGGTGTACTAAGTAGCTGTGAGGCCAGATGAGTGTTTTCTTCTTGTTAAGCCTTTGTTTCATCTTCTGTAGTGTGGGGATGTATGTGGTGAGATCTCTTCTAGCTTTAGATTCCTTGCTACTATACCAGGAAAGGAGTGTAGTGGACAGGGAGTAAGGACCCTACAGGATGTGACTGCAAGACTTCCGTCCTCAGGAGAACAGTCACCAAGTAAAGGAAGAGCTGAGCCAGAAATTTGACATGCTGTATGCCATCCTGGATGAGAAGAAAAGTGAGTTGCTGCAGCGGATCACACAGGAGCAGGAGGAAAAGCTCAGCTTCATCGAGGCCCTCATCCAGCAGTACCAGGAACAGCTGGACAAGTCCACAAAGCTGGTGGAGACGGCCATCCAGTCCCTGGACGAGCCTGGGGGAGCCACCTTCCTCTTGGTGAGCAGGACTAGAAGGGTCTGGGTGGGGTCAGTTCAACTCGACAGCTCTAAGGTTCCAGTTATGCTTCTCCACTGACCACCCATGGGCCCTTGGAAAAGTCATTTAAACCTCTGTGAGCCTCAGTTTCCTCATCTGTCAAATGGGCATGTAACACCCCCCACCTTCCTCTTACTGACTTTATGATGATCAAATAAGAGGATATTTATGAAATGACTTTGTAAGCTGCAAAATACAGTGTCCCATCTACGGACTATTAATTGAGCCCCTACTGTAGGCCAGGCACTGAGGTGGAAGACAAGGAGATAAACCAGACACAGCCCTGCCCTCAAAGAGCTTGTTGGGGAGGACAGAAAAGCCTCAGTTATAAGACTTCATAGTTCAGTTCAATAAAAATGTTCTAGGCTTCTGCTGTGGGCCAGGCTTTGTGCTAGACATTGGGTATGAAAAGGTGGTTAGGATTGGGGAGTTCAGGGTTTAGGAGTTTTTGGATTGATACCCCTAGAATCCAAGCTTCCTGTCAAGACAATGGGTCCTAGGGTGATGACCAAGATCTGTACAGACCACAGACAGAGGGAAAAGTTCCAAATTCTGCTCAGTTTGGGGTGGGAAGCAGGTCACAACTGTGTTAGGGAATGGCACCAAATGTCCAGTCATGGTTTTGCTGATTTCCTCGGGTTACCTCTTCTATGGTCCTAATCCTTTGTTCTCTCTCCCCCTGCAGACTGCCAAGCAACTCATCAAAAGGTCAGTGTCTCCCCAGAGGCTATGATCCAGGCCCCTAGTTCACACCAGGACATCGGTCCAGGAAGCCTCGTCCTGGGCATTAGGTCTGCTGGGAGGGTCTAACTCTAGGCTGGCTTCCCTGACCCTTTGCATCCCTGACTTTTTGGTCCACTCATTGTGCTTAAGATTGGAGAGGAAATACTCTATCCCTCCAGGGGAACCTCTGGGTAGAAGCCCTGGGTGTGGGCAAGGCATGTACCCTTTCCTTCCTGCACTGAGCCCCAGAGATCTCATCCTGCCTCTCTCTCTGTCTCCCCCACAGCATTGTGGAAGCTTCCAAGGGCTGCCAGCTGGGGAAGACAGAGCAGGGCTTTGAGAACATGGACTTCTTTACTTTGAATTTAGAGCACATAGCAGATGCCCTGAGAGCCATAGACTTTGGAACAGGTAAAGGTGGTAGTGGTGCCACTTGTCTATTCGCCTGCCTGATCCCTGGAAACCAGCATCCCTCCCACTGAGCCCCATGGGGAGGCAGATACACTAAAAGAGATCCCCAGGTATCAATCAAATTCATATAGCCAACTTCTGGCCGGCTGTGGTGGCTCATTCCTGTAATCCCAGCACTTTGGGAGGCCAAGGTGGGCGGATCACTTGAGGTCAGGAGTTTGAGACTAGCCTGACCAACACAGTGAAACCTCGTCTCTACTAAAAATACAAAAATTAGCCGGACGTGGTGGAACATGCCTGTAATTCCAGCTACTTGGGAAGCTGAGGAAGGAGAATCGGTTGAATCCAGGAAGCAGTGGTTGCAGTGAGCCAAGATCGTGCCACTGCACTCCAGCCTGGGCAACAGAGCCAGCCAGAATCCGTCTCAAAAAAAAAAAAAAAAAATCGTATAGTCACCTTCTTAATGAGCCCAGAGCCTAGCACAGTGCCTGGTGCAGAATTCCTGCTTCATAAATTACATATGGATCCATGGCAGGGAAGCCTCTTGGGGCAGTAGAAATAATATGGCCTCTGGAATCAGACAGTCCTGAGTTTAAATCCTGGTCCTGCCATTTGTTTATTATCTGTGTGACCTTTGGCAAGCCCCCCTTCTGCCTGAGTTTTATTTTCTAATTCAAAAAATCAGGTTAAAAGTGAGCCCTCTAATAATGACCAACTCGTGGTACTATTGCAAAAAATCAGATATTGATGCAGAAAGGTCCTGTAGAGTCCTAAAGATGTACTAGTTATTGCCTAAAGGTAGTCTTAGCTTCAGCTTCTTCTTCTTTTTTTTTTTTTTTTAAGACAGAGTCTTGCTCTGTCACCCAGGCTGGAGTACAGTGGCACAGTCTTGGCTTATTGCAAGCTCCGCCTCCCGAGTGTACGTCATTCTCCCGCCTCAGCCTCCCAAATAGTTGGGACTACAGGTGCCCGCCACCTCACCCAGCTAATTTTTTTTGTATTTTTAGTAGAGACAGGGTTTCACCGTAGCCAGGATGGTCTTGATCTCCTGACCTCGTGATTCACCAGCCTCGGCCTCTGAAAGTGCTGGGATTACAGGCGTGAGCCACCATGCCCTGCCAGCTTCGGCTTCTTAATGCTATCACCTATGATACTCAGGCACCTTAATTTATCAACATCGTCTTCATTTCTGTTTATAATTACTCTTCCATAGAGTGCCTATAATAATTGTAACAATGCAATCATAACAATAATAGGGGTGAAAATAATAAAGGAAATGAAGAAACTGAATGGAAGCAAAAATGTTAATTTGCTGAAGGTCGCACAGCTAAAAGGGAAACACAGCTAAAACACAACAGAGAAACAGAGGGCAGATCCTACATTGCCGACTGTTGCCTTGGTCTGAGAGATGGTGCTCCAATGACCAGCTGAGGTTGGGGGACAGGGGGAGGGTAAAGGAACAAGGAAGAACTATAAATGGACTGGCATGGGAAAGAGAAGAGCTTCTTGGCACCTCCTGTGTCGCTCTCTTGCAAACCTTCAGTATCTGGTGCTAAGTCTGTTTTCAGAGCTCCAGATACACCCCATAGGTAAGGACAAAATACATCCCAAAGCAGAGATACCAGCGGGCTTGGGGACATCCACTGCTGTAGATGAGCTGCCTGCTCCACTGTCAGCTTCCCTAAGCTAAGACATTCAAGAGTGGCTCCACCGGGCACAGTGGCTCACACCTGTCATCCCAGCACTTTGGAGCCCGAGGCAGGTGGATCACCTGAGGTCGGGAGTTCCAGACCAGCCTGACCAACACGGAGAAACCTCGTCTCTGCTAAAAGTACAAAATTATCTGGGCGTGGTGGCGCATGCCTGTCATCCCAGCTACTCGGGAGGCTGAGGCAGGAGAATCGCTTGAATCCGGGAGTCAGAGGTTGTGGTGAGCCAAGATCACACCATTGCACTCCAGCCTGGGCAACACGAGTGAAACTCTGTCTCCATCTCCCTGAGCCTCAGTTTCTCCATAAGTAAAATGAAGAGAGTACCAACAGTCACCAGTTACTGAATATTCTGTATGTCCTAGGCACTAAGCTCTTAACGTAAGTTTTATCATTTAACACAACTTTATGGGATAGATTCTGTTACTGTTTCTATTTTGTAGTTGAGGTAACTTAAAGCTCAGAGAGGGTAAGCCACTTGTTCAAGGCCACACAGCTAGCAAGTAGCCCATGCAGATTCTACTGAGGGCCATTTGGCTTGCGAAACTCTTGTGAGGATTTTATAACATGGTGCAGATTCAACACTTAGCACACTACTTGGCACATAGTAAGTACTCAGCAACTGCTATAAAGAGTAGTCATTGTGATAATGATTAAACAACAGAACTCCCTGGGTTATATTCTGATCCCAGTTACTTGGCTGGAATTTTGGTTGTCATTTTGGAGATTTGTTCTTTTTTTTTTTTTGAGATGGAGTCTCGCTCTGTCGCCCACGCTGGAGTGCAGTGGTATGATCTTGGCTCACTGCAAGCTCCACCTCCAGGGTTCACGCCATTCTCCTGCCTCAACCTCCCTAGTAGCTGGGACTACCGGCGCCCGCCACCACGCCCGGCTGATTTTCTATATTTTTAGTAGAGACGGAGTTTCACCATGTTAGCCAGGATGGTCTTGATCTCCTGACCTCGTGATCCGCCCGCCTCGGCCTCCCAAAGTGCTGGGATTAGAGGCGTGAGCTACTGTGCCTGGCCCTTTTTTTTTTTTTTTTTTGAGAGGGAATTTTGCTCTTGTAGCCCAGGCTGGAGTGCAATGGCATGATCTTGGCTCACTGCAACCTCCGCCTGCTGGGTTCAAGCGATTCTCCTGCCTCAGTCTCCCAAGTAGCTAAAATTACAGGTGCACACCATCACGCCCGGCTAACTTTTCGTATTTTTAGTAGAGACAGGGTTTTACTATGTTGGCCAGGCTGGCCTTGAACTCCTGACCTCAGGTGATCCGACTGCCTCAGCCTCCCAAAGTGCTAGGATTACAAGCGCGAGCGACCAAGCCTGGCCTGGAGATACACTTGACAAATGTTCTGACTCTGTGGTGGCCCCTTCAGGGCCCCAAAAGATTAAGGAGGTGGCTTGGGAGAGGAGCGGGGAAGGGAGATATTCCCTGTTAAAGCTTGACGGTGACATCTCAGGATGAAAAAGTGGGGACATGAGTTGCAGCTCAGTCACTGTCCCTCTGGTGCTCAGCTTCAGGGAGCAGAAGTGGCTCCAGAAGTGCTTCCCCGTCATGTCCACCCCTCCCCTCCACAGGCTAAGGAATGAGGAAAATAGGACAGAGGCTGCTGAACAAGCAGATCTCATAGGCTGAGTAGCTTCCTTCAAGACAAGGACTCTGATCCCTGAGGATCGAGGAGGATTTTTTCTCCCCAGGCGATGTTTATCTGCCTACCTGAGAGATGTGCAGAAGCACAGAGTATGCTTCCTCAGAGCCCCCTCTCTGGTCACAGGCAGGGCGGGTGATAGAAGCTGCTGTTGCTGGAGCAAGGAAGTGTCTTGAGCCCGGCTCCCTGGGATGGAGTACGGGGGATTACAGGAGTAGGGCCTCTGTGCAGCGTGGGTCTGGCAAGCCCATCACCTCCCAGACCACTGCCATCTGTGTGTGGCCGTTTGACCCAACTGGGCACAGGAAGGGGTTTAGACGGTGCTTTCTCTTGCCTGGTTCTTCTTCAAGTAACTCTTCAAGGAACTGGCCCCATCCTAACACAAGTGTTTTTTGTCACAGATGAGGAAGAGGAAGAATTCATTGAAGAAGAAGATCAGGAAGAGGAAGACTCCACAGAAGGGAAGGAGGAAGGTAAGAAATTAATCTACCTCCATTCCTTCATTCCTTCACTCATTCCACAACAACCCGAGGTACCTACTATATGCAAAGCACTGTGTTAGACATTGGGAATGACGCTGAGACCTGTTCCCAGCATATGCTTTAAACCTATTGAGGGTAAAGTCCTGTTTTCTTTACCCTTAGAGAAGAAAAAAATCCCCAAACGATTCATAATAAAATGCTCCCATTTCACATCTAAATGATCTTCTTAAATGGAAAGCAATATGGCACAGCAGAGGGAAACGATGGGGGCTAGGCTGGGCCCATTGAGGAGCTTTGTTTGGCCAGCACTGTGTTTAAATAAAAAAAAAAAATTACTTGTTTGCCAGGCACGGTGGCTTACGCCTATAATCCCAGCACTTTGGGAGGCCAAGGCCAGCCTGGCCAACATGGTGAAACCCTGTCTCTACTAAAAATACAAAAAATTAGCCGAATTTGGTGGCAGGAGCCTGTAGTCCCAGCTACTCAGGAGGCCGAGGCAGGAGAATCGCTTGAACCTGGGAGGTGGAAGTGGCAGTGAGCCTAGATCGTGTTACTGCACTCTAGCCTGAGTGACAAGAATGAGACTCCATCTCAAAAAAAAAAAAAAAAAAAAAATTACTGGCTGGATGTGGTGGCACATGCCTATAATCCCAGCACTTTGGGAGGCTGAGGCGGGAGGATCACTTGAGACCTGGAGTTTGGGACCAGCCTGGTCAACACAGCAAGTCCTCATCTTTACAAAAAAAAAATAAAAATTAGCCAGGCATGGTGGTACATATCTGTAGTCCTAGCTACTCAGAAGGCTGAGACTGGAGGATCACTTGAGCTCAGGAGGTAGAGGCTGCAGTGAGCTATGATTGCGCCACTGCACTCCCCCCTGGGCACCAGAGAAGGACACTACGCTGTCTCTTAAAAAGAAAAAGTTAATTGCTAACATTTTTAAAATTAGGTTTCTTTTTTAAGGGTTAAGAAAAAGGAGATTTCAACTAAGAATCTGCATTTTCACCTTCTTGTGAAAGTTTAGAAAAAGCAAACAATGCTGGACTTGAACTTCCCTGTAGTTCCAGAGTGCTGGCTCTGGGCAGTGGCTCTCCCCTTTAAAGGGGACGTGCTGGCGCGGTGGCTCACGCCTGTAATCCTAGCACTTTGGGAGGCCTAGCCGGGCGGATCACCTGAGGTCAGGAGTTCGACACCAGCCTGGCCAACATGGTGAAACCCCGTCACTACTAAAAATACAAAAATTAGCCAGGCATGGTGATGGGCACCTGTAATCCCAGCTACTTGGGAGCCTGAGGCAGGAGAATCACTTGAACCCCAGGGGGGCGGAGCTTGCAGTGAGCCGAGATCACACCACTTCACTCCAGCCTGGGTGAAACAGTGAAACTCCGTCTCAAAAAAAAAAAAAGAAAGAAAGAAAGAAAAGAAAAGAAAATGGGACATGCCCTTGCCAGTTTGCCCAGCCCCACCACCATCAATTCTGCTTGCTTCACTCATTCATGTTTTCTGCTAGCCCCTTGTAGGCATCTGAGTTTGCCAGCCTGGCAGAGTTTGATTAGGACCCTGGGTTCTGAATTGCAGCAGTTTACAATTTCTCTGAGTCTTGGGCTACTCATCTGTGTATGGGGGCATAACAGTACTGACATCAAAAGGTTGTAGTTGGGAGTAAATAAGATAATCATTTAGCACAGTATCTGGTGCATAGGAAGGACGTTTGCTAATAAGCACATGCTTGCAAATGTTATTTTTCAAACCACAGGTACTGAAACTAAATTCCAATCCAGTTGAAAACTATAGGGTAGACTTTTGGAGTTTTGTGCTGATGTAAAATCCATAATGTTTGGGCAGCTAAATTCTATTTTGGTTTTAAAAGGAAGAGACCAGGAGGAATTGGAATTTGATGTTTTATTCAAACTCCTGTTTGAATAAACAATAGCTTGGTAAGCCTTGGATCCTCCTGAGTCCCTGTCTCACCACGTGCCTCTGTGTCTTTTTCTTCATTTCAGGACACCAGTAAGGAGCTGGATGAATGAGAGACCCCCCAGATGCAGAGAAACTGGAGAGGGTGGGGAGGGGCCCAGCGATCTTGGTGACAGGCCCAGGTGGGAGGGGTCGGGGCCCCTGGAGGGGCAATGGGGAGGTAATGTCTTCTCTCTGCTCAGAGAGCAGGGACTAGGGTAGGACCCTCACTGCTGCGTCCAGCAGACACTGAACCAGAATTGAAAATGTGCTTGAAACAATCACACAGGACACTTTTCTACACTGGTGCAAAATGGAATATTTTGTACATTTTTAAAATGTGATTTTTGTATATACTTGTATATGTATGCCAATTTGGTGCTTTTTGTAAAGGAACTTTTGTATAATAATGCCTGGTCGTTGGGTGACCTGCGATTGTCAGAAAGAGGGGAAGGAAGCCAGGGTGATACAGCTGCCCACTTCCTTTCCTGAGCGGGAGGACGGGGTAGCACTCACAGGGACGATGTGCTGTATTTCAGTGCCTAGCCCAGACATAAGGGGTGGTAACTGAGTTTGTGTTATATGTTGTTTTAATAAATGCACAATGCTCTCTTCCTGTTCTTCAAAGGAGCCGGGGTTTCATTCAGGTTTTTTTCCTGGAGATGAGGGTTGGGTGTGAATGAAAAGGACCCCCAGTAGGAGGCAATGTCAGGGCTAGGCTTAGGTCCCAGTAAAGGAGTTCTTGATACCACCCTTTCCCAATGTGGACTCCATGGAAAGCCAGCCCTGAGCTGGTCCTTCAAGAACAGGTTCAACGTGTTGTTGCTCTGGTTCTCCAGAAAACAGATCCTGAGGCAAATTTTAAATGCTTTAGTTGCAGGTTATAGGGATTTCCCCGTGCCCACTGAAGGTTCACTGAAAATCATCAACCCGAGGCAGAATAAGGCTGGGCAGGTGCAGTGGCTCATGCCTGTAATCCCAGCACTTTGGGCGGCCGAGAGGGTGGATCACCTGAGGTCAGGAGTTCCAGACCAGCCTGGCCAACATGGTGAAGCCCTATCTCTATTAAAAATACAAAATTAGTTGGGCATGGTGGCGCATGCCTGTAATCCCAGCTACTTGGGAGGCTGAGGCATGAGAATCGCTTGAACTCAGGAGGCAGAGGTTGCAGTGAGCCAAGATTGCACCACTGCACTCCAGCCTGGGCAACAAGAGCGAAACTCCATCTCAAAAAATAAAAATAAATAATAAAAAAAAAAGGCAGATTAATAGGAGAAAAGGCACACGAATACACAAATTTATTTGACTGTGGTTTTATGAGATACAGGAGCCTTCAGAATGAAGACCCAAAGATACAGGAGAAACTGTCCGTTTTTAGGCTTCAGTTCAACAAAGTATGGACGGCGTGTAAAAATACGATTGGATAAAAGAGCCTGATCTAATGCTGATGGACTGAGTGGGGAACCCAGCGAGGCCTGTCTGTCGAGATTCTTTTTGGTCTCTCTGTGCAGCATTCCTTCCTTCCTCATATGGGGCAGGATTCTCTCTGGATGGGGGTCTTCTGACCTGCAATCAGACAAAGGTCAAATAATTTCCTATGGCTAGTTTTACACAGAAAGAAAGGGGAAAATTAGAATAATATTTTTAGGTTTTATGGTAAGTTTTTGGGGAAGAGGGATTGTAGTTTTTACGGCTAGCCTTGGGGAAGAATAAGGAAGCAGAGACAGGAGGGCAGGAGAAGGTCAGAGAGAAATGTTTGCTTCCCAGGGAGGCCTTCATTTTGAGGTATTGTTTTTTGAGACCCTACGAGGTACACTCCCAAGGCCAACAGAGGGAAGGAAAATGGAAGCGAGGCAGGCAAGGAGCGAAGCAAGTACAAGGCATTGCGTGACTGAGCTGGCCACAGCTTCACCAAAGACTGGGCTGGCTGCTTAGTCATGTGAGATGTTTCCAGCAGGCCATAAAGAACAGAACATGATTCAAAGTCCTTCATCTGAGAGAAGAAAAGAAAGAAATGTGTCTGCTGGCTCCTTCCTGTCTCCTGCCTCCCATACTGTTCATTCCACCTTGACTTCAGGTGGCGCAGCTGCAGGGGGAGCAAGGTCACCTGCCACACTCTGTGGTACTTCAGTTGAGTCTGGAAGTGGTGGGAGGTGCCAGGGCCTCCATGGTCCAGTTGGGTTGGACAAGGGTGGGGGAGCTGCTGCTGTCTCCACCTCAGTGAACACAATGGGGGCCAGGCTGGTGCCCAGACTCGTGCCAGGAAAGGCCAAGTCAGTCACCAGCAGTAGAGGATGAATTCATGACCATGGCCCAGTAGCATCCAGGATCTCCATGAGCAAGAAGTCGAGGGCCTGGAGGGAGGCAAGGCTGAGCAAATCCGAGGCAGCACATTCACTGGGGCTGATATACCAGGAACTTATAACTCTGAGGAGCATTGCAGAGCCTGTTCCCCCTTTTAGACATTCAGATCACAGTAGCAAGTTAGGGGGTCTGAGTTGTCCCACCGTAAAGAAAGCAAATTAACTTTAGACAAGGAATATCAAGTTCATGGTGCTTGGAATGCTGCCTGACCCTAAGTCTCTCATTTTGTGTGTGTGGACTGAATTTCCCGAACTAGAGTTATGTGGAACTTGCTTTAGGACAGTGCTCAAAAACCCTCACAACCTCTGCCCATTTTCACTTCTGGGAGTTTTTCTAAGACTAATTTGGTTCCTAACTTTAAATTTCAAGGAATCAGATTTTGCTCTCATTTCCAGTCCTTTCTCAAGTTCTGAAGCGTTTTGTTTTAGTTTTCAAAACACGGCATAATACACACATACACCCTTACAAGTGCACCAAACTAGTTGTGGAGTTTAATAACCTATTGTAAAACAAAACCCTGTGTTACTACCACTCAGGTAAAAAAAAAAAAAAAAGAACATTGCCAGCCCTCAGAAGCCCTCCATGTGCCCCTCTACCACATCACAGCCCCTCTTTCTGATTGGGGTAGCAGAAAGAGGAGCGGTCAAATTTTTTTTTTTTTTTTTTTGGACAATCACATACTTGTTTTTCTTTATGGTTTGGTCTCCTAAAGTATCCTCCCATAGAAAACTGAAGGGATTTGAGTCCAGAAGGAGAAATTTGAGGCTAGAAAGACAGAAGCTTACATCACCCTGAAATCACAATAATCAGTGTTATAATGTGTGAACATTCTGCGACTTCTCCAGGCTACGGACCATGTAAGCAACAAGCATTTCAGTCCCATATCTTGTCACTTATGGAAAAGAAGAGAGAGCAGTTGAGACTTTGGGTAATCAGTTAAAGATTAAATTCCAGGAAGCTACCTGTTAATTGCAACTAAGGGGATCTTTCCTTTGCCATAGAAAGGGCTCTTCCTGTACTTGCAAACTAGAACACTTAAGATGGTATGAAGGGTTCTTGATCAACATGCTTCCTTTAAAATCATGCTGCAAGACAGGAAAGCTGGCTTCAAGGGGGTTCTTCCAATGAATCTTGAATACAGTTCCATGGGCTGCTACATCAGAATCGCCAGGAAAGGTTTATTTTTCTCCAATTCTGAAACTTTTTTCTTTCTTTCTTTCTTTTTTTTTTTTTAGACAGAGTTTCACTCTCAGTTGCCCAGGCTGGAGTGCAACGGCATGATCTCAGCTCACTGCAACCTCTGCCTTCCGGGTTCAAGTGATTCTTCTGCCCCAGACTTCTGAGTAGCTGGGAGTACAAGTGCCTGCCACCATGCCCAGCTAATTTTTTTATTTTTAGTAGAGACGAGGTTTTGCCATGTTGACCAGGCTGGTCTCGAACTCTTGACCTCAGGTGATCCGCCCGCCTCAGCCTCCCAAAGTGCTGGGATGATAGGCATGAGCCACTGCACCCAGCCAACATTTTTTAAATACTGAAAAGTAGAGGGAATAGTTATAGTGTACCCCCATTTACTCATCACTCAGTTTCAACAGCTGGTGACATATTTGTTTCTTCTCTACCAGTACCCGTACTCTCCCCGCTGGGATTATTTTAAGGCAAATCCCAGAGACATTTTATCCCTAAATACTTTAGATAAAGGTTTTCCTTTTAAAAAATCATAACCTCAGGACCAGCCTGGCCAACATGGTGAAACCCTGTCTGTACTAAAAATACAAAAATTAGCTGGGCATGGTGGTGGGTACCTGTAATCCCAGCTACTCAGGAAGCTGAGGCAGGAGAATCACTCGAACCAGGGAAGCAGAGATTGCAGTGAGCTGAGATTGCAGTCGCGCTTGGGCCACAGAAACGAACTCTGTCTCAAAACAAAACAAAACAAAAATCATAAACACTATACATAAAAATGAACAATAATGCCATAATAGCACCAAATGAGAATTTTAAAAATACAGATTCCCAGGCCCTGCCCCAGACCTACTGAATCTTGGAAATATTGAGGCTCCACACCCAGAGATTCTGGTTCGGTTGGTCTGATGCAGGGACCTGTAACCTGCATTGTAACACCTTCTCCAGGTAATGCTGAGCCTGCAGATGCTCAGAGTAAACCTGAAGAAAACCAGGGTGTCTGAGGCTTTCCAGAAGAAAACCAGAGTCCAGAGAAGGCAGAGAGGCACTCAGTGCAGACCCAAGCAGAACAGGTGCACCTCCCTCCTGGCACCCTATCTCCTACAAGAGGAGAGACTGAAAGAGCGCCTTCCTGTCCCCAGTGGTGTGGGCAAGAGGCTTGCGCCTCTGACTCTTGTCTCTGTGAAAGACCATACCCACCAAGCCTATGGTCCTGGCGACAAGGGTGCCGGGGATGACGAACAGACAGGAAGGTCTCCAGCAGCTTCTTTCTACACAGAGGGCACCTGTCAGAGGCCAGTGTGGGGGCCACAGGCTCCCCAATCCCCAAGAACCGCCAGGGAAGGAGGCTGCTTCAAGTGGGTAGGGCACCAAGCTGGCCAGGAAGGACAGGGCTTCTCCCAGCGGTACCAACACGGTGGCACCTTCTGCCTGCATCTCCCAGGCTTGCTTGTCGGGCTTCCTGGGGCTCCCAGGAGCCGCTGCGGGGAAGGGGTGGCAGCAGTGGCGGTGGTCGGCTCTGCCCCGATGGTGACTGCCGATGACACTCTTCTCTGTGCGGGTGGAGACAAAGTCGGCCACTCCAGATTCTCCTGCGCGCAGGAGAGGAGGAGCTGGCGCTGCTTCAGTGGCGAGGATGGGTTCATCAGTCCCAGCCGGTCCCAGGGAGAGACACTGCCCCAGCCTGAGGGCCGCACAGCCCACCCCAGGACCCTCCTAGCAGGAGGGCGGGAATGCAAGCCGACCTCGGAGAGGGGGGGGAGTCTCCAGCCTGAGAGGGAACATGATCAAGCCCAGGACAGCCGCCAGTCAGAGGGGGCAGGCGCGGCCCCAGTAGCCTCTGGAGACCCTCTTCCGAAGCAAGGAGCCACATTCCTGCCGTCGGGACCACCAAAGCGGATTTCTACAAACCAAAGACTAGAACTTTTTGGTGGGGACGCGGCCCACCCAGCGCGGGAGAGGGGGCGCAACTGTCACCCCGTCCTCACTCAGCAACACCGGGCGCCGCGCCGGGCTAAGGCTGGTAGGCTTCTCGCGGCCGGCAGGTGAGCTCCGCAGGCCCCACGGGCGCAGGCACAGGTGCGCGGGGCCACAGCCGGGCGCCCTTTGCAGCCAGCCACCGCCCCCTCTTCCCCGCGGGCTTTTGCACACGACGCGCCGAGAGCCGCTTCACACGGGTTGGCGAGGGCCGGATAAAGCCGGCGGCCGCGGGGCACAGCGGCGGACCCGAGACACTGGAGCGCTTGGCGCGCGGAGCCAGAGCCGGAGCTGCAACAGCAGCGGGAGCTGGGGGACCTCAGGGGCCGCAGGAGCCGGGCCGGAGTGAGCGCAGCTCGCGGGGCCCTCCAGACAGGTGCGTGAGAGCCACCTGGAGTCCCGCGAGCAACTTCCAGAGCGCACTCGGCGGGGCGGCCGCGCGGCTGCCGGGACCCGGCGCGGGCCTGCATGGACGCCACGGAGAAGCAGCACCTGTTGGACGCCAGGCCCGCAGTCCGGTAAGGCGAGAGCCTGGGGAGAGGCGGGAATTTGGGCGGCAGCCGACGCACCTCCGCGTTTGCCATCCTAGCAGTGGTTGGTTTTGGCGGCGGCTTGAGCTGGTACCACGCAGGAGCAGGGGAGTGAGGTGAGGGAAAGAAGATAATGAGCTGTGGCCCAAGGACCGTCTCTCCGTCGGTCCTCGCACAGATCTTGACCCCTGCCGGCGGGGGGCCTGGGGTCGGGGGAGTGGTGGTTCCCGCCTGAGTCCTGCCCTGCCCAGTACTTTGCCCCAGGCAGCCCCGCCCTAGGGAGGCCCTGTGTCCCAAGTGCGCTGAAGGGGGCCTGCTCTTCTCCCAGAGCCGGCGCTCTGTTCCTTCCCCGCGCTCCACTGGACACTGGGAGAGTCCTTAGCTATTTTTCCCAGTGGACACAAGGCCTCACAGAGAAATGGGACTAGAGTCGGCCCTCCTTACCCCATCTCAGAGCTGAGCGTTCCCTCTCTTTCTCTCTGGTCAGGTCATACATGGGATCTCTGTGGCAGGACGGGGCTAGCTGGATCCCTCTGCCCCGACCTGGCCTGGACTTGCAGGCCATTGAGCTGGCTGCCCAGAGCAACCATTACTGCCATGCTCAGAAGGGTCCCGACAGTCACTGTGACCCCAAGAAGGGGCAGGCCCGGCGCCAGCTCTATGTAGCCTCTGCCATCTGCCTGTTTTTCATGATCGGAGAAGTCGTTGGTAAGCACTTTTGGGCTAATTAAATGAAGTTAGCACATGGATAGACTATTCCCAGCAATACTGACACTAAAAGCCCCACTTACCGAACACACACTGCGCTAAGCCTTTATATACACATTATCTGATTCAGGTCTAACAACAACCTGTGTTATCACATAGGTGACGTTATTCTCCTTGTTTTACAGATGATGAAACTGAGGCATGTTCAGGTTAAGTAACTTGCCAAAGATCACGCACAACTAGTAGCTAAGGGAAAGCCTGAATTCCTAGAAGGAAAGAGCATTTACTGAGTATCTACCATGCTTTCCAGTCCCTATTTGAACTTGATGTGCACATTCACCCTCTAAGTAGATATTGGTGGCCCATTTCATAGAGAGTGGAAGTTGAGGCTCAGAGAGAGTAGGTCACTTGTCATGGTGTACAGCTCATGGGTGGAGAGATCTTGAGGCCAGAATGTCTTCTTCCAGAGCCTGTGGTCTCCCTGCTGCACACAGTCTTGGGAGCCAGCTCTCTGGGGAGCTGATAAAGACCCTGTACCCTGCAGGTGGGTACCTGGCACACAGCTTGGCTGTCATGACCGATGCAGCGCACCTGCTCACTGACTTTGCCAGCATGCTCATCAGCCTCTTCTCCCTCTGGATGTCCTCCCGGCCAGCCACCAAGACCATGAACTTCGGCTGGCAGAGAGCTGGTGAGGGTCGCGGCTCGGCTGGAGATGGGGTTGAGAAAGAGGGTGGGTTAGAACAAGGGTTCTTAGGTGGCTGTAGTGGGTGGATCCCCCATTCCTCCCCTGAGTGAGGTCAGGAGGGTGATCTGAATGGGGCAAGAGGATGTCAACCATGGCCTCTGTCCTCTGGGAAATCGTAGTCTGATGGGGAAGCCCTGGTCCCAGTCATCCAGGAGCTCTCAGTCTGCGGGGAAGCAAAGTTCACCTTCCTAAGAAGTGCAGTAGCCAAGCTTCAAGAACAAATGACAATGGCATTAACACTGCACATAACTCTGTGGATCAGCTCTGGGGGAAGGGGAAGGCTGGCAAAGGCTGCTGGAAGGTATAGGATTTAACCTCTCTTCCGTTCACCCCGGGCTGCATCGTCACCTTCCTCTTTGTGGGAGATGGCCCAGCCTCTCTTCCCCAGAAGCCTCGGTTTACTAGCTGAACAAAAGGCATACATTTTAATAAGTCAGCTTCTTTACATGTACAACAAAAAAGTGGACCCAGATAATGACTTATTAGTTCCTTCTAGCTCTGACATTCCCACATATATGAGGGGTGGGGTAAGGGGCAGCCATGCTGGCCATAGCTTCAGCAGAGCCCAGTGGGACCCAGGCCCTGACTTTGTGTGGGGGGTGGGTGGGGAGGATCCTGAAGGAAGGGGGAAGCCTCCTTAGCCTCAGGCCCATGCCAAGGTGGGTGTTGGGGTTGGGTTCTTCCTCAGAGATCTTGGGAGCGCTGGTCTCTGTACTGTCCATCTGGGTCGTGACTGGGGTACTGGTGTACCTGGCTGTGGAGCGGCTGATCTCTGGGGACTATGAGATCGAAGGGGGGACCATGCTGATCACGTCGGGCTGTGCTGTGGCTGTGAACGTCATGTGAGTGGGGCCCTGGTTCCCCTCGTCTCCCCTCCTCCTCTCGCCTCTCACACCCACACCTATGTCTGCTTTGCAGAAAGAGACCATGCCACTTTCCAGCATCAGCCACAGGGACAGAACTTCCCTAATGGTCTGAGCTCTAGCACCTGGAACACCTGGGTCCTACCTTAGGCCTGGGCCAGGAACACTGAGAACTGTAAATCTGAGTCTTCATCCACTCTACCCACTCCCTAATACATGTCAGGGACTAACCTTGGTGGCTTCATACCTCAAATGGGGCAGGAAGAGGCCAGTTGTTGCAGGAGTAGCTGTCCCTAGGGGCAGAACCCACGTCTGAAATTGGTCTCAGAGACAATGGGTGTCTCTTTCGGGCTGTTTCTCTCCTTTGTTCAGAAGCCTCAGTTTCCCCATCCGTGACATGATGGAGTGAACTTACAGTGACCTTCATAATGCCCTCCTGGTCTGAGATTTGGCTTCGTGGCATTGTTGTGCCCAGACTCAGCCTGGTTTGGCACTGAGCCCTATCTCCCATGGCTCTCTGAACCAAGGCCACGTGGGTTGGACTTCTCACATGGCCAAAGAGATCACAAGGTTTGGGGGCTTGAGATTTTTGCCCTATGAATTGGCTAGTCCTAATAGGTGACTTCCATCTGCGACCTCAGTGAGCCCTTGGCTTTGTCTCCGCTTCATAGAATGGGGTTGACGCTTCACCAGTCTGGCCATGGACATAGCCATGGCACCACCAACCAGCAGGAGGAGAACCCCAGTGTCCGAGCTGCCTTCATCCATGTGATCGGGGACTTTCTGCAGAGCATGGGCGTCCTAGTGGCAGCCTATATTTTATACTTCAAGGTCAGAGCTGGGACACAAAGTGGTGGGGGTGTCAGGGGAGTGTAGACCACCTGAATATCCTCTCTACAGGGGGTCCTTTTCAGGACTCCCTCCCAGTTCTGGGGAAAAGGGTGGGGAAAGGAAAGGAACATTTATCCAATACTTACCAAGTGTCAGCACTTCTGATCTTCACAAGAACCTGAAGGGCGAGGTGGTAGTGTTTTCTGTAGCTCAGAAAGGTTCAGTGACTTGCACAGTGTCACACAGCTGGTAAGGTGTAGAGGCAGATTCAAACCTACGACTGTGTGTTGTCAAACCCTGGGCAATGCCTATCACATAGAGGCAGGGAGCTGTAGTGGAAAGAGGCAGGCATTTGCTCTGAAGCTTGGCTCTCCTCCTTGCTAGCCATGTCTTGTTGGGTGAGGTGCTGGCTCTAATGGAGCCTCAGTTTCCCCATCTGTCAAATGGGGATGGATGGCAGATCAGATGGTATCTAAGATGCCTTTTTGCTCTGTCCATGTCTCAGCTTCTTGAGAAGGAGGGGTGGGAAGGGACTGCCTTATCCTGAACTGTGGTCTGTCCTGTCTGCTCTTGCAGATGTGAAATAAAGAGCAGAAAATTGGGAGGCAGGGCCAGGGTGAGGCTCATGCCCACCCAGCAGAGAGAGCCCCTCTCTCCAACAGTGCTGGGTGGGAGGGGAGAAGGGAAGCTGAGGTGTTAGATGGTTAACCGAGGTCTGTCTTCCTCTCTTCCTGCAGCCGGAATACAAGTATGTAGACCCCATCTGCACCTTCTTCTTCTCCATCCTGGTCCTGGGGACAACCTTGACCATCCTGAGAGATGTGATCCTCGTGTTGATGGAAGGTAACCTGGGCTTTGTGGCTCCCTTTTTGCTCTTGGCTTTCAAGCTCTAGATCAGCTCAGATAAGGTATGTGTGTGTCTGCGGCATCCCAGCACATGGCAGGGAGCCGGGATCTGGAGCCCCGGCATCGGCTGGAAAACCTCCCGGGGCCCCCAGGCTGATCTTCACGTAGAGCCTGGGCTTTTAGGTGTGGCAGTTCCCGGAACCGCACCCCAGCCCCAGTCTTCCCTTCCCCCTACCCCCAGGGGTGCCTCCTCTGCCTAGTCGGGTGGCTTCTGGGGGACATCTGTAGCATCTGGAGCTCTCCAGCTCTCCCCTATACATTTCCCAGGCTCTGGCTGCCTTCTCTCAGGGAGAGGGAGTGAGGATTATGCTTCCCATTGCACAGAGGGGCAGACTGAGGCTCAGAGAAGGACGGTCAGCGTTGGACAAAGTTACTTAATCCATTGCAGCTCAGGCCTTTCCTACATCTCAGGGACCAAACAATGCCATACCCTGGGGGGGACATGGCTGTATTTTGTGGGGTTGGAGAACAGTCAGTGGTGGAGAATGATCTGGTCTGCCCTGAATTACCTTTTTTTTTGAAACAGGATCTTGCTCTGTCATCCAAGCTAGAGTGCAGCGGCGTCACCATGGCTCACTGCAGCCTCGACCTCCCGGCTCAAGTAATCCTCCTGCCTCAGCCTCCCAAGTAGCTGGGACCACAGGCGCATGCCACCATGTCTGGCTAACTTTTCAATGTTTTGTAGAGATGGGGGTCTCACCATGTTTCCCCGGCTGGTCTCAAACTTTTGGGCTCAAGCAATCGTCTCACTTTGGTCTCCCAAAGTGCTGGGGTTACAGATGTGAGCCACCACACCTGGCCCTGCACCTTGGCTTCCTTATGCTCTAGGCCTGGGGTCTTGGGCCAGGGTCACAGGCCTCCGCGTGGTCAGGGTCAGTCTGGAATGGAGTAGGATGCTGGCCTGGGCTTAGCAGTATTTAGCTGCGGGTCAGAGCTTTTTCTCCAAGAATATGCTAACCCAGATAAAAGCGATCATGATGAAGATGATGATTGTGCCCTGGGTGGGTCCAAGGATTCTCAGGATCTGTTCTTTCCTTCTTTCCATTCAAAAATATATTCATTGGCCAGGTGCGATGGCTCACACCTGTAATCCCAGCACTTTGGGAGGCCGAGGCAGGCAGATTACCTGAGGTCAGGAGTTCGAGACAAGACTGGTTAACACAGTGAAACCCTGTCTCTACTAAAAATACAAAAATTAGCCAGGCGTGGCAGCATGCGCCTGTAGTCCCAGCTACTCAGGAGGCTGAGGCAGGAGAATTGCTTGAACCTGGGAGAGGGAGGTTGCAGTGAGGCGAGATCGAGACACAGCACTCCAACCTGAGTGACACAGCAAGACTCTGTCTAAAAACAAACCAAAAAATATATTTATTGAGCACCTACTATGGAGTAGGTGCTGTTTTAGGCACCAAGGATACTGTGGTAAACAAAGGAGACTGTCCTGCCCTCATGGAGTGTCCATTTTAGAGGGAGAGACTGACAATAAGTAGATTCATACATAATTTCAGTGTTAAGAGTGGAGAGGAAATATAACAAAGTGATAGGGCGGAGAGCTTGGGAAGTGAAAGCAGCCTCAGACCTGCAGGCCAAGGAGGTCTTCTTTGAGGGGATGACGCCTGAGGACCAGGAGCTAGCCCCGCACCAATGGGCAGGCGTGGGAGGGGCAGTTTCCTTTAGCCCCTGTGCTTGCCATCCTCAGGGACCCCCAAGGGCGTGGACTTCACAGCTGTGCGGGATCTGCTGCTGTCGGTGGAGGGGGTGGAAGCCCTGCACAGCCTGCATATCTGGGCACTGACCGTGGCCCAGCCTGTTCTGTCTGTCCACATTGCCATTGGTGAGTGCTCGGGACACTCAGGGTGGGGTGGGAGACAGGCAGCCAAAGGCCTGGTGCCATCTCCACAGGGTCCAGGTGATCCAGATGCTCACAGTGCCCATGCATCAAGCCCAGCCTCATGCTGAGTACGTGATATGCATTATTCCATCTGATCATCACAATCTCATTTATCCATGAAGAAACTGAGGCTGGCATTGGGTGGTAAAGTTACTGGCCCAGGCTTTTACAGCTAGTATATGGCAGTAGGTGGCAGATTCCTGGCCTTAAGGCCAGTGCTTTACCAGCTCTTTCAGGCATGAGCCAGGTCTGGTCTGGGAGGCTACCTGGCAGAGGAGTAGAATCTGGGGGCTTCTCCATGTTCATGGTCCCCCATCCTGTTCTGCTGGGGATGGGGATAAGATTCAGGCTCCTGATGGTTCCAAAGGGCCAGAATAAATGATTTCCCCAGCTGTGTCCTCTCGGTCCCCAGCTCAGAATACAGACGCCCAGGCTGTGCTGAAGACAGCCAGCAGCCGCCTCCAAGGGAAGTTCCACTTCCACACCGTGACCATCCAGATCGAGGACTACTCGGAGGACATGAAGGACTGTCAGGCATGCCAGGGCCCCTTGGACTGACTGCCCAGCCAGGCACCAACTGGGGCATGGACAGGAACTGCAGGTGGCTGGACTGAGTGTTCCCCAGGCCCAGCCAGGACTTTGCCTGCCCCAGCTGTGTTATAAACCGGGTCCCCCTCCTGACCTCTGCTCCATGTTCAGTGCAGAGCCTTGTCCTACTCCAGGAATGGAGCTCTTCCCGGCCTCCCCATTTGACTACAGCCAGCGCCAGGGTGGGGACGCAGCGGGTATAAAGCTAGTGTGACCCTGCTCTTCCAGCTCCTGGGCCAGCTCTGGAAGGGCTGTATTTGGGCCTAATCCTAAGCAAATGTCGTTCTACCACTCGCAGGGGCAAAGGTG
The DNA here is from genome assembly GCF_047675955.1 of Chlorocebus sabaeus. Lineage (NCBI taxonomy): Eukaryota > Metazoa > Chordata > Mammalia > Primates > Cercopithecidae > Chlorocebus > Chlorocebus sabaeus. The sequence goes on from NC_132923.1 coordinate 111,079,709, forward strand.
GTGAGCCATGGGACGTCCAAAGGGAGGCTGGCCCCAGCGCACCCGTACTGCCTGCCTCATCCCCCATTCTCAGCCTGGCTGGCCTTTGCCTTTATGAATCTGAGCCCCTCCCTCTGCCTATAGCAATAGGCACAGGGATGAGGACCCTCACACTCTCATTTGAGCCTCCCTGAGGCAGGGAGCCAGGAGGCACCTGAGGCCTGTCTGTGCCTCAGTCACTTCAGCTGTGAGCCAAATGTTCCCTTTCCTGGAGGGGAGAGGCCTCTTACTAGGTAAGGGACAGGTTTCCTCTTTCTTATTCCCTCAGCTGTGCCAACACAAAACACAACCTTGGCACAGGTGGTGGGTGGAGGGTAGAGAGATTTCAGTTTGGGTTCTGCGCTAACAGCCTCCAAGCCCCTTGGCACTTTTGTTGCCCTGAGAGTGTCCCAGGGGATTCAGAGTCTCCAGCAAGATATGGCTGGGCCAGCTCTGCTGCCTACCTGGCCTGACCCAGTCGGAGCCTGGCATGGTGGAGGGAGAGGGAGAGAAGCGGGGCTGCGCTGGCCCAGAGGCCAGCTAGGAGGGAGACCGTGGCTTCCTGGGGCTTGTGTGTGAAGATTCCTGACTTAGGGGTGGCTTGTGTTTACAAGATGCAAGAGGGGAGATCTGTCCCCGACTCATGGAGACAACATGCCCAGTTATCAGAGTCCTGTGTCACAAGGTCTGTCTCTGCCATTGTAAGCAAGTGCCTTGGGCGAGTTGGCCTCTGCCCCAGTCTCATCTGTAGACCGACAGGGTTGATGCCTCCCTCACGGGGTTGAGAACAAGAGCCAGTTGGCCAAGTACCTGTGGTTGTTGAAGTCTGGTTACTTTTATCATCCTTGAGACAGGGAACTCTGCGGCCTGAGGCTGCCTCACTGAGGAGCTAGGTGGGCTTCCGGGCCTCCTCGGGGGCAGTGCTGAGTTTGTCTTGACTGTTCTGGCCCAAGGTGGGAGGAGGTGGGTTTGGTCACTTGCCTCCCACTTTGAATCTCTATCTTTCTATCTGTGAAATGACCTCTTTGTGCCTTCCCAGCACTGTCATCCTGATTGCCTGTGTTCTAGGTAGGTGGGTCCTTCAGCCCCTCCAGGTCTGTGAAGTCTGTGGAAAGCACTGGCCTGGAGTGGGGTGGGGGGTTGTCGGCGGGTGCTCCATTCCACTACAATCTCAGGGGAGTCAACCTCCCCTACCCCACTCCTACCCCCTACCCAAGCCATGGCAGGCCCCAGGAACTTGATCGTGGGCTTTGCTGTGTACCAAGTCCTTACACCCCTCTCAAGAGACAGTCATTGGCTGGGCACGGTGGCTCACGCCTGCAATCCCAGCACCTTGGGAGGCCAAGGCAGGTGGATGACTTGAGGCCAGGAGTTTGAGACCAACCTGGCCAACATGACGATACCTCATTTCTACTAAAAATACAAAAACTAGCCAGGCATGGTGGTTTTGCCTGTAATCCCAGCTACTTAGGAGGCTGAGGCAGGAGAATCGCTTGAACCGGGGAGGCAGAGGCAGAGGTTGCAGTGAGCTGAGATCACACCACTGTACTCCAGCCTGGGCAACAGAGCGAGACTCCAGCTTAAAAAAAAAAAAAAGAGAGAGACGATCATTGCTGTGCCACATTCTTATGGATGAAAAAACTGAGGCTCAGAGGTGGAGTCGTTTTCCGGAAGTCACACAGCCAGTGCGGGCAGGTCTGGGATTTCTGCCCATTCCCACAGACCTTTTTCTACAGCAGGGTCTAGGGACCTGGTCTGGGCTGCCTGTTGGTACAGTACAAACCGCTGGGACCAGCAGTGCCTGGCCCATGGGCAAGGCCATGCCAAGGCAGTTCAGTGTCCTGGGTGTCACAGCTGTGACTGGAAAGGCGCCTCTTTCCCCTGGCTGGGCCTGGCACCCAGCGCCCTCCCTACCCTGGGAAGGCTGCCTGGGCCGCAGCTGTATGCTTTCCCACCCACCCTCAGTTCTTGACTGCAGGCCAGACAGCCTCTCCCCCACCCCTTTAATTTCCACTCGCCCGGTACCTCCAGCATCTCACAGCACCATGCCTCCCGAGGGTAACCCACTCTGCCACTCAGCTGTGACTGGCTCTAGGGAGGACCTGAGTCATCCAGGGGCCCGCCGAGGTCAAGCTGGGGGGTGGGGGTGGAAGGCCTTGGAGAGGCCTAAGGGGACAGCATGTTCCTGCCAGTGAGACAGTCACGGGAGTTTCCAGAGCTGCGAGGCCATCAAAGCAGGAAAACACCTGACACCCTGGACCTGGGCTGGACCCACCACCCTCACCCTCTGGAGTCGCACGCGCTCCCAGGCGAGCCCTGAGCCCTGAGCCCCTCCCTCGAGCAGCTGCTGTAAGGGTATTTATAGCCTGGAGTGTGAGGGGGCAAGGACACGCACTTTATTTCGGAAGTGATAATTCCAGTTCCAGATGGGTGAACCCCGGAGGACCTAGTGTCCCCTCCCTCACTCCATCCTCACCTATACCTCTGGGGACAGTACCCGCTCGCGCCCAGTCCACCTAGAAACAGTCCCTTCTTACTGAGTTCCAAGTGTGCAGGCCAAAGAGATGGGGCTGTTCTTCAGATTCCTCTTCCCAGCTTTCAGCCCCCGAGCTGCCCACAGCGCTCACCCTCCACATCCCGGCCACCCTCTGGCCATGGGGGTGACGAGTGCGGCGCGGCGCTGACCTCTAGTGGTCGGCGTCGGTAGTGCAGGGCAGACGGCCGAGGCTGAGCCGCCGGCGCGCGCCGTACAGGGGCCGGCCACTTGTTCCCGTCCTGCTTTCCTCGCCCACTCCTGCCCACTCCTCGTTTACCTGCACCCCTCTGCGCCTTGGCTGAGGCTCAAGGATTGAACCTGACAACCTAGGCGTCTTTGGGTAGCTACCTTCCCGGGACTAGGAACCCTAGGAATGGGGTGGGGAGGCAGTTCCGTTTCTCCGCTCACGCTGTCCCGCTGCCGCCCGCATAGGGCCAGGCACGCAGTTAATGTCTGCCATCCATCTATTCGTCAAATATTTGCGGTACATCTGCCTAGCCAGAGAGAAAAGGACATGAAAAGACCAGACCCCCGGGGCTCGCAAGCCAGTCCTGGGGCCTGACCATGCGGGAACTGCGGCAAACACTGGGCTGCGAAAGCGCTAAGGAGACCGAACCCATCGGGGGCGGGGAGGAGGGCCAGGCAATGTCCCTGGAGGAGGCAATGCTCTGAAAGACAAGCAGAAGTTAGCTGGGTGGAGAAGCGGAACGCGGGGCTGAGCCTGCACTGAGGCTCTGCGGCCGAGGGCGGGCGGGAGAAGGTAAGGCCACGCCCCCTGGTTGTGACTGGCCAACCGGGATCCGACGTGTGGGCCCGCTGGCTGCCATGATAGGTTCTGTGTCCCAAGGGCGGAGCCCGCAGGCAGGTGTTGCTTCCCCTGGGAGCTGGGCTAGGACCTCCGCTGGGCTCTCCGCGGGTCGCCCCCTAGGGCTTCTCCAGGCTGCGGTACTTCTTGCGCTGCACGGACACCGGGTCCTTAAACAGCACCGGGTCCAGACGCAGACGAGAGGACAGCAAGGGCATGTGGCCGAACGCTGCCGCTATCTGGTTGACACAGTCGGGGGCTGGGGCCTGCGGCTTTGGCCTGGGCCCCGGGCCCCCAGAGGCCTAAGAGGGAAAGAAGCAATGGGTTAACAGGCTTCTCTGCCCTTCCGAACTCCCCACGCCCGTGCAGCAAGAAAGACTGGAATTAGACAGTGAGAGGGAATCCTCCCCGCAACCCCTGCCCAATCCCTGCCATTTCCGACCAGTCCGCCTCAGCCCTCACCAGTGGAGCAGCGTCCGGGCACTGCTTGCCATAGGGCACCTTGATAGGGGGCAGCTTGGTGACTGCCGCTACTAGGAAATTCATGAGGACATCCACACAGGTGGGTGCCTCATCTGCCAGGGTCCTCAGAGCCTTGGGCAGGGAGTGGGTGAAGAGAGTGTGGTAATACCTGGGCAAGGGGAAAAGACAGGTAGAGGCTGCAGCCAAATTCATCCCCAGGCCCCATTCTCCTCCCTCCTGACCTCACCTCTCCCTTTGACCCCCATCCCCAAGCCTCTGAGCCTGGCTGCCTCAGAGAGCTCCCATCCCTGGTGTGAACAGCTCTCCACTGTGCTGTGTGCCCCGTGGCTCATCTGCAGTCAGTGGTGTGTTCCCTGTCCTCTCCCTCACAGCTCCTTGGGGCACCCATCCTTGGGCTCTGAGCGCTGAACTCAGAGTCAGAATTAGATGGGTTGGGATCAGCTGGTTTCAAAGCCATCAAACATGGAAGCCCAAAGAACAGTTGTGGATGAACCAGGCTGATACTGCTTCGGGTAAGTCTCACTTCACACAGCCCTCAGACAGGCCAGCCTCACCTCGCAGACATTAGGTTATTCACTACTCTATTGAGAATTCCCTGCAGAGCTCCTGAGTAATCTACAAGAGGTTCCAGGTTATGCATATTTGATTTAAACATGTTTAAGGAACACCTCTAAAGAGGTCTTACAGAATTCAGTCCCTGCCCCAAGACTGGAGCACTTCAGGCAGCTTCTGGAAGGCCTGGAATGTTCCCCAACTCATCACATCCACATTTATAAAGCATCAGTACTATTCTCTTGTCACCCCACCACCAGCAAACCCACACATTGCCCTTACTCACTGCATGGCTCTGCTTAAAATAACAATAGCTACCATTTGTGGAACCTCTGTGCCAGGGACTTCATTTAATGTTCACACCAGCCCTGGGAGGTGAATCCATCCCATTTTACAGATGAGAAAACAAACTCTAGAGAAGCGAGGAGATTTGCCCAGGATCCCACAGCTGGGAAGTGGCAGATCTGGGCCTTGAACCTGGATCCCTGGGGTCTAGGCCACCCTGCTCCATTCGGGGTAGGGGTCTCTAGTCCTCTGATCCTCTGATCCCTAGGCAGGGTGGGGGTCTGTACCTATGGTAGAAGGCGGCTGTGGTGAGAACCATGGAGAATTCATTGGTCCTCTCAGCAGTGTAGCCCCAGCCACCATGGGCCTCATCCCAGAAATGACTTGACGTCAGGAAGCCCACCATCCGCTCTGGGAAGCTCTGCCACACCACAAAGGCAAAGTCCACCTGGAGAGGGACTCAAGTGAGCTATGAGGAAGGACCTCCTAAATGCCTAGAACATCCAGAGAGATGGAGGCAGGGCCAGCCTGGCTGAGGGGCCAGGGCAGGACTCAGGGGAGAGGAGGTGGGAGCCATGGCTTAGAATTGGCTGGAAGTGCCGGGCACGGTGGCTCAAGCCTGTAATCCCAGCACTTTGGGAGGCCGAGGCGGGCGGATCACAAGGTCAGGAGATCGAGACCATCCTGGCTAACACCGTGAAACCCTGTCTCTACTAAAAAAATACAAAAAACTAGCCGGGCGAGGTGGCGGCGCCTGTAGTCCCAGCTACTTGGGAGGCTGAAGCAGGAGAATGGCGTGAACCCGGGAGGCGGAGCTTGCAGTGAGCCGAGATCACACCACTGCACTCCAGCCTGGGGCACAGAGCAAGACTCTGTCTCAAAAAAAAAAAAAAAAAAAAAAAAAAGAATTGGCTGGAAGTATGGCATGAAAGCTTCTAGGGGCCACAGAAACAGTTTCTCAAAAGAGTCCGTGGAAAGCCTCAACGAGTCTCCTAAAGAGGAGGCTGCCTGGCTTGCTGGGGTAGTTTCAAATGCAAGAGGTTGGACCTCATGACCTGGGGTCCCCTCAACCCTGGGAACCTGAGGGGCTGCTGGGGCCCTCTGGCTGTGTCCACCCATACTGGGCTTCTCTTGGGCCCAGCCCTCACCTCACTTGTGGAAAGACTGCTGCGGGCATCAAGGCTGAGGATGGCATCTGTTCTGATGGTGCTGTATGGGAAGAAGCGATCACTAACCTGCAGGGAGAAGGGGGAGGGGGACTCAGTCACTGGAACCTTCCCCCTACCCCCATCCAATAAGTAGGAGCCAATCAGGCACAGTGTAGATGCCTGGGCCATGCATAAAGCCTCCCTTCAGGCACAGTGTAGACACCTGGGCCTTGAATATGGCAAGCCAGTGCAGAGCTCGTTTTGGGACCTGGGCAACTCATTTGACCTCTCTGGATTTCAGTTTCCCCTTTGGTAAAATGGGGCAGTTGGTCTCTAGGGGCCCTTCCAATTTTGACATCTTGGGATTCCTCCATTGTCATACTGTCGCATCAACTGTGGGAGGAGTGTCAAACATCCCTCATTTGAAAGAAACAGATCTAGAGAGATGAAGGGACTTGCCCACAACCATGTGGCAGGCAGGTGGTTCACACCAACCACGGTTCCCAGAAGCCTCCCCTTCCTGGCCCAGTGTGCCCCCCTTGGTCCATATTTTCTCAAGATCCCAGGTTTCTCCTCTGTTCCTCATCTGAGATATCAGCGCACTCCTCTGTCTTCCCACATCACATAAGCCCCAGTGCTCTGGAAGCACAATTCACAGGGACCAGGGAGGGAAGAGAATCATTACTATTAGCCCTGCAGCTGAAACCTACTGTCATTCTTCAGCCTCAACTGCGGCTTAGGCCCAAGTATTCATAAAACACCCACAGGTGCCCTCCCCCAGCTCCCAGCATGGGCCCACCCCTTTCATGTCTCTCCTCAGCCCTTACCTTCCTGTGCCCATCAATGACTGTCAAGGGCATGGCTGTCTCCGGCCAACTGGATGGGAGTGGCCTCTCATTGCTCCAGAGAACCAAGATCTAGAGGATAGGGGGTTGTTCCTGAAGTCTGAGGTCTAGGGCAGAAGGCGGGTTGCAGGGAGCAGGAGTGATCTTTCTCAAGGTGGAAGAAGTTTGAGAAGTCAATTTTATAAGCTGCACATGGGAGAAGGGTTTAGTTGGATCAAAGTTCCATTCATCACTGCTCTCTCCTTGCCTCTGGGCTTGTAGAAAGCAGGAATTCTGGTGACATGAGGGTAGTGACCTATGGCTTTAGAACTCAAGAGAGTTGTCTGTGGTAGTCCCTAGCCTGGGCCCTGACTCCATGCTCCATCCCCATCTTTTCTTGAAGCCTTCATTCTCTTCCTCAGGCTCTTTTATGACTCCCAGCCCAGCTCAATGGCCTGTTTCGAGCCGTCCCGTGTGCACCCTGGCTGAGCTAACTGCTTCACTTCCTCTGCAAGGACTCTTATGAGTCTATCTGTCTTCTCTAGAAGTAAGATTTGACAGTCTGTGTGCCAGAAAATGCTAACCCAGTCTGAATCTCTGGGCAGAATCCTGCCCTGCTTTTTCTCTGCTCAGCATGAAGCCCAGGACTGGACCTAGTGCTCAGAAAATGACTGCTGAGTAAAGGAATGAATGTTTCCTTCTCCAGCCTCCCCAAGAGACACCTGCTTTTCACATGGCTTCATCGATTTCCATGGGGAAAAGGCAACAGAATCTTGGGACTTACAGAAGAAGGCAGCAAGAACACTTGGAAATCATCCCCATTCCTCCCCTCAAAATGAGTGGTCATCTTTGGGGTCTGGAAGTCATCAGGGCCCTGCCTTGTTCTTGCCCCCACCCTGGATCCCAGGACTCCAGCTGGGAAGGGGGCAGACCTGGGCACAGTGCTGGGAGCCTGCCACCGCCTGGATGAGCTTCAGAGGGGGCTGACCTGGGGGTCCCACCCAGATCAGGGCGCTGAATCTGCCCTCAGGGCGGGAGCCTGGGGGAATGAGACACAGGCTATTAGGGTGGGAGGGAACAGAACCTCATGAAGAGAGACCTGAGTAGGGAATCCCGGGGGCCAGGAGAAATGTCAGGGCTTGGGAAGGGTCTTGGTGGGGCTCTCCAGATGAGGCTGGGGCAGCCCTAGGTAGAACTGAGGGGACTTCAGGTTGTCCCGCCCCCAGGGCATACCCTGTTGCAGGTGGTAGAAGGGGAAGTCCTGGGGGCTTGTGGAAAAAGTAGACAGGGCCAGGAGTGCCCCTGGGGGGCTGTTCCACAGCAGCGAGGGGTGAGCTGATGGTCCAAAGATCCGGTCCTGAATAACCTGAAATGAGAGAGGAGCTGAGCAGAGCGAGTGGCCTGTGTGTCCATGGCCACACCTCCCCTTCCAGGCTCTGGGGAGGGTGGCAACTGCATCACCAGTCCTCTGGGGTCAGAAGCTGAGGTCTAGAGTAGGGGGCACTCCATGATGTTGCTCCACAGGTAGGAGATGGTGGCAGGGTCACTGCTTCCCCTTCCTTCCTCACTCATGACAGATGTCACTAACGGGTCATGACATTTTTCAGGACTCAGAATCCCTCCAAACATAGCACCCCAGGCAGCTGTCAGTGGTCAATTGGCATTGGCACGTGCTTTGAAATCTATTTGCTACAGCGGTCTTCTCTACAGATGGGGAAACTGAGGCCAAGATTGGAGAAGAAACTTGCCCCAAATCTCACAGCCAAGTCTCAGATTCATCCCAGGACCATCTTCAAGGAGTGGGGGTGTCCCCAAACGCTGGGACAGAGAAGTATGGAGAGGTGACAGGGATGGAGCAGGAGTCAAGGGCCAGGACCCCCATCAGGTGAGCCCCCTCACCTCCAGAGTGGTATGGATAACCTTCTCCACCGAGGAGAAGTAGGCATCCCATAGAAACTGGGTCTGCTGACGCAGGGCGAGGACCCGTGCAGGGGACATCTCCTGGAGGGCAGCCAGGACCTGGGGCAGAGAGGGATAAAAGTGCCAGATAATAGAGCAATTTTGAACCCAGGAAGTTGAGGCTGCAGTGAGCCATATTTATGCCACTGCACTCCAGCCCGAGCAACAGAGCAAGACCCTATCTCAAAAAAAAAAAAAAAAAAAAAAAAAAAAAAAAAAAAAAAAGCATTCAGGGGTCACACAGAGTTGGGTCTGAATGCCACTTGGTAACCATGTGACTGTAGTCAAGCTGTTTAACCTCTCTGAGTATTTGCTCATTAATTGCTTAGTACATTGTAGAGGCTCAATAAATAAATGGTAATTACTATTAACCCCCTCTACCATTCTCAGGGGATTCAAGGCAGGTCACACATATATTTTTCAGAGCTGGACAGAATTTATTTCATCAGATGGAAAAGTCTCCATGCGTTTTGCTTTCCCATTCCAGTCCCCATGGAGGTGCTCTGAGTCTGAATTGTTTTGTAGCCTTCCCCTAAATTGGTATTTAAGCAGTCACAGGCCATTGGAGCTGGGCCCATGGGGATTGTCTGGTCTAGCTCATCCTGTTGTAGAGATGGGAAAATTGAGGCTGCAAGAGGAGCAGGACTTGCTTTCAGAGCCCTTAGGAATCTCTAGCTCCATCGGATCCTCTGGGAGCCCCAGAGGGGAGACTTGGTGCTGGGAGAAATTCATCAGTATCCATACGAGGCAGATAGGAATGAGGACTGAGGCCAGACTCGATTCAGGATTCTGGGTCCCTCCCCTGTCCTGGGTCCAGTTCCCACCCTGTGGGCAGGGCTCTGAGCTACCTGAAGCGGGAGCCTCTCATCAGCTACGATGGCTGCCTTGGTCCAGTCGATGACCTCGGAGAAGGGCAGCTCCCAGCGGGGGCTGAGAAGCACTGGGATGCAGCCGGCCTGGGGGGCGGGGAGGTCACTGGGGAGCCCAGCCCCACCCTGCACATACTCACCCCCCACCCCACTGACTTGGAACTCACCCAGTTCCAAGTCAGTAACTGCTGCTGTTGGGGGCAAGGGGCAAAGAGGACAGGAACATGGGGTGTCTCAGGGAAGAGAGGTTATGGTTGTTCTGCAGAGTGTGCAGTGAATGGGGACACAGGCACACCTGAGTCCAGAAGTAAAGGAGCAGGCAGCTCACTTCCCCTTCTCATTAGCCTGGACCCAGCCAGCTCATGAGTGCTGGGGGACAGAGGACAGGTGATGCTCAAATTGGGGTTGTACCTGCAGGGCTTGGAGGAAGCGCGAGGCAGCTTCTGGACGGTGGCCAGAGATGAGGCAGAAGGTGGCATTGGGCAGAGTCTCCCCGCGCTGGGTCCTAAAGAGGCACACAGGAAGGTCCCGGTACACATGAGCTTAGACAGTGCCCTTCGCCCCACCGGGCTCCCTCAATGGGAGCACCCCACACCCCTGCACCCCACACCTACACTCCCAAATGTGCAAACCCACTCATGCATATGCACAGTCGCACACTGACACACTAACACAAACACAAGCCTCACACTGGCCACGCGTCTGTGGTTGGAATAGGAGGCAGAAGCCCTGCATTCTAGCTCTGCCTCTTCCCTCAGTGACTTTAGAAACCTCCCTTGCCTTTCTCTGACCTCAGTTTCCTCATCTGTAAAATGGGAGGCAGAGGGCGCTGATGTTTCCAAGGCCCTGCCTGACTTAGACATGCACGTCTGCCCTCCCCGACTCGGCCACAGGCAGACTTTCAGCACCCCTTGCCTGCGTGGCCTCTGAGCCCAGCCCTCCCCAACGCTGAAAGCCAGGCCCAAGAAAGGCTCCTCTGTCATGAGGTGGGCTGGGCCCCCAGCCTGGAACCACACAGGAAGCTGCTGCCCAGAGGCCCCCAGCCCAGAGGACAGGCTTCCTCTGTTCCTCCCACCTACCCCCCCCACCGCCACAGCCCAGGGCCACACTCAGGCTGTGTGTGCCTGTGCGGGAGGGCAGGAGTCCCAGCCTCCTCAGAGCCACCCCCGGCAATTGTCCACCCAGGGGACCATCGCCTGTGACCCAGTCAGGGGAGGGGTAAAGAGAGGGACCAAGACACAGGCCTGCTCAGTGTGGGACTCATGACTATGGCCCTGAGGGTCCTAGGACCCTCCTCAGTTACAGCCTACTTGGCTCTGAGCCTGAACCTCCAAGAAGCAGACCTGGGAGTACTTAGGCAGCCTCGGGGCCATGCCCCATTGAACAGATGGGGAAACTGAGGCCCAGAGAGACCCAAGGACCGGCTCAGGGTCACAGATAGGGTTGGGGTGGAGCTGGGACTAGAGCAGAGATGTGCCAGCTCCTGACTCCGAGTTACCTGAACCACCCCAGAGCTGCTGCTTTAGGGGTCTCCCAGGGGACCCCAGCCTTCTTTCTCCTCCCTCCATGCTTAAGTGTCCACTAGGCCCTCCCTGGAAGAAGCCACAAGGAACCACCAGGACACTCTTCACCTCATTAAAAGCCACAGCAGAAGCCAACCAGGTACAGCCCCCTTCACCCCCAAGTCAACCTCTAAGGAACTGAAAACCTCTAGGTTAAGGCTGAATAAACTGCACCACTGAGCCTTAACCTCCCTTGATCCTCTGTGCCTTTAAGATCTCTTCTCCCTCACACTGGAGGGCCCCTCCCTGCCTTGTCAGCCTGAGGAAGTCCTCCTACTCATCTTTTTCTTCTCAGACAAGCTCTTGTTCTGTCACCCAGCCTGGAGTACAGTGGTGCCATGACAGCTTACTGCAGCTTCAACTTCCCGGGATCCAGCAATTCTCCTGCCTCAGCCTCTTGAGTAGCTGGGACTACAGGCATGTGCTACAGTGTCTGTTTTTCTTTTTTTTTTTTTTTTGTAGAGATGGAGTCCCTCTGTGTTGCCCAGGCTGTCTCAAACTCCTGGCCTCAAGTGATCCTCCTGCCTTAGTCTCCCAAAGTGTTGAGATTACAGATATAAGCCACCACACCTGGCCTTTTCCTATACTGTCTTAATGTCTAAGCTGAAATACCACCTTCTCTGGGAAACCCTCCTTGATGTCTCCAGAGATGGTTCTCTCTGCTCCCACCTCCCGGTGGACTGCAGTACTAATGATCCAAGCTAACCTATATTGAGTATGTACTTTGCTCCAGGCACTGTTTTAAGTGCTTTACATGTATTAACTCAGTTCATTCTCATAGCACCTCTATGAGATAGGAGGGGAGGTATGCACTGTTATTATCTCATTTTACAGATGAGAAAACTGAAACCCAAAGAGGTCACACAGCTCTTGAGTAGAGGAGCCAGGTAGGCAGCCGGTGCAGCCTCTCTCTGCTTAACAATGTCAAACAATTGACTTGCCTGTCTCTCCTACAAGGCTGAGCTCCTTGAGGATGGGGCTGTACCTCCCTCATCTCAGTATGCCCAGGGCCTAGCAGAGTGCCTGGTGGAGAATGGCAGCTCAGTGGGTGCTGCCGAATGCTCAGTGTGACACTAGGGAATAGATCTGGGACCACGAGACCAGGCATCTGGGAGGTCAATTTCAGCAGAAATTCTAGCGATGGAGCTGGCTGAGAGTGCAGCCAGGGGGTGGTCTGTGGAGGTGGTGAGTTCTCCATCAGTAAAGGTAAATAAGTAGAGTCTGGATGAGCACCTTTGGCGGGGAACAGGGAGTGTGTTACAGAGGAAACCTGTGCATCTACGTGGTGACCACTGAAGAAGTCTTAGGCTTCTGTGACCACGTAAGGTACCTGCCATGACTCAGGGCCTCAGTACCCAAGGGTGGTCAGTGTGGCTGTGCCCATGGCCTCAATGCTCTACTAGGGCCTGGCCATAGGCAAGGCCACATCGTGACTTCCACGTGCCCTAGGCACTTTGGCCTTCACAGTCCCTCCTGCCATAAAAAAAGAATATAGTTGATAACTGTGTTGGTATAAAAACAAGCAATATTATATATTGAAACATTTTCTGCTGGGCGTGGTGGCTCACACCTGTAATCCCAGCACTTTGGGAGGCTGAGGCAGGCGGATCATTTGAAGTCAGGAGTTTGAGATCAGCCTGACCAACATGGTGAAACCCTATCTCTACTAAAAATACAAAAATTAGCTGGGCATAGTGGCGCGTGCCTGTAATCCCAGCTACTCCGGAGGCCGAGGCAGGAGAATTGCTTGAACCCAGGAAGTGGAGGTTGCAGTGAGCCAAGACTGTGCCATTGCACTCCAGCCTGGGTGACAGAGCAAGACTTTGTCTCAAAAAAAAAAAAAGTTCTTTTCTTCTACCTGAAAGTTCATTTTTTTTTTTTTTTTGAGACAGGGTCTTTCTCACTCTGCTGCCCAGGCTGGAGTGCAGTGGCATGATCTCACTGCAACCTTGACCCCCTGGGCTCAAGCGCTCCTCTCACCTCAGCCTCCCAAGTAGTGGGACTACAGGCTTGCACTACCACACTCAGCTAATGTTTATAATTTTTGTAGAGACAGGGTCTTACTATGTTGCCTAAGCTCAGGCGATCCACCCGCCTCAGCCTCCCAAAGTGCTGGGATCACAGGCGTGAGCCACTGTACCCAGCTCTGATTTTCAAAAAATGAAAATATTTTCATGAGCCTATAAAAGTATCATGGGCCCTAGGTACTGACTGCGCCCCTTGTTCCCAATGGATACAGCCTGGGGGACTTTAAAGCATGCATCAAATTTATGTTAAAAAATGGGGGAGAATATACATATTGCTTGTACACATGCAGAGTTTCTCAGAAAAGACACATAAGAAACTGGAAGCGGTGTTTGGCTCCAGGCAGGAAAACTGGGTGGCCGGGAGACAGGGATAGAAGGGAGGCTTTTCACTCTATGCCCTTTTGTGCCTTTGGAATTTTGTACCATGTGAATGAATTACCTATTCATAAAAATGAATAAATAACAATTTGAATGGGTGGAGATTTATTCCAAAGTAACAAGAGACCGTTCAACCAAGGTGGAAAAACATGGGCTTTGGAGCCAGAAGTACAGGGCTGAATCCCAACTCCACTGTTTCCAAGCACCTGATTAGAAAAGTGAGGGGCCCATGGAGAACAGGGAATCTTGTCACCCTGGGTTACTCCACTCTCTGGGCCTAAGTTTTCCGTTCCCTGAAATGGAGATAATAATACCTCCCTTGAAGGGTGCATGACAGGATCGGCAGTGACTTAGGTAAAGTGCCTGGCACAGCACCTGGCCCAAGCCAGGCACTCCTCAAATGTAGCCTCCTCCCCTCCCGACTCTCGCCCGGCTGAGTGAATGTGGGGCGGTGGCAGGAACTGTGAATGGCCTCTTTCTCTGGCCGGCACTCGTTTATTCAAGCTATCTCTCTCACTCTGTCCCTACGCTGTCTGGCCCAGGCAGCTGCCTGGCACTTCGGAGAAAGTGAGGCTCAAGCCACTCCAGAGATGACAAGTCCTATCACCTTCAGGGAGGCTGAGGCCAAAGACAACACTTGAAGGTCGGAGGACAAGGCTGCCAAGCTTCGCCCCTGGGAAATAAAACTTATCAAAAATGCTACTCAGAGGGTGACCCACGCTAATTAGAAAACTGTGGGTGGCTCTGGCCAATTTCAGATCCATTAGTAAACAGTTAATGAGCGCCTACCTGCTGCACGCAGTTCTCTAACTTCCAGTTTCTCAAAGAAGTTCAGACTGAAATCACTTTCAGGTTCATCAACAATGAACTGTGCTTAGCGGTAACTAAAGTCAGCTGAAAAAAGAACTTCTTGCAAGCAAGAGTACCTGAGTGCCTCATCAGAAAAGTGAGGGAGGGCATGGCAAAGGGAGAGCCTTGTTGCCCAAAATGAGCTTCTGCCTGAGCTCTGAGCTGCAGGGGCTTGAGTGAGATCCCTGACTTTTCAGGCTCCCGCCCTGGAGACCATTAGGGATGGGTCCTGGCAGAAGGACCCTGGGGCTGACCGGGACAAGTCCATTCTGACTCCTGGCTGTGAGGGCTGCCTGTACCTTCAGGAGGTGGAAGGGGAAGGATCCCATTCTCACAAGAGCCCTTTGGCTGAGAGAAGTCCCAGGAGCCCCAAGCAGAGGCAAGAATTCCTGGGAGGGAGTGGAGCTCAGAATAGCTGATGTTGTTCCAGCAGAGAACAGAGAGAGAGACCTGAGGGAGGAGCAAAGGGAGGATACCAGAGTGACAGTTCCCTACTCAGGTCTGACCCAGGAGGGGCGGGATTCAGAAGGAATCCTCTGCCACCGGGGCCCTGGACAACCTCGGAAGGACTCTCATTCTTGCCTGTCCAGCTAGCCTTTGGAGGCTGCTGGCCTGCTGGGGACACAGAGGGGTTAGAGTACTTAGGGGATAACCATCACCGGAGGCGCATCACCCAAACTAGCCCAGGTGGAAAAGAGTTTCCGCACAAGCTCACCATGTCCCACAGGCCCCCAGCCCCTTATATGTCAAGGGCCTCTCACTGGCAGGAAATTCTTCTTTAGACCTGACCTACGTCATATTTGCTATAACCAAAGGCTGTTTCCTTGAGAGGTTAATCCCCAAAATTAGACACAGGAGCAGCTTCCAGCTGTGACTGTGAGGCCCCTCTGAGGCATTTGATGAGGTTGATCATAAACTTCTGCTTAAAACTCAGAATTCTCATACTGAAGGCTTTGGAGATAGGCAATTCTGGATCAAAATACTGGCTCTTTCCGGCTGGGTGGCCTCAGAAAAATTACTTAACCTGTCTGAGCTTTCGTGTCTGGTACACAAACACTTAAATGCTAACAACTAGCGTATTTTATTATAATCATTATTTATAAAAGTGCTTAGCACAGAGTAAAGCACTATACAAGTGTATGTGGGGAAAAAAATATTAGGGCAGGAGGTTTGGAATGAGTCGGATTTTATGTTTTGAAAGACCCCCAGGGGAAAATTCCAAAACCTACCTTAGACACCCCTTGTGTCAAGTCCCCATCTTAATGGAAGTGCTCTCTGCCGTCTAACTTGGCTCCCACCTGCTGCAGCTGAGGCCTAAGTCTGCCAGGACTACCTGGTTCTCCCATCTCAGTTCTGTCTTCTACCCTTGTTGTCTCTGGGCTTATGTCTATTCCAGCCCCCTCCCATCCAGCCCCCAAGGCAAAAGGTTCACTTACTGCCCAGGTCCAGGGTCTTGCTCACAGCGTGCATCCCAGGGGCAGGCAGAGGAGCCGGTGTCTGCTGTGCGCCACCCACCCCTCTCCTCTTCCAGGGCTAGCAGGGCTATCCCAGGCTGGGGGCTGTGTTGCTGCAGCTGGCCAGGAGCCCCACCTCGCAACGGGTGGGCTTCAGGGAGAAAAGGGAGGGCCACATCAAAGCGAGGCCGGAAGGAGTCCACCGTGGGGCTGGCCTCAGCTACCATAGCCTGTCCCAGCTGGAAGGTCTTGGGGCAGGGAGCTGGGTGGAGACGGAGGACCAGATGGTTCCTGCCCCTGTTCCATTGCAGAGGCATTGAGTTGCACTCTCCAGTCTGGGCATCCAGGCTGAGGAGGAGGAGGAGGCAGGCCCCAGCAGGGCTGAATGTGTGGAAGCGAGAGCCCTCAATGGAAGCCAGGATCCTGTGATGAGTCTCAGAGATCGGTCCAGAAGCTGGGTACACGAATACCTTAAGGCCATTGCCCCTGCACTTCGAGGTGTCAAAGCAGGCTCCCCAGTTGCAGCTGTCGCCATGAGGGGCTTGAGGTGAAGCGGCATCTTCTGGGAGCTCTCCAGCCTGGGAGAAGCTCTGCAGGAGCTCTGCATCCAGCCAGCTCGGCCAGCCTTGGGGAGCCCCAGGCCGAGGTCTGGGAGGCAATGCCAGGCGGAGAAGGGAGAAGCCTCCCAGCAGGACAAGCAGGAGCCAGGAGGCTGACAGTGCCAGCCAGAGGGACTTTCTTCTCCTCCACGACTGCATGTGGCCACCCACAGTCAGGGCTGGGGAAGCTGGGAGGCGTCTGCCAGCAAGCAGGAAGAGCAGGGCCTGGGGCGGGCGACTAGAGCTGGGACCCACCTGCTAGTCCTGCCCTCTCATTGTACAGATGGGAAGACTGAGGCCCATTGAGACCAGGCTGCCTGTCTAAGGTCAGACAGTGAGTCACCAGCCAGGCAGGAGGAGGCCAGGTGGGACCCAGCTTGCTGGCCTGGCCCCCCTGCCCTCAGGACACTGCCTTCTTGGTTTAGACAACCAAGCCAGCCTTTGCCTTCCCAGCAGGGACCCCTGCCCCTGGGCACTGCTCTGGCTGACACAACCCCTGTCCAGAATGCAGGGCCGTGTCCCCCTGACCTCTTGGCTGCACCCCTTGACCTTGCCCTCAACTGAGAGGAAGGCTGTCTGCCAGGCCATGGGGACCAGTCAGAGCTCCCACAAGGGGCGGCTTGGCCAGGGACGGGCTGGAGGGAGCTGGGCTGGTCTTCCCGCTCCTCCCCTTGCCTGAGCAGCCCTGGCTGCCCCTGTGCCCGCTGGCAGACACTCCTGGACTGTGGCCCCTGTGGCTGGAGCTAAAATTAGACCCTGTGTCCCATGTGGATCATCGGAGTCAGCTGAGGTCACAGCCTGGGTGCAGCCGGTGTTCCCCGCCTTGGATGGCCAGCTGGGTTCGGGGTCCTGGTCCTCACCAACTCTGCCGCTGCACCAGCTCAGGAAGTGCAGCCCCTCTTCCCCGCAGCCCAGCAGCTGCCCTGCACCATCTGGCTTGGAGCTATCACAGTGCAGGGGCCAGGGCCGCTATGCCAAGCCCCCCAAACCCTACGATGTCTTCTCCCGTCCCTCTCCAGTCGGCATCTGGCCCATCTAGATCTCTTTCCTTAGCAGCAGCCTGGCTCCTCCCCTGCCAGCCCTGATTCGCTCCTGGCTGGGAGGCAGGGTCTCCATTTAACCCCTTTCAAACCAGTTTCCTCAACTGCTTATCAAACCATCAAGTACCACAACTCACAGCTGGCCATGAGCTAGCACAGCCTCTGTCTCTCAGTCCTCCAGCCACCCTCCAAGGCAGAGATTTACCTGTCATTTCTTACAGATAAGGAAAGCTCAGAGAGGGGGCGAACTCTTCCTAAGGTGACCCAGCTAAGAAGTGGCAGGGTGGGGATTTGAATCCTGAGCTCCTGATTGTCGGCCACCCCAGCTGTGGGCCCCGTGGCTGGAGCAAAAACTAGGCTCTGCACCTGCTGTGGGTCATCAGAGTCAGTGGAGGTCAGAACCTGAGTGTAAGGAATCTCCGAATCAGCAGATGAGAAGGTCAACAGATGAGACGAGTGAGGAATTAAGGGGTGGGGGTGGCGGAATTGGGTAAGGTGTCCCCAACTGTCCCCAGGATCGGTCTCTTTTCCTTCAGCAGCCCCACCCCCGATCTCCAATTCCCAGCCTTTTGCTCCAGTCCTTACGGAAAGTTCTTCCTGCACTTGACTCTCCATTAGTCCAGACCCCATGCAGGGATTTCCCTGGTCAGTGCCCTGGGTGGGGAGTCAGGAGTGGGTGATGTCAGCCACTGAGGAATCTCTGGGGTGACAGGGGAGACACACTCTGGCCACGAGGAGTCCTGGGCTGATGAGGGAAGGCACAGGGAGTCAGCAGACTTGAGTGGGCTCTGCCTCTTCTCCTGACTGCCTCGGGAGTGTGGGGCCTCTGTCCCCTTATCTCTGGGAGGGGCATAATCTCAGCCAGGAATGGGTTGCCAGGTTGACCCAGGCCTGTCCCCTGGGGTCCCTCAACAAGGGGTGGCCTCCTTTCCCCTGCGTGCCTCCCCTTGATCTTGGAGGGCTGCTGATCAGACGAGGGAGCCGCCGTGGGACTTTTTGCCCTCGGTGAGCAGTCAGCCTGAGACTGTCCTAAAAATGGCCCACAAAGGGGACACTGAGCTCTTGGCACTAACCGCTCAGCCACTCAGTAATGAACTGCGGCTCCTGCACACCTCAGTTTTCCCATGCCGAGAGGCACCCACACAGGCCACTGGCTGCTCCTGCTTCAAATGCCCCCCTCTCACTGTGCCCAGCCAACGCCTCATCCTGCAGGAGTCAGCTGAAAGCTTCCTTCGCACAGGAAGCTTCTCCAATGCTCTCCAGGCTGGGTTAGAGCCCCCCTCTAGGTCCTCATGCCATTCCTTCATCCCTCTATCCCCATACACAGTCATCCATTCATCTAACAAACACTTATGAGTGTTGAATATGGGCCAGGTTCTGAGCTAGGCCAGGGGACACGACCCTGAGTAAGAGTAATCATAGCTGACACTCATTGCACTTACCCTGTGCCAAGCATCTCTCGTTTGTATTAGTTCATTTCATCCTTGCCCCAACCCTAGGAGGGAGAAACTGTGATGATCCACATTTTATAGTTGAGAAAGCTTGAGGCCCAAGGAGCTTAAGTAATTTGCCTTAATTCCCGTGACTTAGGCAGGACTTGGACCCAGGTAGTACACTCCTGTAACCACTATACCATTCCAGCTCCCAACAGGGAGGGAGACAGATGCGTCTCCACCCTCCAGAGCTCACTGTCCTGGAGAAGACAATTACAGAACTAGGCAATTGCAGGCAATTACAGAATGAGGGGAGGGTACCCTGAGAGTACACAGAGGGGCTGCCCAGCCTAGGGGGCCAGAGAAGGCTTCTGAGGAAGTGATACCTACCCTAAGACCTGAAAGAGAGCAATCTGGTTTGTAGAAAAATCCTGTGGCTGTCTGTGTGGGGACAGACAGGAAATGGCAGGATTGGATGCAGGGACAGCTTTTTGACTGGTCTGTCACTCCACAAGTCTCTCATTCATTCAACAGCTATTTAATGAACCCCTACTGTGGGGCCAGGCAGGTCTTAAGGGCAGTGAGCAAAGCAGGAAAAATCTTGCCCTCCTGGCACTTACCCTCCAGGGAGGGGAAATAGGCAAGAAACAAAATGAATAAATATCTTATGCTATTTGACAATAACTGCTGGGGAGATGGGATGGGTTGCAACATTAGACAGAAACACAGGAGTCCTCATCAAAAAGCTGGCATTTGTGACCTGGTACGGTAGCTCACATTTGTAATCTCAGCACTTTGGGAGGCTGAGGTGTGCAGATCACTTGAGGCCAAGAGTTCGAGACCAGCCTGGCCAACAAAGCAAGACCCCCATCTCTACTAAAAATACAAAAATTAGCCCGGCGTGGTGGCGCATGCCTATAATCCCAGCTACTTGGGAGGCTGAGACATGAGAATTGCTTGAACCCGGGAGGCGGAGGTCACAGTGAGCCGAGATCATGCCACTACACTCCAGCCTGGGCGACAGAGCGAGTCTGCCTCAAAAAACAAAACAAAACTGGCATTTGTGTAAATTTCTGAGAAGGTGAGGGAGTGAGTGAAGAAGTATATTTCTAGTGGAAAGTAGCTCCAGGCAAGAGGAACAGCCGGGCCACAGGTTCTGAGGCAGGAGTGTGCCTGCCGCGTGATGGGTACGCTCTGACCTTGTTTTCACAGCACGACTCAGGCTCCAGGGAAGAGGCTGGCTGTAGGATCAGGGACACCAGCTGTGAGCCTTGCTGGGCCAGGCTGTAGTGCAAGTGAGCCACGGCGGTGACTGGGACCAGGATGGCGGGGTGGGATGAATGAGAAGTAGTTGGATTCTGGGTATATTTTAAGCCAGGACAAATTGCTGAGAGATTAGATGTGAGGTCCGGCCTGCACCACAGACAGGGTGGAGTTGTCATTAACTGAGATGGGGAAAACTGAGGGGAAGAGTTTTGGGGAAGAAGCTCAGGAGTCTGTTCTCATACATCCTTCTCATCCCCAGCAATAATAAAATAAATGTCCAGGCTGGGCACAGTGGTTCACACCTGTGATCCTAGCATTTTGGGAGGCTTAGGCAGGAGGCTCCTTTGAGCCCAGGAGTTTGAAACCAGCCTGGGCAACATAGAAAGTCTTCGTCTCCACAGAAAAGAAAAAAAAAATTTTAGTTGGAACTGGTGGCTCATGCCTGTAATCCCAGCTACTTGGGAGGTTGAGGTAGGAGGATTGCTTGACCCCAGGAATTTTAGGCTGCAATGAACTATGGGCACCACTGCATTCCAGCCTGGGCACAAGAGGAAGACCCCATCTTTAAATGTATAAAACAGATATAAATAAATAAATAAGCCAGGCATGGTGGCATGCACCTGTAGTCCCAGCTACTCAGGAGGCTGAGGTTGGAATGTCAGCAGGAGGATCTCTTGAGCCCAGGAGTTTGAGATCAGCCTAGGCAACATACAAGACTGTCTTTATTTTTTTAAAGATATATATAGATAGATAGATAGATAGATAGATAGATAGATAGATAGATAGATATATCTCCAACAAATACTTGTTGAATGAGTGAAGGAATGGAGGGATGGACAAAGCTGAGATGGCTAGAAAGCCAAGCCCAGCTGGTTTGGGGTTTGGAAGAATACCTAATCCCATTCTATTAATAGCTCTATGCGTCCCTCACCCCAGCCCTGGGCTCCCTGGCTGGCTCCTGCCCATGCCCATATTTGTGCACATACTTAAACCTTCTCCTACCTTCATCCCTGTGGAGGAAGCTCTCAGGCCAGCTGGAACCTGGACTTGTCTAGCCTGCGATTCACATGGTTGCCCTGAGGCTTGGATGGAGGAAGAGAAGGCAGGGGCATCCTGGCAGGCAGGACTGAGGTCAGGGATCTGCCAGGGGCCTCCATCGGGCTTTTCAGTGCTCAAAAAAGCCACCAGGAGCCCCCATCCAATTCCTGGGCTCTGATCAATGGGACAGAAACGAACACTTTGGGTGATGGGAATGAGCCAGAGCAGGAAGGAGAGGATAGCACTGAGGGGGAGGAGAGGGCCTGGCCTTGGGTGCAATGGAAGAGGCTTCCTGGAGGAGGCAGAGGACTTGTTTCTTACAGGACAGGGTTGAAGCAGGCATTTGTGTGAATTTGAGGACACAGATACCTCTGGAGGCATCTCGGAGCTCTGAGCACTGCAGCGTGTGTCACAGCTGTGGTGGTGTCACAGCTGCCTGGGGGCTGCCTGGGCGTGAGGGGTGCTTCCTGCCTGAAGCACCAGGTGTCATATTGGCTAGGACGCCCAGGCAGAAAATGGGGGCTAACAATACCATGTTTCACCCGAAGTGTTTCCTCTCTGCATCCTCCTTGGCCTTCCTTCCCTCCCTCCCGCTTCAGGCTGGGTCTGAAATCTCCAGAAGGAATGGCTCTGGTCCTCAGAGGAAGGGACTCAGCACTGTGAGTGCTGTGGTTAAGAGCACAGCTCAAGTGCTCTTAACAAGCCGTGTGTTCCTGTGGAGTTACTTCACCTCTCTGTGCTTCTGTTTCCTATTGGCAAAATGGGGATGCTAATAATAGCTCCTTCCCTGAAGGCTTGCTGGGAAGGAGATTAAAGAAATGAGGAAGTGAGTGTGTAGCATTCAGCACACCATGCCTGGTGTGGAGCAGGCGCCTAGCAAATGGCATCCTTCTGTCCCTCCTCAGACCTAGGGAGGTGAGGTGACTTGCCCAAGGGGTGCTGAGGTATCCATCTGGGTGGATCCGGACCAAGACTTGGGCTTCCCCCTCCCTGTTTCTTTTGCTGCACCTCCACCTCCATTCAGGAAGAAAGAAGATACTTGGACTCCAGGAAATGATCACCGTGGAAACCCATCTGCTGCTTCTTGTCTACGGCTGTTTGTTCCTGCAGCTCTGGGCTGCCTGAGTGTCTCACTGCAGAATTAGCAAGTGCGGAGGCTGGAGGTTTCCAGAGGCACTGAGGTCACAGTTCTCACTTGCTTGAGTCAGATAACCATAAGCCATGAGGAATCCCAAGACTCTGCAATATCAGTCAACTCCAGCAGATGCTTCAGTCCACCCCTGTAGACCCCCCACCCCCGCCAGGATGCAGAGCAGTTCCTGGACCCCACAGGGTGCAGGGCCAGGGAAGTCATCTGGGGGACCTGGGGATGGGGGTTGGGGAAAGCAGGTTCTAGCCTCTGCTCCTCTTTTAGGCATGGCTGTGTGACCTTGGACAAGTCACACCCTTTTCCTGGGCCTTCATTTTCTTTTTCATTTTTTAAAAATTTATTTTTTATTTTAAAATTTGTTTTCGAAACAGTGTCTTACTCTGTCACCCAGGCTGAAGCATACAGGTGCAATCACAGCTCATGGCAGCCTCAAACTTCTGGGCTCAAGTGATCCTCTCACCTCAGCCTCTTAACACACCAGGACTACCATGTGAGCCACCAGAACTGGTCCCGGGTTTTTCTTTTCTTTTTTAAGACAAAGTCTCTCTGTGTCGCCCAGGCTGGGGTGCAGTGGCACGATCTCCAGTCACTGCAACCTCCGCCTCCCAGATTCAAAGGATTCTCCCACCTCAGTCTCCCGAGTAGCTGGGATTACAGGCACCCACCACCAGGCCCGGCTAATTTTTGTATTTTTGGAAGAGACGGGGTTTTGCCATGTTGGCCAGGCTGGTCCTGAACACCTGACCTCAGGTGATCTGCCTGCCTCAGCCTCCCAAGGTGCTGGGATTAGAGGCATGAGCCACCGCGCGCAGCCTCGGGCTTTCGTTTTCTTATCATCAACCTAAAGTGGTAGCAGAACTAGGCTTTTCAGAGCAAAAAGATCTGAAATTCTTACTCAGAAGTAATCCTGACACAGCTTGGTAGGTCAATCCTTCCATTTCCCATCCTATCAACATGACTTTGTTAAGGAAAATTTTGTAAAGCTTAGAAGTGAAGCAATGAGGAGCCTGTGTAGCCTTAATCCTCCCACTGGGGCATTGCATAACAAGCCCTCAAGTGTCGTAGGACTCCCTAAAGGGGAGTAACTTTGACCTTTTTTTTTTTTTTTTTGGAGACAGGGTCTCGCTCTGTTGCCCAGGCTGGAGTGTGCAGTTGTGCAATCATGGCTCACTGCAGCCTTGACCTCCCAGGCTCAAGTGATCCTCCCACCTCAATCTCCTGAGTAGCCAGGACTACAAGCCCACACCACCACACCTGGCTAATTTTATTTTATTTTATTTTACTTTTGTAGTGACGAGGTCTTTCTCTATTGCCCAGGCTGGTCTCCAACTCCTAGGCCAAAGCCTCATCCATCCAAACTGTTGGGATTATAGGCATGAGCCACTGTGCCTGGCCTTGTTTGAGTTTTTACTCCCTATGTATTGGGGTCCAAACTTTTTTTGTTTTGTTTTGTTTTTGTTTTAGACAGAGTTTCGCTCTTGTCGCCCAGGCTGGAGTGCAATGGCGCGATCTCAGCTCACTGCAACTTCTGCCTCCCAGATTCAAGCAATTCTCCTGCCTCAGCCTCCCAAGTAGCTGAGATTACAGGCGCCCGCCATTATGCCTGGCTAATTTTTGTATTTTTAGTAGAGGTGGGGTTTCACCACACTGGCCAGGCTGGTCTCGAACTCCTGACCTCAAGTGATCCACCCACCTCGGCCTCCCAAAGTGCTGGGATTTCAGGCATGAGCCACCGTGCCCAGCCTGGCCCAAACATTTAATAAGTCTGAGAACTATGGTGCTAATGTATAGAAAACAGATAAGTTATAAATGATTTTTGTCCAACAGTGATACAAATGACTTCTGACCAATAGAGATCACCCCTAAAGGTTCTAGTTCAAGCACTATAGAGCATTTCCCAATTTGGAATCTAGCAATCTTGTTCTGGCATTCCCTGTGCCTCCTCGACTCCTATCACTGGGTTCTCTGAACCAGCTCTGTCATTCTGAGATCTGCCTCATGAATTAGTGAAATTAACAACAGAGACTTGTGCTTACTGTGTATTTGTATGTTTTTTTTTTTTTTTTTTTGCATTTAGAGCATTATAATTTGGAAGCTCACCGAGTCTCATTTTCCTCTTTTGTAAAATAGGGAATTCAAGGGAAAGGTTGAATATGTGCCAGGCACTACTGAGCTCTTTAGACCCAGAATTTCATTTAAGCCTCACAACAACACTGCCAGGGCAGATGGCTATTCCCCCGATTTTACAGATGAGGTTCAGAGAGGTGAAGTGATTGCCCCAAGGCCACACAGCCAGTGAGTAACAGCCTGGATCTGAGCCACTGCATCACAGGGGGCTGATTCCCTCCTCACAGGCTTACCGTGGGACTCGCTGGATGAGATAAAGGTGGAAAAGTGCTTGGCAAACTGTACAGGTAGATACACAAGTGATCACTGTAGTCAACCCGAGCCTACCTTGCCTTACCTTTCCCCTCATGCCACCTTGCCTAAGACCAAGTCTAACTCTAATTAATGTTGTCCCAGACCCAAATGGACCTCCACTGGGATGACACCAGCTTCAAGAGGCTACAGAAGAGAACTGAAGCCAGAAAATGAGACATAGGATTTATTTGAGGAGACTTACATACAAGGTGGTCCCATAGTGGCAAGCTGGACGGGAGAACCACAACTGCTTGCAAAAATAAATGCAGTTTATATAGCATCCTCGGCCAGGCATGGTGGCTCATGCCTGTAATCCCAGCATTTTGAGAGGCTAAGGTGGGTGGATCACGAGGTCAGGAGTTCGAGACCAGCCTGGCCAATATGGTGAAACCCCATCTCTACTAAAAATACAAAAATTTGCTGGGCGTGGTGGCAGGTGCCTGTAATCCCAGCTACTTTGGAAGCTGAGGCAGGAGAATTGTTTGAACCCGGGAGGCAGAGGTTGCAGTGAGCCAAGATTGCGCCATTGTACTCCAGCCTGGGTGGCAGGGCAAGACTCTGTCTCAAAACAAACACACAAACACACACACACACACACACACACACACACACACACACACACATATATGGTATCCTCACATAGCACCCTCCCTCAGCATTCTTCACGTGGCAGCTCTCGTTTCTTCAGTTATTGCTGTCAGGTGCATCAACCATACACCAGCCACCCCTAAACACCACCCAGGGTTCTCCCTCTGGGAGGTGGGTCTCTGCTTCCTCTAGAGTGAGTTTCTGTTATCCAGAGAAAGCCAAGGGGATTAAGGTGACCAAGTATCCCTGGTCCATCCCCTCACACACAGGACCTTGTTCATACCTCAAGCTGCAGGTTGAGATTTTAGTCCTGGCCACTCCTTTGGGGGTTGTATTCCTGGGACAGGGGTCTGGGGAACATCCCATATTGCCGGGACAGGGGTCTGGGGACAAGTCAAGTGAAGTAAATTTCAAACCCTGATCCTGAAGTCATTCTATGCCATCCTCCTGAATGTCTCACCTGAATTGGACCCATTTGAAGCCTACAGAAGCCGTGCTCAGCCTCCCTCAAGTTAGTTTCTGGACCCTTCTAGAGCAGCCCACCTCCGAACACTTCAGCTCTGGGTAACAAGGGGTTAATGCAAGGAGCCAGCTTGGCAAATGTTTACCTAACAGGCAGGCTGCTGCTAACCCCAGGTAATTAACAGTCTGCTTTCCAAAGCCCAGACAGGAAGGTTTCTTTCTCCTCTCCTTTTCCAGGGATGCCTCTTGGCAGAGTGAACGCAGCTTTCTGTTGGCTCTTTGAGAAGACGCCCAGCAGAGGTGGGAGCTGAGGGCAGGGATCAGGCCTGGAGGGAAGCAGGCCCAGAGCTGGGCACCAAGGAGGAGATGAAGGGGGCTTTGTCCCATTTCTCTCTGAGTCTTGGCCCCATATTGGGAACCTGGCCCCAGACTGCCATTCTTGAGTATGTGATAATTACTACTATAATTGATGGAGCCCCTGCAAAGGCTGGGACCCTTACATACTTTGCCTCACTTAACTTTCACGACTACTAGAAGAGCAAGGCCCTCTTATCTCTGCTTTCAGATTAAGGAAGGGAGATACAGGACGATTAAATCACTTGTCTAGGCTGGGCTCAGTGGCTCATGCCTGTAATCCCAGCACTTTCAGAGGCCAAGACAGGCGGATCATGAGGTCAGGAGTTCGAGACCAGCCTGGCCAACGTGGTGAAACCCTGTCTCTACTAAAAAAAAAAAAAAAATTAACCAGGCCTGATGGCGGGCGCCTGTAATCCCAGCTACTCGAGAAGCTGAGGCAGGAGAATCGCTTGAACTCAGGAGGCGGAGGTTGCAGTGAGCAAAGATCACGCCATTGCATTCCAGTCTGGGCAACAAGAGTGAGACTCCATCTCAAAAAAAAAAAAAAAAAAAAAAGAAATCACTTGTCTAGGGTCACCCAACCAGTATGGGGTAAAGCCCATACTTGAACCACAGTCTATCTGGCATGAGATCTGCTGGATTTTTTAACTTTCCCTTATGGAAGAAAAAGCAGTGGATTTGTTCAGTACCTACTATGTACTGGACACTATGTTGGACACTTTATGTTTACCTCTAATCCTGGAGGTGTCATTTCCTTAAATTGCTTTAATAAGCTATTAGCATGAGAAGAGTGAGATAGTCACTTGAGCCCAGGAGTTTAAGACCAACCTGGGCAACATAGTGAGACCCCCCATTTCTAAAAAAAAAAAAAAAAAAAAGAACCAAAAAGAAAAACTAGCCTGGCATGGTGGCACGTGCCTGTGGTCTCAGCTACTTGGAAGGCTGAGGTGGCAGAATCACTTGAGCCCGGGAAGTTGAGGCTGTAGTGAGCTGTGATTGTACCCTTGCACCCCAGCATGGGTGACAGAGCTAAAAAAAAAAAAAGAAGAGTGAGATAGTGCAGTTCATAACTAGGGGAGGAAGCATAAATGTGAATCTCAGAAATAAGAATAGAATGAGCCTCAAGTTGCTTCTTGTAATCTGAAAGGCTCCTTGTTGGATGGTCATCAGCCTCATCTCCAAACAAACCTTGAAACTAGCCTCGCTCCCACCTCCCCTGCCCTCACCCTAAGCTAAGCCACCCTTACTCACCGGGGATCATTGCATTGGTCTCTGGTCCCTGCTTTCCTCTCTTCTTACTAAAGTACTTTCTCCTTCCAGCAGCCAGAGGATCTTGGTAAAATATAAGCCCACTCCCTCCTTGGCTTTGACCGTGTATTAACCGTGTCTTTTTATTGCCTGTATTTTAATGCTTTGTCACTGGGACCTTGCTGACCCTAGAAAGATTGTCCCTCTCAGAGCTAGCCAGTTCCTAGCGACAGCAAGCAAAGGGCCCTGGAGTATGCCTTTCAAGTGCAAACCAACCAGTCAAGAGCCCACACCCCACGCCACCTCCTCTATTGGGCTATCACACTCAGGGCAATGATTCTCCTGCCCTCATCACCCCAGAGCCAGGTACCAGACTACTAGGGGTAGCCCCTATCCCCTGAGCTGACAGTATTCAAACTAGAAAATGCTAAGCCTGCTTACCCTGCCTTGCCCATTCCTTTCCAAGGAACCTAGACAGAGTGGGGATGGGGTTTGGCTTCAGCTCACCCCCACTAGAGCATTCTTTCATACATCTGCTGATCATAAAACCCACACCATTACCTCGCTGACACCATACCCGCTAACCCCAAGGCTTTGTTTGGCCAAACAAAGAAAATCACCATTCTATATTGTTCTGTGCACTCATAATGTGTAACCATGCCTTTTACTTAAAGAAATCCAGGAACTGGCCTTAGGAGATCCAATGGTTGTGGAATATCTGATTTACAGGCTTGTTGCTGCTGGCCAGACCACCACCAGGAGGCCCATTACTCAAGAAACCCATCCAACCAGATGTGCTGACCTGCATCTCCTACCTCTCACACGCGTTGCCCAGCCCCGCCTGCATAACCTACCCACCATCAATTCCCATGCTTTGCCTAATAAAAAATCCCAGCCAGTTCTTTTCAGGGAGTCAGTCAGGGAATTCTCTCGCTCTCTTGTTCTGCCTCCCTTATGCCAAGGCATAAGCTCCAGTGATGCCTTGTCTGGTTAAACTCTTTTGGCCTCATGTCAATTTCTATTGCATTGGCAGCCCAAGAACCTGTGGTTGGTATCAAAACCACACTAAAGGCTCTTGCCCACCCGTTTTCCCCTCTGCCACCTGACAGACCCTGGTGTTTCCTCATGTGTCTCCCATGGCATAGCATGACCTCTTTGGGATCTGTGAGTGTAACAAATTTCTTCTTCTTCTTCTTCTTTTTTTTTTTGAGACACTCTTTTTCTTTCTTTCTTTCTTTTTCGTTTTTGTTGTTGTTGTTGTTGAGACAGAGTCTCGCTCTGTCTCACCCAGGCTGGAGTGCAGTGGCGTGATCTCGGCTCACTGCAACCTCTGCCTCCGGGGTTCAAGTGATTTTCCTTCCTCAGCCTCTCGAGTAGCTAGGATTACAGGCACCCACCACATGCCCAGCTAATTTTTGTGTTTTTAGTAGAGATGGAGTTTCACCATGTTGGCCAGGATGGTCTCTATCTCTTGACCTCATGATCCGCCCACCTCGGCCTCCCAAAGTGCTGGGATTATAGGCACAAGCCTATAATCTCTTCAATGGCAGTAATCTCGTGATATGCTGGCCTCACCATAAGCCAGTCCCTGATGGCTTCCATCATACTTAGAATAAAATCCAGACTTCTTTCTATGACCGAGAAGGCCCACCAAGCACTGGCCCCTCCGTGCCCTCCAGGCCCTTGCCTCTGCCTCTCTTCCTCGGGGCTCCAGCCTCACTGCCTTCTTCCGGCCCTCACACGCAGTGCAGCCTTGGGGGCCTTCCTCTGCTATTCCCTCTGCCTGGAACGTCTTCGCTCAGACCTCAGCTGGGGTGGCTCCTTTCCCATGTCCAGGGCTCAGTTTACAGTCACCTTCTCAGCCAGGCCGTCCATGAACACTCACCATCAAGCAACAATAACAGCCAACACTTCCTGGAGGTTTTCCATGGGCCAGGCACTATTTTATGTACTTTCTGTTTACTATTCACTCTTTGAATCCTCACAACCCTCTAAGGTAGATATTGTTACACTTTCTATTTTGCAGATGAGGAAACTGAGGCTCGGAGAGGTTAAATAACATGACCAAAGTATCACAGCTAACAGGCAGGAAAGCCGGGACTCAAACCCGGCAGCCTGTTTCCAGAGTCCACACTTGGAACCACGGAGCCGTATTTCTCAACACAGAGTAAGCACACAATAAATACTAGCACATTGTTGTTTTGTCAGAGACCATGTTTTACCCACCAATTTTCTTTCTCTTTTTTAAAAAAATAATATCTTGGCCAGGCACGATGGCTCATGCCTGTAATCCCAGCACTTTGGGAGGCCGAGGCAGACAGATCACAAGGTCAGGAGATCGAGACCATCCTGGCTAACATGGTGAAACCTCGTCTCTACTAAGAATACAAAAATTAGCCGGGCGTGGTGGCGGGCGCCTGTAGTCTCAGCTGCTCAGGAGGCTGAGGCAGGAGAATAGTGTGAACCCGGGAGGCAGAGCTTGCAGTGAGCTGAGATCACACCACTGCACTCTAGCCTGGGTGACAAAGCAAGACTCTGTATTAAAAAATATATATATATATGTGTGTGTGTGTGTGTATATATATATATATTTCTTGACTGTAGGACCCTAAGGGCAGTAGCCTGATGACTTTTTATTTATTTATTTATTTTGAGACGGAGTTTCACTCTTGTCGCCCAGGCTGGGGTGCAGTGGCATGATTTTGGCTCACTGCAACTTCTACCTCCTGGGTTCAAGTGATTCTCCTGCCTCAGCCTCCCAAGTAGCTGGGATTACAGGCATGCACCACGACACTCATCTAATTTTGTATTTTTAGTAGAGACAGGGTTTCACCATGTTGGCCAGGCTGGTCTCGAACTCCTGACCTCAGGTGATCCACCTGCCTTGGCCTCCCAAAGTACTGGGATTACAGGTGTAAGTCACCACATGTGGCCGACATTATTTTTTATTTTATTATTATTATTATTATTATTATTTGGAGACAGAATCTCACTCTGTTGTCCAGGCTGGAGTGCAGTGGCACAATCTTGGCTCACTGCAACCTCTGCCTCCTGGGTTCAAGCAATTCTCGTACCTTAGCCTCCCGAGTAGCGGGGACTACAGGCGCTCGCCACCACGCCCAGCTAATTTTTGTATTTTTAGTAGAGATGGTGTTTTGCAATGTTGGTCAGGGTGGTCTTGAACTCCTGACCTCAGGTGATCCACTCGCCTTGGCCTCCCAAAGTGCTGGGATTACAGGCATGAGCCACCGCTCTCAGCTCCATTATTTTTTAATGTAGAGGCTGGGTCTCACTCTGGTGCCCAGGCTGGAGTACCATAGCTATTCATAGTTGTGATCATAGCTCACTCATCCTTGACCTCCTGGGCTGGAGCGATCCTCCCGCCTCGGCCTCCTGAATAGCCAGGATTAGAGGCACAGGCTGCCACCCTCTCCCCAGTGTTCTTTCATTGAGTTTGAATCCCTTCACACAAGTCATTCACTGTCCAGTTTGTCCCACCTGCTCCCTATTGTCTTAGGCCAATTTAACTGACTTGGTTGAACCTTGAAGGCATTTATGCCTCTTACTCAGCCCCTCATTCTTTTGTTGTTGTTGTTGTTGTTGTTTTTGAGGCAGACTTTTGCTCTGTCACCAAGGCTGGAGTGCAATGGAGCAATCATGGCTCACTTCAGCCTCTACCTCCTGGGCTCAAGCGATCCTCCCACCTCAGCTTCTCGAGTAGCTGGGACTACAGACACGCACCACCACACGTGGCTAATTTTTTTTTTTTTTTTTTTTTTCAGTTTTATAGAGCCAGGCTTGGCGGCTCACGCCTATAATCCCAGCACTTGGGAGGCTGAGGTGGGCGGATCACTTGAGGTCAGAAGTTTGAGACCAGCTTGGCCAACATGGTGAAACCCTGTCTCCACTAAAAATACAAAAATTATCCAGCTGTGGTGTGGTGGTGCATGTCTGTAGTCCCAGTTACTCAAGAGGCTGAGGCAGGAGAATCACTTGAACCCAGGAGGACATTGCACTCCAGCCTGAACAACAGAGTGAGACTCTGTTTCAAAAGAAAATATTTCTGTAGAGACATGGTGTCACCATGTTACCTGGGCTGGCCCCTCATCTTTTAACCAATACCCACCGTGCCAGGTGCTGTGCTAGGCCCACAGAAATGAATAAGAAGGTACCCTCGCCCTCCAGGAGCCCACCGTCACATGCGGAGGCAGACCTGCACCCTGGTCACTTCATTGCAAGGTTATGTGTGCTGTCCTGGGGATGCCAACAAGTGTTAGAGAAGCACCTGGGAGTACAGAGCAATCAGCCAAGGAGGACATCCCAGAGAAAGTGACATCTCTGCTGGGTTTGAAGGACGAGACAGGAAACAGACAGGAGAAGGGCAGCATAAACAAATGCACGAAAGGGGTTGAGCGCTCGGGTGTCTAGGGACTGGCTGATCACGTCGGGTGTGAAATGTGTCTAGGAACAAGCCAGTCACATTGGGTGTGAAATGCATGGAGGTGGCTGAGTGCACGCATGTCAAGGGACCAGCTGATCATGTTGGGTGTGAAATGCGTGGAGGTGGCTGAGCACACGTGTGTCGAGGGACCGGCTGGTCACGTTGGATGTGAAGGGGGTGTGAATCTGCCTGGCTGAGGGAAATTGTTCCAGATCTTGAATGGCTTCTGTAAGGCCTGCAACGTCTGTTGTGGAGGCTGCAAGCAATCCCAGAGGGATTTTATTTTATCTTATCTTATTTTGCCTGGCCTCAGTTCATTCTTTTTTTTTTTTTTTTTTTTTTTTTGAGATGGAGTCTCACTCTGTCACCCAGGCTGGAGTGCAATGGCACGATCTCGGCTCACTGCAACCTCCACCTCCTGCGTTTAAGCGATTCTCCTGCCTCAGCCTCCCGAGTAGCTGGGATTACAGGTAGGTGCCAACACGCCCGACTAATTTTTTTGTATTTTTAGTAGAGATGGGGTTTCAGCACGTTGGCCAGGCTGGTCTCCAACTCCTGACCTCAGGTGATCTGCCCACCTTAGCCTCCCAAAGTGCTGGGATTACAGGCATGAGCCACTGCACCCGGCCCTCAGTCAGTTCTTAGAACACACTCCATCACCTGGTTCCCAGAACTCAGACTGCACAATGGTGACTTCATCACTGATCAGGGCTCACAGTTATTGCAGCAAAGGCCTCTCTATACCTCTCTCCCCTCCAACCTCGCCAGCTGCCCCTCGCCCCTCCTACCCTCACCCCGGGACCCTGACCCCACTTTGCCTGCCGTGTTTGTATAATTTTCTCAGGCTCCCAGCAGGCATTGCCACCTACAAAGGGATCTGATCATGGAAGGAAAACACTCCCCTGGGGACCTAAGAATGCCCTACCCTACTACACATGCTGCACCCCATCTGCTGCCAGCCTTTCTGCCCTGCCCCTGTACCCAAAACCAGTGCTATGTCAGGCTAAGCAGTCTCCCTAGAAATTTTAAGCAGAGATTAGTACGATATTACTAGCAAGGTTTCCACCCCCACTCCCATTCTAACCCCATCCAGTTTTTCCAAAGCTACTGAGAACTTGGCGCTCACCAAATCAGCTTATGTTCTGCAGGCTGGCAAGCCTTTACCAGGCATTTGATAGGCTTGGTGATAACAAGGCTGGGGGCCAGGAAGAGAACAGTAAGAGCAGGAATTCAGGACTGCCTTGGCCTCTAGGCATCCCCGAACTGGCCCAGTTTCCAAGAATCATTTTTGATGAGAGATTCTCGGAAGCAGGACGCTGTTGAGGCCAAGTAAACTCCCAAAGGCCTGGAAGGAGCCAGAAAGCAGAAAGGGTAATGCTTCCCCCTCCCATGTGGGGGTGAGCAGGATGACCAGCTCCTTTCCTTGCAGGAAGCCCCCTCAACCTGGCTTCCTTCTGGGCTCTGTAGTCCCTTTTCCTCCCAGCCAGGGCTCTGGCAGCTGCCTTGGCAGATGCCCCCCATCTCTACACTTAGGCTTGGCAGACAGGGAATGTGACAGCAGCCTCAGAGAACCCAGTTTCCGTCCCTTCCCTCCAGCCAGGCATCAAGGTATGGTAGCAGAACAGGGAAATCCGAGTTCAATCCTGGTTTTGCCAGCCATTAACTGTAAGACCTTGGGTAAGTCACCTGGCCTCTACGTACCTTGGTTTCCGAACCTGCAAACTGGGGGTGGAGCTACTGACCTCTCAGAATCATTGTGCCAACTGAATGAGCTCAGGTGTGCCGAGCGCTTGGCACAAACACGTTCCGTCCCAGGGCTGGCCACTGGCGTTTGGCATTCTTTGGGTGGAGTGGGGCCAGGGTGGTTATTGTCTGGACCACACAGAGTCAACCCATATTTTGGCAGAGAAGACAGCGCTTGCAAAGGTATGCAGGGGTGACAGGCCATGGCAGGGTTGGAGAACGTTATGTTCCCAAGCAGTTTGCTGTCCCTGGAGCAAGGGGTGACCAAGAATGAGGAGGTGGGAGATAAGTCAAAAAAGATAGCTAGGCCAGGACATGAAGGGCTTGAGCCAGACTAAAAAGCTTAGCTCCACATGTACCCCTCAAACTTAAAAGTTGGAAAGAATGTAATCCCAGCACTGTGGGAGGCCGAGGCGGGTGGATCACAAGGTCAGGAGATCGAGACCATCCTGACGAACACGGTGAAACCCTGTCTCTACTAAAAATACAAAAAAATAGCCAGGCGTGGTGGCGGATGCCTATAGTCCCAGCTACTCGGGAGGCTGAGGCAGGAGAATGGCGTGAACCCGGGAGGCGGAGCTTGCAGTAAGCCGAGATTGCACCACTGCATTCCAGCCTGGGCGACAGAGCGAGACTCCGTCTAAAAAAAAAAAAAAAAAAAAAAAAAAGTTGGAAAGAAAAAACTATATATATCTATATCTATATATAGATATAGATATATATAAAATAAAAAATAAAAGGCTTAGGCTCCATCTCAGGCTTGCTGTCATGGGGTACGCAGTGAGGATTGTGGAATGTGATCCAGGCAGACCTAGCTGCAAATTTCAGTTCTGCCACTAGGTTGGGTGGCCTCAGGCAAGTCACTTAGTCTTAGCTTGAATTCTCCCATCAGCAGATCCTGAGACTCAGGAGGTGCTGGAACTAAATTGCAGAGGTAATTTCAGGAAGCAGAAGTGGGGCATGGAGAAAGTAAGACCGGGAAGAGAAAAGGTAATAAAGGGTGCGTAAATGTGTGGGTCGCTGCCAGGAGCACCCGGGCTCACTTCTGCTGGAGACCCTCTGAGAGACAGTGTGAAATCATCCTATTTGATGGGGACATCGCTTGAGCCCAGGAGTTTGAGGCTGCAGTGAGCTCTGTTTGTGCCACTGCACTCCAGCCTGGGCGACAGAGCCAGACCCTGTTTCTTAATTTAAAGGGAAGGAAAGGGAAGGGAGGGGAAGGGAAGGGAAGGAAAGGGAGGGGAGGGGAAGGGGAAGGGAGAGGTGGGGAAGTGGAGGGGAGGGAAAAAAAGGGAGAAAGGAAGAAAGGAAGGAAGGGAGGGAGGGAGGGAAGGAAAGAAAGAAAAACTCTTCTATGTGAAGATGAGGAGGTTGGGCATTTAGGCACCAACTTTCTTGATGGTTGAAAGTTGCCCTTGGGGTACATAACACTGCCTATTCCTCCTGGTTCATAAATACCTAAGAAAGCTCTCAGGCAAGGAAGCCAAGAGAAGCAGACTTTTGTGTGGCAGAGCCCTGAGCATGCTGAAAACTACCACACTGGCAAGGGAACTCAGAGAAGGGATGAGGGGCTATGAGGCAGGTGTCAACACTGTCTGCTGTTACCTCTTTGAGCCTCTGTTTTCTCGTCTGAAAAATGCAAAGGATATGACATACTTCATAGGAAGATTAAATGTAAAGTATTTGAAAGTTACCTAATGACACGGCTGACGCATAGGAGATAATCAATAAATGGTAGGTATGCTTGGGCTCAGCTCAGACGCCAGCTCCTCAGAGAATTCTTCCCTCCCACCCTATTGAGAGTAGCTCACTCCCTTCATTCTCCATCAAAGCAGCATCCTATTTCCTGTGGAGCATTTAACATAGTATGTAATTATCTTGGTTATGTGTGTGTTTGGGGTATTTTGTTTTTGTTTTAGAGACAAGGTCTCACTCTGTCACCCAGGTTGCAATGCAGTGTCGCAATCATAGCTCACTACAGCTTCAAACTCCTAGGCTCAAATTGTCCTTCCACTTCAGCCTTGTAGTAGTTAGGACTACAGGCACGCATTACCACACCCAGCTATTTTATTTTTAAATTTTTTATAAGACAGGGTCTCACTATGTTGCCCAGGCCAGTCTCAAACGCCAGGCCTCAAGTGATCCACCTGCCTCAACTTCTCAAAGTGCTGGGATTCCAGGCATGAGCCACCGCGCTCCACCTGTGTGTGTGTGTTGAAATCTGTCTCTCTTCACTAGAATGAAAGCACCATGTGAGCGGGGAATTGATCCCTCTTATTCACTGCTTTATATGCAGTGCCACGCAAAATGCCTGGGACATACTAAGTGCTCAATACTTTTTTTTTTTTTTTTGATAAAGGGTCTCACTCTGTTGCCCAGGCTGGAATGCAGTGATGCTACCTCGGCTCACTGCAACCTTCACCTCCCAGGTTCAAGCAATTCTCCTGCCTTAACCTCCCTAGTAGCTGGGATTACAGGTGCCCACCACCGTGCCTGGCTAATTTTTATATTTTTAGTAGAGACGGGGTTTCGCCATGTTGGCCAGGCTGGCCTTGAAATCCTGACCTCAACCCATCTGCCCGCCTCGGCCCCCCAAAGTACTGGGATTATAGGTGTGAGCCACCGCACCCGGACTCAATACATATTTTTTGAATGGAAAAATGATTACAGTAGCAAAGGAAAGAAGGACAGTTCCTGTTGTTGACCTTTGTTAAGCAATTCTTGTTAACAAGATGTTAAAAAGGATTCATTTGAACTCCACCTGGGTCCCAATGCTGATAAAGACAAGGTGTAGCTATATGCAGAACCAGACCTAAGTCAGTTTCTCCATCACTAGTGCATGGCCCACTGACGTGTAGGCTATAATGCAAGAAAGAGCTAAGAGTCCTGGAGCAGTTTCCAGCTAAGGGCAAGGACATTTTGGGAACGCTTATTTGAAGACAGTGATTTGAAAAGAATAAAGCTATCGTATAATTTTGCCTCTTTGTCTCTTCCCACAGTCAGAGTTATTGAGAAACTAAAGTTTTAGCTCCAGAACCTCTTCTCAGGCCCTGGAAGAAGACCTAGCAATGTGTTCCCAGGTCATATGTTTTGCAAATTTTGAAAAATATGTTTTTAAAATGTCTTTCTTTCTTTTTTTCTTTTCTTTTTTTTTTTTTTAGACAGATCTCACTCTGTCACCCAAGCTGGAGTGCAGGGGCGCGATCTCAGCTCACTACAGCCTCCACCTCCCTAGTAACTGGAACTGCAGGCATACGCCTCCACACCCAGCTAATTTTTGTATTTTTAGTAGAGATGGGGTTTCATCATGTTGGTCAGTTTGGTTTCAAACTCCTAACCTCAGGTGATCCACCCACCTCGGCCTCCCAAAGTGCTGGGATTACAGGCATGAGCCACTGCACCCAGCCTACAGTTCTTTTTCTTAAAGAGAGCCCCCCAAAACTGTATAAGTTTCAAGCCCCAAAACCTGGATCCATCTCGGCCCCTCCCAAGTTCAAGCTGCTTAAGTAACCAGTGATCCATGTTTAGCTCATTAACCCTTGCAACAATTCCATAATATAAATACTATTGTCATTCCAATTTACAGATGAGGAAACTGAGGCTTGGAGAATAGTCATTGCCCAAGTTCTCACAGTTAGTAAGTGGTAGAGCTGGGATTTAAATTCAGTAGCCTCTCTCCAGAGACCAGACCCTTAGTGCTTGATAACGGTGTCTATTTGTTTTCTTGTCCATTTTCCCACTAACTAGGAAGTCCCCAAGGACACAAAGGCAAATCATTTCCTTTTCTTTTTCTTTTTCTTTTTTCTGAGTTGGAGTCCCATCCTGTCGCCAGGCTGGAGTGCACTGGCGAGATTTCGGCTCACTGCAATCTCTGCCTCCTGGGTTCAAGCGATTCTCCTGCCTTGGCCTCCTGAGTAGCTGAGATTACAGGTGCGCGCCACCACACCGAGCTAATTTTTGTATTTTTAGTAGAGATGGGGTTTCACCATGTTGTCCAGGATGGTCTCAATCTCCTGACCTCGTGATCTGCCCTCCTTGGCCTCCCAAAGTGCTGGGGTTACAGGCGTGAGCCACCGTACCCGACCAAGACAAATCGTTTCTACATGCCAAGCATGCAGCCCAGAAGAGATGTCACCATATGTTGGGATGTAAGAAACAGGAAAGCAGCCCACAAAGTCCAGGGGCCAGCCTAACACTCACAACCAGGCCTTGGCCTTGTCCTGTTGAACATAAACAACTTCACAGACCATCAACAGCAGACAAAGCCACTCTGTGACTGTGATGGATCAAAACACAAACAGTCATCATGTCTGAACACAAACAAAAAATGGATATGTCCAAACCACAAAAAAGACCAACCATCCCCCTGTCTCTGCTAAAATGAGAGACTGCTGCTTCTTACCTATGACAGCTTCAGCCTTGGTCCAGCCTCCCCTCCTTCTAGATACATTTTATCCAGACCCCCAGTGATAGAATTACCCTTGCTCTTAACAGCATCCAATCCAAAGCCAAGCCCCGCTTCCTTAAACTCTCCCCAGATTATCTAACAAAAGCCCAAATTCTGTAAGTTCTTTCTTCCATCCTCCTACTGAGATGCACCCCCGTACCCATATTTCCCCACTGCCTGCATTCTCCCTTGCTGCAATGAGTAATT
Source organism: Chlorocebus sabaeus (assembly GCF_047675955.1). Classification (NCBI taxonomy): domain Eukaryota; kingdom Metazoa; phylum Chordata; class Mammalia; order Primates; family Cercopithecidae; genus Chlorocebus; species Chlorocebus sabaeus. Next base: position 111,117,898 of record NC_132923.1, read on the forward strand.
AATACAACTTGTTTAATTACAAGTGTGTTTCCAGGGGTCTTTGACTGGAATGGCATCGATACAAGTATCACCTATCAGTGAGCATAAAATGTTATTGTCAAAGTTAAAAAATGTTGCTTCTCAAAACTAGATGATGAGAGAAGGAAAGTAGTTGTTCCTTCTGGAGGATGGGTGGGGGTGATTGATTACAAACCGAGAAGCCAACCTTTTAGGATATTGGAAATGTTCTACATTTTGAAGTAAATGGTAGTTATAGCAAATGTTTTTAAGAAATTAAACTGTATATGTAAGATTAGTGCACATTATATACTCTACTGTATACCTATTCTACTTTTATTTTAGAAGTTTTGTCCACTGGCGGTGCGTGGTGGCTCACATCTGTAATCCCAGCACTTTGGAAGGCCAAGGTAGGCAGATCACTTGAGATCAGGAGTTCAAGATCAGCCTGACCAACATGGTGAAAACCCGTCTCTACTCAAAATACAAAAATTAGTGGTCATGTGCCTGTAATCCCAGCTACTAGGGAGGCTGAGATAGAAGAACTGCTTGAACCCAGGAGGCAGAGGCTGCGGTGAGCTGTGATCCCACCACTGGACCACAGAGCAAGACTCTGTCCCTGCTCCCCCGCCAAAAAAAATAGGAAATCCAAAGTTGGTCACCCAAGTTGGTTGCTTCAATCCAACTTGAAGCAATTTACCAGCAAAGTAAAGGCCAGAGTTGGGATGGTAGCTGACAGCAGATTTGAAGAGAACTTTGGGCTATTGGAGGATGAGATCTATGATGAAAATGCTGGAAAATCAAACATTTGCTTAAAAGGTAAAGGCATTTGGGTTGTTTATCCTAGAAAAGACCGGATTGGAAGGAAGTGTAGTTAAACTCAACTGTTTTATTTAGCAACAGGGAAGAGTCAGATTGTGTCCAAGGAGGATCTTCCTAACTGTGACAAAGGAGGTAAAGGAGGTGGTGACATGCCCATCCCTGGGAAATTTTTAACTCAGCTGGCCAGCAAATGGCTCCAGCATGACCTGGTCTGGGAGTAGGAGACTGAAAGAAATGACCTCCAGCTGTCCCTCTCATGACCAGGACTTCTGGCTTGTCCTGAGTGTTCTGGCCACCTACACAGCACGGATTAACGGGCCAAAGGAAGCCGCTCTCTGATCTGCATTAAGCTTTTCAGGTTCTGTGGCCTCCGCCATCAGCCACAGATTTAATGAGATCCGGGGCTTAATTACCACAGTGCAGGGCTGCCAACACTCTCTCCTGATGACTTTATCTTGGCTGCTGGAAGGATGGGGGTGACAACAGTGTGTTGGCAAGAGATGAGGGCCTAAAGCAGGGACTCTGGACCCTGGTGATTTGGGGGGATGTGGGCTGCAACAGTGAGTGGCGGGGACGACTGCAGGACTCAGTACCTGACCTCAAAGAGCTCATAATATATCAAGAGTTAAGACCTCTAATCCAGGAGATACCCAAGGCAGTGTGAGTCAACTCACATGTGAGAGGCACACACAAATGTCGGCGGAAACTTTGGAGGCATGAACAAAGCTCCTAGAAGGGGGGGGCTAGAGGGTGGGGGGGTGCCACGTGGGGGCATGCAAGTTGGGGAAGACCTTGAATGCCAGGCTAAGCAGTTGGGACTTCATTTCATAGGTAGTAGAGGGCCGTTGAACGTTTTTGAGCTGCCTGAACGATCCAAATTTCTTACAGAAGTTTACAGGACTCCTGAGGATGGGCTCTGCCTGACCCCCACTGCCCCAACCCCCACTGCCCCAAAAATAATCTCCTTCCATCCCTCACACTCAGCTGCAGCCAGCACTGAACTTAATGCCATACTCTGAAACGTTCTTCACAGTCTCTGTACTCCTGGCTACGTTCTTTCCTTATATCGGGTCTCAATGTTAACATTCCTCCCTCTAAGAAGCCTTGCGGACACCGCCCCTTTCCCCCAAGCCTGGCCAGAGGCCCCTTTTCAAGGCTCCCACGCTTGCTGTGTCTCCCCATGAGATCACGGCTCTGTGCTGTCATTATTCACTAGTCTGCATTCTCTGCTAGACTGTGATTCTGTTGAGGCTAGGGGCGGTATCTTGTCCATCAGTGTCGCTAAGAACCAGCAAAAGACAGTAATGTGGGGTGGATGCGGCCCAGCAGATCACTCGGGTTCCTCCCCTTTCTCGGCCAGGGAGTCTTTTGAGGACAATAGAAAATCACAGGTGTCACCAGGTGCAGGCTGGTAGGGAATGTCCCCTTAATTTGAATGATCAGTCTGTTATTCTTACAGGAAACAAAGTGTGCAGAAGACACAAAACAAACGCCGACCTCCTCCCACCTCCTTAAGAATAAAGCGAAGCTGGGGCCATTTCTAGGCACGCCTGAGGACTATTTGAGGAGGGTGAGGCGGAGGGTTACGCACGGAACTACAAGTAAAACCCTCCGCTCCAGAGCAGAAATCGCGGCGGCTAGTCTTCAGGCCACCAGGGGGAGGAATCACACCGCATCCCGGGTCTTGGGCGGTTTCGCACGACCACGCGGAGCGGGGAGGTCGCGTAGAACTCTGGGAGTTGTAGTCTTAGGGTTTAATGCGCAATCTCGCCCACTGCACATCGGGAGTTGTAGTTCTAGGTTGAGGAACGGAAGTGCTTCCAAGTGTCCATGTTGAGCCCTGGAAACTACAACGACCAAAGGCCCACGGGTTCCTGGGCCGTTTCTCATTTCCGTCGAGTTAAACGTCTGGGGCTGCTTCTGAGGAATCAGCTTGACTGGGTAAGTTTGATTGAAGAAAACACCTATATGTTAATTGAGCTCCCTACAGACTTTCGTATTCTGGCCCGGTTTGGGGCCTCGGCGTCTCTTAATCGTAGGAACTGCATATTAATCTTCGTCCTTTACGTTTCCTATTCAGACACCTGTAGCCACCCACCCTCTTGACCCTGCCACGGTCGCCTCGCACTTTTAACGGCCAGCGCCCCTGGAATCCCCACTGAGCTCCCGTCCCAGGACCCAGTCCCCGCAGCCCCACCTTGGACCCCACAGCCCTACCCTAATTCCTCGGCCCTACCCTGACCCTGCAGCCTCACCTCCCTGAACCGTGGGCTTTTTAAAAAAATTTTTTTGAGACAGAGTCTCGCTCTGTCGCCCAGGCTGGAGTGCAGTGGCGCGATCTCCGCTCACTGCAATCTCCGCCTCCCGGGTTCACACCATTCTCCTGCGTCAGCCTCCTGAGTAGCTGGGACTACAGGCGCCCGCCACTACGCCCGGCTAATTTTTTGTATTTTTAGTAGAAACGGGGTTTCACTGTGTTAGCCAGGATGGTCTCGATCTCCTGACCTCGTGATCCGCCAGCCTCGACCTCCCAGAGTGCTGGGATTACAGGCCTGAGCCCCCGCGCCCAGCCTCCCCGGGCTTCTTTATGCTCCTCCACCCTTTGTGTACTTTACTCTTACTCTCAATTTTCTGTTTTTCACGGCGGCGGAAGAAGCGTCCTCATTCCTTCTTTCCGATCCGCGATTACCCTGGACTCGAAGTAAGCACACCCGGTTCTAGGCCAGCTCTGCCTCCTGCCCTCTGTGACGGTGGGCAAATCCTACAACTCTGGGACTCAGTTTCTTCCTCTCTAAAACGGAGATGACTGTTGCTCCGTCAGTCTCAGGTGAGGAGTGTTGAGGAGCCAACAAGCTAGTATGTGTGAAGATGCCTTGTAAACTGTAAGACCCTCATGAGAGACAGATTATTTTTATCACAATTATTAATGCTCTGAAACACTCTTATCAGGGCTCTTCTCTAGCTCTGCCACCTTGTTGCTCAAACCCATCCCTTGAGTGCTTGGTGTCTTCATTATCTACCAGCTGGATGATATTTCCTCACTTCCTCCAGCGACCAAAGGTCAGGCCAATGAGCTTTTAGTCTTCAGAGAGCTTTATCTGAAAGGAAGCACCAGAGAAGTGCTTATCTTGGACTGTATCTTGAAATATCCACTGATGAAAGGGTCACACAGCTGGCAGAGCAACAGTCCTCTGTTCACCAGAAACAGGGCCCCAGCAGGAGAGGACAGCTGCAACCTAAGCCCCATCCATTCCCTCTGGGCTCTTCTGGGCCTGTTCAGTAGACACTGGCTTTGGTAGGGGTGTCTGAGGCCTGAAAAGGCTGCTGGGAAAGAATCTGTTTTGGCAAAAGGCTTAATCCAGGAAAAATGAGAGACCTTGACTAGGAAAGAGAGACATAGCATTGTTAATTAATTCCTAACATTTTATAAGCACTCAAAATGCACCAGGCCCTAGGCAATATTTTCACTTACGAAGTATCCGTTTTACATATAAGGAACTTGAGAGGCCATGCAGTTAAAATAATTATAGTTGCCTCCTATGGTTATAGTACCTTCTATCCATTGAGTGCTTTACATGTATTGTTTAATCCTCATCAACAATCTCATGAGCAGTTACTATTTCTCTTTTTTTTTTTTTTGAGACGGAGTCTCGCTCTGTCGCCCAGGCTGGAGTGCAGTGGCGTGATCTCGGCTCACTGCAAGCTCCCCCTCCCAGGTTCATGCCATTCTCCTGCCTCAGCCTCCCAAGTAGCTGGGACTACAGGCGCCCACCACCACGCCCAGGTAATTTTTGTATTTTTTTTAGTAGAGACAGGGTTTCACCACGTTAGCCAGGATAGTCTCGATCTCCTGACCTGGTGATCCGCCTGCCTTGGCCTCCCAAAGTACTGGGATTACAGGTGTGAGCCACTGCACCCAGCCCTTAGTTACTATTTCTTTTTGAGACAGGGCCTCGCTCTGTCACCTGGGCTGAAGTGCAGTGGCACAATCTTGGCTTACTGTGGCCTCTGGCTCCCAAGCCCCAGCAATCCTCCTACCTCAGCCTCCTGAGTAACTGGGACTACAGTTGCATGCCACCACATCCAGCTAACTTTTTTCTTTTTTTAATTTTTTGTAGAGACAGGATTTTGCCATGTTGCCCAGGCTGGTCTTGAACTCCTGGGCTCAAGCAGTCCTTCCCACTTGATCTCCCAAAGTGCTGGGATTATAGGCATGAGCCACTGTGTCTGGCCATAGTTATTATTTCTGTTGTGAGAATAAATTATCAGAAGCTTAGAGTTTGAGGAACTTGTTCAAGATCACATAGCTAATAAGTGACAGGGGTAGAATTCAGAGTCATCAAAACCTTTTTCCCCCATTATACCATATAGCCTTATTTTTAGATCAAAAACAAAGATTAAAGAATACTTGAGATGGGTTTAAATCAAAGCCAAATGAAGGAACATTTGTTGAGTCCCAACTATGTGGGGAAAGCATGCAGATAAACAGTTTGGCCTAGAAAAGCATATAAAATCCAGTCTTTACTCCTGGAGTAGATCTGAAGAGGTGAGGCATAAGTGTGCCAAAAATTAAATAGTATTCATTGGATAAATTAATTATTGAGACCAGCTGTATGCAGGGCACTACATTAAGTCTAGTGATAGGAACATGCTTCTGGGTGGCCTTGGGGATTATACCAAGTGAAATCGTAGTCGTGAAAATGGTGGACCAGAACAAAGTATACACTCAGTAAGCGCCTGCTGCATGCATACATGTCTGAATGAAAGAAAAATTCATCCAGAGATATTTCTAATCAAAGTCCAGACCAGAGGTTCTCAAACTTTGCTGATTAGAAACACCTGGGAAGCTTTTACAAACGAATTGATCCTCAGAAATAGGGGCCCCAGAATACACATTTTTTAAAGCTTCCCAGGTGATTATGACAATAGGTTCAGGAACCTAAGATCTAGATTCTCCAGGGACCACTGTTGCAGGCAAGTCACTGATTGAAAACTGCTAGAATAGGTGTTAATCCAAGAGCTGCCCTAAGGTAGGCTAAGATTGGTTACCAGATAACAGATGTGGACAGTGATCAGAGATGAGAGGAGGAAAGGTTGGAAGGACATGGGAAAGCTTCACAGAGGACTAGAGATTTCACTGGGCCTCACTGGATGGAGAGGCTTCTGGACAGGCACCACCATGAACCATTTAGACAGTGAGCAAAAGAAGGTAGAGACACATAGACTGATTTCCTTGGAAAATTCCGTGACTTTTATTAAAAATGACTCTGGATGCTTTGTGTGAAAGTCTGTTTGGCAAAATTTGCAAGTCAGATTGGATTTTTCCATCTCTCTATCCTATTTGGACATCAGTCAATGTGAGCCTAGGAAAGAAAGATTCATTTGCATGTTAGCTTCACTCTGGCCAATTAGCTTCTGTAGTTTTTATTTCTAAACAATTTAGTTGATGATCCTCCCAGAAACTTTCCAGGAGCACAGAGTTCTGCTCTCTTCTGTTTTGGCCATTTCCAAGTCCCTTTATCCTGATTCCTGTCCCAAGTGCTGTTCTCTATGCAGGGTGAGACAAAAATCTCTTCCCATAAGAAGCTTAAGGACTATTATCCTGGTTCTGCAATCTTAAAAGCTGACTTATTGGCTCTTGACTCTCCAGATTCACTCTGGCCAAATCCTAGTGTTTCTACTTTTCACTCAATCAACACGTTTCTTGGATGCTTCCTAAGAGTCAGGTACCACACCAGGTGCTTTGAATGCATTATTTCATTTTATTTCCACAGCAACCCTGTGAGGCTAGATAGTGTTCCCATTGTACAGATGGGGAATCAAGCTTAGAAAGATCAGATAACTTGCATAAGATAAGAAAGCTAGGCAGGGCTGGCACGGTGGCTCACTCCTGTAATCCCAGTCACTTTGGGAGGCTAAGGTGCGAGGATTCGCTTGAGCCCAAAAGGTTGAGACCAGCCTGGGCAACATGATGAAACTCCATCTCTACAAATAAATACAAAAATTAGCCGGGCATGGTGGCAAGTGCCTATAGTCCCAGCCACCCAGGAGGCTGAGGTGGGAGGATCACTTGAGCTGGGAGGGTGAGGCCACAGTGAGCCCCTGCACTCCAGCCTGGGAGCCAGAGCAAGACCCTGTCTCAAAAAAAAAAAAAAAAAAAAAAAAAGTCTGGCAACATGGTGGGCGGAGAAGCTGGAGTGACTCTGGGACAGCCACATCTTTCGCCTCAGGATCCCACCACGTTGGATGTTACCAAGTTGATGCCACTTTCACACGATGTTATCAGCAGACAAGCCACAATTAATATACAATTGATCATGTAGCTCATGGGAAATCCACAGTCGTCAAAGCTATTTCTGGACTTCACACCGTCAGGTTCAAAAATGAACTAGGAAGAAATATTACAATCAAGCTTGGATATGCTAATGCTAAGATTTATAAACTTGATGACCCAAGTTTCCCTCGGCCAGAATGTTATAGATCTTGTGGGAGCAGTACACCTGATGAGTTTCCCGCAGACATTGCAGGGACCAAAGGGAACTTCAAATCAGTCAGACATTTTTCCTTTGTTGACTGTCCTGGCCACGATGTTTTGATGGCTACTATGCTGAATGGTGCAGCAGTGATGGATGCAGCTCTTTTGTTGATAGCTGGTAATGACTCTTGTCCTCAGCCTCAGACGTCTGAACACCTGGCTGCTATAGAGATCATGAAACTGAGCATATTTTGATTCTACAAAATAAAATTGATTTGGTAAAAGAAAGTCAGGCTAAAGAACAATACAAGCAGATCCTTGCATTTGTCTAAGGTACAGTAGCAGAGTTAGCTCCCATTATTCCAATTTTGGCTCAGCTGAATACAGTATTGAAGTTGTTTGTGAGTACATAGTAAAGAAAATTCCAGTACCCCCAAGAGACTTTACTTCAGAGCCCGGGCTTATTGTTATTAGATCTTTTGATGTCACCAAACCTGGCTGTGAAGTTGATGACCTTAACGGAGGTGTAGCTGGTGGTAGTATCCTAAAAGGAGTATTAACAGTGGGCCAGGAGATAGAAGTAAGACCTGGTATTGTTTCCAAAGATAGTGAAGGAAAACTAATGTGTAAACCAATCTTTTCCAAAATTGTATCACTTTTTGCAGAGCATAATGATCTGTAACATGCTGCTCCAGGCGGTCTTATTGGAGTTGGAACAAAAATTGACTCCACTTTGTGCGGGGCTGACAGAATGGTGGGGCAAGTACTTGGTACAGTCGGAGCTTTACCTGAGATATTCACAGAATTGGAAATTTCCTATTTCCTGCTTAGACGGCTTCTAGGTGTACGCACTGAAGGAGACAAGAAAGCAGCAAAGGTTCAAAAGCTGTCTAAGAATGAAGTGCTCATGGTGAACATAGGATCCCTGTCGACAGGAAGAAGAGTTAGTGCTGTCAAGGCCGATTTGGGTAAAATTGTTTTGACCAATCCAGTGTGCACAGAGGTAGGAGAAAAAATTGCCCTTAGCCGAAGAGTTGAAAAACACTGGCGTTTAATTGGTTGGGGTCAGATAAGAGGAGTGGCAATCAAGCCAACAGTAGATGATGACTGAAGAATACCGGTTAAATAATACATTTGGATGGAGTTGGAAGTTGGAATTTCTCTTAACAACCAAGGGTTTTATTTTCAAAGCAATATTGGGGAATTGATTTCACAGTTCGTTTCCTTAGTGGGTAACTGTAAGGTTATTCTCTCTCTCTTTTTTTTTTTGGTTATGAAAACTTAGGGACTACAATCAATATAAAAATTGGCATAATGTTGGATTGAATCTACATTTTGGCAGAAGTTAAGCATTCCCATGTAATGTCAAAATTATACATAATGCAGTTTTGGTTTTTTTGTTTATTTTGTTTTGTTTTTGAGTCTGGCTCTGTCACCCAGGCTGGAGTGCAGTGGCGTGATCTGCAACCTCCGCCTCCCGGGTTCAAGTGATTCTCCTGCCTCAGCCTCCCGAGTAGCTGAGATTACAGGTGTGCGCCACCACACCTAGCTAATTTTTGTATTATTAGTAGAGACAGGGTTTCGGCATGTTGGCCAGGCTGGTCTCTCCTGACCTCAGGGTGATCAGCCCACCTCGGCCTCACAAAGTGCTGGGATCAGGTATGAGCCACCTTGCCCAGCCCACATCATACAGTTTGAAATAAAACTTAGCCACAACCAGCCTTGCCGTAGCGCACACATATATCACTGAACCTGCTTGAAATAAAGTTTTTTTTCTGTTTCATGATTTGTCTTTGAGTACCTCCAGGCTGAAGGACTGTTGTACCAGTAAAAACTTAAAGGCACAAATTCTCCTTGAAGACCTTCTCCCTTTTCTTTGGCCCCATATTTTATGTTGCCTGAAATCCAACAGTCTTCCTCCATTGGAAAATACTGTTATACCAAATAATTCTAGATGAGTAACAAAGATCTTTCTAGGCCTTCATTTTATGTTTTTTCTTAACTGTTAAGATTGTGGCATAGATTATTATATCACTAATTTTTGGATGTTTCGAAAGGTCAAGAAGTAAAAGATGTTAGAAAGCAAAAAAAAAAAAAAAAAAAAAAAAAAGCTAGGCACCAAACGAGCTGGGCCTCCAATGTGGTTCTTTCAGATTATCTCTCATGGACATGACCTCATTTCCAGAGAAACAGAAATGCTAAAGAGAAACAATTTTTTAGCTTAGCACTTGAGGGACTGCTCCTCCCCAAATCTGGTCACAACTTTCTCTTCTCACCTTGCATTGTTTCTCACACAAGCTTCCTTCTTACCATGCTTTTGTTCGCTCTCTCCTGCTTGAAAGAGCCTTTCCCATCTTCCCCTGCTCTCTACTTCCAAGCTAAAGGAGCACTGTTTCTTCTCAGAGTTCCTGTGGTCTTTTATCTGCCTCTCTTTTATGACAGTTGAACTTGCAGCTGGTTCATTGTCATGTGAGTGACTTGTGTCTTGTGGCCCCAGCAGTAGGTCTTCCATGTGTAGACCTCAACAACAAGCGATGGGGAAAGGTCAGGGTCTGAGGCTAAGCAGAACTCATCCCCCTTCACTCTGGCTGAACAACCCACTGACATCAGGAGCTTAGTTTCTCTTTCAAAAGATTTGGGTTTGTTTTTTAAATTTGCTAAAGAGAAACAAAAAGAAGACGCTATCTGTAGTAGAAAGAAAATAATTTCTTATCTTTCAAAGTTAAATAGAATGATGTTAGGATTATTAAGACCAGACAAGTGGCAGCTGACAACCAGGAGACTGTGTGTTGTTACCATCATTCTGCTTGTGACTCTGAGCAGCTCACTTAATCTCTCTGGACCTTGGTGTCTTCCCTGGTAAAGCACGTGTATGTACTGAGAGAAGGGGAAGACAACTGTGGGGAGGATTGACAGAAATGCTCTCTTAGGTCTCTTCTTACCCAGACATGCTTTGACTGGAACTCCCGAATCTCTCCCAGAGCATCTTAAAAGAAGCAGAATAATTTAATCATGGACATGTGGACCCCAGATGCAGTGTGTATCCATTTAGATGCTTTTGGTTGCAACCAAAAGAAATCTAACTTCAGTTGGTTTAAACAAGAAAGGGAACTTACTGACTTATGTAACTAGAAAGTCTAGGAGTGGGTCAGGTTTCAGGTATGGTCTAATCTGTGGATTCTTAATGTCTTCACAAATGGGCCTCTATTTCTCTGTGATTCTCTCGGTTTTGCCATCCACCATGGGTATCTTCATCCTGTGCTTCAAGGCCACTTGACAGGTGACATCTGCACATCACACTAGTTCAAAACAAGGAAGAACTTTTCTCCCCTCAACCATCAAATCAAAGTCCCAAGCTTTACTCCTATTGGACCAGCCTAATGCCATACGCCCACTCTTCATCCAAATACTGACCAGAGAATAAGAAGGACTGATTGGCTCCAGTTAATTAAGGCTCAACTCTGGAGGTTAAGAGGGGTCAGCCCCACCCAAATCACAAGGCATGGGATACTGGGAAGTTTGATGTTCTCATGTTACAACCACATTGCCCATGATCGAATTCTGGCTCTGCTTGCCGTATGTTATTGGGTAAATTGCCTTTGTCAAGCATCCACTTCCTCATCTGTAAAATGAGATAATAATATGTATCTCAGAGGACTGTTGAAAGAATTAAATAAAATAATGTATGAAAAGCACTAAACATAGTTCCTGGCACAGAGTAAGCGTGACGGTGATGATGGTGTTGGAGATGATGAAATTGAAGAGGGTGAGGGGAGCACTGGCCCCAGTTTAGGAAGCAGATGAGCCGTAGGAATGTTATCTAGTCAGGAGCGTGCACACCCGTCGTGCTGAAAGCTTCTGTTTGATCTACTGCCCACATCATACTTTTCCCTACCTCTGCTCTTTTTCCTCTTAGGTTTTTTTCTGTACGTACTTTCTTCCTCCTCCCCTGCCTCTCAACTTCCTCATCTTTAAAGGCCCAGCATAAGTGCCACCCTATATTCAGTAGTTTAAAGCTGGGTATGGTGGCTCTTACCTGCAATCCCAGCTACTTGGGAGGCCTAAGCAGGAGGATTGTGTGAGCCCGGGAGTTTGAGACCAGCCTGGACAACATAGCAAGCAAGACCCTGTCTCTCAAAAAAATAAACAGTTTTAAGAAAAAGCTTAGTTCAGTGACTTTGCATATGTATAACCGAATCCCCCGCTAAGCAGGGTCAGTAATGGTTAAGAACCTAGCTTCCGGATTAGGCAGAGATGGGTTTGCCATTGGGTAACTTGGGAAGGTTATTCAACCTCTTTATGCCTTAGTTTCCTCATCTGTAAAACAGGGTCTTTTTGTTTGTTTGTTTTTTGAGACAGGGTCTCACTCTGTCACCCAAGCTGGAGTGCAGTGGCGCGATTTCAGCTCACTGCAACCTCCGCCTCCCATCTTCAAGGATTCTCCTGCCTCAGCTTCCTGAGTAGCTGGGACTATAGGTGCCTGCCACTGCACCCGGCTAATTTTTGTATTTTTAGTAGAGATGGGGTTTCACCATGTTGGCCAGGTTGGTCTTGAACTCCTGACCTCAGGTGATCTGCCCACCTCAGCCTCCCAAAGTGCTGGGATTACAGGCGTAAGCCACCATGCCCGGCCAAAACAGGGTCCTAATAGTACCTACTTCAGGCCGGGCGCAGTGACTCACGCCTGTAACCCCAGCACTTTGGGAGGCCGAGGTGGGTAGATCATGAGGTCAGGAGATTGAGACTATCCTGGCCAACATGCCGAAACCCCGTCTCTACTAAAAATAAAAAAGAAAATTAGCTGGGCGTGGTGGCACATGCCTGTAATCCCAGCTACTCAGGAGACTGAGGCAAGAGAATCACTTGAACCAGGGAGTCGGAGGTTGCAGCAAGCTGAGATCATGCCACTGCCCTCCAGCCTAGCAACAGAGCGAGACTCTGTCTCAAAAAAAAAAAAAAAAGTACCTACCTCAGAGAGTTGTTGAGACAATGAAATGATGTAATGTTTATAATGTCTATAAAGAGGTCAGTACAGTGCTAACTGTAAATAATGGATCTTAGTGGTTACTATTAGCCTCAGGAGAGCAAGGTCTGTGTGACAGTCTCTGCAGCAGTTACTGCTGTGCTGCGCACATAGTAGCTGCTGGATAAACATTTGTTAATGGGCTGTGAGGAGTATGGATGGCTCTCTTTCCTCTTCACAGCCATCTCATCACCCTAGCAAAATAAATAAAAAACAACCCCCAATCTTGGCAAAGGCAATGTAGCAAAGTAGTAGGTGCAAGATTCAGTGAGTGACGGCAGGGAGGATGAGGTGCTAAGGAGGGGCGGACAGGGTAGCAGATAACACATATCAGCAGCAGGAAGCCAAGAGGAAGCCAGCAAGCGGCTGTTCTATGTTCCCCCATCCAGCCAGCAAGTTCAGCTCCGGCAAGTCATTTGATTCACCTGGTGATGAAATGGGGGTCAGCCAGTCTGTGGGCTTTCCACCTGTCACAGGACCCCACCTCGTAGGCTGTGGGGATGTGATGGAGGGTCAGAATCTCCAGGTAAGTGTCCCCAGCTCCCTTCCGTTTGCACTGCTTCTGCCGGCACCATGACTTACTGATCACAAGTCTGATCCTGCACTCCCACGGTGGGGAAGCTGAATCAGAGCGGGTCTGGATTTGGTTATCAAGCCCCCAGCTCTGTCTTCCCTGAGCCTTTTCTTCCCCTTTCCAAACATTAGAAACATCCCAATAGACAGAGATAATGTGTTCATTTTCCACCTAGAGGAAAGGGGGGACTCTAGCTTTAGAGGAAGCTCGCAGATCCTCTCACCTTTCTTGAGGGCAGATGCCTGATCTTGGAAGGGTTTTAATCATATCAGAATCCGAGTGTATGAGAGAAAGAGCCATGGGCGTGTGCCTTTGGCCTTGGACTCCCTGACCTGGGTAGGGGGACAGCTTCCTTTTTTCTCTCCTGCCTTTATCTGTTTTCCTCTCCCGCTTTGACTTCTGGACTGGTCCTCTATCAGGTCCTAGGACTTTTTAATTAATTAACTTATATATATGTATATATAGTAGAGACGAGGTCTTGCTATGTTGCCCAGGCTGATGTCTAACTCCTGGCCTCAAGCGACCCTCCTACCTCGGCTTCCCAAAGTGCTGGGATTACAGGCGTGAGCCACTGTGCCTGACTTAGTTCCTAGGTCTTTCTCTGCTAGCCCTTGGACTTCCTGTCTCCCTTGAGAGGCATACACTTCCTAGTAACCCCTCACCTACTCCCATGTAAAATGAGTGTGCTGTCGCTTCCCAAGGGCCCTCCTAGCAGAGTGGCCTGGATGAGCTACCAAGGCCACCCTGTTCAGCACAAGAACTAATCTCTAACTCCTGGGGCTCCTCCAGGCTTAGGCTCAGTGCCAGACTTAAATTTTTCATTGTCCCAAACACTCAAATATTTTTGGTGCCCTCTCCCACAGTGTAATTCAAAATACAGTTGGCTATTTGAAATAACGTAAGCTTTACATGTATTCTAAAAATCAAATTGCTTCTTTCCAGATTTCTGAATGTAAAATTCAGGTATGCTAATTGAAACTTAAGGTTCCCTGTTTTGCTGGTGCCCCAAACACCTGCTGAGTGTGGCTGTTGGGAAATCTAGCCTGGACTCCTTGCTCCGAGCAGCTGCTCTCTTCTTTCCTACAGGGGAGCTTCTTTCGACTCTTCTACCCCTGCCAAAAGGCCGAGGAGACCATGGAGCAGCCCCTGTGGATTCCCCGCTATGAGTACTGCACTGGCCTGGCCGAGTACCTGCAGTTCAATAAGCGCTGGGGGGGCTTGCTGTTCAACCTGGCTGTGGGTAAGGGCTGGCCTGACCTCTGCATGCTTTCCCAGTTGCCTGGTTTTGTTCCTGGGAGATCCCCAGGTGGACACAGTACCTTATAGCCTACAGTGTCCAGCCTTTTGTAAGGGGCATCCATTAGCCAGTGTGGTGTGGAGAATTGGGAGAGAATTACATATGAAAGAGCTTTGGTGATTGAGTTAGACTTTCCTGGATTCAAATCCAGACTTTACAATTTACTAGCCATGGGGTTTGGGCAAGTTACTGAACCTGTCTAAATACCTGCCTTTGGGGGTTTGTAGTATGGGATGTACGTAAAGCCTCTAGTGCAGTGCTTGGGACATAGAATGTGTTCCATAAATGGCACCGATTCCTCATTTATTCAGCATGTATCAATTCCTACTCTGTGCCAGCTATTGTGTGTATCAAAGAAAGGTTCTTAACTATCAAGGAGCATACAGTCTCCTGCAGTTTTCCCTCCAGTCACCCCTCTTCTGAGTAGGGTAACATTGAGTCATCCACTACCCCCAAAGGCCCCACACCTAGGAATTCCACCCAGTGCCTTGGCATCTCAGCAATTTACCCCAGAATTCAGTACTGCCACTTTGGACTTAGCTTCCCATTTTCTTTCTTTCTTTCTTTCTTTTTTTTTGTGAGATTGAATCTTGCTTTTGTCACCCAGGCTGGAGTGCAATGGCACGATCTCAGCTCACTGCAACCTCCACCTCCCAGGTTCAAGTGATTCTCCTGCCTCAGCCTCCCAAGTAGCTGGGATTATAGGAGCACGCCACCACGCCCAGCTAATTTTTGTATTTTTAGTAGAGACAGGATTTCGCTTGGCCAGGCTGGTCTCGATCTCTTGCCCTTGTGATCCACCCACCTTGGCCTCCCAAAGTGCTGGGAATATAGGCATGAGCCACCGAGCCTGGCTTAGTTTCCCATTTTCTATTGTGTTCACTCTTCCTATGGAATAAAGGGAGAAAAAATAGGTGATTGACTGCCCTGAGCTGCTCAGGGGCCAATGGTGATTGTCCAGAGGGGAGAAACACATGTTCCCACCCATACCTATACTCAGGTTGCCCTTGGGATAACAGCTTTGGGGCAGCCAGATATGCTATAGCCCATGTCTCTGCTAGGATCTTGTCGCCTGCCTGTTAGCTGGAATGGCCCCTTTAAGACAAAGGACTCTGGATACCCCTTGATCATCTTCTCCCATGGCCTAGGAGCCTTCAGGTAAGAACTTCTTTTCCCCAGACCGTGCCATACTCCTTGCCTGGTGACAGCTGCTGAGTCTTAGCTTATTTTCAAAGGACAAAAAAAAAGACATTTCCATCTGCTAGCTGTCTTCTCTCCCATCTGCTTTGTCCCATAGCATTGGGTTCACCTTCTCCGGAAGGCCTTTTTCAAGTCCTTTTCACCTTGTGGAGCCTTTCGGCAGCCTTCATATGCTTCACTTCTCATGGTCCAGTATTTATATAAATATACACTTTTAGCTTTCCGCCTATGTAATAGCCCAGAAATGCTAGAAGGAGCATGAGCTTTGTGATCAGAGCATCTTTTATTTATTTTATTTTTATTTTTTCAGACAGAGTCTCACTCTGTTGCCCAGGCTGGAGTGTAGTGGCGTGATCACAGCTCGCTGCAGCCTCAACCTCCTGGGCTCAAGCAATGCTCCTGCCTCAGCCACCAAGTAGCTGGCATGTACCACCATGCCTGGCTATTTTTAATTTTTTTTTTTTTTTGCAGAGACGAGGTCTCACTGTGTTGCCCATGCTGATCTCGAATTCCTGAGCTCAAGTCATCCTCCCGCCCCAGCCTCCCAAAAGTGCTGAGATTATAGGCGTGAGCCATCGTGCCCCACCAAGAGTAATTTATTTAACATGAGAGTCCACTCTGTGTGTGGCACTGGCGTAGTAGCGAATAAGACAGACTTGCTCCCTGCACTTGTGGAGCCAGCAGCCTAACTTGCAAATCTCAGCCATATCCCTTGTGCGCTATGTGAGCCTGGGAAGGTTGTATAATTCTCTGAACTTAGATTCTTTCATCTGTCAAAGACGAATGCCGCTCCCACAGGGCAGTTTGTGAGGATTCAGTTCGATTGACACCTACTAGGCTCCCATCTTTGTCGGTTCTCCTCTCACTTTCTCTACGTGGAGGGATATGATGGTGGTGAACTGTAGGATCTCTTTTACTAGCCCTGGGGAAACTTTGGCCTAAGTTTCATTATTCATTTAGAATTCTTCCCATGAATTCTGATTTCTGCACCTTGGTATGTTATATAGCTTAATAACTGTAGTACATGTGTTCCTATTTAAGCTTTTGAATTTTCTCTCTGTCTGTTCATCCATCAACATATATGTCTAGTTTAGGTCCCAGAATGTTGCACATCTCAAAGGCATCTGTTTTTGCCTCCTAGCCCCCAAACCATTGTCCACACTGTAGCCACAGAGATCCTTTTTTTTTTTTTTTTTTCTGAGACGGAGTCTCGCTCAGTCACCTCAGTTGCTGAGGTAGGAGCATTGCTTGAGCCATTGTTCACGCCCAGTCATGCAGTGGCATGATCTCTGCTCACTGCAACCTCAGCCTTCTGGGTTCAAGCGATTCTCCTGCTCCAGCTTCCGAGTAACTGGGATTACAGGCACCCACCACCATGCCTGGCTAATTTTTGTAGAGACGGGGCTTCACCATGTTAGCCAGACTGGTCTTAAACTCCTGACCTCAGGCAATCCATCTGCCTCAGCCTCCCAAAGTACTAGGATTAAAGGCATGAGCCACCACACCCAGCAGGGAGATCTTTTTTTTTTTTTTTGAGACGGAGTCTCGCTCTGTCGCCCAGGCTGGAGTGCAGTGGGGTGATCTCAGCTCACTGCAAGCTCCACCTCCCAGGTTCATGCCATTCTCCTGCCTCAACCTCCCGAGTAGCTGGGACTACAGGCGCCTGCCACCATGCCCAGCTAGTTTTTTGTATTTTTAGTGGAGACGGGGTTTCACCGTATTAGCTAGGATGGTTTCGATCTCCCGACCTCGTGATCCGCCTGCCTCAGCCTCCCAAAGTGCTGGGATTACAGGCTTGAGCCACTGCGCCTGGCAGGGAGATCTATTTTAAAACGAAATATGATCTTGTCATTCTAGCACTCAAAGCAGTGCCCAACATATAATAGGTACTCAATAAATACTTGTTGAGTGAATGAATGAATGTGTCTTCCCACTTAAAAGTTTTTGGCTGGGCATGGTGGCTCATGCCTGTAATCCCAGCACTTTGGAGGCCAAGGCGGGTGGATCACCTGAGGTTGGGAGTTCGAGACTAGCCTGACCAACATGGAGAAACCCTGTCTCTACTAAAAATACAAAAAATTAACCGGGTGTGGTGGCACACACCTGTAATCCCAGCTACTTGGGAGGCTGAGGCAGGAGAATTGCTTGAACTTGGGAGGTGGAGGTTGCAGTGAGCTGAGATCGTGCCATTGCACTCCAGCCTGGGCAACAAGATCAAAACTCCATCTCAAAAAAAAAAAAAAAATTAATAGCTCTTTGAACTTAATTCAGTTCTTTTCATGGTCTTACCTCGATGTAGGTCCAAGACAAAGTTTCCAGGCCTGTTCCTTGCTATTTGTCCCACTGTAGCTCTCCAGACAAAATGGCCTTCTTTCACTTACTGAAAGGCACTGCATTATTTCCTGCCTCGATGTCTTCATCTGTGCTGTGCTTTGTGGCTGATCTCTTTGCCTGGACTGTTCACTGTTCTGCTCTTCTCTTCCTCTTCCCCCTTTCCGTCTTTTTCTGCTAATTCCAGATTACCTTTAAGATCTTAGTTTGGATGTCATTGTCCTAGGAACACCCATCCTGACACCTATATTATATTAGGTTAATTTTTCCAGAATGTGCTTTCATAAGACAATCTATACTTCTCAGCATTTAACATAATTGCTTGTGTAATGAATTAATTACTTGTGTGATTATTCTTTAATGCCTGTCTTCTTCACTAGATTGTAAGCCCTCTGAAGGCAGAGACCATTTCTATCCTCTATTGCTCCGGCTTCTAGGACAGTGCCTGGAAAGTAATTGTTTACCCATAAGTATTTATTGAATGAATACAAGGGCTATACTGTGCTAGGTTCTCATTCATTCAGCAGACATCTGTGGAGCACCTGCTCTGTGCCAGCCCGTTGGCATGAGAGGAAGGTGGGACATACCAAGATTAACAAATCGAGGAAATTGCATCTGCTAGAGGAGCAGGAACAAAGACTCCCGTAACTGTAGCCCATGGCTAAAAGTGGAGAGTAAACATGGAGATGAGGTTAGAAAGGCAAGTAGGTGGTTTTTGATGCTGCTTTCTTGTTCAATAAATTGAGTACGTGCTGTGTGCCAGGGCTGGGCATTCAGTAGTGAAGATGAGAGAGTTCCTACCTTCAGGAAGATTATAGTCTCGCAGGGAAAAGAAGCAAAGAAACCTTTTTCTCCTAGGCCAACAGGAGAGAGCAGGTGAGCACTTTGGAGGTGGTCCTTTTGGTCTAAGAATCTGTATTGAGACTTCACACTTCGTTAGACCTGGGCGAGTCAGTTATAAATACTATCATTAACCAGAGTGAAATTCCAAGGAAAAAGAAAGGGAGGATAAGGAACATTGTTTCCTCTCATTGCATCTGTGGTTAATTCAGGCTCTGAAATCCTGCCCATGGGTCATGGACCTATGGTTTCCAATCCTAGGGAGGAATATATGTGGTTAAATACCTAACCATTCTCAGTGTGCCATTGTCTCATTTGATTCCCACATAGCCCTGTGAGGTGCACAGGCAGGGATGCCTATTTTTCAACTGGGCAAACTGAAAGGCTCTGAAAGGCAGACTTGCCCAAGGTGACAGTTTGAACTGGGAAAGGATCAGAAATCTCTCTGGCTGGCTGGGCACCATGGCTCATGCCTGTAATCCCAGCATTTTGGGAGGCCGAGGTGGGCAGATCACGAGGTCAGGAGTTTGAGACCAGTCTGACCAACATGGTGAAACCCCATCTCTACTAAAAATACAAAAAAAAAAAAAAAAAAAAAAAATTAGCTGGGCGTGGTGGCACTCGCCTGTAATCCCAGCTACTCAGGAGGCTGAGGCAGGAGAATCACTTGATTCCGGGAGGTGGAGGTTGCAGTGAGCCGAGAGTCCCATTGTACTCCAGCCTGGGCAACAGAGGGAGACTGTCTCAAAAAAAAAAAAAAAGAAAAGAAAAGAAGAAATCTCTCTGGCTCTGAAGTCCAGTTCATTGCCTTCCCTGGAAAAGTGAGAGAAGGTGAAAAGGAACTTAAGAACCTGATCTCCCTGTATCAATTAGAAATTGGGCAAGTTGTATTTAACAGAAAACTCCCAAGTAATAATGACTTAAATATGGTAATGTTTATTTCTCAAGTGAAAGGAAGCCAGAGGTAAACAGTTAAGGTTGATATGGTAGTTCCACAAGATGGCTGCTAGCAGAGCATGGTTGGAATAAGGGTGAAGACTCGGCTGTTCTTTTGATCCTTTTTCCTTGTTCCTTTCTGAATCTCCAGGACTTTGTATTCAGCCTTCTGCATGGAGCTGGCCTCACGTGGCTTTGTGGTTGCTGTGCCAGAGCACAGGTGAGGGATGAGTCGTCATGGATTGAGTGCCTGCAGTGAGCTAGGATAGAGGCTAGTCCGCTATCAATGTACTATTTTTTTTTTTTTTTTTTTTTTTTTTTTTTTGAGACGGAGTCTTGCTCTGTATCCCGGGCTGGACTGCAGTGGCCGGGTCTCAGCTCACTGCAAGCTCCGCCTCCCGGGTTTACGCCATTCTCCTGCCTCAGCCTCCGGAGTAGCTGGGACTACAGGCGCCCGCCACCTCGCCCGGCTAGTTTTTTGTATTTTTAGTAGAGACGGGGTTTCACCGTGTTAGCCAGGATGGTCTTGATCTCCTGACCTCGTGATCCGCCCGTCTCGGCCTCCCAAAGTGCTGGGATTACAGGCTTGAGCCACCGCGCCCGGCCTCAATGTACTATTTCTAACCCTTTCGACAACCATGCAAGCCAGCATTATACCCCTTTTAAAGAAGAGAAAACCAAGGTTTAAAGATGTTAAATAATTTGCCAAAAGTGACACAGCTGAGTTGGAATTCAAACCCAGGTCTATCTCTAAAATCCATATTTTTTCCACTTTCCTATGCATGCCCCATATCTCCTTCCCTACTAGCCAAAGGGTGATCTAGAGCCTTCTGGATGAAAGGGAGGCTTTGGTAAAGGGGAAAAATAAGCTCAAGAATGTTTCTGGTTTCTCTCTGATGATGTGTGTATTTCAGGGACCGGTCAGCGGCAACCACCTATTTCTGCAAGCAGGCCCCAGAAGAGAACCAGCCCGCCAATGAATCGCTGGAGGAGGAATGGATCCCTTTCCGTCGAGTTGAGGAAGGGGAGAAGGAATTTCATGTTCGGAATCCCCAGGTAAGTTTGTGCCAGTTGGGGAAGGAGAGTTAATGAGTCTGTCCTCTCCCTACTATATTTGATAGCAAGACTTTCAGTTAACTCTCTTTTGAAATGTCAGTCATAGTGGGTCTGAGTTTGCCACATCAGTGGAAATACATAGGATTTTAATCAGGACTCTTGCAATTGCTGTGACAGAAACCCAACTTAGGTTTACTTAGGCAAAAAAACGGAATGATGGGCTCATATAAGTAGACTTATATGAGGAAGAGCAGGACAATTGGAACCAGACTCGAATGCCGTCAGGATTTGTTCTCCATCCTCATTTCTGTCTCTCTCTTGGTTGATGGGTCTCATCTTCAAACTGGCCTACTTTCCGAAGTTAGAACCATAAGTTTTTTTTTTTTCTGAGACGGGGTCTTGCTTTGTCACCCAGATTGGAGTGCAGTGGCATGATCACGGCTCACTGCAGTCTCAATCTTCTGGGCTCAAGAGATCTTCCTACCTCAGCATCTTGAGTAGCTGGGACTACAGGCATGCACCACTATGCCCAGCTACTTTGTTTTAATTTTTATTTTTTTGAGACAGAGTCTTACTCTATCACCCAGGCTAGAGTGCAGTGGCACCACCATGGCTCAATAGCAACGTCAATCTCCTAGGCTCAAGTGACCCTCCCACCTCAGCCTCCCGAGTAGCTAAGACTACAGGTACACACCACCACACAATTTTTTTTTTTAGTAGAGATGGGGTCTTGCTATGTTTCCCAGGCTGGTCTCAAACTCCTGAGCTCAAGCTCTCCTCCCACTGTGGCCGCCCAAAGTGCTGGAGTTATAGGTGTGAGCCATGGCACCCAATCAGAACCATAGCTCTTGACAGCTCTGACCTTGTGTGTGTTCAGCTTTGTCACCTATGAGAATAGGACTGTGTTTGAGTTGATCCCTCAGTCCCCTACCCTGGTGCCAAACTGCAGTTTGAAAAATCCTGGAGAGGGATTCCAGGCCTGGGGAGAAGTAACAAAATGGGAAGTTCCCACCAGAAATGCATTGTTTGATTGGGGGTGGGAAGGCCATCCTCAAAAGGCAGGGTTAACAGGAGAAGGAAGCAGGGTAAGTGCTTGGGAGACAAAAACAATAGATGTCTGATGTAAATGGTCAGTGGAATCCAGTACTGGATTGCTAATAACAGCACTCTTAATTCCTTTTGTTTTTAAAATGCTTTCATGTACATCATCTCGTTGGATCCTTCTGACAGCCCTGTGGTTAGGTAGGTAGAGTCCAAACAACAGGGCTGAGTCTGTTATGCTGTTGAGCAGTGCTTATGTGAACTACAAGGTAGCTGAGCCTTTCTCAGGATGTGGCGCCCAAGATGCTTGGTGAGGCATGGGTGGGTGGACTATCTGTGCATTCTTCCTTGGCTCTATATGTGAGGGAGATTCTCGCTGGACAGTTGCGGAGTGTTCCAGTCCCACTGGGACTGTCTTTGTTGCAGGTGCATCAACGGGTAAGCGAGTGTTTGCGGGTATTGAAGATCCTGCAGGAGGTCACTGCTGGGCAGACTGTCTTCAACATCTTGCCTGGTGGCTTGGATCTGATGACTTTGAAGGTATGAAAGCAATTGATATGACCTAGAGCCCAGTATTCAGGGCTTTCTCGGTTACAAGTAACAGAAACCTAACTAACTGGTATAAACCAAAAGAGAATTGATTGGCTCATATAACTACCAAGAAGACCAAAGGCCAACTTTAGGCCAGTGTAGTTAGACCTAGGGTCTCAGACATTATCATCAAAGCCCTGGCACTCTTCTCTCCCCTCTCCTGGCTCGGTTTCTCTGTGTGTATGTGGTTTTCTCACCAGACTCTCTCCTTTAGGCAAGAAAGGTGGTCGCTAGCAGTTCAAGCCTGCACATCAACTTACAGCTCCAGATTTTTTGCTTTTTTTTTTTGAGACAAAGTCTCGCTCTTGTCCCCAGGCTGGAGTGCAATGGCGCAATCTTGGCTTACTGCAAACTCCGCCTCCTGAGTTCAAGCGATTCTCTTGCCTCAGCCTCCCTAGTCACTGGGATTACAGGCGCCTGCCACTACGCCTGGATAATTTTTGTGTTTTTACTAGAGACAGAGTTTCACCATGTTGGCCAGGCTGGTTTCGAACTCCTGACCTCAGGTGATCTGCCCATCTCGACCTCCCAAAGTGCTGGGATTACAGGCGTGAGCCACTACACCCGGCCTCAGCTCCAGGTTTAAAAAGAAAAGAGACTGTCTTAGTTTCCACTAATCTGGGAAAGCTGTGACCCTATGTGGGTCTTATGCCCCTCTGGGCCAGTCCCTATGTCAGAGGGAGAGGGTATTCCGATTGGCCTGCCTAGGTTACATTCCCACTTCTGGGTCAGGTAATTGAATGCCCACAAGGCCAGATGGATGGTGGGGAGAAGATTCAGGCTACTGTGCAGCAAACATCCTGTGTCCACTGTAGGCTCAGTCCTTCCTTTGAGGAAATCCCAAGAACCCTCCCAGGAGGGTATAAAACCATCCTGGCCATGAAATTTGGTGCTTATGAAGATACATTCTTTATGACCCCCCCCACCCAATCTTTTTTTGTCCATAATTTCAAAAGTCATTCAGGCTCTATTCAGAGAACCAAGAAATTTCACAAAAGCATGAAGAAAAATGAAAAACCTTTTTCAATATTTTGATATTTTTCCTTCCAGTTATTTTTACATGTATTAATATGTGTATATATATTTTTTACACAATTATGTTATCATTTAATACAAGCTGTTTTGTGGCCTTATTTTCATTTATCAAGACAGTATGAGTATCTTCTTATGCCAATTAATATTTTTCTATGGCATGATTTAAAAAAAAATTTTTAGAGACAGGATCTTGCTATCTGCCCAGGCTGGACTCAAACTCTTAGGCTTAAGCAATCCTCCTGTATAGCTTGACTTTTATTATTTATTTTGATTTTTTTTTTTTTTTTTGAGACAGGGCCTCACTCTGTCACCGAGGCTGGAGTACAGTGGTGTGATCACCACTCACTGTAGCTATCGCAGTCTCCCAAGTAGCTGGGACTGCAGGTGCCCGCCACCACGCCCAGCTAATTTTTTGTATTTTGTAGAGATGGGGTTTCACCATGTTTCCCAGGCTGGTCTCAAACTCCTGGGCCCAGGCAATCCACCTGCCTCGGCCTCACAAAGTGTTGGGATTACAGGTGTGAGCCACTGCACCCAACTGCATGATTTTTAATAGCCATGTCATATTGTATTGTGTGAATAAGAATGGTGTGTGTGTGTGTGTGTATATATATATATAAAATACAGCCAGGTGCGGTGGCTCACACCTGTAACCCCAGCATTTTGGGAGGCCGAGGTGGGCAGATCACAAGGTCAAGAGATTGAGACCATCCTGGCCAACATGGTGAAACCCCGTCTCTACTAAAAATACAAAAATTAGCTGGGCATATAGTCCTGGCTACTCAGGAGGCTGAGGCAGGAGAATCACTTGAACCCATGAGTCGGAGGTTGCAGCGAGCTGAGATTGCACCATTGCACTCCAACCTGATGACAGAGTGCGACTGTCTCAAAAAAAAAAATACTTATATATTTACAATTACTGCTTTATGAGACTTGCTATTTTAAGAGCTCCTCCCACAAACTTATGCAGTAAGCATTCGTGCCTCTTTACCTAGAAAGAAACCAAGGATCAAAAAGGCTAAGAACCCAAGAGTACCCAGCTAAGTAAGTGGTAGAGTCAAACATGAAATTGGGGCTTTTTGATTCTACAGCCTATGCTGTGTGCCCCAAAGCTTCTTCAGAATGTATATTTTAAAGGTTTTGGTAATATCCTCCAGGAAGAAACAATCTACCTGCATGCCCAGTAGGTAAGACAGACCTTGGAATCTAGAGTGCTTTACCAACTACAGTGTTCATGTCATCAACCTGCATGAGAGTCAGAGGTGCCCTGGACACTGAGGTCCGGGCCTGCATGCCTGTGAGCCTGAGAAAGGCACTGGGAAGCCAGGCTCACGCCTGTAATCCCAACAGTTTGGGAGGCTGAGTTGGGTGGATCACTTGAGCCCAGGAGTTCAATACCAGCCTGGTCAACATGGCGAAACCCCATCTCTACTAAAAATACAAAATTCAGGCCAGGCGTGGTGGCTCATGCCTATAATCCCAGCACTTTGGGAGGCTGAGGCAGTCTGACCGCCTGAGGTCAGGAGTTCGAGACCAGCCTGGCCAATGTGGTGAAACCCCATCTCTACTAAAAATTCCAAAAATTTAGCTGGGCGCAGTGGCAGGCACCTGTGATCCCAGCTACTCAGGAGGCGGAGGCAGGAGAATTGCTTGTACCTGGGAGGTGGAGATTGCAATGAGCTGAGACCACGCCATTGCACTTAGTCTGAGCAACAAGAGCAAAACTCCATCTCAAAAAAAAAAAAAAAAAATTTAGTTGGGCGTGGTGACGTATGCCTATAGTTCCAGCTACTCAGGAAGCTGAAGCACGAGAATTGCTTGACCTTGAGCCTAGGAGGTGGAGGTTGCAGTGAGCCAAGATCGTGCCACTGCACTGCAGCCTGGGTGACAAAGTGAGACTCTATCTCAAAAAAAAAAAAAAAAAAAAAAATTGGAAAATGGCAGGCTACAGTCCAGTTAGATCAGTTAAGAGGGTAGCCTTCTGGGGGAAATACAGCATGAAAAAAAAGCTAAGTACATTTTCATCTATCAAATTGAGTAAGATCCAAAAATTGATTACTCACTCTGTTAACAAAGTTGTGGGCAAGTAGATATTCTCCTACATTGCTGGTGAGAACACAAATCGTCCCATGGAGAGCATTTGGCAATTGATATCATCAGCAGTACAAATGCATATGTGTCTTTGACCCAGTAATTTCCAGTTTGGGGAATTTATCCTACAAATAAATACCTGCACACATGCAGCATAATAGATGGACAGTGTTATTCATTCCAGTGTTGTTTGTTATGGCAAAAGTTTGATAGTAATCTAAACGTTCACCAGTGAGGGAACTGGTTTAATTATGGGACAGTGGATGTGTTTACTTGGTTAATGCTAATTGCTAGAGTGTGTAAACCCCACATTTCAGTGGCTTAACACAGTAGAAATGTATTTCTCTCCTACATAAAGTTCAATATGGGTGTTCCTGTATAAGAGGCAACTCAGGGATCCCTGCTCCTTTTATAATTTCTTATGGCTCTACCCTCTCACAAAATTTGTGAATCCCAAATTTGTTGTTTGCATTAAGCCAACAGAATGGGAAAGGGCATAGAGGTTTGTATGAGACAATTTATGGACCAGGTCTAGAAGTAGAGATAGCACTTTTGCTCACATTCTGTTGGCTAGAGCAATCACAAGTCCTTGTCTAACTGCTGGGAAATAGTTTAGCTATGAGACCAGGAACAAGAGGAAAAGATTTGGTGATCGGCTAGCTGTCTGTCCCATGGCCAAGTCGCTGTGAAAAAGGATGTGGAAACTCTTTATGTACTAATGTTGTTATGTACAAAAAGATACACCGCCGCGTGTATGAAAAGAGGGAAAGTGTATATTCAAGTTGACCTATGAATATAAGCAATCTCCTCAGGGACACATAAGAAACTGTTACCTGTTTGGAGGTAGGTGGCGGGCAACCATGTAGAAAAAAACAGGGTAAGTAGGAGACTTCTTTGTATACCTCTGATTTTAGAGGTTTTTTTAAATGCTGAAGAGGCCATCCAACCAAGATGCTGATCTGAGGGTACTGAGTGAAGGGGGAGGATTTAGGTACAAAGCCTTGGAATAGACACTGGGGAGAGCAGAGCAAAAGTTCAGAGCAGGGCCTGGGCCGTAGAGCCTGGAGAGGCCTCCTGAGCCCCTTAGCGAGCAGCTGCAGTGGCTTTTTATATAACCATACCCTTAAGGCTTCTGGGGATGACCAGAAATAGATATGTGCGGAGCATGTTAGCGTGCACAGACTCACTCTTCCCTTGACTTTGGATAAAAATCACGACAGATATCCAGAGAGGAAGGAGAACCTGCCCTGGCTTCTGCACAAGCAGTCTTTGCTCCAGAGCACAATGGACGGGCAGCAGGAGCGTCCCTGTTTCACCCTCAGTTCAGTCTATGTGTCATGGACCCTTGGACCAATTTATAAGGTGGAAATTCTGGAGGATGGAGGAGGCTCTTATTCTGAACGTGCTCATAAACCGATGGGTCAATGTGGAATCTGACCATTTCGAGCCATTCATGTCTTCATAGATTTTTTTTTTTTTTTTTTTTTTTTTTTTTTTTTTTGAGACAGGGTCTCACTCTGTAACCCAGGCTGGAATGCAGTGGTGCAATCATGGCTCACTGCAGCCTCAACCTCCTGAGCTCAAGCAGTCCTCTCACTTCAGCCTCCTGAGTAGCTGGGACCATACGTGTATACCACCATGCCCAGATAATTTTTGTACTTTTTTGTAGAGACAAGGTTTTGCCATGTTTGAGCCCTGGCTGGTCTCAAACTCCTAAGCTCAAGCAATCCGCCCGCCTTGGCCTCCCAAAGTGTTGGGATTATAGGCATGAGCCACCGTACCTGGCCTATTCATAGATATTTGAATGTCTACCCTGGTCCACTATTGTTAGGTGGTGAGATTACAAAAGTAAACATGAAAAGTATGGTTTTCACAATTCCTGCCTACACAAGGCTGTTCAGTCTAAGGATTGCTTGACTGTTGCCCCTTCCATAGGCAAGAGATTCTTGATAGTGTGGTGTTGGTGGACTCACTTGCTGTATTGTGCCTTTGGCCTCATTGCATCACATTTCTTCCTCTTGTTCCTGATGAATTCCTAAAGAAGCAGTCCTGAGTTTCTGACTTGGCTAAGTTCTCCGCTTTCCTCAGGGCAACATTGACATGAGCCGTGTGGCTGTGATGGGACATTCGTTTGGAGGGGCCACTGCTATTCTGGCTTTGGCTAAGGAGATCCAATTTCGGTGAGTTTCCTAGTAGTGTTGCTGTGCTTAGCTCCATACACCATTTATTCATTTAGCAAGTATTTGTTACACAAGTACTATATTCTTGGCACTGTTTAGGGACTGAGGATTCAGTGGTTAAACAAGAAAACAAGATCTCTGATTTCATGGGATTATATTATTGTGGGAGGAGACAGAGTAATGAAAAAGCCAACAGATAATAAAATCCCCATGACCAAAGTACAATGAAGAAAAATAAGGCTGAGCATGATGGCTCACTCCTGTAACCCCAGATCTTTGGGAGGCTGAGGCAGGAGGATTGCTTGAAGCCAAGAGTTTGTGATCAGCCTAAGAAACATCACAAGACCCCGTCTCTCCAAAAAATTTAAAAAAGGAAAAAACAAAACTTAGCCAAGTATTATAGTGCATGCCTGTAGTTCCAGCTACTTTGAAGGCTGAGGCAGGGGGATCACTTGAGCCCAGGAGTTCGAGGTTACAGTGAGCTCTGACCGCACCACTTTCAGCCTGGGCAGTAGAGCAAGACCCTGTCTCAAAAAAAACAGATAAAAGAAAACAGGCTGATATGTCTCTGAGAAGGTGAAACCAAGACTGGAAAGGCAAAGAAGCCAGCTGTGTGAAGATCTAGAGGAAGATCTTTCCAGCCAGCAGGAATAGCTAATGCAAAGGCCCTGCGGTGGAAAGAAGCTTTTTGTGTTAGGGTGGGAGGAGCGTAGTGAGTGAGGGGGAGGCAATTTAGGCTGTGATCAGAAAGAGAAGCAAGGGCCAGATCACGGGGTCGTTTGACCAGGGTAAGGAGGTGCAGATTTTATTCTAAGTATGATGGGAAACTGTTGAAGATTTTCAACAGAGAAACATCAGTCTTACATTTTAAAAGATCCTTCTGGCTACTGTGTGAAGAATGAATTGTAGCAGGACAAGACTGAAAGCCTAGAGGCTCGTTAGAGAGATGCTGTTTCAGAATCAACGTGAGAGATGATAAATTTACATCAGGATTGAGATAGTGGGATGGAGAGAAGTGAGTGGAGTCAGGATATGTTTTAGAGTTTTCAGGACTTGGTCATGTGAGAGGTGAAGGAAAGAGAGGAAATCCAGGTTTTTAGTTTTATTTTTTTCCCTTTGAGATACGGTCTTGCTCTGTTGCCCTATGCTGGAGTGCAGTGGTACAGTCAGCTCCCTGCAGCCTCAACTTCCTAGGCTCAAGTGATTCTCCTGCCTCAGCCTCTCAAATAGCTGGGACTACAGGTACATGCTACCATGCCCTGCTAATTTTTTAATTTTTCTTTTAAGAGATGGTGTCTTGCTCTGTTGCCCAGGCTAGTCTTAAACTCATGGGCTCAAGTGATCCTCCTGCCTCAGCCTCCCAAAGTGCTGGGATTACCGGGATAAGCCATCATGCCCAGCCCAAGGTTTTTCATTTGTGTATCTATTATTTGAGTGGAAGATGATTGTCCTTTGTTGAAATGGAGAAGAATAGAGGAGCATTCCATGGGTCTGAGGAGGGAAATGGCTGAATCTTAAGGCCATAATATTGCCCTTGGTGACATGGTTTTGCTGTTGGCACCAAGGAGGCTTTTCTTGACCTCACATAGAACCTTGTGCAATCGGGACACTAAGCTATATTGTTTTGCCACCTTGTCTGTTCTATCTTCCCTGCTGGACTGGGAACTCCTTCAGAGCAAGAACACTCATTTATGTCTATATCCAAAGCACATAGTAGACACTCAATGAATATTGAATGAATGAATAATTAAATGAATGAAGTGCCATTCTATGGAACTCAGGTCAGTCACCTGAGAGTAGATCCTGGAGAAGAGGGAGATCTGATCCTTGTTCTCAGGGAGTTTGAAATCTAGAAGGGCTGGGTGCGGTGGCTCACGCCTGTAATCCCAGCACTTTGGGAGGCCAAGGCGGGCGGATCACAAGGCCAGGAGATCGAGACCATCGTGGCTAACACAGTGAAACCCCATCTCTATAAAAATACAAAAAATTAGCCTGGCGTGGTGGTAGGCACCTGTAGTCCCAGCTACTCGGGAGGCTGAGGCAGGATAATGGCGTGAACCCCGGGAGGCGGAGCTTGCAGTGAGCCGAGATCTCGCCACTGCAGTCCAGCCTGGGCGATGAGCGAGACTCCATCTCAAAAAAAAAAAGAAATCTAGAAGGATCTTTGGTGAAAAGTAAAAGTGATCCCTATCTAAGATCCTAACTGAAGGCCATGGGCCCTGGTACCCCCTTCCTGGCTTTCTGAGCCTTTACCCCACCAGAGGGAGGAACTCTGCCCTTCCCTCCACCACCCTAACTATTCTTGCCTGGGATTCTGCATGGCAACTCCAAATGTCTGGTCCTGTTCCAGGTGTGCAGTGGCTCTGGATGCTTGGATGTTTCCTCTGGAACGTGACTTTTACCCCAAGGCCCGAGGCCCTGTGTTCTTTATCAATACTGAGAAATTCCAGACAATGGAGAGTGTCAATTTGATGAAGAAGATATGTGCCCAGCATGAACAGTCTAGGATCATAACCGTTCTGTGAGTAAACCACAAGGTCGTGATCCCAGTGCCCTCTCCATTTGCCATTCGCTGTGGCGCCCTTAACTTCTGGATTACCCAGAACTTTCTACCTATTAGTAGGATACCTGAATACTTCCTGAATTGCAAAGAATTTAGAATTTTCTGTCTGTCCTTCTTCTCCACTAAGCTCCATCTACAGTGACTTATTCCATAGTTTATCTGACTTTATGACAGGATTTACCTAGTGCTTTCTGAAAAAGGGCATTATGGGATTGCGTGTTGGAAAGGAAGTGGTGTGGGTTTGGGTAAGTTCCAGAGATTGCTAGCCTCATTTGGGAATTTTATTGGATCATTGGAAGAGTGTGAATATATAGACCTTTGATATTCACCAGACACATTTCTAGAGACCTTCATGAATACCAGAATCACAGATCACTGTTAACATATGTTGTCTTCCATAAACCATCTATATTCTGGTCAAGAGAAGCCACATTTTCTTCACTTCCATCATCAGCACTATCAGGTGGTTTCCTTTTGGGAGCCATTTTTCACAGGGGAAAAAACATTTTTAGTGACTTTAAGAAATGTTCCACATGTGGGAGGTGATACTGAGCCACAGATGTCGGGCTGAGATCTCACGGACTGCTCCTGCCCTGCAGTCGAGCCCAGCAGCACACAGGATTCAGGGATCCATCTGGTTCCTGTTTCAGCAGAATGACAAGTGACTGCATGCCATGGACCTTTGGAGTCACTGGGTAGTTGAAATGCCAAATCTAGAGCCCTTGAGCACTGGGGCCGGCAGCATGGCCGGTGACTTCTTCCCTTGCTCATCTTGGTCCCGGCCCTCTTTCCTAGGGCCACCCCTCCTCCTTCAGTTAGGTTTCATGGCAGTGGACACTGCCTGAATGCTTCCCCAGGTCAGATTCAGGATAATTGTGACCAGGAGGGAAGGGAGGTGAGGCCAGTTGGGAAGGGGTCACTCAGGGGACTTAACACCTGGCAAGGTATCATTTATTCAACCGAGTGCTGGATACTCAAGTATCCCATGTATTATTCTATATACCTTTTTGTGTGCCTTAACTAATGCATTTCTTAAAGTCAATTTTCCTGTGATATCAAATACTTTAGCATTTAAATTCTCTTTCTCTCACTGAATTTACTAGTGAATTCAGTTATGAATAATTTAGCCCAAAATTAACCTAGTAAGGATTTTACCTGCAAATTAAATGTATTTAGTGCCAAAGGACTTAAGTTCTAACCCAGGAACCCCCTTTTACAAAGCACTTACTCTTACTTTTCTGATTGTTTAAATAAAGGCAAGTAATTCCTTTTCCTTCTTCACTCTGTGGTACAGTTCTGAAGAATAACTTAATTTGTTTTGTGAATGGTTTGAAATTCACCGGGCAAAAGCCACAGCTAATAGATTATAGTAACATAGAGACGCCACGTGCCACAGACCCCACCTCCTTGCTTCTGTCTCCGCTCCCGCTAGCTCAGCCTTTTCCCTGCACTGCCAGGCATTGTAATCTAGGGGTCAAGCTACCTTTGAAGCCAGGCACATCTGGCTTCAAATACTAACTCCACCTCCAACTACTTGTATGACCTGACCCTAAGCAGATCGTTTCTTTCCTTGGATTCTGTCAAGGGGGAATATACTTCCCTTACAAGGTTGCTGTGAAAATAAAGTGTGATAATGCATGAAAAGCACCTTGCACGTAGTAGGTGCCTAACACACATCTGTATGCCCTCGCTGCCAGACCCCTGCCAGTTGTTTTTCTTTTCCCCTAGTGGTTCTGTTCATCGGAGTCAAACTGACTTTGCTTTTGTGACTGGCAACTTGATTGGTAAATTCTTCTCCACTCAAACCCGTGGGAGCCTGGACCCCTATGAAGGGCAGGAGGTTATGGTGCGGGCCATGTTGGCCTTCCTGCAGAAGCACCTCGGTAAGGAGAAAACTGGGGCTTTTGGGGCAACTGTGGGGTCCCTTAGATTTCCTTGCAGCAGAGTGAAACCTCTGACATGTCTGGGATCTGGGAAGGAGATTTATGGCAAGTGGAAAACCTGAGTGAAGGAGAGAGTTACATAGAATTACAGAAAAAACAAGGCCAGTTGCAGTGGCTCATGCCTAGCACTTTTGGGGGTTGAGGTGGGAGGATGGCTTGGGGCCAGGAGTTCGAGATCATTCTAAGGAACATAGTGAGACTCTATCTTTACCAACAAACAAACAAACAAATTAGCTGGGTGTGGTGGCACACACCTATAGTCCCAGCTACTCGAGAGGCTATGGTGGGAAGATTGGTTAAGCCCAGGAGGTCTAGGCTGCAGTGAGCCCTGATCACACCACTGAACTCCAGCCTGAGCAACAGAGCAAGACCCTGTCTCTAAATAAATAAATAAATAAACAAATAAATAAGAAAAAACACTTAACTGAAAGTTTGGAGATTCTGACTATCTTGCTTGCAGAATGACTTTGGCCTAGTCATTTAACCTCTCTGAACCTTGGTTTCCTCCCTGTAAATGGAGTATTCACCTCTCTGTACTCCACCACCTCTCTCCTTACCTGGACTCATTATTACCCACCTTATCTGCATTGTAGGGGAGCTTATGAGGATGACGGGCTAAATTTATGGAAGTGTTTTAAAGAAACAAAGCATGGAAGGACTATGAATAATGTCATCAGTCACAGAGCAGCTAAAGGGCCAGACCTGCAGAGGTCCGTGGTCCAGCTTCCACCCAGAGGAAGCATCCTCTTACTAAGCTTTATTGGTTACAAAGACTAGAGGCTCACAAACTCAGCTTGAGAAAAAAAGGGGAGTTTGTTTATGAGACTGCACCTGGACTGGGTGGGAGCACAGTTATAGAAATCAGGGTGGCTAGCAGGACTGACTTTTCTTTCCGTCTGTCTCATGGGGTCAGTCTCTCTGTGTTTTCCTCTCATAATATCTCTTTTTCTTTGTTCCATTATGCATTTTTTTTCTGCTCTGTGGTTTTTCTCACTGATAGCAGCTGTTTATTCCGTTTCTACTTCCTCATAGCTTGAACCACTTAGAGTGCGTTCCCTCTAGCTTGTGGCATCTTTTCATCTTCAGCTCCCACTGCTCACTGCCGCAGTTTTTTTTTTTTTTTATTTCTTTGAATAGATTCTCAAGAGAGGCAATTTGATTGTATCAGCTCCTCTTTGCCTGCCAGAACACACTGTAGCCCTGTCCCAGCGAGGCTCCAACGCTCTCTGCATCAGAGGTCCCTTTCTGATCCCTTAACAGGTGCTGTGTGCAGGGCAGTTTCCACGAGAAAGGAACCAGGCTTGCCTGAATTTCGAAGGTTTGCCTTTAACCTAAGAGCAAGATCTCCCACTTTGTAACCCCCCTCTACTTGCCCAGATTAACCCCTCAAGAGCTACCCAGAGAAGCCTCAGATGGCACCTGGCAGTTCCCTAGGTATTTGAAGTCACCTATGCTGGTCCTCTCTGAGTGTTCTGTTTATTAAGCTAAATGTTCGTGGTACCTCCACCTTTCCCTGCTCAGTTCCCCGTGTTGCTATTTGTTATCCCCTTCCTTTGGAGTCACTGTTTTTTGGTGCTCCTTCTGAAGTGTGGTGCCCTGGCTGGGCGTGTTAGCTCACATCTGTAATCCCAGCTACTTTGGGAGGCTGAGATGGGAGGATCACTTGAGGCCACGGGTTTGAGACCAGCCTGGGCAACATAGTGAGACCCCATCTCAACAAAAAAATAAATAAAATTAGCCAGGTGTGGTGGCATGTGCCTATAGTCCCAGCTACTCGGGAGGCTGGGGTGGAAGGATCACTTGAGCCTGGGAGGTCAAGACTGCAGTGAGCCAAGATCGTGCCATTGCACTCCAGCCTGGGCAATAGAGTGATACCATCTCCACAAAATAAAATAAATAGATAAACTGTGGTGCCCTGACTTGACTATAATGTGTTAGATGGGGTCTGACCGGTGCTGTCCTGGACAGTCACTTCTGTGCTCTGTTTTGTTTTGTTTGAAATGGAGTCTCACTCTGTTGCTCAGGCTGGAGTGCAGTGGTGCAATCTCAGCTCACTGCAATCTCAACCTCCTGGCTTCAAGCGCTTCTCCGGCAATTCTCCTGCCTCAGCCTCCCAAGTAGCTGGGACTACAGGCATGTACCACCACACCCAGCTACTTTCTGTATTTTTAGTAGAGGCAGAGTTTTGCCATGTTGGCCAGACTGGTTTTGAACTCCTGACCTCCAGTGATCCACCTGCCTCGGCCTCCCAAAGTGCTGGGATTACAGGTGTGAGCCATCGCGCCTGGCCGCCTCTGTGCTCTGGACACTAGGCTTTTAGTTGGATGACCTGAGTGCATTCACATTCCTCACAAGTGCACAACAAACTTAGCCTGGATTGAGTTTGCATTGAAAACACATCTGTCTTATGCATTTATTGACTTTTTGGAAGTAAATTTTCATTTTTCTATTTCTGCCTGTTCGTTTCATCTTGCACATCATGAGCCTTGATTCCATTCTGTGTTTGGAGACCTTAGGGTCAATAAGAGATTTAGGGCATCATTCTTATCACCTGGCAAGTAGGTGATAAAGACCCATGTCTCAAGGACATGGGTAGGGAATGGACCCATGTCTCAAGACTTTGATGGTGCCTGACTGCCTGGTCCTCAGCCCTCTTCCCCTGTCTCTTCATAGGCACCATGTCATTATAAAAGCTTAAGATGAAAGATGATAGGAAGCCCACCATGGCACGATTGTGCTCCCTTTAAAAGCAATACCTGTTGAGCTAAGATACTCACTGTTAGAGACCAGCAGACATGGAAATGGGGTAGGAGGCACTTAGACTGAAGGAAGATTGTTGAGGACTTACTTTATGCCAGGCCTTCTGCTCCTACTTTATCGTGGTAATTCTAGAGACAGCCCTTTCCAGAAGATACCTTTATTTTTTACTCCATTTTACAGGGGAGGATACCGAAGCATAGGAAATTAAATAATTTCTTCAAGCTTATCTGGTTATCAAGTGACAAAGCCAATATGTAACCTAAACTGGCCAGTTCCAAGGCCCATGCCCTTAGTCACTTCACTATGCCGGCGGTGACTCTGAGTGATAAGTTCCATGGCCACAGTAGGCACTCAGTCTTTAGACTGTCCACACGGAGGACAGTCGCCTAACTTTGACAGGAGTGGAAGAACAGCTAGGAAAGGAGGCTTCCTTGACAACACAATGCTTGCCTTTAATCTTAGCAGAGGGTTCACAGGCAGGCAAGGGCGAGGGTCTTCTGGACAGAAGGCACAAATGCTTGAGTGGGCCTGGTCAGGATTGGGAAACTGTGCTTAGTGTATCTGGAGCTCAGGAGAGTGAATTGTTGAAAGACAAAGATAAAGAAGTGGGCAGAAGCCAGACGAAGACGCCCATGGATTTGCTGAAGTGAGTTTGAATGTTATTCCACAGGCCGTCAGGAGCCCCTGGTGGGTTTTAAGCAGGTGAATATCGTGATTAGACTTGTGCTCGCAGTCTGGTGCGTTGTGGAGGATGGGGCAAGGTGAGAGGCAGGGAGCTTTTAGGTAGGAGGTTCTTACACTAATCTGGGT
The DNA here is from genome assembly GCF_047675955.1 of Chlorocebus sabaeus. Classification (NCBI taxonomy): domain Eukaryota; kingdom Metazoa; phylum Chordata; class Mammalia; order Primates; family Cercopithecidae; genus Chlorocebus; species Chlorocebus sabaeus. Next base: position 111,153,463 of record NC_132923.1, read on the forward strand.
GATAAGAGATAAGGCAGTCTGAAAAAGTCGGGCACAGTGGCTCATGTCTATAATCCCAGCATTTTAGGAGGCTGAGGCAGGAGGATTGCTTGAGCCTAGGAGATTGAAGCTGCAGTAAACTGTGATTGTGCCACTGTACTTCACCCTGGGTAACACAGTGAAACTCTGTCTCAAAAGAAAAGAAAAAGGCCAAGGGTCTGGGCTTGGGCTAATTAGCTTTACAAAGAGAGAAAAGCTTTTAGTAGCCACACAGTACATTGTCACAGGGGAAACTAAAATAGGCTGTAAGTGGCTCAGCTGAACCTCTCACTCTGAAAAAAATCCTTCTGAGAGCACTTGTTTGGCTGCTCTGGGGATATGAGGACTGGTGCTTCCTTCGTATTAACTCCGTGCAGCTCCTGTCTGCACCTACTCTCCTCTCCCACTCTCCTGGAAGACTATTTCACACCTTCTTTCTCCTCAAACCTCTCACACCTCTTCCCTTATCCTGTCTCTCAGTTAACTTTGCCTCCCACTCCACCGAGAAAATGGAAGCACCCAGCACTTCCTCAGACTCCCAACACCACCTCTCCCCACCTTCCTGTGTATAATCAGCTTTCCCTTCAGTTTCTAGAGTTCCCACCTCAGTTGCCTAATGAAGGCCAACCCCCCAACACGAGATTCCATCCTCTTCTGTCTGCTCAACATGATTGCGCCAGTGATTCTTCCCTCTTTATTTTATTTATTTATTTATCTGGGACAGAGTTTCACTCTGTCACCCAGGCTGGAAGGCAGTAGCCGCCATCTCAGCACACTGCAACCTCTGCTCCCAGGTTCAAGCGATTCTCCTGCCTCAACCTCCCGAGTAGCTAGGATTACAGTCACCTGCCACCATGCCCAGCTAGTTTTTGCATTTTTAGTAGAGATGGAGTTTTGCCATGTTGGCCAGCCTGGACTCCAACTACTGACCTCAAGTCATCCACCCACCTCGGCCACCCAAAGTGCTGGGATTATAGGCATGAGCCACCATGCCCAGCCCCTCTTTACTTTAGATCATCAATTTTTCCCTGTCTCGTGGTTCATTTCATGCTGAAGTTTCTCACAGAAAAAAATAATTTTCTCTTGACCTCAGTATCCCCTGCACTTGCCACCCATCTCCCTGTTCCCCATCACAGCAAAACTCAAAAGAACGTCTGCCTTTGCTTTTTCTAATTCCACTCTTCCCATTCCCTCTTAACCCACTCCAGGCTTGCATCACAGTGCTCCATCAAAACCGCTATTGTCAGAGTCCCCAATGACCTTCACAACGCTAGCTCCAATAGTTCTCATTCCCCATCTTCTGGAACTCTCTGCAGCTTCTGATGCAGTTGATGGCCCCCTCCTCTGGGAAAACTCCATCTTCACTTCGGAGATCCACACTGTGGACTTTCTCCTATCTCCATGTTTGGATCTTTTCCATCAGCTGTGCTGCTTGCAGGGCCCAGTGCCTGGACCTCTTCTCATGGCTTTCCATGCCACCTCCATGCTGGGTACTCCCTCTGCCACTGCTCCCCATCTCTACTTAGTCATCTAATAGAAGTAACAAAAAAAAACCAATTTCAACTGCACTCTTTCCCTTCTTCGTTAATAGTAGCTCCATCCTTCTACTCAGGCCTAAGTCTTCATCCTTGTCTCTTGTCTTTTCTCTCATGCCGCCCACCCAGTCCCTCAAGCAATCCTATTGGCTGTACCTTCAAAATATACATGGAATCAAATCACTTGTCACCACCCCACAGCTACCATCCTGTCCAAATCATCTCTCATCCAAATTAGTGAGTGGTTTCCTAACTGGTCTCCTCACTGCCACCCTTGCCAGTCCCTCCCCCTCACAGTCTTTTTTTTATTTGTATAAATGTAGGGGGTACAAGTGCAATTTTCTTACATGGCTATATTGCACGTGGTGAAGTCTGGGTTTTTAGTGTACCCATCACCTGAATAGTGAACATTGTACCCAGTAGGTAATTTTTCAGCCCTCGCCCCTCTTCTACCCGCCCACCTTTTGGAGTCTCCAGTGTCTTATTTTTCTGCTCTGTATGTCCGTGTGTACCCATTGTTTAGCTCCCACTTATAAGTGACAACATTCGGTATTTGTCTTTCTGTTTCTGAGTTATTTCACCTGGGATAATGGCCTGCGTTTCTGCAAAACGTGATTTCATTCTTTTTTTTATAACTGAGTCGTATCCCATGGTATATCGGTACACCAGATTTTCTTTATCAGATCTTCTGTTGATGGGCACTTAGGGTGATTCCATATCTTTGCTGCTGTGACTAGTGCTGTGATAAACATACACGTGCAGGTATCTTTTTGGTGTAATGATTTCTTTCCCTTTGGGTAGATAGCCAGTAGTGGGATTGCTGGATCAAATGGTAGTTCTATTTTTAGTTCTCTGAGGAATCTCCATACCGTTTTCCATGGAAGTTGTACTAATTTACATTCCTACCAACAGTGCATAAGCGTTCCCTTTCCTCCACATCCTCACCAACATTTATTGTTTCTGGACTTTTTAATAATGGCCATTCTGACTGGTGTAGTATCTCATTGTGGTTTTAATTTGCATTTCTCTGATGATTAGTGATGTTGAACTTTTTTTTTATATGTTTGTGGGAAACTTGTATGTCTTCTTTTGGAAAAAATGTCTATTCATGTCGTTTGTTCACTTTTTTCTTTTTTTGAGTCCAGTTTCTGCAGAACACCTACTGTTTAATGGGATTATGTGGTTTTTTTTTTTCTTGTTGAGTTATTTGAGTTCCTTGTAGATTTTTTTTTGGGACGAAGTCTTGCTCTGCCACCCAGGCTGGAGTGCAGTGGTATGATCTCGGCTTACTGTGACTTCTGCTCCTCAGGTTCAAGTGACTCTCCTCCCTCAACCTGCTGAGTAGCTGGGATTACAGGTGCCCCACCACCATACCTGGCTAATTTTTTTGTATTTTTAATAGAGACAGAGTTTCCCCATGTTGGCCAGACTGGTCTCGAATTCCTGACCTCAAGTGATCCACCAGCCTTGGTCTCCCAAAGTGCTGGGGTTACAGGCGTGAGCGACCGTACCCAGCCTTTCCTTATAGATTTTGGATATTAGCCCTTTGTTGGATATATAGTTCGGAAATATTTTCTTCCATTCTGTAGGTTGTCTATTTATTCTGTTGATTGTTTCTTTTGTGGTACAGAAGCTTTTTAGTTTAATTAAGTCTCATTTGTCTGTTTTTGGTTTTGTTGCATTTGCTTTTAAGGACAAATTCTTTACCTGAGCCAACGTCCAGAAGAATTTTTCTTCTAGGATTTTTATAGTTTCAAGTCTTATGTTTAAGTCTTTAATCCATCTTGAGTTAATTTTTATATATGCTGAAAGATATGGGTCCCATTTCATTCTTCTTCATATGACTATCCAATTTTTCTAGCACCATTTGTTAAATAGGGCATCTTTTCCCCATGTATATGTTTTTGTTGACTTTGACAAAGATCAGTTGGTTGTAGGTATGGGACGTTTATTTCTGGGTTCTCTATTCTGTTTCATTTATCTATTTTTCTGTGTTTATACAAGTACCATGCTGTTTTGGTTACTATAACCTTGTAGTATAATTTGAAGTTGGGTCATGTGATGCTTCCAGCTTTGTTCTTTTTGCTTAGGATTGCTTTGACAGGCTCTTTTTTGGTTCCATATGAATTTGAGGACTTTTTTTCTAATTCTGTAAAAAATGACATTGGTAGTTTAATAGGAATTGCGCTCAATCTGTAAATTGCTTTGAGCATTATGGTCATTTTTAACAACATTGATTCTTCCATTCCATGAGTATAAGATGTTTTTTCCATTTGTTTGTGTCATCTACAATTTCTTTAATCAGTATTTTGTAGCTCTCTTTGTAGAGATCTTTCACCTCCTTGGTTAAAGTTATTCCTAGGGGTGTGTGTGTGTGTGTGTGTGTATGTGTGTATGTGTTTTGTGGCCATTACAAATGGGATTGAATTCATGATTGGGTTCTCAGCTTGATTGTTACTGGTGTATAGAAATGCTACTGATATTTTTGTTTGTTTCCTCGTTAGTTTTTTATAGAGACAGTGTCTCACTTTATTGCCTGGGCTGGTCTCAAACTCCTGGGCTCAGGCAATCCTCCTGCTTCAGCCTCCCAAAGTGCTGGTGTTAACAGGCATGAGCCAGTGCACCCAGAAAAATCACCACCACTGATTTTTATACACCAGCTTGGTATCCTGAAACTTTACTGAAGAGTCATTTTATTTATTTATTATTTTGGCTTCCTCAATCATGGTATTATTATTTATTTATTTCTCTTTGAAAAAGACGGAATGCATAACGAATTTGCATGTTATCCTTGTGCAAGGGCCGTGCTCATCTCTGTGTTATTCCAGTTTTAGTATATGTGCTGCTAGAGCGAGCACTAAAGAGTCTTTTCTTCATAGAGCAGCCAGAGTGATCCTTTTAGGAATTTAGTGAGATCTTCTCACTCCTCTGCTTTGAATTCTCCAGTGGCTCCCAGTCTCCTTAAAAGCCAAAGCCAGACTCGATTATCCTGCCAGGTATATGTCACGTGGCCCTCCAGTCCCTCCTGGCCTCCTCGCCTGCTGCTCTTCCCTTGGCTCACTTCACTCTCACCACATGAACCTGGAACGCACTAGGCACGCTGCTGCCTCAGGACCTTTGTACTGCTGCTCCCTTTGTCTAGAACATTCCTCTCAGATAGTCTCATGGCACACTCCCACTTCCTTCAAGCCTTGCCTCAAATCTCACCTTCTCAGTGACGCCCACCCTGACCACCCTTTTTAAAATATTGGGCCAGCCAGGCACTGTGGCTCAAACCTGTAATCCCGACACTTTGGGAGACCAAGGCAGGAAGATCACGAGGTCAAGAGATCGAGACCATCCTGGCCAACATGGTGAAACCTTGTCTCTACTAAAAATACAAAAATTAGCGGGGCGTGGTGGCACATGCCTGTAGTCCCAGCTACTTGGGCTGGGGAGGCTGAGGCAGGAGAATCACTTGAACCTGGGAGGCGGAGGTTGCGGTGAACCGAGATTGAGCCACTGCACTCCAGCCTGGTGACAGAGCAAGACTCTGTCTCAAAGAAAAAAAAAAACATTGGGCCCTTCCTTCCTCCCTTCACCCCAACCCCCAGCTACCACCAGTGCTTCCCTTAGCGGGCTCTATTTTTTTTCCATGGCACCCCTCCCCTTTTCACATCCTACATAATTTACTATGTTTGTTGTTTGTCTCTGCCTGCTAGATGATGAGCTCTGTGAGGACAGCAGTTTCCATCTGTTTTGTTTGTGGATATATTTTTAGCTCAAAGAACAGAGTGTGGCACATAATGGATGTGCTTATTGTTTTTTGAATTAATGACTATGTAGTGTTTATATGTTAGGACCTATGACATGCCAGATTCCTGGCAGGGTGCTGGGAATCCAAAAATGCATGAGAGTGGTCCCTGCCTTCTGTCCCAGAGTCTGTTTTGAGGAAGGCCACCATTCACCTGCTCAGCTTGCCCTGCTCCCTCAGCCTGAGGGCTTGGACCCTTTGTGCCTGTTCTTGCTGTGTAGTTACCCCTATCGGCTGTGAGCTTGGGGCCCCCTCTTGAGTCATTCCTGGGGTTACGCTGCTCCATGATGTTGCTGTCCTCTTGCTCCTGCCCTTCACTGAAGTGGTCCTGGATTTGCACCCACAGGCTGAGCTGTCAGACACTGCTTTTTGTGTAGTAACTTCCTTGAGCCTGGAACTAGACTTTTCATTTTCTCTGCCTTTTTTGTTTTTTCGAGACGTAGTCTTGCTGTTGCCCAGGTTGAAGTGCAGGGGCATTATCATAGCTCACTGCTGCCTCCAAGTCCTTGCCTCAAGCAATCCTCCCATCTTGGCCTCCTGAGTAGGTGGGACTTCAAGCACACACCACCATACCTAGCTAATTTCTTTATTTTTTTGTAGAGTTGAGGTCTTGTTATGTTGTCCAGGCTGGTCTAGGAGTTCCTAGCCTCAAGTGATCCTCCTGCCTCAGCCTCCCAAAGCACTATGGTTACAGGCATGAGCCACCATGCCCAGCCATCTCTGACCTGGATTTGAATTCTGTCTCTACCACTTAACAGCTGTAATGACCTTGGACAACTCAGGTAGCTTCCCTGAGCCTCAGTTTCCTGAATTATATGATAAGACTAGTAGTAATCATTAGTTCATAGGGATATGGTGAAAATTAAATGAAACTATGAATGTAAAGCATTTAGTACAATCCCTAGAATGAATTCTCCATCAATAAATGTTACCCTCTGTTATTGTTATTGAATTGTTATGGATTATGTAAGTGATTTATAAAGGCACTGAATAAATCATAGTTATCCTTACCACCACCACCACACAACCCCACCAAAATCAGTCCTTTTGATATCCCAGGGCTCCTCTCTCTAGGATGACCCCTTCAATGCATGTCAGCTACTCTTTGACCAAACCTCACAATGATTTGCCTAGCGTTCCTGTTTTTTTCCTATTCAGACCTGAAAGAAGACTATGATCAATGGAACAACCTTATTGAAGGCATTGGACCGTCGCTCACCCCAGGGGCCCCCCACCATCTGTCCAGCTTGTAGGCACAACTGGCCGTTTGTAAAGTCACTTCAGCCAAGTTTTCATTTGGGAGCTACCCAAGGGCACCCATGAGCGCCTATCAGAAAGTGATCAACGTGACCCCTTTTCACAGATTGAAAGGCGTAATCACACTGCTGCTTGGATAACTGGGTACTTTGATCTTAAAATCACTATGGGACTGGGATCACTTGCTGATTGACAAACAGACTTTCTGGGGCCTTGATGGAGTGGGGAACAAGCGGTAGAGTGGGACTGGGGGAGACCCAGGCCCCGGGCTGAGCACTGTGAGGCCTGGATGAGAAGACTCAGCCCAGCGAGCTCATTCCCTCACCTCTGGTCAGTGCTGCTGCTTCAGTGGAAGAGATGAAGCCAAAGGATAGAGTGAAAATCCCTACCTTCAGAGACTCTAGCCCAGCCCAACACCATCTCTTCCTACCTCGTAGCCCTCTCCCTCCCCAGGGCCACTTGTTGAAGAAATTTATGTAAATTTCTAGGGTATGAGCCGTGATCACATTTTCTGTTTATTTCCAAGTCTTTTCATTGTATGGAACATAGTGCTACTTATACTTACAGTAGTAAGTTATACTTGTGAGCCCACAGAGAGGCAGACAGCATGGCTCTCACAACACAGGGAGAAAAACTGAGGTACAAAGAGGTACCTCAGAAGCTCTGGATTCTTTGGGGGTTTTGCTAAAAGTGAATCTTGATAGGAAACAACACAAGCATGTTGAGATGGTGAAGATGACTCGACAACAGTGTTAGATGGCCATTTGCACAGGCCTTTGCCACAACAGAGAAGTAGTTTGGTCAGTTAAAACTTAGCTGCAGCCTGGACAGTACAGCCAGACCCCATCTTAAAAATAAAGAAGGCTGGGCACGGTGGCTCATACCTATAATCCCAGCGCTTTGGGAGGCCAAGGTGGGCAGATAACTTAAGGCCAGGAGTTCGAGACCACCTGGCCAGCATGGCGAAACCCCATCTCTATTAAAAATAAGAAAAATTAGCCTGGCGTGGTGGCAGGCGCCTGTAATCCCAGCTACTCTGGAGGCTGAGGCAGGAGAATCACTTGAACCCAGGAAGCGGAGGTTGCAGTGAGTCAAGATTGTGCCATTGCACTCCAGCCTGGGCGACAGAGCAAGACCCTGTCTTAAAAAAGAAAGAATGAAAGAAAGAGAGAGAGAGAGAGGGAGGGAGGGAAAGAGAGAGAAAGAGAAAAAGAAAGAAAAGAAAAAAAGAAAGAAAGAGAAACATTTTAAATAAATAAAATTTTAAAACCCAGAAGGAAACTCCCAGAGAGGCCTAGGAGTACCTTGGTCATTTTTCTTGCCTCAAATATTATAAACCTCCAACTCGTTCAGAATCAGGGTGCTTCTATTGTCTGTTTTCTGGCTCTGAGGACCTCGCCCCAAATTTAAGTCAGATACAGACTGAATTTCCATTCTGTTCCATTTGTAATGTGAATGATATTAATACTCTTGTTTGCTTAATGTTATGTTGGAATTTTCTGTTTAATGTGCAGTAGAGCAAGATGGAGAGCCATCTGGGAATTGACTTCCTTCTGTCTTTCTTCTGTGTTCGCTTACTACTTGGACCCATGTGGGAAAAAAACTTTAAAAGGAAGGAAGTCTTCTTAGGGATCCAGTTCAAAGCTATTTGGGGGCATCAGACTGAAACTCCCCTCTACACTACTCAAGACTTCGTGCCTCAGTCCAAGTAGGCAAGAGCAAAAGGGAAATGCATCTCTACACAATGGCTTATGGTCAGGGCCACCAGAGCAAACTGGGCCTAGGTCTCCACCTGTCAATGGCTGGCCATTTTAAGAGGTGAAACAGCAGATCGTTGAGGCTGTAGGGGAGGATCTGTGAATTCCCATGAGACATAGCGTAAGCAGGGTGTCATTAAAACCCTGGGCTCTAGAGTTACAGAGCCTGGTTTTGAGTCCTGGCTCCACCACTGCCAACTGGGTAAATTTGAGCAAATGGTATTCTCTTTCTTATCTCAGCTCCTGTGTTTCTAAAATGAGGGTCTGCATTATGAATAGTTAGGGGGATTAAGTGAGAGGATGTATAACCCATGGGTTCCTTGAAAGTATATTTCCTACCTTCCAAACATGATATTTTTTTCTAGTTATAATTTTTCTTTTCTAGCTTGATTGCTTTGTGGTCAGAGAAAATGACCCATATGGTTTCTATCCTTCAAAATTTATTGAAACTTGGTAGTTGGCCTAGTATGAGATCAATGTTGTAAATGTGCCATGTATGCTTAAAAAGACCATATATTCTGAAGAAGTTGTTGGCTTGCTCTTTTACTTAAGAACACATCATAGATTTCTGTCTTTTTTTTTTTTGAGACGCAGTCTCACTCTGTCACCCAGGCTGGAGTGCAGTGGCATGATCTCAGCTTACTGCAACCTTCGCCTCCCAGGTTCAAGCAATTCTCCTGTCTCAGCCTTCTGAGTAGCTGGGACTACAAGTGCATGCCACCACGCCCAGCTAATTTTTGTATTTTTTTAGTAGAGATGGGGTTTCATCATATTGGTCAGGCTGGTAGCAATCTCCTGACCTCAGATGATCCACCTGCCTCGGCCTCCCAAAGTGCTGGGATTACAGACATGAGTCACCGCGCCCAGCCCATAGATTTCCTTCTCTAAGAGCATAGACACATATATAATGGGGTCTTTGAACTACCACATGGGCACCAGAGCCCCTCAGCACTTGCAGAACCAACTGTAGGCCAATCCTGAGCATACGCCACCCTTGTGCTGGTTCCACAAATGCTGAGAGGCCGGTTCTGGCAGTAGCACGTGAGACCCAGCTTCTACCTTAGCTCCATAAATAACACAAGTAACTTTTACAAAACCGTGAACAAGAGACCTGGAGCCTCCCTAGTGAAGGGAGTGTTTCAGAAACTAGATCCCTTTCTTTCATTCAATTCATGTTCTGGTAATCACTCATTTATCCAGCAAACACTGGAGTATGTGAATTTTCCATATAATTGAAAATTATCCTAGAGGCAGCAAAATATAATATTGATTATTTTGAATGGTAGTTCTACCAAAAAGATAACACACACACTTTTTAATCAAAGTGAGCTGACCTCATTCAACCTTTTAGGATGTTCCAATCAGGATAGACTAGGTTGTTTGGTGGTAACAGGCAACTCCAAAAACAACAAAAGTTTATTTCTTGCCCATGCCACACGTGCTCTTTGATTGGCTGCAGGCTCCACTCTGCATCATTTTTATCCTCTAGGATCCAGGCTGGTAGAGCTGCCATTATCAGGAGTTGCTGTTCACCATGGTGGAGCGGGAAGAAAGCCAGATGAATCACCTGCTAGCTTTGAGAGCTTCTGCCCAGGAGTGACTCGTTATTTCTGTTCATGTGTCATAAGCCAAAGCACGTCCTGTGGCCATTCCTAACATCCCATGCCATCCCAAGAGAGCCAAAATATTTGTGACCAGGTCTCGTCAGAGAAGTGGTGCCCTCTGATGTAGGAAGGTGCAGAAAGCTGTTTGACCTGCATGGGGTTGCCCCCTGTGCTGCATTGCTGTTCAGAGTTGGTTTTGTCTCACTTGTGGTCAGGCTGCAACCGTCGCTCTTCAGTGCACCGGCCCCTAGCAGCCCTCCCTGGCCACTTCAAGTTTATGACTCTCGATGTGCAAGGGACTGATAAATCAGCCACATTATTTAAAACTGTGTCTAAGGGGAAACAAGGCAGTCAGTGAGCGAGGGTTTTAGGGACTCTCTTGCAGCTAAGGTATGTCACCTTTAGTGCATGGGCTTCATAGTCCTCTGACTGCTCCAGAAGGGGTATCACAAGGCCTTTGGTCCCTCGTTCTGGTTTTTGGTTAGCTTCCAGGGAACTGAAGGACACTTGATAAATGACCTTTAGATAAGCAAGGAAATCCTGGTGGTAACTGACATGTGCTGATAAATTGCATCCTAGTGAATCTTTTCCAGAAAGAGAATGTCTTGGGTTTCTTTGGCATCTTCTCGTTCCCCATCCCACTGCAGGACTCTGTGCCTATGGAGGCCTCCTAGTGGTATAATGTGAAGTTTCTGTGCATGGGATAGTAAGCCAGTTAGGAAGGAAGGTAAGTAGTAGCCCTTCCACTTCTGGACTTCTCAGACTAGGGCTGGTTGGATTCTTGCTGTGTCCCTAACACAATCCCCGAGCCCCTTTCCACTATGCATTCTGACACAGCTCATCCTCTTGTCCTTCCTCAAAAATTCTGTTGGGCTCTTGAAATGTGAAATGATGGATTCCAACTCCCTGTCTTGACCTTGTGGGGACCTTCATCTACCCCCCTTTTTCCCGGAGCACCACTTATCCCTAGGCCCACAAAGTGACAGGGACAGGAGAGGCCATACTGTATGTTTGGGACTCATCCTCATTAGGAAGCTCACTTTCTATCCCATCATAGCCAGGTGCAGAGGGCAGCTGTCCTTGGCCATAGCTGCAGGGCACAGTGACAATGAGGGTGCTAAGGATGATGATTGTAGCTGTGTGTCAGGACCGTGCTCTGGGCTGACATGCATCATGTCACTTCTCACGGTAACCCCACCAGCTCAGGCGACATTGGCCTCATTTTATGTAGGAGGAAACAGAGGCTTCAAGAAGTGATTTCATCAGGCTCTCAGCAAGAATTTGGCAAAGCTGGGATGTAGGCATCAAAGTTTGAGGGTTTTTTTTTGAGACAGAGTTTTGCTCTTGTTGCCCAGGCTGGAGTACAATAGCATGATCTCGGCTCACTGCAATCTCCATCTTCCAGGTTCAAGCGATTCTCCTGCCTCACCCTCCAGAGTTGCTGGGATTATAGGCATGCACCACCATGACCAGCTAATTTTTGTATTTTTAGTAGAGAGGGGGTTTCACCATGTTGGTCAGGCTGGTCTTGAACTCCTGACCTCAGGGGATCCACCCACCTCGGCCTCCCAAAGTGCTGGGATTACAGGCACGAGCCACTGCGCCCAGCCAAGGGTTTTTGTTTTGTTTTGTTTTCTTGAGATGGTCTCCTGTCACCCAGGCTGGAGTGCAGTGGCGTGATCACAGCTCACTGCAGCCTCGACCTCCCAACCTCGATCCATCTGCCTTCCTCAGCCTCCTGAGTAGCTGGGACCACAGTCGCACATCACCATGCCCGACTAATAAAATCTGAGCTCTTAATTACTGTACTGTCAACCCTAATATACATACTTGGCTTTGCAGTTTCTCCCATTTCTTCAAACTCTCAAGATATAGGGAATGTATTAATCTCATGATCAATTAACTAAAAAATATCAAAATCTTCAGCAACTTCTACATGACCTGTGTTGAGTTTCAGTGATATCCTCAGCGATATTGAGAAATGGGTTGGGGGAGAAAAACGGCTCCACCAGAAACTCTGGGTCAGGTGCTTGGTTGATGGCATGGAGGAGGTTGTTTTTTCTTTGTTTTTGAGACAGTCTCACTCTGTTGCCCAGGCTGGAGTGCAGTGGCATGATCACTGTTCACTGTACCCTCAGCCTCCCAGCCTTAAGCAATCCTCCCACCTCGGCCTTCCGAGTAGCTGGGACTACAGGTGCATACCACCACACTTGGCTTATGTTTTGTTTATTTTTTGTAAAGACAGTGGTCTGTCTGTGTTGCCAGGGCTGGTCTCAAACTCCTGGGCTCCAATGATCCTCCTGCCTCAGCCTCCCAAAAGACTGGGGTTACAGGTGTGAGCAGTTCAGGGACTAAGAACACAGTCTTTGAAATCAGACAGCTCCAACACTATTAGCCCTGTGGCTTTATGCTAACCCATTCGCTTCTATGGCCTTTAATGTTCTTATTTGTAAAATGGGGATTCTAATAGTATTTAACTCATAAGGTGGTTGTGATAATTAAATGAAATAATGCAGGTAAAGCACTTAGCATGGTGGCTAGATTAAGGACTTAATAAACATTAGCTATTACCAGTCTTGTTTCATTTGGGCCTCCTTACATAGCTGTAAGGTTAGGTTCAATGGGCCCTTGTACTCAATGGCCCCAGTGGTCTTGGTCTAAGTTCTTTTTTTTTCTCTTTTTCTTCCTTCCTTCCTTTATTTCTCTCTTTCTTTCTTTCCTTCCTTCCTTCCTTCCTTCCTTCCTTCCTTCCTTCCTTTCTTCCTTCCTCCTTCCTTCCCTCCTTCCTTCCTTTCTCTCTCTTTCTCTTTCTCTCTCTCTCCTTTCTTTCTCTTTCTCCCTCTCCTCCCCTCCCCTCCTCTTCCCTTCATTCTTGTCTGAGTCTTGCTCTGTTACCCAGGTGGGAGTGCAGTAGTGGGTTCATAGCTCACTGAAGCCTTGAATTCCCAATCTCAAGCTATCCTCCTTCCCAGTCTCAAGCTATCCTCCTGCCTCGGTCTCCCAAGTAACTGGGATTACAGGCATGCGCCACCATGCTTGGCTAATTTCAAAAAAATTTTTTTGTAAAAATAGGGTCTCCCTATGTTGCCCAAGCTGGTCTCGAACCCTTGGGATAAGTGATCCTCCCACCGCAGCCTCCCAAAGTGCTCAGATTATAGGCGTGAGTCACCATGCCTGACCATTGGTCTAAATTTTTTTTTTTTTTTTTTTTTTTTTTTTTGAGACGGAGTCTCGCTCTGTCGCCCAGGCTGGAGTGCAGTGGCGCAATCTCGGCTCACTGCAAGCTCCGCCTCCCGGGTTTACGCCATTCTCCTGCCTCAGCCTCCCGAGTAGCTGGGACTACAGGCGCCCGCCACCTCGCCCGGCTAGTTTTTTGTATTTTTTAGTAGAGACGGGGTTTCACCGTGTTAGCCAGGATGGTCTCGATCTCCTGACCTCGTGATCCACCCGTCTCGGCCTCCCAAAGTCCTGGGATTACAGGCTTGAGCCACCACGCCCGGCCTGGTCTAAATTTTTATTCCAGCTTCTACAGTCTCACAGTTACCTTCCTCGAGTGGACCCTCCTAAGTGCCAGCCACCTATTACCATTGTGTCCTCATGTCAGGGTGGAGCTAGGTGGAGAGATAGTTTCCCATTCTCTTTGCTCTGCTATCCCTGCCCCTCACATGAAAAATCAAAATCCCCACCTTAGTTCTAGCCTTGCTTGCTTTTCCACCTGGAAGAGTCCACACTCTTAGGTTCTGGTTTGGGTTTTAATTTCACACCAGATCATCCAAACACATATATCTATGCATCAGCTGCAAACTGAAGATCCTAAAATGTCAAAAGAAAGACACAGATCTGTGGAGAGGTTGGCCAAAGGGAGGAGCTGGAGACAGGGGCTTTGTAGCAGAGGCTAGTTGTGTTAATTTTTGTCTGCTGCCTTTGACACCAGGTGAGGGTCAGACTGCCTGGTGACCTCCTCAGGGGAAACCCCCCAAGGCCTGCAGATGGCCGGTGAATTGGCTCTGCACAACTCCCTTCCTCATGGTTTCCTGGCAAGTCCTCCTGTTTCTTCACTCTTGGTGGTTCTCCCACTCAGCCCATCCTTTCCATCTTGCTTGAGCCTGCTGTCCTGCCAGCTCACCCCTGGGCTCGTTTCACAGTCTTCTGGACTGTAATCTTTCTTTCCCCACCGCATTCTGCTGCCAGATCTGCCTGAAATGCCGCTTTTGCATGAAAATACCAGCCTGGCAAGATGGTCTAATGGTAAGAGGACGAGACTGGTTGTCTGGAGCCCTGGGTTCTTGCCTCTATCACCTGCTTGCTCTGTGACGTGTACGTGTGCATGTGCATGTGTGTGTGTGTGGTTTTCCTCTCGACTTTAGCTTTAGTTTCCTTATCTGTAAATTGGGACATGGGTTGGTGGTTGTTGAATTGGCCAGTCTCTAAGGCCCCTTCAGTTCTGGCATTCAGCATCTCTGTCATTGAGTTGTCATGGATTTCCAGGACTCCCCTTTCCTTGTTTTTGTTTTTGTTTTGAGGAGTCTTCCGCTATCACACAGGCTGGAGTGCAACAGTGTGATCTCAGCTCACTGCAACCTCTGCCTTCCGTGTTCAAGCAGTGCTCCTGCCTCAGCCTCCTGAGTAGCTGGGATTACGGGCATGCCCCACCACACCCAGCTAATTTTTGTATTTTTAGTAGACATGGAGTTTCACCATGTTGGCCAGAATGGTCTCAAGCATCTGACCTCATTTGATCTACCCATCTTGGCCTCCCACAGTGCTGGGATTACAGGCATGAGCCACTGCACCCAGCTTCCCCTTTCCTGTAGAATCACACTGCACTTCTTCGTTCTTTCTGACCTTGCCTCTCCTCTCTTGTCTTCTACTTCTTTTTTTTGAGATGGAGTCTCAGGCTGTTGCCCAGGCTGGAGTGCAGTGGCATGATCTCGGCTCACTGCAAGCTCCGCCTTCCGGGTTCATGCCATTCTCCTGCCTCAGCCTACCGAGTAGCTGGGACTACAGGCGCCTGCCACCGCATCCGGCTAATTTTTTTTGTATTTTTAGTAGAGATGGGGTTTCACCGTGTTTGCCGGGATGGTCTCGATCTCCTGACCTTTTGATCTGCCCTCCTTGGCCTCCCAAAGTGCTGGGATTACAGGCGTGAGCCACCGCACCCGGCCTGTCTTGTACTTCTTAATGTGCACTCTTCCCACAGTGCCCTTCATTTACCCACCCATTCCCCAAACAAAATGTCACCCAGGCTGGAGTGCAGTGGTGTGATCTCAGCTCACTGCAGCCTCCACCTCTCAGGTTCAAGTGATTCTCCTGCCTCAGCCTCCCGAGTAGCTGGAATTACAGGAACTCACCAACACACCCGGCTAATTTTTGTATTTTAGTAGAGATGGGGTTTCACCATGTTGGCCAGGCTGGTCTCAAACGCCTGACGTCAAGTGATCCGCCTACCTCGGCCTCCCAAAGTGCTGGGATTGTAGGCATGAGCCACCATGCCCAGCTCTCCTGAGGTTTTTCTTGCCTGCGGAGCTTCCCCACCTCCTTTCTGCACGTCCAAATCTTGCTAATGCTTTAGGCCCATTTCTAATCCCCCCTCTTCCATGAAAGCCTTCTTGATTAAATTCGACTAACATTTGATCTCTTGGCCTCCTGTTCCCCAAGAGAAATTCAGTCTGTGCCAGATTTAGTATTGCCCTTTATCACATTATTCCAGGAGCAGGGCCCATCTGTTGGGCAGGAAAGAGTATCCTCCTGTTGACTGACATGGGGGACAGAGATCCCTGGCCCCGGCTCCCCATAAGCTCTCGTTCCCCAGACAGACTTAGGAACAGCTGGAGCTCGCCCGGCCCTCTGACATCTCCAGCTGCCTCTGCTTCCTTTTCTTTTGGTTTTCCCAGGTCCCAGCTGTGGGGCCAGGGCAGAGCCAGCAGCGGCACAGCCAAGGCAGCTGGAGCAAACTTCTAAGTTGCACAGACAAGTAGCATTTGGGAGTTAGAAGGAGTGCAGAACTGAGCACAAATCACACCAGTGTTGAAAATGAGGGAACGCAGAGTTTGCCAGCTTATTTTTCCCATCTTGCTTTCATCTAAAAAAAGAAGCAGATCAGAAATACAGTCCTCTTCAGCCTGTTAAGCCAGATGGCCCCGAGATGCTCAGCCTGCCAAGTGTGTATATATAATTATTCATCTTCATGGAATCACACCCAGGTTTGAATCCAGACTCTGACATTTTTCTTTTGTTGTTTGATCTGGAGCCAGTGAATCTTTCTGAGCCTTTGTTTCTTTTTCTGCAAAATGGGGTCACTGGTGTCTACCTTTTCCACCTCAGAATTTTTTGGGTGGGATTAGGGATGGGCTTAATGTAAGATGTCAAAGCGCTAGACACGTATACATTGCTGTTAAGTATAAAAAGTGCCATATTTTTGTTTTGTCCTAATGTGCTACTTCTTAACGAGCACTTATTCTGGCCAGATACCCTGCACTGTATCATTTAATCCTAACAACATTCCAGTAAGAGAGTGTGTGTTAGCCTCGTTTTGTAGATCATGAAGGTGAGGTTCAGAAAGATTTCTCTAGCCTAGCCAAGTCACCCAGCATGTAAGTGCTAGAACCAGTATTTGAACCTAAGTGGTTTGGCTCCAAAGTCAGTGGGGATTTTGGGTTTTTTTTTCTTTGAGACAGAGTCTCACTCTGTTGCCCAGGCCGAATTGCAGTGGCGTAATCTCTGCTCACTGCAAACTCCACCTCCCAGGTTCAAGCAATTCTCATGCTTCAGCCTCCCAAGTAGCTGGGACTACAAGCGCACTCCACCATGCCAAGCTCATTTTTGTATTTTTAGTAAAGATGGGGTTTCACCATGTTGGCCAGGCTGGTCTCAAACTCCTGGCCTCAGGTGATCTGCCTGCCTCAGCCTCCCAAAGTGCTAGGATTACAGGTGTGAGCCACTGTGCCGGGCCCAGAGTCAGTGCTCTTAACTCCTGGTCATTACTATCTCACAATTCTTGACCTTAGGTAGGCTAAAGTAGCCCACAACTTGATATCCAGCTAAATGCACTAAGCAGTTAGGTCCAAGACCCATTTTAATTGAAGACCAGACTGAGTTCTGACAGTAAAATGTACACCTTGAATTGTTTTTCTAGCAGTAAACATGGGCTCCATTCATTCATACACCTTGTATAAAGTGAACAATTCAGGGGACAAACCCATTAGTACTGTACCCTGTAAACTGCAGAGCCAACCAGCTGGCAGAAAAATTTTTAAAAATCTCTAGCCTAAATATTGTAGATTAGAGATTCTCAGCTCTAGATGCACATCCAAATCACTTGGGAACTGTATAAAAATACAGGCCAGGCACAGTGGCTCATGCCTGTGATCCCAGCATTTTAGGAGGCCAAGGCGAGTGGATCATTCGAGGTCAGGAGTTTGAAACCAGCCTGGCCAACATGGTAAAACCCCTAAAAATACTACTAAAAATACAAAAAGTAGCTGGGTGTGGTGATGCACGCCTGTAATCCCAGCTACTCAGGAGGCTGAGCAGTAGAATCACTTGACCCCAGGAGATAGAGGTTATAGTGAGCCAAGATCATGCCACTACACTTCAGCCTGGGTAACAGAGCAAGACTCCATCTCAAGTAAATAAATAAAATAAAAATAAAGATACAGATACCCTGGCCATGACTCTAGAGATCCAGAGATGCTGATTCAGAAGGTCTGAAGGGGGGCCCAGGTGTGTACGTATGTGTAAGTTCCAGGAATATTACTTCCTAATACACAGTGAAGTTGAGACTCCTTGCTATGATATAAGCCTACTAGTCTATTTTCTTTTTCTTTTTTTCTTTTTTTTTTTTTTTTTGACATGGAGTCTCGCTCTGTCACCCAGGCTGAAGTTCAATGGCGTGGTCTCAGCTCACTGCAAACTTTGCCCCCCGGGTTCAAGCGATTCTCCTGCCTCAGCCTCCCAAGTAGCTGGGATTACAGGTGCCCACCACCATGCCTGGCTAATTTTTGTATTTTTAGTAGAGACGGGGTTCCACCGTGTTGGCCAGGCTGGTCTTGAACTGCTGACTTCGTGATCTGCCCGCCTTGGCCTCCCCAAGTGCTGGGATTACATGCATGAGCCACTGCACCTGGCCTACTAGCCTATTTTATGAAATAAGAGTAATTGCTAGCTGAAAATACAGAATCATTAAATTTTAGAATTGGAAGAGGCCTTAAGTTATTTGGTCCATGAGGAAACCAGAGCTCAAAGAAGTTCAGCAGGTAGTTGGCAGATTTGAATTAAAATCCAGATCTTCTGACTTGTAGTCTAGTGTTCTAGATACATCCATGGATGCCAGGACTTTGTTGGATTATTAAGAAAATCCTCAGGACCCACCCTTTCACCATGATATCCATGATTTCTGGCAACTGTACCATGGAGTTTTGGGTCTTTTTTTTTAAAGAGATGGGATCTTATTCTGTTGCCCATGCTGGAGTGCAGGAGCACAATCACAGCTCACCGCAGCCTCAAACTCCTGTGCTCAAGTGGTCGTCCTGCCTCAGCCTTCCAAGTGGCTGGGACTACAGGTGTGTGCCACCATGTGCAGCTTTTGAAGCTTTTGTATAAGAAGCAGCCAGGGCTAGAAGGCCTATAGGAAATGACTCAGATGGCAGTTCTCATGCACATTCCTATATTCTACAAGCACACTGATGCCTGCACTATGGCCAGCCCTGTCCTTGTGGAATTGAACCTAAGGGCAAGAAGGGCAAGTCAACAGTTAGGGCTCATGTGATGAGTGCTATAATAGGGAATGTGTATGGCTCATAAGTGGCACAGGGTGTTCAGTTCAGTTCAGCAGGGGAGAGGGCTAAGAAGGCTTCACAGAGTGTTATATACTTGAATGTGGTTTGTTTATTTACTATCTATTACTGCCTAAGAAACTATTCCAAAATGTTAACAGCTTAGAACAACAAACATCTCACACTGTCTATGGCTCAGGAATTTGGGAGTGGCATAGTTGGGTGGTTCCACCTGAAGTCTCTTGTGAGGCTGCAGTCAAGACATCAGCTGGCATCCGAAGGCTTGAGTGGGGCTGGAGGATCCATTTCCAAGATGGTGCATTCATGTGGCTGTTGGCAAAAGGCCTCAGTTCCTCACTATGTGGAGCTCTCCACAGGGCTAATGCTCAAGACTTGGCAGATAGCTTCTCCCAAAGCAGAGGATCCAAGAGAGAGTTAGATGGAAGCTACAGTTTCTTTTATAACCCATCCTCATGCCGAGCGCGGTGGCCCACACCTGTAATCCCAGCATTTTAGGAGGCTGAGGCAGGTGGATCACAAGGTCAGGAATTCAAGACCAGCCAGGCCAATGTGGTGAAACCCCGTCTCTACCAAAAAATACAAAAAAAAAAAAACATTAGCCAGGCATGGTGGCATGCGCCTGTAGTCCCAACTACTCAGGAGGCTGAGGCAGGAGAATCACTTGAACCTGGGAGGCGGAGGTTGCAGTAAGCCAAAATCGTGCCACTGCACTTCAGCCTGGGCAACAGACTGAGATACTGTCTTGAAAAAATAAATAAATAAATAAATAAATAAATAAATAAATAAATAAATAAATAAATAAAAAATTGTAAAAACCCATCCTCAGAAGTCACACTCCA
Organism: Chlorocebus sabaeus; assembly: GCF_047675955.1. Lineage (NCBI taxonomy): Eukaryota > Metazoa > Chordata > Mammalia > Primates > Cercopithecidae > Chlorocebus > Chlorocebus sabaeus. The sequence continues at coordinate 111,173,061 of NC_132923.1, forward strand.
TCATCGTTTCTACAATATTACATTATTACACAAGTCAGCCCTATTCAGTGCAGTAGAGCATTATACAGGAACATGAAAACCAGGAGGTAACGATGACTGGGGCCATCTTGGAGGCTGGCTTGCCACAGTATTGAAGATGAATGGAGTTTTCTAGATGGATGAGGGGGAAGAAAGGCAATCCAGGCAGAAGAAATAAGGTAAAGGCATGTAAAAGGCAAGGTGCTGCATGTTCAGGACATTATAACTGGATTGTAGAATAAAACATATAGGAGAGCATGCTAAAGAAATCAGAGGGGGCCTTCTATGCTAAGTGCCTTTATCCTCTAGGCCAGTGGCTTTCAAATGTTGCTACACATTGTAATCTCTTGAAGAGATTTCAAAACTCCCCATGCCAAAGCTACGGCCATAGCTGGGAATAAACTCAGACATCAGCCATTTGTAAAGTTTCTCAAGTGATTCCAATCTACAGTGAAGGTTGAGAACCAGAGCTGTAGGCAATATGAAGTGACGGAAAAGCTTGAGGCAGGAGCTGTGTGGTCAGATTTCCAGTCTTCCCAGTGGTGAAGAAGGGCAGCTGTGCCTTCCTTGTCTGCTTATCTAGAAAGTTCTGTATTAGGACTAGAAAGGCCCTATCATCGGTGCTTACTCAGATATCATCATCTCTACTACCAAAAAGTTAATCATAGGGCCAGGTGCTGTGGGTGGTGCATAGGGTGGCTCACACCTGTAATACCAGCACTTTGGGAGACCGAGACGGGCAGATCACCTGAGATCAGGAGTTTGACACCAGCCTGACCAACATGGTGAAACCCTGTCTCTACTAAAAATACAAAAGTAGTAGGGCGTGGTGGTGCATGCCTATAATCCCAGCTAGTCAGGAGGCTGAGGCAGGAGAATTGCTAGAACCCAGGAGGCGAAGGTTGCAGTGAGCCGAGATCACACCATTGCACTCCAGCCTGGGCAACAAAAGCGGAACTCCATCTCAAAAAAAAAAAAAAAAAGTTAGGCATAAATATCTAAGCTGTAAGTTCCCAGTGTCCTAAATTGCCTATTATTTACAAATGTCCAAATCTAATGTTGACACCAACATTCTTATGTTATCACAATCACTCTGATTTTTGTTCTTGTTGTTCGTCCTTTTTTTGAGATGGGGCCTTCCTCTGTCATCCAGGCTGGAGTGCAGTGGCACTATCTCGGCTCACTCCAACCTCCACTGCCTGGGTTCAAGTGATTCTCCTGCCTCAGCCTCCCAAGTAGCTGGGATTACAGGCGCCCGCCACCACACCTGGCTAATTTTTATATTTTTGGTGGAGACGGGGTTTTGCCGTGTTGGCTAGGCTGGTCTGGAACTCTTGGCCTCAAGTGATTTGCCTGTCTCAGCCTCCCAAACTGCTGGGATTACAGGCGTGAGCCACTACACCCGGCCCACGATCACTCTGGAGGTTTATTTCCCGCCTAACACTGTTACATATATGCACCTCTCTATTTCCTTCCCTTTTTTTTTTTTTTTTTTTTTTTTGCCATACATCTGCCTTTATTATGAGCAGCAGGTGGGACACTTCCAGCAACAGTAAAAAAAAAAAAGTAATTTACAAAAGCAGGGGTTCAGTGAAGCCATCTGGTTGTTACCCTTGGGCGCTCACACGTAGATGCCAACCCAGAGCAGCAGGAAGAGGACTCCAAAGCCCATGAAGAGTGAGGCCACCAAAGAGATGAGGAGCTCTTTTAGATATCATGAATGTACTTGGTAGAGGTGACCTCGTAAATGAAGAACCAGGCGGTGAAGAACATGCCGATGGCCAAAAGCACCATGGTCAGGTGGGGGAGGACAGCCAGGTTCACTGGGCTGGTGTATCTGCTCATGGCCTCGAGCTCCATTTTGCCCCAGGCAGGCTAATCCGCTGCTCCCTTTTTTTTTTTTTTTTTTTTTTTGACAGGGTCTTGCTCTGTGGCCCAGGCTGGAGCGCAGTGCAGTGGTGCACGATCTCAGTTCACTGCAGCCTCAAGCTCATGGGCTTAATTGATCTCTCCACCTCCTCTGCCTCCCTAGTAGCTGGGACTACAGGCACTTGCCACCGTGCCTGGCTAATTTTTGTATTTTTTTGTTTTGTGGGTTTTTTTAAAGACAGGGTCTTGCCATGTTGCCCAAACTGGTCTTTAACTCCTGGGCTCAAGCAGTCCTCCTGCCTCAGTTCCCTGAAGTGCTGGGATTACAGGTGTGAGCCACCGCACACAGCCAATTTTTGTATTTTTTGTAAGAGATGGGGTTTAGCCATGCTGTGCAGGCTGGTCTCAAACTCCTGGACTCAAGCAATTCACCAGCCTTGGCCTCCCAAAGTGCTGGGGTTACAGGGATGAGCCACCACGCCTGGCCTACATCTCTGTTTCTTATAGTCCTTAACATCCAAGAGTCTTCAACACTAGTGTGTAAGTAAAGGTTCGCAGTGTGAGCTTTGGAGTTAGATGGACCTTTGAACTTGAGTCCTGACGTCATCAAGTATAAACTAGTTAGGTGACTTAACTTCTCATGGCCTCAGTGAACACATCTGAAAAAATGGTGAGAGCCTGGCACAGTGGCTCAGGCCTGTAATCCCAACACTTTGGGAGGCCAAGGCAGGCAGATCACCTGAGGCCAACAGTTCGAGACCAGCCTGGCCAACATAGTGAAATCCTGTCTGTACTAAAAATACAAAAATTAGCTGGGCATGGTGGCGCACACCTGTAGTCCCAGCTACTCAGGAAGTTGAGACAGGAGAATAACTTGTACCCAGGAGGCAGAGGTTGCAGTGAGCTGAGATCTCACCACTGTGCTGCAGCCTTGGCGACAGAGCAAAACTCCGTCTCAAAAAGAAAAAAAAGGAAGAATGGTGATAATAATACCTACCTCAGAAGACCCTTGAGGATATTAAACGAGCTTATGCATGTAAAGACCTCTCTCTGTCTGCCAAGTGCCTGACATGTAGTTAGTGCTCAGTAAATGTTAGTTATTCTACTTTCTAAATAGCATTTCAAGATTCTGTTGCATCAACTCCGTGCTCCCAAGCCCACTTAGCAGTTCTTCCCATTTCTAGTTTTTAGTTATAATATTACACGTCTTTATATAAATTGGTGGGTTTTAAAAATTTTCCCTGGTGGTTTTTGTTTTTGTTTTTGTTTTGTTTTGTTTTTCGACGGAGTCTGGCTCTGTTGCCCAGGCTGGAGTGCAGTGGCATGATCTCGGCTCACTGCAACCTCTGCCTCCTGGGTTCAACCAATTCTCCTACCTCAGCCTCCCGAGTAGCTGGAATTACAGGTACCCGCCACCACACCTGGCTAATGTTTGTATTTTTAGTAGAGACGGGGTTTCACCATGTTGGCAAGGCTGGTCTCGAACCCCTGACCTCAAGCAATCCGCCCTCCTCGGCCTCCCAAAGTGCTGGGATTACAGACGTAAGCCACTGCGCCCAGCCTTCCCTGATTTTTTCAATGTGGAAATTGAAGACTGGAGAAGTGAAATAACTTGTCAAACAAAGATCATACTGCTTTTAGTGTTAGAGCCAAGCCTAGGAACCAGGGCCCAGTACTCTGAGCCTTGGTCTCTTGTTATCACCCTGCCATCCCCCAGACTTACTGGAGACTTGAAGGCAGGTCCTTCCTGGCTTCTGTTCACCAGGCTGAATTATTCGGATCTCCCATTGTGTCCTCTGACATCTCCTCTCTCTTTCACCACCCTGGAGGTCCCTCATCAATTCAGCATAATTGGATCAGCATCCCTGCTGGTCCCTGGGGAGTGGGAGCAGATGATGACTAATGCTTTAGGGACCTAGACTCCACCCTCAGCACCTCTGGATCTCTGTTGGTTGATGTTGTGCAGTCAGACGGGGACGGGGATCCTGTCTGACTCAGGATCCCTCTCTCCTACCTGGAGCACTGTCTGATTTCATTGAATACACCCTCCTAGAACAGTAGAGCCTAGAGAGACCCTAGAGATTGGCTGGGTGCAGTGGCTCATGCCTGTAATCCCAGAACTTTGGAAGGCCAAGTCAGGCGGACCGCTTGAGGTCAGGAGGTCAAGACCCGCCTGCCCAATATGGCGAAACCCCAAGTTTCTACTAAAAATACAAAAGTTAGGCAGGTGTAGGGGCGCACACCTGTAATCCCAAATACTTGGGAGGCTGAGGCAGGAGAATCACTTGAACTTGGGAGGCAGAGGTTGCAGTGAGTGGAAATCTTGTCACTACACTCCAGCCTGGGCAACAGAGTGAGACTCCATCTTAAAAAAAAAAAAAAAAAAAGAGCCCCCAGCCCCAGCCCCTGTTATTTAAAAAATGAGGAAACTGAGGCTCAGCGATGCAGGTTGATCTGTGGCAGATGTGGGGCTGGGACCCAAACCTCCTGACTCCAATGTGCTGTTGGGAAGAAGGCACTGGAGCCGGGCAGGTGAACCTGGGCAAGGGAGTGAAACAACGCTCGATTTCCTGTTGTGTGAGTTAGCTGTGCTCAGCTCAGGGAGGTGATAAGCATTAAATGAGATAACTGTTGTAGACCACGGAGTGCCGTGCTCAATTAACGATAGTTATTACTTACTAGAGCACAGTCATAAAGAGGCCAGCTGGGCTTTGGAGTCAAAAAGCTATTCTATTCAAATCCTAGTTAAACACTTACTAGCTGTGATTTGGGACAACTTATCTAACAAGAGCTAATACTTACTGAATTTCACTTGTTCCCAGCATTAAGCTAAGTGCCTTAGAGATATTATTTCATGTAATTTTACTAACAGCTTTCTGACGTAGGTACTATCAGTATCCTGATTTTAGGATTGAAGCTACTGAGGCATGAGTCAATTTCACTTCAGCAGCCTATTTTTTTTTTTTTTTTTTTTTTTGAGACAGTCATGCTCTGTTGCGGGCTGGAGTGCAATGGCATGGTCTCGGCTCACTGCAACCTCCACCTCCCAGGTTCAAGTGATTCTCCTGCCTCAGCTTCCTGAGTAGCTGGGACTATAGGGGCATGCCAACACACTTGGCTAATTGCTGTATTTTTTGTAGAGATGAGGTTTCGCCATGTTGGCCAGGCTGGTCTTGAACTCCTGACCTCGTGATCTGCCCGCCTTGGCCTCCCAAAGTGCTGGGATTACAGGCGTGAGCCACCACTCACAGCCAGCAGCCTATTTTTCTCTGATTATCCTCTAGCTTCCATTCTTTTCTGCCATGCATACCTATCTTCTCCCAGTGCTTGAGGATTCTCTCCTGCTTTTGAGCTTTGGAATAGGCCATAGTGTCTCTCTCTCTCTCTCTCTTTTTGAAACAGGGTCTCACTGTGTCACCCAGGCTGCAGTGCAGTGGCAAGATCACAGCTCACTGCAGCCTCAACCTCTTGGGCTCAAGCAATCATCCCACCTCAGCCCCCTGAGTAGCTGGGACTACAGGGGTGTGCCACCACACCCAGCCAATTTCTTTTTTCTTTTTTTTCTTTTTTTTTTGTAGAGATAGGATTTTGCCATGTTGCTCAGGCTGGTCTGAAACTCCTGGGCTCAAGTGATCCCACCTCAGCCTCCCAAAGTGCTGGGATTACAGGCATATTTTTGCACAGCTCATTTTTTACTTACACTCCTTTTTTTTTTTTTTTTTTGAGAGGGAGTCGCGCTCTGTCGCCCAGGCTGGCCGGATCTCAGCTCACTGCAAGCTCCGCCTCCCGGGTTTACGCCATTCTCCTGCCTCAACCTCCCGAGTAGCTGGGACTACAGGCACCCGCCACCTCACCCGGCTAGTTTTTTGTATTTTTTTTTGTAGAGACGGGGTTTCACTGTGTTAGCCAGGATGGTCTCGATCTCCTGACCTCGTAATCCACCCGACTCGGCCTCCCAAAGTGCCAGGATTACAGGCTTGAGCCACCGCACCTGGCCCTTACGCTCTTCTTTTTTTAAGAGACAGGGTCTCTCTCTGTTGCTCAGGCTGGAGTGCAGTGGTGCAATCACAGTGTAGCAGAACCAGCCGCAGACAAAACTCCTTAGACACTGAGTTAAAGAAGGAAGGGGTTTATTCGGCTGGGAACATCGGTAAGACTCCTTCCTGTCTCAAGAGCTGAGCTCCCTGAGTGAGCAATTCCTGTCCCTTTTAAGGGCTGACAACTCTAAGGAGGTCTGCATGTGATGGATTGAGCAAGCAGAGGGTGTGTGACGGGGCTGCATGCACCGGTGGTCAGAGTGAAACAGAACAGACCAGGAAGTTTCACAATGTCTTTTCTATACAATGTCTGGAATCTATAGATAACATAACCGGTTAGGTCAGGAGTCGATCTTTAACTACTAGGATTAGATCAGGCAGGCCCAGGTCTGGCTTGAGGTCTGGTTTCTTGGTTTCAGGTCTGGTTCCTAGACGCCAGGCTACCTGCCTTTAGTTTCACTTCTCTTTCCTTTTCTGAGTATAAAACAATATAAAACAATATGAGAGGGTCTGTCTCTCTTCTCTCATTTCCCCCCCTTTGAGACTCTCACTTTTTCTTAGTGGGAGTTCTCACTCTTATTTTCGCTACTTATGTCTTCCTGTGCCATAGATTGATAATGATTCATATAGTACACTTGTGCTGATACATAACATGAAGTGACATTGAGAGACTGGGCTATATGCTCGGCTAATTACAAAAACCAATTTCTTGTTTTTCCTGGAATTTCTGGTACTGGCACATTCAGTTCATCACAGAAGGTTTGAAATACTGGCTCAGGAGAGCGTTTATACATTTTTCTCAAACCACGATATTTACTTGAAGATTGAGTCCAGCTCCGTCAATTTTTAGGGTTATACGTTCTCTTTTTTCTAGCGAGGATTAAGGGAGTTGGTTATTACTAGTTCTAAGGGGTTACACTGACCACTAGTAGAGGAAGGGCCACTTTTCCTTTGCTGAAGGTGAACAGGATTTTTTCATTTTTTTTTATTCAAGTAACCTAAATGACACAAGACCAGTATCTACATTTATTTTCACACAGTCTTAATTCATGATAAATATACTTATTTGTTGTCATATAGTCCCTTTTCTAATCACTGAAGCCTTGAACTTTTGGGCTCAGGTGATCCTCCCACCTCAGCCTCTTGAGTAGCTAAGACTATAGGCATGCACCACCACATCCAGCTTTTTTTTTTTTTTTTTTGATAGAGATAGGGTCTCACTATATTGCCCAGGCTGGCCTGGAACTCCTGGCTTCAAGCAATCCTCCAGCCTCAGCGTCCACAAGTGCTGGGATTACAGGCATGAGCCTCCTGTCCTGCCTGCAGTCTCTTCAATGCCCTTTCACCCCTTCTCTCCACCAAGTCTGTTCTTCCCCTCTATTCCAGCGTTGCTGCTGACTCTCCTCTAAGGAACCTTCCCTGTACACCTGTGCAAGCTCCTCCAGCATCCTCTCCCTCCTGCCTGCTGAAAGCAGCTGGATCTATTCCTCAGGTTTGTTAGTTTTACTTCTCTTCTGTGTATCACCTATCAGGCCTCATTGTGCACCCTGGTTCCCTCTTAACACAGAAGACTTCCTAAGGAACACATCTCCCCGGCCAATTCAATTCAGTCGACATGGCTTGCACATGCTAATTTGACTGAGTAGAGGATTCTAGGTACAAATTCCTATTTTTTTCCCTCAGAATATTGAAGACCTCACTCCTTTGTCTTCTAGCATGCAGTTCTGTCGGTTAAAGATCTGATGCAGTCTGTGTCTCAGTCCTTTATTTCTGGAAACTTTGATGGCTGACTTTTATCCTTTATTTTTTGGCGGGGGGGAGCAGACACTCGCTTGATTCCCCCAGGCTGGAGTGCAGAGGTGCAATCTTGGCTCACTGCAACCTCCACCATCCGGGTTCAAGTGATTCTCCTGCTTCAGCCTCCTGAGTAGGTGGGATTACAGGCACCTGCCACCACGCCTAGATGATTTTTGTATTTTTAGTAGAGATTGGGTTTCACCATGTTGGCCAGGCTAGTCTCAAACTCCTGACCTCAGGGGATCTGCCTGCCTCACCCTCCCAAAGTGCTGGGATTACAGGTGTGAGCCACCTAGCCCAGTCCCTTTATCCTTAAAGGTCAGATACTTCACCAGTATGGGTACCTAGATATACATCTCTTTTGCACTGGAAGACTTTTAGAAATAGAAGATTTGGGCCAGGCGCAGTGGCTCACACCATAATCCCAGCACTTTGGGAGGCCAAGGTGGATCATGAGGTCAAGAGATCAAGATGATCCTGGCCAACATGGCGAAACCCTGACTCTACTAAAAATACAAAAATTGGCTGGGTATGGCTTGTGCCTGTAATCCCAGCTACTCGGGAGGCTGAGGTAGGAGAATCACTTGAACCTGGGAGGCGGAGGTTGCAGTAAGCAGAGATTGTGCCATTGTATTCCAGCCTGGGCAATGAGAGCGAAACTTCATCTCAAAAAAAAAAAAGAATGGGTCTGTTTTAGAAGCCATTGTGGCCATTTCTAGTGAGCACTCTCACCATATGATAGGTCTGCACCACCTTGGGACTCTGCAGAGGGTCCCCACTAGCAAGAAGGTCCTCACTGGATGCAGCCCCTAAACATTGGACTTCCCGACATGTATAAATTACCCGGTCTCAGGTATTCAGTTACAGCAAAAGAAAACAGACTAACACAGGCCCAATCTCTTGTGGAATTATGTAGACGCCTGTTGGACCAGTCATGTGGACAGGAGACATACTGAGATACCTGTGCCATGACCTACCTTTTACAGCCAAGGCAGGCAAGGTGCTGTGACTGTCCACCACAACCATGTGGGATGGCAGAAGCGCCCCAAGGGGCAGAATTCCAGGCAGACAGACTACCCATATCCTCATAAGGACTCTAGAGTATTTCTTCTGGGATGGAGTTGCCTTTTTCTTTACCTTCTGGGACCTCTTTTTTTCTTTTTTTTAAACTGGGATCTCTCACTTTGTTTAGAAAGCATTTCGAATACCTTTAGCAGATTAAAGAAGCCATTCAGTTATGAATGCATTGACACAACACTATTCAGAAGGACATTTGCCCTAAAACCAAATTATTAAATTGATAACATATTTTAGTCATCAAGTGGCATATGCTAAGCAGACATCTTCCCTTCCCTTCTGAGCCCCACCCCAATGCCAGCTCTCACCTCTGGAAATCAGGGATGATTGGCAGTGGAGAGTGAATCAGAGGCATAGTTCAAACCAAGAATGGAGTCAAGATCAACAGTCCAGTGAAACTAGGGGTAGGGTGAACATCCGAGTAAGTAAGCATTGAGTATGTCTTTCATAACCTGCCTGGTAATTTTTTTTAAAACAGTGATTTTGTATTTGGACTCGATTCTAACAAAATGTCTCCCATATCAAAATGTTCCTTTTATCAAATTTGGTTTCCCAAACTAAGCTTCTTTGAGGCATAGTTGGACTAAGACTCACATAGCTGACTCCTAGGCCACTACGTTTATCAGATAGGGTACAGTCTCCTGGCAGAGGGGTCCCTGGCACAGGCAAGACAGATTCCAGTCCCAGATTCTGCTGTCATTTGTCTCCCATGGGTTGCTGCCTGAGCAGTTGTTTAGATGGAGGAGATGCTCCACCCAGCCTTTGTCTCACTCTTCACACCCCCTTCCTCTCCCTTCTGCATTGCAGATCTGAAGTGGCAAGGGTGACCTGACTGCCTGTGTCCCCAGTCCCCAATCCCAGGCCTTGCCACTGTCTTGCCTCCTTGTCTTCAATAAATAAAGGTGAGGCCCAAGAGGTACCCTCACCTTCTTGCTCTCCGCAGTTCATAACTCAGGAGCTGCAGAGCCTGTAGGACGTCCTCTGAGCTCTTTTAGGTGGCTGGGAAGAGAGCTAGGGCACAGCCCTTGGATCCTTGGACCCTTCATGTAAACAAGGAGATGACTTCTCCCAGGGAGCTGTCCTTGGCACTTTAGGATCTCAGCCTTGAGTAGCTACTTTTATTTTGTTTTTGTTTTGATTTATCTTGGGCTTTCCCCTACTTCTGTTTACTCTCACACCCCCTATTTCCTTGCTCTTTGGGAAACAGACTGTCTTAGTCTGTTTGGATTGCCGTAACATGATACCGGGTGGCTTAAACAACAGACTTTTATTTCTCCTAGTTCTAGAGACTGGGAAGTTCATGATCAAGGTGCCACCTGATGAAGCTTCTGGTGAGTTGCCCGCTTCCTGGCTTGCAGAGACTGCCTTCTTGCTATGGCCTCACACAGCAGAGAGAGAATGAGCTCTGGTCTTTCTTCCTCTTCTTATAAGGACATTAATCCCATCATAGAGTCCCCAGCCTGATGATCTCATCCAAACCTAATCACCCCCCAAAGGCCCCACCTCTGAATACCATCACATTAGGCATTACGGCTTCAACATATACATTTCAGGGGAACACATTCAGTCATAATAGGTGCTTATTGTAGAAATTTTTGAAAAATACAAAAATATGAAACAAAAGAAAACCACAAACTATCCTGACAACCAAAGAAAAGCACAAATGCCATCCTATCATCCAAAGAAACTTCTAGCATACTTTCAAATCTTTTTAAGCACTTACTTTTAAAAATATACATCATATATAGGCTGGGCACAGTGGCTCATGCCTGTAATCCCAGCACTTTGGGAGGCTGAGGCAGGTGGATCATTTGAGGTCAGGAGTTCAAGAGCAGCCTGGCCAACATGGTGAAATCCCATCTCTACAAAAATACAAAAATTATCTGGGCATGGTGGCGGGCATCTGTAATCCCAGCTACTCCGGAGGCTGAGGCAGGAGAATTACTTGAACCTGGGAAGCAGAGGTTGCAGTGAGCCAAGACAGTGCCACTCTAGCCTGTTGCACTCTAGCCTAGGCAACAAAGTGAGACTCCAGGTCAAAAAAAAAAATATATATATATATATATATATATATGTGTGTGTGTGTGTGTGTGTGTGTACCTCATGAGCATTTTTCCATATTAAACAATCTTTTTTTTTTTTTTTTTTTTTGAGACAGTGTCTCGCTCTGTCGCCCAGGCTGGAGTGCAGTGGCGTGATCTCGACTCACTGCAAGCTCTGCCTCCTGGGTTCACGCCATTCTCCTGCCTCAGCCTCCCGAGTAGCTGGGACTACAGGTGCCCGCCACCATGTCCGGCTAATTTTTTTGTATTTTTAGTAGAGACAGGGTTTCACCGTGTTAGCCAGGATGGTCTCGATCTCCTGACCTCGTGATCTGCCTGTCTCGGCTTCCCAAAGTGCTGGGATTACAGGCTTGAGCCACAGCACCTGGCCTTAAACAATCTTTATAAATATTCTTTTTTTTTTTTTTTGAGACAGAGTCTCACTGTGTCACCCAGGCTGGAGTGCAGTGGCGGGATCTCAGCTCACTGCAAGCTCCACCTCCCGGGTTTATGCCATTCTCCTGCCTCAGCCTCCTGAGTAGCTGGGACTACAGGCGCCCGCCACCATGCCCAGCTAGTTTTTTGTGTTTTTTAGTAGAGACGGGGTTTCACCATGTTAGCCAGGATGGTCTCAATCTCCTGACCTCGTGATCCGCCCGTCTTGGCCTCCCAAAGTGCTGGGATTACAGGCGTGAGCCACCGCACCCGGCCTATAAATATTTTTAATGTTCACATATTCACCATTTATATGACTAAATTTCTTACTCTATAACTGTAACATAATTTATGTAACCAACTTCCCAATGTTGGATGCTGAGGTTATTTTTATTTTTTTCCTGTAAAAGTTAACATTATTATTTGTAATGGAACTGTTCTCTGTCATGACTATGAGGGGGTGGTTCCACAAATCTACATGTGATAAAATTTGGTTGAACTAAATACACACACACACACACACATACACACACACAAATGCGTACTTGTACAGTGGTGAAATCTGAATAAGGTGGGTGGATTATATGAATGTCAATTATCTGATTGTTATTATGAAGATGTCACATTTGAGGAAAACTGGGTGAAGGGTATATGGGATCTCCCAATATTATTTCTTACAACTGCATGTTAATCTACAAATTAATTCAAAGTAAAAAGTTTTGGCCATGTGCTGTGGCTCATACCTATAATTTCAGCACTTTGGGATACCAAGGCAGGAGGATTGCTTAAGCCCAGGAGTTTGAGACCAGCCTGGGCAACACAGTAAGACCCCATCTCTACAAAAAATTTAAAAATTAGCTGGGCATGGTGGCATGGGCGTGTGGTCCCAGCCAGGACCCATCTACTCAGAGGGCTGAAATGGAAGGATTGCTTGAGCCCAGGAGGTCGAGGCTGCAGTGTGCTGTGATCATGCCACTGAGCTCCAGCCTGGACAACAAAGCAAGACCCTGTCTCAAAAGTAATAAAAATAGGCCGGGCAAGGTGGCTCACGCCTGTAATCCTAGCACTTTGAGAGACTGAGACGGGCAGATCACTTGAGGTCAGGAGTTCGAGACCAGCCTGGCCAACATGGCAAAACCCTGTCTCTACTAAAAATACAAAAATTAGCCAAATGTGGTAGTGCACACCTATAATCCCAGCTACTCAGGAGGCTGAGGCAGGAGAATCGCTTGAACCCAGGAGGCGGAGGTTGCAGTGAGCCGAGATCAAGCCATTGCACTCTAGCCTGGGCGAAAGAGAGAGGCCTTGTCTCAAAACAAACAAACAAACAAATAATAATAATAGGTGCTTAAAAACCACTACACTGAACATCTTTTGTAAGTACATGTGTACTCCTGAACTTCTAGTTTTTCCTTTGGGTAGATTCCTATGAGAGAAATTACTCATAAGAAAATTCAATAAGAAGTAAGAGCTCTCAATCTCAGCACATTAGGTTTCCTGGCCATCATCCAAGGAGCTTTGCAGGCATAGAAAACTGATACGCTGCCGAGGAAGAGAGCTTAGACATACTCACAGAGTTTTCCACAAACCTGGAGTGCCGGCCGACTAACGTACAATGAGAAATGTAAGCAGAGGGTCCAGGACTCCTGCCCCTAGCCTGAGTTTCCTCTCCCTATAGCCCTTCACAGGCAAAGCCACATTCTAATTGGAAGATTGACTTGTGATGTGAAACAAGGGAAATTAAGTGACACGATCCCGGTGTTAAAGATACCAGGGTAAGCCCTGCTGTGCACATCTCCATAGCAGGACTTAAACCACTGCCACCAGAGACAGGCACATGGGTTCTCAGGCAGGGCACCCCTCCTTAGCACTGCTTGAATGGGGACAGCCTATATTTGCCTCTGTAACACTATTTCTGGGCTTCCGTGGTTTGCTAACCTGTGTTCCATCAGTGCATTGCTCCTTTAGGTGTGTGAAGATGTTCCAATGAGTTACAGATCAATCTTGTTGGCCTGGAAGCTGGTCTGTCTCATGGCACTTGTTCTTCTTTTTTTGAGATGGAGTCTCGTTGTGTCGCCCAGGCTGCAGTGCAGTGGTGTGATCTTAGCTCACTGCGACCTCTGCCTCCCAGGTTCAAGTGATTCTTCTGCCTCAGCCTCCCTAGTAGCTGGGATTACAGGCATATGCCACCACGCCTTGCTAATTTTTGTATTCTTGTAGAGATGGGGTCTCTCCATGTTGGCCAGACTGGTCTTGAACTCCTGACCTCAAGTGATCCACATCATGCCTTGGCCTCCCAAAGTGCTGGGATTACAGGCGGGAGCCACTGTGCCTGGCCCAGCACTTGTTCTTAACCCCTAGTTCAATAGACCTCTGCAGGGCTCTTCCTCTGGTATTGTATGCAAAATTTTGAATATATGATCAAATGTGTATTTTCTGGAGAGACAGTTCATAGTGTTTACTACATTTTCAGAAAAGGGTCTCAATTTAATAGTGAACATCGTGTGAGCATTAAACTACATGCATTAATTACCTCATTTAATCCCCACTGAGGTCAAGAATCTTGCCCCAAGTTACCAGTTTGGACAAGTTAAAGAATACTGCTTTAAAGTGGCTTGGGCCTGGCACGGTAGCTCACGTCTATAATCCCAGAACTTTAAGAGGGTGAGGCAGGAGGATTGCTTGAGCTCAGGAGTTTGAGGCAATGTGCTAAAACCTGTCTCTACAAAAAATTTTTAAAATCAGTTGGGTGTGGTGCCACGCCTGTAGTCCCAGCTTGGGAGGCTGAGGTAGGAGGATAGCTTGAGCCTGGGAGGTCGAGGCTGTAGTGCGCTGTAATCATGCCATGGCACTCCAGTCTGGGCAATGGAGTGAGACCCTGCCTCAAAAATAATAAATGAATGAATAAATAAAGTGATTTGTAAATCTGTTCTCTGGTATAGTCGATGTTTGTACTAAGGGGAGTCTTATTTCCCTTTTATCTTCCTAGATGAAGAAAAAAAATATATTGGTGGCAAGCACACAACCCATGCCAAACAGAGCTGTGGAATGGCTTTGTTGCTGCCTCCCAGAGGCTAAACTCCGCTGTCTGTGCCAGCATCTCTAGTTACCTGCTTTCTCTTGCTCACAGGTCTGTGTATGCACTCAGACTAACCTGTGAACTGGCACCTTGTGCCTGCATCTCACTGACTTTGGCAGCTTGGATGCTGTCTTCTTCTGTAAATGCCCTTCTTCCAAAAAGCAGCCCTGCTGCCTGTTTACTCTCTTTCACTGTATCAGAGTCTAGAACCTGCAGGTTTTCTAAAAGATCATTGCGTTGCTGTTTATCAAAAGCGGCATGTGTTTCCGTCAGCTTTCCAACAGAAAATCAGGCGAGAGGCTATTCAACATTCACTTATTCATTGAATATTCACTAATTTTCCAGACATTCTTCTAGGTACCAGGGATACTGGCAAAAAACATTTACCCTAATGGAGCCTGGGTTCTAGGGGATGAAAACAGACAATAAGCAAATAAATGAATAAATGAATATTCAGTGAATGAGTGAATGTTGAAGAACCTCTCTCCTGATTTTCTGTTGGAAAGCTGACAGAAATACATGCCGCCTTTGACAGAAAGCAACGCAGTGATCCCTTAGAAAATCCACAGGTTCTGCCAGGCATGGTGGCTCACGCCTGTAATCCTAGCACTTTGGGAGGCCGAGGTGGGTGGATCACAAGGTCAGGAGTTTGACACCAGCCTGGCCATGGTGAAACCCCGTCTCCACTAAAAATACAAAGATTAGCTGGGCTTGGTGGCATGCGCCTGTAATCCCAGCTACTCGGGAGGCTGAGACAGGAGGATCACTTGAACCCGGGAGGCAGAGGTTGCAGTGAGCAGAGATCATGCCATTGCACTCCAGCCTGGGCAACAGAGCAACTTTGTATCAAAAAAAAAAAAAGGGGGGTATTGTAAGGTCCGAAACGTGTGTGTGTGTGTGTGTCAAATATACAAATGGGAAGCATTGTCATAGCTTTTGCTAGATAATCATGAGGGCCCATCCAGGCCAGGGTTCCTGTGTTCTTGAAGGGTCTTAGTTGGATCCACAGGCCCAAGGGGAGGGACTGGAGCTCTCCTTCCCTTCCTGAGTCCAGCCCCAAGATGAAGTCTGAACTTCTCTGGCCATGATTTAGATGAAATTCACTCTGCAGCAGTATGAACACCCCTCTCTGAAAACAGAGGGTTTTCGTTTTTAAGAAAGACTCCTCATAGTTCTCTCTACTCCCTGCCTGGTGAAGGTGTGGTCTTAAATCTAGTTCACTGATTGCAAAAACCTGGCTTGATTCAACACACTTGATCTATTTTCATCTCTCTGCCGCTTGCTTAAAATAAGGAGCTCATTGCTATGCTGCCCACGGCTGCGTCTAAATCATAACTGAGAGTTGAATACATTTTTCTCTCTTCTGCTAAATACCATTTTTATCTTCGCCGAGCCCACACGTCCTCGGTCGACAGTGTTTGCTTTAGCAGTCCATGCCTGGACTTGGAGGGATAGTCAGGTGACAAAAGACCCCTCCCGAGCTCCCAGTGAGCCTCCCTCCCTGTGACCTGTTTGTCTTCCAACAGGGCGTTCTCCTACCCACGAGCTAGCCAGCCGAAGCCACTTTCCAGGCTGTCACCACAATTTCTGCTTTTGTTTTCCCCACTCTTCATTGCTTGGTGAGGGCTAGGGAAGCTTTGTGAGCCTTTGGGTCCCTCATATCTCCTGGCAAAGGCTTGAATCCTTGAATCTCAGCAACCTCTGGACTTCAGTCTCCCCTTCTTTGACTCATTATAGGATGTAGAAAATTAGCAAAATGGGGAATTCAAGAAACTCCAAAAAGCAGCTTCACAAACATGAATTGAAAGAGACTCGACTCCTGAAAGGAATGATGTCATGCTCAGAAACCAGCCTGAAACTCGTGCTTTTCATCTCTAATCTTCTCCCATCCAAAGCCTTAACTCCTCCCACATATCTCCTCTCCTTCTTCTTCCCATAAGAAAGGTCAGCATTATTATCATCATTTTACAGACAGTCAAATGAGCCCCGCTGGGGAGGGAGCCAGTGGCACAGTCCAGATTAGGATGTGAGGCTCCCCTGAGGACAGGCTGGAGCCTGAGGTGTCCCTCATCTGCTTCATTATTTTAATCATTATGAATTTTTCCTTTTCAGTTAGTCTCTGTGCATGTGATAAGAAATCCTTGCCACCCACTGTTGCAGGCATCAAGTGTAAGGAAAGGCACTAGGGAAAAAAATGCTATATTCTGCTTTTGGGAAAACAGGAGAATAACTGAGGTTAACTAGGAAAACAGAAAGGGTGAGAGCCTCAGAGAGGGTCAGGAATACAGGATAGAGATTCAGAGCTGGCCTCTGCCTCTCAGCTGGAGCCATTCGGAAATGGCACTGTGAAGCAAAGGATTTTTTTTTTTCTTTTTTGAGAAAAACTCTCACTCCATTGCCCAGGCTGCAATGCAGTAGCACGATCTCAGCTCACTGCAACCTCCGCCTCCCGGATTCAAGCGATTCTCCTGCCTCAGCCTCCCAAGTAGCTGGGATTACAGGTGCCCGCCACCATGCCTGGCTAATTTTTGTATTTTTTAGTAGAAACGGGGTTTCACCATGTTGGCCATGCTGGTCTTGAACTCCTGACCTCAGGCAAGCTGCCCATCTTGGCCTCCCAAAGTGCTGGGATTACAGGCGTGAGCCACCCCTGCCCAGCTGAAGCAAAGGATTTTTGGTTTCCAGCAGTGGAGGTGGATGGCATTGAGCCAGCTATAAGAAACGGTAAGAAAAGAGATTCTGAAGCTAGTCAGTCTCTATCCAATCCTGATTCTGCTACTTCCTAGCCGTGTTACCCTGGACAAGTTACTTCAAATTTCTGAGTCTCAGTTTCCTCATCTGTAAAATAGGAATAACAGTATTTCCACTCGGCAGCATTTTTGCAAGGATGATATTGAAACAAGATGATATATAAAACGTGCTTAGCACACTGTGCAGTACACAGTAGCTCTAATTATTAAATGTTCACAGTATGCCAGCATTATGCCAGTTACAGGAGATGCTTATATGAATAAGGCAGACTCCTCGCCTTCGAGGAGTTTATTGGCTTGTGGATAGGACAGGCGAGCAAACATTTACTACACAGTACTTTGGGAGTGGTGCTGGCTGGAAGGAGTGGTGCCGTCTGTCTACGGTTATGGAATAGATCTTCCCACCTCTGGATAAAGTTAACTGTGTAAGAACAGAGACTGAACTCATGACCTTCAATAATGGGAACATAATAAAAAATAATTGTGGTATAGCAGCTGGCCATTTCCAGACAGAGGGTGTCAGTTGTCACGGCAGCCAGTGATTTCATTTTATCCTCCTCAAAGCCTTACAAGATTTGATGATGAGTAACTGAAGAGGGGAGTCTGACTTTTTCTAGGGCCTTCAGACAAGTAATTGTGCCTCAGGCCCTGAGGGATAAAGATAAAGATCCACAGGGTCAGTGCTATGGGTTATGTGCCCCCTACCCATCCCATGGAGGGAAAACTAAGTAGCAAAATGGCCACAGGGTAATGTGGGCAAGGTGGTCAGAGCCTGGTGGATCTATAAGCTACCAGTAAGAAGATCTTTTTTTTTCCCTCCAGAGACGAAGTCTTGCTCTGTTGCCCACGCTGGAGTGCAGTGGCATGATCTTGGCTCACTGCAACCTCCACCTCCCGTATTCAAGCAATTCTGCCTCAGCCTCCCAAGTAGCTGGGATTACAGGTGCCTGCCACCACGCCCAGCTAATTTTTGTATTTTTAGTAGGGATGGGGTTTCACCATGTTGGCCAGGCTGGTGCCCGGCCCAGATAATTTTTATGATGTCAAAGAATTTAGGAAAATGCCTTCTTGCAGGTTTAGGTGGAAGTGAAACTGTCTACCCTGCTCTCCCTTAGTTGGAAATAGTGCGGTGGAAGGAGAGGTGGAAGAGTGTGACAGAGGGCTGCCTGCCCTGTGGCTGTGCCAGTGATCTCTGCACACTGGGCTCCATCTAGGGCACATCCAAGCCTGGATCGGATACCTTGCTTTGTGTGTGCCAGGTCATTTTTGTCTTTCCCCTCACATGCATATGATACTTTATGGGGCATAAAGTCCCATCAGCCCTGTGAAGCAGGCACTTGTCACTTCTAGGAAACTGAGGCTCAGAGAAAGTAAGCAAACTATCCAAGATCAAATGATTAGAAAGTAGAAATCTTACGACCAGAGCTCAGTTTGCTGGCTGTGAGACCAGGGCATCCACTGTTATAGATGCTTCCTTCCTTCCTTGGGGGTGTGGATTTGGCCTTTTGCTAAGAAGGAGTGGTTCCCCCAAGTGGGTCAAAGGATCCTTGGAGACAAAGCTTCTTTCCTTTTCCTGATACAACTTCTGTATGGGAGGTTTACAGGAACATTATGAAGGCAGTTAATTAGTCCATTCTCAAGCTGCTGATAAAGACATACCCGAGACTGGGTAATTTATAAAGTAAAAGAGGTTTAATGGACTCATAGTTCCATGTGGCTTGGGAGGCCTCACAATCATGGTGGAAAGTGAAAGACACGTCTTACATGGCGGAGAGCAAGAGAGAAAATGAGAGTCAAGCGAAAGGGGTCACCCCTTATAAAACCATCAGATCTCGTGAGACTTATTCACTACCATGAGAACAGTATGGGGAAACTGCCCCCATGGTTCAATTATCTCCCACCCAGTCCCTCCCAAAACATGTGAGAATTATGGGAACTACAATTCAAGATGAGATTTGGGTGGGGACACAGCCAACCGTATGAGCAGTGGAGGGGGCGCCAGCCTCAGATAAAGAGGCAGGAATCCTCCACCAACTGCTGCCATCTCTCCTGTGACCTTGAGCAGGTCACTGTACCTATCTGTGTCTGGGGTCCTTGTCAGCTATAGGGAGTCACGTTCCCTTCCCTGCCTACCTTCTGGGTGTGATGCGAATCAAATGAAACAAGCAATATCAGAAACAGCTTGAGAATGTCGAAAGTACAGTACAAACCCAAGGCATGATTCTGAACATCTTCATACAAAACTGAGAGCTGGTGGCCCTCAGGTTGCTTCTTTCATTTCTTTCATTCATTCACGCAATGCTAGAAAAATGTGGAATACATTCCCTGCACCAGACTCTGCATTAGGTACTGGTGATGCAAGGAAGTCCCCAGGCTTTGAGGAATTCGAAGGGAGGAGAGACAGATTCAGACCAATAATTATGACACATAGATGGGGGGCCTTTTATTTTTGTTTTATTCTGTTTTGTTTTGAGACAGGGTCTCCATCTGTCACCCAGGCTGGATTGCAGTGGTGCTATCATAACTCACCACAGCCTTGACCTTCCAGGCTTAAGTGATCCTCCCACTTCAGCCTCCTGAGCAGCTGGGACCATGGGTGCCTACCACCACGCTTGGCTAATTATTTTTTTTTAAATTTTTTTGTAGAGATGGTGTCTCCCTGTGTTGCTCAGATTGGTCTCAAACTCCTGGGCTCAGGGCTCAAGCAATCCTCCCACCTCAGCCTCTGAGTAGCTAGAAATGCAGGCTCGCACCACTCTACCCAGCTAATTTTTAAATATTTTATAGAAACAGGGTCTCGCTCTGTTGCCCAGGCTTGTCCTGAACTCCTGGCTTCAGCGATCTTCCCACCTTGGCCTCCCAAAGTGCTGGGATTTCAGGCATAAGCCACTGCACCTAGCTGATATGAGGCCTTTTAAAGAGATGACCACAGTCAGGGAGCCCTGCATTGAGGTGTCCACAGATGCTGTGGAATGTGGGGTTGGGGGGCATTGAGCAACAGTTGGAGCCAGAGAAGACCCCACAAGAGGAGGATGAGTAGGGGGCTGATGGAAGAGAGAGGGAGGAGGGAAAGGGCAGAGGAAACATCAGGCACAATGACCTTGAAGAGCATGTGAGTCATTTAGTGCAGCTGAGGCACGGGTTACTTGAAGGAAGTTCACAGCTGGGGCACGGGTTACTTGAAGGAAGTTTGATGGCTATTTCTTTTTTATTTTTTGAGACAGAGTCTCTGTCTGTCACCCAGGATGGGGTGCAGTGGCGCAATCTTAGCTCACTGCAACCTCTGCCTCCCAGGCTCAAGCAATTATCCTGCCTCAACCTTCCAAGTAGCTGCGATTACAGTCGCCCGCCACCATGCCTGGCTAATTTTTGTATTTTTAGTTGGCCAGGCTGGTCTCAAACTCCTGACCTCAAGTGATCAGCCCGCCTCGGCCTCCCAAAGTGCTGGAATTACAAGCGTGAGCCACTGTGCCTGGCCATGATGGCTATTTCTTATTATGGGAACGGAGCCTGCTGGTCACCCTGGAGTTCTTTTTGGGACATGTTTAGGTGTGTACATCAGTGTGTACTGGTTTGCCTCTCCGGGTTGCAAGGAAGAAGCCCACGTAAATGAACTCAGTGATGGAGCTTTGCTGTGAGGCCCCATGGGAAGCAAGATTTTTAGGAAATGATCTCAGCTGATAGCTGGACGTGTGCTGGGACCTTAGGCCTCCAACTCAGTGCAGTGCTATCCAGGTTTTGACCTGAGTTCCAGGGTCCCACCTTCTCTGTGAGCACCTGGTGTTGGTTGTTGGTGGTTCCTGAGAGCAGAAGGGTCTAGTTGCATTGGTTTGTGCTGACAGGTGTAACTCTCCCCACCAGGCAGGGCTTCAGCCTAGCCACCATGGCAGGGATTGGTTTCCACTGGGTCCAGCATATACCAGGCCACCTGTCCCAGGTCCAAGCAGGACTAGTTTTAATCATAATGCACTACAACCTTATATGAAGAGAACTCTGAATCTTGAGCTGGTTTCTCCTATAGAGAGCTTTGTAGATTTCTCTCTTGGAGAGATGGCTGAGTAGAACCCTTTTGAGATCACAGTCCCATTTACTCATTCACAGAGTGGGAAAGGAAGGCCCAGAAAAGGCAGTAGCCTTGCTCAAACCTGTGCAGCAAGTTCACTGCAGGGTCAGGCATAGAACAGGTCTCCTAGATTTTTTGGTTGGTGCATAAATGTGCTTCTGTGTTGTTGACATGTTCATGAACCCATGTACTGTGTACAAGGCAGCGGGCCATGTCCTGAGAATGGACAGGCCACATAATCCCTGTCCTCCAGAAGGTTATAATGGGGGTATCAGAGCACACATAGAAAAAGATAGCTGTTCAATTTGCAGTGGCCCTGGGGGAAGCCAATACAGTTAGGCAAATTATACCAAGTCCAAGGAAAAAAATCTGTGAGGCTTTGCCTGCCAGATCCTCGATGACCTTCTAAGAAAGGTGATTTTCGTGATTTTTTTTTTTTTTTTTTTTTTTTTTTTAGCTATGTTGCCTAGGCTGGAGTGCAGTGGCTATTCACTGGTGCGATCGATGAATGACAGCCTCGAACTCCTGGGCTCTCGCCATCCTCCCGACTCAGCTTCCCGAGTCGCTGGGACTACATGTATTTGCCTCTGAACTCAGCTAAGATTTTTTGTTTTAGCCTGGTTAGAACCAGAGAAGCCACAGCAGGACTTCTGGACCCAGCCATAGGCCAGCAGAGAGCAGAGAGAAGCCTGGGGAAATGGAAAGGGGATAAGACTGGCGACTTTGTTGCATATGACCGATTCCCTAAGCCATCTGCTCTTACAAATAAATCCCTACTTAGCAGCCCAGAGCAGTTACAGAGAGGGACAGGGGTCTTTGAAACACAAATCACCAGTGATGACAAGGCCACTGGGTATGAGGCTGTTTGTTCTCTTCCCGAGTGGATAAGGTTTCTAAGGGATAAATGGAGTGTTCTTACTGGCTGGCCCAGGACCTGCTGTTCCCATGCAATGGCTAGGGGATGCTGTCAGAGGCTCTAGGGAGTGGGAATGGCCTGACTTCCAGAAAAGACTAGTTGAAAATCCAGCTACAAGGTAAGCTCCAGAGCTTGGACCCTGGCAAATTAGTCTTTTGGCCTGGTTGCCATGGAGACAGGCAGGCAGCAGCTGCTGGGGAAGAGGAAACAGCAGCTCCACCGACATCTAGGATTCTGAGACAGCCATGATGGGGGAGGGGGCTTGACACCACCCTTTCTCCCCCAGATACTGAGGTCCCTGTTTGCCCCCCACCCCCCTGACCCCCTGATTCCCAGACTCACAGGCTCTGGTGAGTTGCCAGGGTCCGAACACAAGACGGTAGCAGTACTGGATCCTGAAACCCCAGTTTCCTACTTCCAAGCCAGTGCCCCACCCCTACTACACCACAGTTGCCTCCTGCTTCAGAGCAAAAGATCTTCCAGTGCACTGCGCTTCCGGGCCCTGAGAGGGCTCCCAAGCTGCCTCCTTGGAGGGGATAAGTCATTAGAGGTGAATCCCAGTGTGTTGGCCACCAGAGGCCAATTTGGCCCAGCGCTCTGTCGCTGTCTCTCTGGAAAACCTGGCAGTGTCTTCATGGGTCTGTGACCAGCCATTGTCTAGGAAGGGAGCTTGAAGCGGAGCCCAGAGGGAACTCAGCAAATGATGCGGTTCATTGTTCCCTCATTTGATGCTACCTTGATAACATTAATTTGCAGCTTCACCAGCCATGCTGCCTGGCTGGCCGCCCTCCAAGTCCTGACCTCCCTAGACTGGTGGAAACAGCCCTTGGCTCTCCCTCTCCTAGGGGTTATCTCTGGAAATTGAAGGTGGGAGAGGAGGGGCTTAGGATCCAGGTCACCTGAGTCCACTTTCGCAGCCCGGAGGTTGTGTCTCAGCATCTCAGTTTCATCCTCTTTGGTAAAAGGAGAAACGAGGCTGGTATTATCTAGGGCTTTAAGTTTCTGGGCTTTGGATGTGAGTAGGATCCTTACATAAGAGAACAGAGAGCTAGTGTGGAGAGACAGGAGAGGACTGGAGAAAAGCAGAGGCTGCTACTGACCAGCCTGGGCTTTTGATGTTGCTGTTTTAATTATGAAGGTAGTTCATGTGTGGGTGTTATGAAAGAAAAAAGTCAATGCCAAAGAATATAAAGGAAATGGAGAAAATGACCCATCATCTCAAGCCCCAATCCCTCTCCCCTGGTGGAAACCACTCATAATTTTGTTGTGTATATTTTCAGATCTTCCTCTATTCTCACACTTTCCCCACTACATTACTATTACTTTAAAATTATACAAATGATATGAACACATTTCTACAAAGATGCAAACACCACAGATAAATATACAGCAAATATTAAAAATCTCCTTTTAGTCTATTCCCTTCACCACAGCTATTTTGTTTGTTTGTTTGTTTGTTTTTGAGACAGGGTCTCCCTGTGTTACCCAGGCTGGAGTGCAGTGGGGCGATCATGGCTCACTGCAGCCTTGACCTCCTGGGTTCAAGTGATTCTCCCACCTCAACCTCCCAAGTAGCTGGGACTATAGGCATGAGGCACCTCACCCGGCTAATTTTTTGTATATATATATTTTTTAGAGATGGGGTTTCACCGTGTTACCCAGGCCGGTCTTGAACTCCTGGCTCAAGTGATCCACCCACCTCAGCCTCCCAAATTGCTGGGATTACAGGCGTGAGCCACTGCACCCAGCCTGGACAGCTATTATTAACAGTTTAATGTCCTTCATACGTTTATGTACAAACACAAACACACACTTTCAGGTTTTCTTTCTTTAGCATAAATGCAATCATAACATCCATATGGCTCTGCAAGTTGCTTTTCCTACCATAGTAATTCTTAGATTTTTCCACAGTAATAGACCTACCCCATTCTCTCTAACTGCTGCTTAATAGTCTACATTTTGGATATTCTGTAACTTATTTAAGTAATCTCCAATAGACACAAGTTTTTTACAATCTTTTGTTAATAGTAACACTTTGAACATTTGTACAGCGTTTTTTTCTTTTTTTCTGAAAAGGCAGGGTTTGGCTTTGTCACCCAGGCTGGAGTGCAGTGGTGCAATCTCGGCTCACTGCAGCCTCAACCTCCTGGGCTCAAGCGATTTCCTGCCTCAGCCCCCTGAATAGCTGGGACTATAGGCACGTGCCACCATGTCGGGGTAATTTTTGTTTTTTTTTTGTAGAGATGGGGTTGTAATTTTTGTATTTTTTGTAGAATTGATGTTAACCCATCAATTCTACTTCTAGAAATAAGCCCTGCATAAAAAGCTGTACACCAGTCTGGGCAACATGGTGAAACTCCATATTTAATTAATAAGGAAAATTATCTTTAATTTTCCTAAATACTGTGGGGATTTATTTTTAAGTTAAAAAAAAAATCTTAGCCACAGATACCCATTACAAAAAAAAAAAAAAAAATTGAAAACTACAGAAAGCTACAGAGGGGCCAGGTGCAGCGGCTCACACCAATCCCAGCATTTTGGGAGGCCAGGGTGGGCAGATCACAAGATCAAGAGATCAAGACCATCCTGGCCAACATGGTGAAGCCCCGTCTCTACTAAAAATACAAAAATTAGCTGGGCATGGTGGCGTGCCCTATAATCCCAGCTACTCAGGAGGCTGAGGTAGGAGAATCGCTTGAACCCGGGAGATGGAGGTTGCACTGAGCCGAGATTGTGCCACTGCACTCCAGTCTGGCAACAGAGCAAGACTCTGTCTCAAAAAAGAAGAGAGAAAAAAAAAGAAAGCTACAGACGGAGGAAAAAATCACTCACAGTGTCTCTGTCCAGCAACCACAATTGTTTACTTTTTGGCATACTTTCTCCCATTATTTTTTTATGCCTGCTACTGTTACAGTGGTCAGAGACTGGGTCTCCGTATGTCACCCAGGCTGGTCTCAAACTCCTGGCCTCGATTCCCCTGCCTCAGCCTCCCAAGTACTGAGACTGTAGGCGTGAGCCACCATGCCCAGCTTACATACACAATTTTCTATCTAGGATTTCATTACTTAATGTTATAAGCATTTTCCTATGTCAATAAAATTTTTTATAAGCATTCTTTTTATGATTTCATGGTAGGCAGTACATGTACATACCATAATTTTCTTATCTGTTCCTCTGTTGTTGGGCTTTTAAGTTGCCTACATCTTTTTCCTGTACGATAACACCTCAGTGAATATCTTCTTGCATAAGTCTTTGTCTGAAATCCATTGATTTCCTTAAGCTAGATTCCAAAAAGTAGAAGTACTGGGTCTAGAGGCAGAGAATTTATTTTTTTAAGTTGAATTTTGAACTGTTGTTATGTACACATGGCACACAATTCCAAAGGTACTAAACGTTACACAATAAGAATAGTAATTCTCCTACTTGGTCGTTTAGCAGTGGTTCCTTCTTTTTTTCCTTTTTTCTTTCTTTTTTTTTTTTTTTTTTTCACTTAAAGGCTAGCGTGATAGTAAAGTTTTTCTTCTTAAAGGCAATGTGGTTGCCTGTTTTCTTCATGTGTATATTTCTTATGGGGGAATCTATATATTTAAATACATATATTTTAAAATATAGATTCCTTATTCATATAGAAACAGTAGCACATCAGATACCTTTGCACTTTCCTCTTCTTGCTTAATATTTCTTGATGATTGCTCTATACATAAAATAGAGAACTGCCTCATTTTCTTAAAATATTGCATAGAATTCCTTTAAATGGAAGTGCCAGATTAAATTAATCAATCCTATTGATGCATTTTTGGGTTGTTTTTCATCCTTTGCTACTGGAACAGTGCCGTCATGAACGTCCTTACGTGTGTATGCCATTTTGTACATGTGCAAGCACACCCATCTCCACAATGGATTCCCTTAAATGGAATTGCTGGGTCCCAGGGATTTTACATGTGGATAACTATTGCTATCTCCACAGAGGGTGGCCATTTCCTGAGTAGAGGATATGCAGAGTTTTTAAAGCTCTCGATAGAAATGGCACGACTGCTTTCCAGAAAAGCGTTCGTTACCTGTTCACACTCTCACCCGCGCGCTGCTCCCTCCTCCCACGGACCTGCCTGGCTGACAAGTTAAAACACACACGCGCGTGCGCGCGCGCGCACACACACACACACACACAACGGTATGGAGATGTCTGCAGGGTTTATTCTCAATAGTCATTATTTCAAAAGGATCTGAAAGATTAGCAAAGGTTTGCAAATATTTAACTTTTAGACCCTTTCTAATAAAAAAATATTTAAAACCCAGGATCTGAGAGAATTTCCTAGCCCTCGTTTTTTCCACGCGTGACCTTGGCAAATGACTTCTTTCCAAGCCTGTCATGTCTTACAATTGTCGTGGGGAGGAAGTGAGATATGACACTCAGTGAAGTGCTTGGCACACAGCAAGGGCTCAAAAGGTGGTCGCTGGGAAGAAACGGTGGTGAAGGAAAAAGCGCCAGCCCTCCGAGTCATCCCAGCGGTCAGAGGAAGGGAGCCTCCCAGGCTCCAAAAAGTGAGCTGGGCGGTGCCGGCGGCTTTGTTCTTTCCCCCGAAGTCTCTCGCTGGTCTTTCCTCCCTTGGAGAGGAAAACGGAAACCTGCCACCAGCTCCCGGAGAGAAACACCCAGACCAAGACTGGCCCTTAACCGGGGCTGGGGCCTAGGGACTGGGCCCTCTCCCGGGTCACTGAATCCACCTCGGTGAAGCCCAAGGAGACTTTGGTCCGCACCCCGAGTGGAGGACCGGGTTTCTGCCGCGGGCGTCCCCAGCCTGCTCCGAGACCCGGAATGCCAAGTCTTCCATCCCTACTCGTTTCTTACTCAACCCCTGCTCTTCCTGAAGCTAACGGCAGGCACTGGCCGCAGGCGCCTCCCTGACGGGCCCCTCCCACCGACCTGGGTGGGCGCGGCCGCGTGCGCCCGGGGATCCGGGCTTCTCTGCCACTCGCGAACGCGACCTCGTGCGGTTTCCCGCAGCACTGGCTCCCCGCCACCCAGAGACCCCACCCGCTCCCAGGGCCCCGCGAGCGGCCGGGAGGGGACGTCGCGGCACGCGTCAGTGCTGCAGTCGGGCTTGCACCTCCGCCCGGATGCGAAATGGCCCGAGCGGGCTCCGCACCGCCAGTGAGCCCCAGCCTTCCCTTCTCCTAGCACAGAGGTGCTGCCCTGAAAAATCAGCTACTAGAGACGCCATTTCGGTCCCCACCCTTGTCTCAGCCAAGGAAGAACCAATCACAACGCTTGTGTGTCGCTGTGCAAGCCGCAGGTGGGGTGGGAGAGCAGATCCGCGGAACGCAGCGAAGCCATTTTCTGGGAGGATTCGCAGTCATTTCCACTGCTGGTGTGTAACTTCCACTGATGGTATAATCACCATGTTTAATTTCAGCCATTCCCTCTCTGCCAACTCCCCTCACACCGTGGCCTTTCCTTTCCCCAAGCGATATGGGATCTAGTCTTGACCCTGAACCTAACCCGCTGTGTGACCCAGCCTCAGGCCTCAGTCTTTTCAGCTACAAAAATGCAAGGAAGGTATAAAATTAGAGAATGGCAAATATTGATGAGGTTATGGGTAAATGTATTCTCTGGATTTGTCTTTAAACTGGAAATATTTATGACCTGTGCCAGATAATCCTATGTCTTGGTCTCTACCCTAGAAAAATATTTGCACATGTACCCAGGAAGGCTGTCTCTTGCGGGACCATATCTAATAACAAACCACTGTAAAGAGCTCAAGGGCTATCCGTAGGGAATGAATGAATACAATGGGGTCTATTTACATAATGGGTCACTGCATCACAGAAGGAATAAGCCAGATCTATATATGCCTATATATGCAGAGAAATGGATAGGGCTCTAAAATACATTAAGTGAAAGTAGAAAGTTGCAGAATAATGCATACAATATAATACAATTTTTGTAACATGTTAAGCAGAACTGTGGATATTCTGTGATTACATTCAAACATACATAAAAGCATTTTTTAAAAAACTGAAAAGTTCTTTTCAATTCAGTTCTTTTCAGTTCAGTTCTTTTCAGTTCACTCCTAATTCATCCAAGTGGCTGTCTCTGGAGCGGGATGGGGAGTTGGGATGGCAAGTGGAGGTGAGAGGCAACTTCAGCTTTCTTTGTAATATTCTAATTTTACTTTTAAAAATGACAGCCGAGTGCAGTGTCTCACGCCTGTAATCTGAGCACTTTCAGCGGCCAAGGCGGGCAGATCATGAGGTCAGGCGTTCAAGACCAGCCTGGACAACACAGTGAAACCCCGTCTCTACTAAAAATACGAAAATTAGCTGGGTGTGGTAGTGGGTGTCTGTAGTCCCAGCCACTCAGGAGGCTGAGGCAGGATAATCACTTGAACCCGGGAGACGGGGTTTGCAGTGAGCTGAGATCATGCCACTGCACACCAGCCTGGGCGACACAGCAAGACTGTGTCTCAAAAAATTAAAAAATAAATAAAATAAAAATGACAGTACATTCATATATTACTTAAGGAATTTTAAGCTGCATGTTCATGAAATACTGGAGACAAATATGTCAAAATGTAAACAGTGGTTAATTCCAGGTGATAGGAAATATGAATAATTGTTATTTTCTTCTTTGTACTTTTTCGGGTTTTAGTTCTTCAACATGCAGGGAAGGGATTCAAGAGTGACTGTGTGAGCCATCAGGTCCCTCAGCTCAAAGAACCTGCAATGTTGTGATTCTAGATGGTCATCCTTAAAGTCCTAGCTCCCCACTCTACCCCGAAGGACTTACAAGCTTTGCAGGGCAGGGGAGCCTCAACATTGGCGCTCCACTGGGGAAAGTTCTTGGCTTCTGCCAGGAAAGAATTCAAGGGTGAGCTAGTGGCAGAAGAAAACAGCTTTATTGAGGCAGCAGTGTTACAGCTCCGTGACTGTTCCCACTGAGAAGAGAGTGGAGTCTAGCAGCTCAGGAGCAGTTCTGCAGTTTCATTTATATCCACTTTTAATTACATGCAAATGAAGGGGCAGGTTATTCAGAAATTTCTTTTTATTTGAGACAGAGTCTCACTCTGTTGCCCAGGCTGGAGTACAGTGGCACGATCTCGGCTCACTGAAACCTCCACCTCCCAGGTTTAAGTGATTCTCTTGCCTCAGCCTCCAGAGTAGCTGGGAATACAGGCATGTGCCATCATGTCTGGCTAATTTTTGTACTTTTAGTACAGATGGGGTTTCCTCATGCTGGCTAGGCTGGATTCGAACTCCTGACCTCGTGATCTGCCTGCCTCAGCCTCCCAAAGTGCTAGGATTACAGGTGTGAGTCACTGCACCCAGCCAGTTATTCAGAAATTTCTAGAAAAAAGGTGGTAACTTCCAGGTTGTTGCTGGGGAATGGGTAAACTGTCATGGCACTGGTGGGCATGTCAGCTAGTCTTGAATCTGGTTCAGTGTCGAGTCCTGCCTCCTACCTCACAAGGAAGGGCCTTGGTGCTGCTGCCCCAGATCCCCTCCCCTGTCTCAAATCCAGGTTTAACATCCCTCAACTTTAAACCTGCTGGAGGGACAGGGCAAACTATTTGCAGTTCACCTACTGCTCTAGGCTGGCTGCTTCTACGCATTTGGCTGTACCATTTCCTCTTCCTGGCACCCTCTCCCCCTTCCTCTTTGCCTGCAAGCTTCCTTCAGGCCTCATCAACTCAGCCGCCCCTTCCCCTAGGAGGCCTTCCCTGTTTCCCCTCTGCTGCCTGGGTTAGCCTCTGTTCCCCTGTGCCCCTTTAGTGCTCTGAGCTGATTGTCTACCTACTATGCGCTCTTGAGGCCAGGGACATGCCTTCTTTCTTCCTGTACTTCCAGGACCTACTACAAGACATGACACCTCATGTTTTACCAGTAACCTGTTGAATGAATGGACAATCAGCATCAAAGGCAACAAATTCTTCTCTGGGCTGAGTTTTCTGGTACTTATCCTAAAAACTCTGCTGAAGATAAGAGGCAGAATCAAGATTTGAACTCAGAGACCCTGACTCTAGAGCCCACACTCTCAGCCACGGTGCTCTGAGCCCCTAATGCACTTGGCTGGTTCATATACCAAATACGTATTGAGAGCCTACTATTTGTCAGGCGCTGTTCTATGGTAATGAAGAAAACAGACTTGAAAAACTAACCGTTGGGTACTGTGCTCACCATCTGAGTGGCAGGATCATTCATATTCCAAACCTCAGCATCACACAATAAAAACATCACACATGTTCCATTTAAGAAATCCGAACATGGGCTGGGCACGGTGGCTCAAGCCTGTAATCCCAGCACTTTGGGAGGCCGAGGCGGGCGGATCATGAGGTCAGGTGATCGAGACCATCCTGGCTAACACGGTGAAATCCCGTCTCTACTAGAAAATATAAAAAACTAGCCGGGTGAGGTGGCGGGCGCCGGTAGTCCCAGCTACTTGGGAGGCTGAGGCAGGAGAATGGCGTAAACCCGGGAGGCGGAGCTTGCAGTGAGCTGAGATCCGGCCACTGGACTCCAGCCTGGGTGACACAGCGAGACTCCGTCTCAAAAAAAAAAAAAAAGAAAAAGAAATCCGAACATGTACCTCCTGAAATAAAAGTAGGAATTTTTTTTTTTTTTTTTTTTTTTTTTTTTAAACAGAATCTCTCTCTGTTGCCCAGGCTAGAGTGCAGTGGTGCAATCTCGGATCACTGCAGCCTCCGCCTCCCGGGTTCAAGTATTCTCCTGCCTCAGCCTCCCGAGTAGCTGGGACTGCAGGTGTGGGCCACCATGGCCAGTATTTTTAGTAGAGATGAGGTTTCGCCATATTGGCCAGGCTAGTCTCGAACTCCTGGGCTCAAGTGATCTTCCCATCTTGGCCTCCCAAAGTGTTGGGATTAGACGCGTGAGCCACCATGCCCAGCCGGAAATTATTATTATTTTTTAAAGGTATCAACAGAACATGCTCCTCTTCCCGCTCGGCTGGGGCCTGCACTCTCCAGTGTACTGCCTGCTCTGTCTCCTCTGGTGCCGCCTCCTCTGGTGGGAGGGTCAGACTGAGGACCAGTTGGGAGGCTGCCTAGTAATCCTGTAGAGGGATGGAGCCTGCACCCACCCTGGGGCATTACTGCTTTCTCATTCATGCAAGGGTTTAGCTGAAAGAGGTCTTGGTATCTAAGAGCAATAAGCCCCCAAGGTCTACAAATCAATGGAGTTGCAGGCCCGCACGGTGGTTCACGCCTGTAATCCCAGCAGTTTGGGAAGTTGAGGTAGGCGAATCACTTAAGGTCAGGAGTCTGAGACCACCCTAGCCAACGTGGTGAAACCCTGTCTCTACTAAAAATAGAAAAATTACCTGGGTGTGGTGGTGTACGCCTTTAATCCCAGCCACTTAGGTGGCTGAGGCAGGGAAATCGCTTGAACCCAGGAGGCGGAGGTTGCAGTGAACCAAGATCGCACCACTGCATTCCAGCTTGGGCGAGAGAGTGAGTCTCCATCTCAAAAAAAAAAAATCAGTGGAGCTCTAATGAATGACACATCTGCTTTTCTTCCCCTCCTGTATTTTTTCTTGCACAGCATCCCACCCTTTGCCACCTGACACCCCGGCCACCCCCAGCTTCCCAGCTTGAATTCTACAACGTGTAGACTTTCACCCTCTCAGAATGGGTGTGTTATCAGCAGCCTTCGTTTCCACTTCCTGTGACAGCTGTAACCTCTGTTCTCACCGAATTGCTAAGATTGCTGATAGATGCCAACTGCTTGGAAGCTTTTTAAGTGACTAGGATCAAGCTCCGTGCCACGCCATAGAAAAATGGGCTACGGAATGGCCCAGAAATTTAGTGAATTAAACTAGTAATTCCCCCTCGTTTCTAGGCCCACAAGAGCCCATTCAAGAAACAGAGTAGATCTAAAATGAAAATCATTTTAGCCTCATGTAGGAGGAAGCGTCAATCTACCCATCATCTACCCATCAGAAGCACTGGAAGCTGGCCGGGTGCGGTGGCTCACGCCTGTAATCCCAGCACTTTGGGAGGCCGAGGCGGGCGGATCACGAGGTCAGGAGATCGAGACTATCCTGGCTAACACAGTGAAACCCCGTCTCTACTAAAAAATGGAAAAAAGTAGCCGGGCGTGTTAGTGGGCACCTGTGGTCCCAGCTACTCGGGAGGCTGAGGCAGGAGAATGGTGTGAATCCGGGAGGGGTAGCTTGCAGTGAGCCGAGATGGCACCACTGCGCTCCAGCCTGGGCGACAGAGCGAGACTCCGTCTCAAAAAAAGAAAAAAAGGAGCACCAGAAACCCAGCAGAGGACAAGAGCCAAACCCCGGCCTCCTCATTAAAATAAATGTCACTGGCTAAGGAGACAAGATGCTACGTGCAAGGCGGTATTCTGGATTAGATCCTGTAACACAAAAAGGGACCCCAGTGGAAACATGGGGAATCCAATTAAATTCGGCCATTCAGTTAATAGTATTGTACCAATGTTAATCTGTTAGTTTGGATAAATGTACCATGATTATGTAAGATGTTAACATCAAATGAAGCTGGCTGAAGGGCATATGGGAACTTCGTGTACCATCTTTGCAACTCTCTGGAAATCGAAAATGGTTGATTTCAATTGAAATTTAAAAACAGGCCGGGCGCGGTGGCTCAAGCCTGTAATCCCAGCACTTTGGGAGGCCGAGGGGGGTGGATCACAAGGTCAGGAGATCGAGACCATCCTGGCTAACACGGTGAAACCCCGTCTCTACTAAAAATACAAAAAAAAAAACTAGCCGGGCGTGGTGGCGGGCGCCTGTAGTCCCAGCTACTCGGAGGCTGAGGCAGGAGAATGGCGTGAACCCGGGAGGTGGAGCTTGCAGTAAGCCGAGATCGGGCCACTGCACTCCAGCCTGGGCCACACAGCGAGACTCCGTCTCAAAAAAAAAAAAAAAAAAAAGGAAATTTAAAAACAAATAAAAATTTTCTTTTTTTTTTTTTTTAAAGAAAGAGACCAGGCGCGGTGGCTCACACCTGTAATCCCCAGCACTTTGGGAGGCCGAGGCAGGTGAATCACAAGGTCAAGAGTTCAAGACCAGCCCGACCAACATGGTAAAACTCCGTCTCTAATAAAAATACAAACATTAGCCAGGTGTGGTGGCACGCACCTGTAATCCCAGTTACTCAGGAGGCCGAGGCAGGAGAATCACTTGAACCCAGGAGGCAGACGTTGCAGTGAGCTTAGATTGTGCCACTGCACTCCAGCCTGGGCGACAAAGTGAGACTGTCAAAAAAGAAAGAAGAAGGAAGGAAGGAAGGAAGGAAGGAAGGAAGGAAGGAAGGAAGGAAGGAAGGAAGGAAGGAGAGAAAGAGAGAGAAAGAACGAAAGAAAGAAAGAGATGTCACTGGAATAGTCTTTTTGAATTTGCAAGGGACTAGACTGCAGAATATACACTCAGATATGCCATCTGACCTTAGCCCTAAGTGTTGTTCAGTGGCCAAAAAGACATTGGCTGAATGATTTAACACTTACAGAGTGTCTGTTTGTGGCACTGCAGGGATGGCAAGACAGAATCACATAGGATCCTGCCCTGAAGGAGTTTACTCACTAGTGAGAGGGACAGACATGTATATGGATAGCTGCAATAGCAGCATAGTGGTGAGGGACAGAGAGGTTAATCAAGACCTTGAAGGTGGAGAGAATTTCAATATAGACTGAAGCCAAGGGACTCAAGGCCTTATGAGGGCTGGTGCTGTAGACTGAATGTTGTGTCTCTCCCACATTCATATGTTGAAGCCTATGGCCTACTGTAATGGTATTTGGAAGTAGAGCCTTTGGGAGGTAATTAGGTCATGAGGCTAGAGCCCTCATGAATGGGATTAGTGCCCATATAAAAAGAGGAGACATGGAATCTCTCTGTGCTCTCAGCCATCTCAACAAGAAGATGGCTTTCTGCAAACCAGGAAAAGAGCCCTCACCAGCCATCAGATCTGCTGCTGCCTTGAATTTGGACTTCCCAGCCTCCAGGACTGTGAGATATAAATGTTGGTTAAGCTACCCAGTCAATGTTATTCTTTTACAACAGCCTGAACTGAGGCAGTTGGTGTCAGCAAAACAGTGGGGCATATAGGCATGTAATCTTTCAGGGAGCTGCCGATAGTCCAATAAAGCTGAAACTTGGTGGGGCAGTGGGAAGAGTGAGAGTGAGTTATAGAGGTTTCAGAGACACAGGACATAAGATGCGTAAGGAAGACAAAAGTCTCTTTTATTTTTTAAATATAATTGTTGGGACCAGGCGCAGTGGCTCATGCGTGTAATCCCAGCACTTTCGGGCAGATCACTTGTGGTCAGGAGTTCGAGACCAGGCTGGCCAACATGGTGAGACCCCCGTTTCTACTAAAAATACAAAAAATTAGCCAGGCATAGTGGCATGCACCTGTGATCCCAGCTACTTGGGAGGCTGAGGCAGAAGAATGCCTTGAACCTGGGAGGCAGAGGTTGCAGTGAGCTGAGATCGTGCCGTTGCACTCTAGCTTGGGCAACAAGAGCAAAACTCTGTCTCAAAAAGAAAAATATATATATACAATTTTTGTCATTAATAAAAGTAATACATGTTCATTTTAACTTTGGAAAATCCAGGATAGTATAAAGAAGGAAAGCAAACTCAATTGTTATTTTCTTTCCAGAACTAATATTTTGGTGCATTTTCTTCATTATATTTTGTTCCTAGTTGAACTCATATTGTGCAATTGGGTATGCTTTGTTTGTTCTATTTAGTGCAGTATAGTGAGCCTCTCCCCATCTCATTAAAAAAGGACCTTAAAGCAGGAAGAGAGGTCATTTAGTCCACCTCTCTTCTAATGCAAGAATCCCAGTTCAACATTTCTGATGATGATTGTCTGCACACGTCTCATAGCAAGAATCTCATTCATTAAGAGGTCCCAGTCCATTCTATTGTTGGCTAAGTCCAGTAATTACAGAGCTCTTCTGTTCATCTTAGTTGTGCTGCTCTATAACCATCCCTCTTTGAGAAGACAGATTTTCTTTTTTATTATTATTTTTTAGACAGAGTCTTGCTCTGTCACCTAGGCTGGAATGCAGTGGCGCGATCTCAGCTTACTGCAAGCTCCACCTCCCAGGTTCATGCCATTCTCCTGCCTTAGCCTCCTGAGTAGCTAGGACTACAGGCTCCTGCCACCATGCCTGGCTAATTTTTTGTATTTTTTTAGTAGAGACGGGGTTTCACCATGTTAGCCAGGAATGGTCTTGATCTCCTGACCTTGTGATCCGCCCGCCTCGGCCTCCCAAAGTGCTGGGATTACAGGCGTGAGCCACCGTGCCCGGCCCAAGAAGACAGATTTTTCAAATGCATCAAGAATCAAAGAATCTCAGGGAAAAGGAGGGGGAGGTCCTTGAGGAAGACTGACCTGGAGGTCCTCATGGAGATGAAGACCTGCAGTGACTTCACAGACGGTTTTAGCTGCCGTGCCAGGAATCCTTGGACTCTAAGCCAGGGAAGGGAGTCTTTTCTTTTAGGTTTCAGAAATTTTTGCTTCTCTCATGTCATGTATCCCAAAGTTGAATCTGTCAAATGTTTTCAAGCAGAAAATGGCATGATCAGAGCTGTGCTTGATAGCTAATACCTTAGCTGTCATTTACTGAGGGTTTATTGTGTATAGGCACAATGCTAGGGACTTTACATATATTATTTTATTTAGTCCTGATAGCTCTATGAGGTAGGGACATTCTTCCCATTTCACAGATGATGGAACACAGGCCCCAAAAGGGGAAGTCACGTGCCCACACTCATACGAATAGTAACTGAGCAGTACCTGCTGCATCATATAAAGGACAGGATTTAAATTCCCCCTGACATGACACAAACTAGCCATGTGACGTTGGGCAAATGTCTAGAGTTCTCTGGTCTTTTCTCCCCTATTCGTAAAATCATAGGGGTAGCCTGATAAAACAGTTTAGAGTGATAGCTGAAAGCATAGAGTCAGGGCCAGACTACAAAAGCTCTGCCACTTCTGTGTGGCCTAGTCGAACAAGTGATCTAATCTTGCTGCAAACCTGCTGCTAATGTTTGCCAGACCCAGGGCAGGAGTATAGAAGGGAAGCCCACATACCATATGGCTAAGTATTTAAGAGTTATAAATCAAGCTAACAAACTGTTTTTTAAAAATACATGTTCTATCCTCCCACCTTGACAAATATACCTCCATAACAACCTAGAAAGCTAGGTTTTGAGTTGAGAATTCTTGGATTCCCCGGAGTTCCATGTGGGAATGTAGCAGAGCCAGCTCCCTTCTCTTCTCATTCCTGTGTGCATTCCCCAGCCCACATGCTCAGGCTCTGTCCCCACCCCTTTCAAATAGCCAGCTCTAAGTACAGGGGTGCACTCACTGGCAGGAAGTTTGCCCTTGGGGGGATGGAACCAGGGAAGGGGCTGGCACAGATGCTGAAAGTGAACTTGGGCCATTTGGGCAGGGAATTCTGGAGTCCTGTGTTGAGAGGGTGGTCTAGAAGGGGTGCACAGGCTCCAGATGGATACATCTCCTTGGCCCCAGGGAACTGTGAGGAGGGACACAACTGGAGGAGGATTAGGGTGCAGCCCTCTAAAGAGTAGGGCCTAGGACAAGGACCCCATTTGACATGTCCAAAAAAGGAGACCAGGTACGGTGGCTCATGCCTGTAATCCCAGCACTTTGGGAGGCCGAGGCAGGTGGGTCACCTGAGGTTGGGAGTTTGAGACCAGCCTGACCAATGTAAAGAAACCAACATGGAGAAATGTCTCTATTAAAAATACAACATTAGCCGGGCATAGTGGTGTATGCCTGTAATCCCACCTACTTGGGAGGCTGAGGCAGGAGAATCGCTTGAACCCAGGAAGGAGGTGGAGGTTGCGGTGAGCTGAGATCGCGCCATTGCACTCCAGCCTGGGCAACAAGAGCGAAACTCTGTCTAAAAACAAAAACAAAAACAAAAACAAAACGTTTAAAAAGGTACTATCTCTCCATGCCTCAGTTTCCTTTATTTTATTATTTTTTCCCTCTAAAAAAGGCATTCTGAATCCGTTCATTTATTTAGAATGATGAACTCATCTGGGCTTGCCTGGAACTTTCACTGTTTTAGCACTGAAAGTCTCAAGTTCTGGAAAAACCCTTCGGTCCCTGGCAAACCAGGACAGTTGGTCACCTTCATTGCCTCATCTTTTCAATTAGGCTAATAATACCTCATAAGACTGTCATGAGAATTAAGTGAGTTAGTACATGTGGAGTGTTTAGACCAGTGGCTGCTGTGTAGTAAGCATTCTATGTGAGCTATTAACATTTAAAAGACTCCAGTCTAGGCCAGGTGTGCCTGGACCAGCTCATGCCTGTAACCCCAACACCTTGGGAGGCCAAGGCAGGAGGATCACTTAAGACCAGGAGTTCAAGACCAGCCTGGGCAATGTGGTGAGACCCCTATCTCTAAAAAATTTTTTAAAATTAACCAACACATACCTGTTGTCCCAGCTACTCAGAAGGCTGAGGCAGGAGGATCACTTGAGCCTGAGAGGTTGAAGCTGCAGTGAGCTATGTTCATACCACTGCACTCCAACCAGCATGACAAAGTGAGAACCTATCTCAAAACAACAAGAACAACAAAAAAGATAAAAAAGCTGTCAATAATTATGACATGCTATTTATGAGGACCAACTGATTTCAAAGATCAAAAAATGTGGGGAAAAATACATCTTAGAATTAATTAAATAAGATCTGTGCCAGGCACATTGGGAGGGGAGTGAGACACAGCAATGAGAAAGACCCTGCCTTCAGAAAGCTTCCAGTCTCACAGTGCACTTCCAATCTCAGTACAGTCCAATCTCTTCCAATGGAGGTGCACTTCCAATCTCACTGCAGCCACGAGCAGGACTGAGACGGGTGCCACAGTGCAGGCACCAGAGCTGTTCTGAGATCAGCCTGTTGCTTGTCAAATATTTATAGGAGTTATTAATATAGACAGAATTGACAGCCATGTCTTTCTTGGGATTTCAGTTCCTCCCCCTCCCTTTCTCTAATGCCTGACATTTCTAGGGACAAAGCCTTTCAAATCATTTTTGAATGAGTTGAGATAATGAATTAAAGTGCCACATGGCGAGTGTTGAATTGGTACAACGTGGAAGGCAATTTGGCACTATCCAAATTACAAATGTGCTTGCCTTTTAGCCCTGAAATACCATTTCTAGGAATATGTCTCGCAGATATACTCACACCCATGGGAAATGCCATATGAACGAGGTCATTCATGACAGCATGGTGAGCTATTCTGAATAATTGGGAGTAACCTAAGAGCCACAGATAGAGCACTGGTTAACTGCATCTTGGAATATTCATACCATGGACACCAGATCAAAGAAATGCTTGATGTATGAACAGGGAAAAGACGCCTGACATGGTTTTTGTTTGTTTGTTTAAGAGACAGGGTCTCTGGCCAGGCATGGTGGCTCACGTCTGTAATTCCAGCACTTTGGGAAGTCAAGGCGGGTGGATCACCTGAGGTCAATAGTTCAAAGACAGTCTGGCCAACATGGTGAAAACCCATCTCTACTAAAAATACAAAAAATTAGCCGGGCGTGGTGGCATGTGCCTGTAATCCCAGTTACTCAGGAGGCTGAGGCAGGAGAATCCCTTGAACCCAGGAGGTGGAGGTTGTAATGAGTCGAGATGGTGCCTCTGTACTCCAGCCTGGGTGACAGAATGAGATCCTGTCTCTTTCAGCTTGGGTGACAGAGTAGGACTCTGACTCCACAAACAAAGAGACAGGGTCTCGTTCTGTCACCCAGGCTGGAGAACAGTGGGTGATCCTGGCTCACTGCAGGCAGTCTTTCCACCTTAGCTAGGACTACAGGCCCATGCCACCGTGCCAGCTAATTTTCTTTACTTATTTGTATTTTTTCATTTATTTGTAGACACAGGTTCTTGCTATGTAGCCCAGGCTGGTCTCAAACTCCTGGCCTCAGGTGATTCTTCTGCCCTGAGCTCCCAAAGTGCTGGGATTACAGGTGTGAGCTACCACACCCAGACCCTGACATGTACTGTTGTGAAAACTGCTAAGCAAAGAACAGTTATAGGAGGCTATCATGTGTATAAAAAGAGAGGGGATATGAATGCATACTTATAAGTTTGCTTGTGTACACATGAAGAAACTCCTGGATACACAGGAAACTGATTAGCAGAGATTATGGTGGGGGAGTGGTTGGTAGAGAACTTGGAAGATAAGGAGGGCTTCTTATACTTTATTTTTAAACCATGTGAATGTGTTACCTATTTAAAGTGTTAAATGAATTGAATTTAACCCCATGGGAAGAGTTAACCCAGTAACTACAATTTCCATCAAAGGGTGAAAGTCTAATAGTCATTCACTCATTCAATAACCTATAGCAGGCCAGGCACAGTGGCTTACGCCTGTAATCCCTGCACTTTGGGAGGCCAAGGCAGGTGGATCACCTGAGGTCAGGAGTTCGAGACCAGCCTGGTCAGCATGATGAAACCCCGTGTCTACCAAAAATACAAAAAATTAGCTGGGCGTGATGGCACGTGCCTGTGATCCCAGCTACTCAGGAGACTGAGGCGGGAGAATCGCGGGAGAACTGCAGCCTGGGCAACAAGAGCAAAACTCCATCTCAAAAAATAAAAATAAAAATAAAATAATCTACAGCAATCAGGAAACATCTCTAGCAATGATACCTAACAAGTGCTCAGCACTTTAAATGTGCCAGGCATTGTGCTAAGTGTTTTCATTTACATTATTTCATTTAACCCTCACCAGTCCCATAGAGTTCAGGTGTCTAATATCACAGAATAGACAGAAGTTCACAGAAGGATGAGAGAGGTTGTTCTTTTTTTTTTTTTTTTGAGACGGAGTCTCGCTGTGTCACCCAGGCTTAAGTGTAGAGGTGCTGGCCGGGCGCGGTGGCTCAAGCCTGTAATCCCAGCACTTTGGGAGGCCGAGACGGGCGGATCACGGGGTCAGGAGATCGAGACCATCCTGGCTAACACGGTGAAACCCCGTCTCTACTAAAAAAAATACAAAAAATTAGCCAGGTGTGGTGGCAGGCGCCTGTAGTCCCAGCTACTCTGAAGGCTGAGCCAGGAGAATGGCATGAACCTGGGAGGCGGAGCTTGCAGTGAGCCGAGATCGCACCACTGCACTCCAGCCTGGGCGACAGAATGAAACTCCTTCTCAAAAGAAAAAGAAAAAGAAAAAAAATGTAGTGGTGCTATCTCAGCTCACCGCAACCTCCGCCTCCCAGGTTCACGCCATTCTCCTGCCTCAGCCTCCTGCGTAGCTGGGACTACAGGCACCCATTACCACGCCTGGCTAATTCTTTGTATTTTTAGTAGAGACGGGGTTTCATCGTGTTAGCCAGGATGGTCTTGATCTCCTGAACTTGTGATTCGCCCGCCTCGACCTCCCAAAGTGCTGGGATTAGAGGTGTGAGCCACCATGCCTGGCTGAGAGGTTGTTCTTTCCCAAAGTTCTCTGCAAACATTCAGGCGCCACCATCCTGGGCCAGGCCTGAGGATGGCCACTGCACTAGGGATACCAAGAGAAAGACAGCACCCTGCCCTCTAGGACCTAATGGTCTAGTGAGGGAGACTGGCGTGTAAAATAGCAGACTCATAGACAGGTTTCGAATAGAGAAGGGAGTATTAGAGCGTAGTGCTTGAGGATTAGGGGACAAAGGGAACAGAGAGACTGGGGACAACAAGCAAACCTCTCTCTCCCACGACACCCTTTGGCCAAGGACAGGCCTCACAAGCAGCTGTGGAACTTGGAGGCGCCATGTGGGAGACAAACCCTGCAGCCTCAAGGCCAACAATGAACAAAGGCTGCTGGGCTCTCTGGCAGGAGAGGAGATCTGACAACGGCCTGGCCTGCCGTTCGATCAGTGTAGACATTCCTTCTGGACTTTGAAGCCTGAAGAGCTCTCCTTTAGCTGTCTACACAGATCAAATAAGCTGGATGACTGCCATATCTCCACTTCGTTGTGTGGCTCCATAGTCACAGCCAGCTCCATAACAATCCAACCAAACCATCTGAGCAGAGGCAAAAATAATTCTCATGGATAAAGATAGACAGTTCCAAGATGTGAACATTAACTCCTTGCTGCCACTTCAGAAGAGAGTGGATCTTGAAGTTCGTTTTAGGAAGCTTTAGAGAAGGGCGATTCTGCCCCTCTCCAAAGTGAAGTGGCAAAGCTGTTGTCTCTCCTTACAGCTGAAAGCCCTTCCTAGTCCAAGGCTTATATAGGATACCCACAAAAGCTGACAATGAGCTGTGATCTGGCTCTCGGAAAGGCAGCCCCACCCTAAAGGACAGGGATCAGGTCGGGTGCGGTGGCTCATGCCTGTAATCCCAGCACTTTGGGAGGCTGAGACAAGAGGATCTCTTGATCCCAGAAGTTCGAGGTCAACCTGGGCAACATAGTGAGACCCTGTCTCAATTTTTTAAAGTAAAATAATAATAATAATAATAAAAGGACAGGAATCATCTCACCTCAAAAGCACCTTTTTATTCACAGGCTCATTCTAGGGGAAACTTTAACCCAGCCCTCTCAGTCCTCAAGCAGCTGTGAGGAGCTCGGGACATTGTCACAGACTGGCCGAACCAGGCATCTCCCAACAAACCCAGAAGCCAAGTGGCATTGCTAAAAAAGATTAAAAATCGACATGAGTTCTAACATCTACGTTCCTTGCTATGGTTTCCATGGAAATAGACATCTGCTCTAGGGAGAAAGAAAAGGTGGGGGGAAGCAGTGTAAGTGCTTTAAAATAATCAGTGTTTTGAAAGATTTATTTCCTTTTTCTGTCACAACATTAATAGTTAGGAATGTGAGATTTTTGTGTGGCAATTTATTGTACTTAAAAAAATGCATTAAATGAGTGGGACTTTCCTCCGTGAACCTCCAGATCAAATACAAAGACTTCAAGATAAAAAGCCTGTTCAGTGGGTAAGGACCTCTTGGGCTTGGTTGGGTTCCTTGCTCATTTGTGTTGCCTGCCTATCTGTCGCTTTCCTGAGGGGTCTCATCCCCATCCCTCTCCAACTTTTCTAATGATTTCTGAGACTCTGTTCAGAAAAATGACAGATGGAAGCACCTAGCCATTTTGAAGCCAAATTTGGTCTGAGAAGCCTTTCAATGCTCAGAATCTGAATTATTCCTGGTCCTGCTCACAGGCTAAGTGAAAACCACTTAGATTGGCTTCGGGGGGAGGCCGACCCCACACAAGGGCGGTTGTTGGAAAAAGTGCCGCAACAAGCATATTTCAGGCAACAGCGCATTGCTAGTTGTTTGCTTTGTGTAGTGTGCTGCTGCTTGTATGATCCACTTTTTATTGTCTCGGGCACCTCTTAGTTGTATTTTATCTCTGGCACATGCCTAGTGGCTAACTAGGCATGAGAGTCTTTCTAAATTAGAACTGCTGTTTCAGGAAGGTTGGTCACATTTATTTCTTGATTTGGGGAGATGCAGCCCATTAATAAAATAAAGATACCTCTTCTGTTTAGTCAAGATCTCAAAGCAAGTGCCTTGGTATATTGACCACCAACGGAGGACACAGTCTTGGTCAGAGAATGGGAGGAGGCGGGGACCATGTACATTTCATTTATTTTTTTCCCTCTTCTTGTGGGAGAAAGGGCCAGTTATTCTAAGCCTCGGTCAGACCAATTTCTTTTGTGCCTCTGCTGAGGTTCTGAGCTATCCAGGTCAGGGGGAACAGCGACCTTGTGGTTCCTTTTTTGATTTTTAAAAGGAACCCAGTGCTGCTCTGGGGAGCACGTGCTCTGAGAACAAAAGCAACACTTAACTGCAATCTGTGTAGTCTAGAACGACTATTGCTCTTCCTCCCCTATCATCCGCGGAAGGCTTGGCAGAACAGATGGAGTCTGCATTTAAGCTGAGTGGCTTTGTTAGACCAAAGGCGATCAAATTCCAGAGCCTCACGCTTTCCCGCACAGGTCCCTGGTCACCGGCTCGGGAACCTGAGGCTGCTGGCAAGAACGCACACAGCGAGGGAAGGGACACGCCCGCGACCTGTGGGCTGAGTGGATTAGTAATTACGATGATGTCACAGTATGGGTGACACGCCGGTCTCGGTGTAGGGCGCCGGGGGCAGGGGGCCCCGCAAGGGCGTGGAGTGGCATTGTGTTGTCACAGGGGCTCGGGCGTCTTAGGTACCCATGTGGGTGGGGCACTAGAAGGGGCACTGCTCTGAGTGCTGCCCTTGGGGCGAGGCGGGCACGTGGCTCTTACAAGGTGGGGTCCAGGCGGCCAAGGTCTGGAAAGGTAGGGAAGGACCCCACCACCACGCCTGCTCCGCCCTGCCCTTGTTCTCGAGAAGGGGGAGCTGGTTCGGACCTAGTCCGGGGTCCACTGCCACTCCCTCTTCCACGGCGAGACCACCCCCGCAGCCCCAGGCCCACACCTGGGGATGCTCCCCAGGCGTCACGCAACCCCCCGCATTGTCCTCCTGCCCTGCCGGCCAGGACTACACTTCCCGGGGTGCTTCGGGGTCCCAGGGGGCGGGGCTCCACGCGGGTTGTTGGGGGCGGGGGCGGCACGTGCCGCCGCTCTCGGCCAATGCGGAGCCCCGCGGGGAGGTCACGTGCCGCTGTTTGGCGCTTTTGTGCGCGCCCGGGTCTGTTGGTTCTCAGAGTGTGGTCAGGCGGCTCGGACCGAGCAGGTGGGTGCGGGGCTCGGAGGAGGCGGCGGCTGGCTGCGGCCAGCAAGAGGGATCCGGTCGGCGGGAGGGG
This sequence comes from Chlorocebus sabaeus, assembly GCF_047675955.1. Taxonomy (NCBI): domain Eukaryota; kingdom Metazoa; phylum Chordata; class Mammalia; order Primates; family Cercopithecidae; genus Chlorocebus; species Chlorocebus sabaeus. Next base: position 111,216,903 of record NC_132923.1, read on the forward strand.
CTGGGCCGTGGCAGCGACCCCCTGCTGCAGGGCGGCGGGCGGGGCTGCGGGGCCCGGAGGGGCTGGTGGGCGGGGGTCGCTCCGCTTTGTGTGTGGCTCGGGCGGAGCCTCGCCTTTGTCCCCGCTGTCTGGGGGCGCGGCTGTTCGTGGGCAGGGGGCTGGGCGAGCACCCGGAGTCCGCTCCGGGGTGCCGTCGACGAGACAATAGGGGGCGTGGGCCCTCATTTACCTCACTCCCTCTCTTCCCTGCGGGCCCCGCCGGGGTCCCCATTGTCTGAAGGGACGGGGCGGCGCCCCCCGGGACCAGCGGCCTTAGGGCCAAACTGCGGGCAGCCAGGGACGCGACCCTCCCCGCGACCGTCCCCTGGCGACCGCAGCTGGTGACTGAGGGGCGGCGCTCCCGGTCCCCGCGAGGGTTCTTCTGTCTTCGCGGCCGGACAGGCGGACAGCTTGGATGGCGGCAGGCTGGGCATAGGGACGGCGGGAGGCGGTGACGAGCCCACCGCGGGGCCACCCGGGGGCCTGTTCCCAGGGCCTGCCCCACCCGGTGAACTGTGACGGGGGTGGTGGCGGCGGCCTGGAGGTGTTTTTGGCGGGAGTTGGGGGGGGCGTCCGCGCGGGGGGAGTCAGGCAGGGGCGGAGTTACCCGGATTGGACCGTTAGCCCCGCCCACCCCTCCCCTTCCCACGCGCGCGGGCTCTGGGGTGTTGAGAGTTCGGGGAGATTCGAAAAGGCGCGGGGAGGAAGGGGGCGGGGCTAGGGGCCGGAGCGCAGGGCGTGCTCTGATTGGCCGGAGGCGACCGGTCCTCTTCTCATCTGGACCAGGAGCACGCCCATCCTGGGTCCGGTGCTGCGTCTAATTTTCTGCTTTGCCTAAATCTTGTCGCTGCCTCTGGTTTAAATTTCTAGCTTTTGGCAACCTGTCATCCAACGTTTTTGGTACTAGCTGGGGTCTACAAAAATCATAATCTTAAAAAGATCAAGAGATACAGCATTTTTCATGACATAACGGCAGCAAATATTATAAGTAAAAATCTAGAGGTTCATAAACATTTTGTTTGCTGTTGGGCAAGGGAGCTTAAACCTGAGGGACAATAGGAGTTCAACATTATTGGTTACTATTAGCTTGGGCGTTTTTTTATCCACCACGTCAGACACAGACAAAGCAGGGGTGGGTATTTCATTTACACAATGAGTTGTAGGCAGTATTAAGATGGCTCCGGGGGCACTGTTGAGTTGAATCTGGAATATCTTCTTACAGTTTCGGGAAAATGTTAGAGTCTATGGGGGAGAAAGATCCTTCACCCTTGTGACTTCGTCTGATTTTAAAAATCCGAGTTTTATGAACGAGCAAACTCAGTTAACTTGATTTTCTGCAACCAATGTCATATTCAGGTCATATTTCCCAATATGTTCATTTAGATTTTGATAATTTTTTTCGTGGTTAATGACGTTCTTTACGTAGGGATTTTTCTGACGATGTATGTAGATGTAGTGTGAGATCTCTTTTGGTTGATGACATATAGAAAGGCAAAGAAAGTGATTGCATGTTTTTGAAAATCATTTTCAGGGCTTTCCTTATCCCAGTTGATTGTGCAGAATACACTGCCTGTCGCTTGTCTTCTATTCACCATGGCTTCTTCTGGTAGGTAATCTATTTGGAAAAGCTGAAATTGTGATGGGCTTATGATTTTAGATTGAGATGGCTTAGGTCTTCACCTTTGATTTGGCACTTATGGTCTTATCCAAAACCTATTTTATGAATAGGAGAATTAAAAAATGATTATCACTTGAATGTGCCAAGAGCTCATAATTGTTTATTAGACAGTTTGGCTTAGTCTGAAGCAAAATTGTGGAGTTTGCACAAGTCTTTTGTTTATGAAAGCAATTGTCAGACACTGATGTCTCAAAACAGTATTTATTAATCCAAAAATGTTGAGCTTTGTTTTTCTGGGAGATGGTTTTTATTTATTTTTTTTGAGACAGGGTCTCACTCTGTTGCCCAGGCTGGAGTGCAGTGGCTTAATTATAGCTCACTGCAGCCTTGACCTCTGGAGCTCAAGTGGGCTCAAGCGATTCTCCCACCTTAGCCTCCATAGCATCTGGGACTATCGGCATGGGCTACCACACCCACCTAATTAAAAAAATTTTTTTGTGTAGAGATGGGCTTTCCCTTTGTTGCCAAGGCTGGTCTCAAACTTCAGGGCTCAAGGGATCTTCCTATGTTGGCCTCTCAAAGTGCTGGGATTATAGGCATTAGCCATGGTACCTGGCCTTGGGAAATGGTATTTAGATAATGTCTTGCTGCAAACACATCTTCCCCTAGTGTCAGTAGGCTGATAGGAATAAAAAGGGGAAAAAACCACAACTTTCCTCATCAGCCCTAATTTAATACATTAAATTGATTTGGGTTTTAGAAAATTATAGTACTGTTTATTAGAATAGGAGAATCCTGGTTTTCTGAATTATAAATATAATCAATTCTAGATATCCAGGTGAAAGAACTGGAGAAGCGTGCCTCAGGCCAGGCTTTTGAGCTGATTCTCAGCCCTCGGTCAAAAGAATCTGTTCCAGAATTCCCCCTTTCCCCTCCAAAGAAGAAGGATCTTTCTCTGGAGGAAATTCAGAAGAAATTAGAAGCTGCAGAAGAAAGACGCAAGGTAAACGAAGCAATTCACAGAAAGCAGGATATTAATTTATGTAATGGGCAGATCAGTTTTATTTCTATTAACAAGAAGAAAACAGAATTGTAGCTACACTGTGATTATTACATATGCCAGTGATTGGAAGGAAATACTAGTCCTCACTTATTGAACTCCTGTTATGTGCCAGCTCCTTTGTTTATATTTTTCTCCTTTAATACATAGTGTTGCCTCAAATAATGGAAATTAGAAACGGTTTCAGGAATGTTAAGTCGTTTTTCTGCAGTCATACAACTAGTAAGTGTTAGGGTCAGAATTCAAGCCCTGGTCTGTCTTAAATCGAAGCTTATGCTTCCTCTTTGAAAAGATATGTTGCCATATGATTCTTTGGCACTTTGGTTTTGTTTTTTGAGAGCTGTACAATAAAAACATTTTAAATTGGTAGTGTGATTGTGTTGCTCAGCTGGTATCACGGTAGCTTTTCTTATCTAAGCAATTCTATTATAAAGTAACTATCATTAAAAGCTAATTTGAAGAATCAATAAATACGCTAGTTGTAGAAAATTTGGAAAATACAGAAATTTATAAATGGAAATTAAAAGTATTCATTATCCCACTTCCCAGAAGCAACCAGTGTTAACATTTTGGTGTGTTTCTTTCCATTTGGTGTTACTCATTAACAACTGTACATAACTTTTCTTTTTTTTTTTTTTTTTTGAGACGGAGTCTCGCTCTGTCGCCCAGGCTGGAGTGCAGTGGCCGGATCTCAGCTCACTGCAAGCTCCGCCTCCCGGGTTCACGCCATTCTCCGGCCTCAGCCTCCCGAGTAGCTGGGACTACAGGCGCCCGCCACCTCGCCCGGCTAGTTTTTTTTGTATTTCTTAATAGAGACGGGGTTTCATCGTGTTAGCCAGGATAGTCTCGATCTCCTGACCTCGTGATCCGCCCGTCTCGGCCTCCCAAAGTGCTGGGATTACAGGCTTGAGCCACCGCGCCCGGCCATAACTTTTCATTTAACTCCCTTTCCCAACCCCGATTGGATTGATTTTAAAGTTGGGGCAAGTAAGGCACAAAAGGTAAGGGTAATAACCTTCCCCAGACCAGCATAGTGTGATTTGTAGGACACATACACACCCGCCCAAAGAGCCACAGTGCTTACACTAAGAGTCATCTTCTATGCTTCTATGTAATAGTGTGAGTTCATGGAGTAGGAGGAAGCAATACAACCAAAGGTTGGACAGTGGAAAGTTTTTTAGACATCAACCCTGGCCCTGTAGTCATTAGCCTGTGCTTTACATAGTAACTGGCTAAATATAGTGAAACTCCCATCATGACTAGGATTTGGCAGAAGAGAATCAATAGAACCAGTGGCAGATGCTCTGTGGTTATCCTGCAAGTCAGTGGTTCCAAACACATCTGAATGTGTTTTGAGAACAAGCTGTTCTGCTGAAGGGGTCATACCAAGGTATGGTCTGGTAATTAATGCAGTTTCCTGAGACAAAAGCTAAGAAGACTTTTCCTTGAAACAAATTTTTCTGTCTTAAATAGTAATCTGCAGGCTTAGTCTTACATTTCCTATCATTGTTTTATCCAGTTATGGTTAAAATTTTTACAATGAGCTAGTTTTCTTTGGGTAGCTTTTGAAGTTAAATAGTGAAATTCTTTACAATAAAAGTGCCACTCCCAAGTACATATTCCTTAAGTCATCCAGATACCATTAAGCAGTAAATCTTACAAGGATTTCCTTAAGGACTAATTGGGTAAGAGATTTCTGAACAGATAAGCAGTTTTCCAAAGTTAAATACAAATACTAGAAAAAATATCATTTTTACAGTATGATAGGGATAATTCAGGTCCTAACTTCGGTATTATTTAAACCGGACCTTATTTTCTGCCCCTTTTCAGTCCCCTTAGTAATTGATTTTTATTGTAATTTTAACTAATGCTGAATACATTTTATTTTTTGAGGCAGAGTCTGTCACCCAGGGTGGAGTGCAGTGGCGTGATCTCGGCTCACTGCAACCTCCACCTCCTGGGTTCAAGCAATTCTCCTGCCTTAGCCTCCCAAGTAGCTTGGATACTACAGGTGCCCGCCACCACGCCTGGCTAATTTTTGTATTTTTAGTATAGGTAGGGTTTCACCATGTTGGCCAAGCTGGTCTTGAACTCCTGACCTCAAATGATCCACCCACCTTGGCCTCCCAAAGTGCTGGGATTACAGGCGTGAGCCACCACCCTCAGCCTGAATACATTTCAAAGTGCCTAGCCTATTAAACTTTTTTTTTCCAGTCGCATGAAGCTGAGGTCTTAAAGCAGCTGGCTGAGAAACGAGAGCACGAGAAAGAAGTGCTTCAGAAGGCAATAGAAGAGAACAACAACTTCAGTAAAATGGCAGAAGAGAAACTGACCCACAAAATGGAAGCTAACAAAGAGAACCGAGAGGCACAAATGGCTGCCAAACTGGAGCGTTTGCGAGAGAAGGTTGGTTTCTTACCTTGTAAAAGGGTTGAGCCTGGAGTTTGATGCACCAATTAGTTGGCTTGAACTAAGTGCTTTGATAAAAGGTATTTGGTGTCTTTTTGTCATCCATTTGGGGCTTAACATGTTAAATGAAAGGTATATTTTAAGATGGAATATTCAGTAATTCCCAGCATAATTGCACAGTCTTTCGAAGACCAGTATGCGGCTTGTTAGGTTCTACAAGGGACCCAGGAGATTCGATGATGTCTCAGAACTCAAATTTTGTGGTTCCTACAGGCTGTAATATATGCACCGAGGTTGTGTTGGGCCTCTTTGAGGTGGGGGCTGGGGGTCGTGACTTGACAGGCTTTTTTTTTTTTTTTTTTTTTTTGACTGATGACACCTTACCCTTCCTTTGCAGGATAAGCACATTGAAGAAGTGCGGAAGAACAAAGAATCCAAAGACCCTGCTGACGAGACTGAAGCTGACTAATTTGCTCTGACAACTGACTTTCTCCCCATCCCCTTCCTAAATATCCAAAGACTGTACTGGCCAGTGTCATTTTATTTTTTCCCTCCTGACAAATATTTTAGAAGCTAATGTAGGACTGTATAGGTAGATTCAGACTGTAAGATGTTGTTTTAGGGGCTAAAGGGGAGAAACTAAAAGTGTTTTACTCTTTTTCTAAAGTGTTGGTCTTTCTAATGTAGCTATTTTTCTTGTTGCATCTTTTCTACTTCAGTACACTTGGTGTACTGGGTTAATGGCTAGTACTGTATTGGCTCTGTGAAAACATATTTGTGAAAAGAGTATGTAGTGGCTTCTTTTGAACTGTTAGATGCTGAATATCTGTTCACTTTTCAATCCCAATTCTGTCCCAATCTTACCAGATGCTACTGGACTTGAATGGTTAATAAAACTGCACAGTGCTGTTGGTGGCAGTGACTTCTTTCGAGTTAGGTTAATAAATCAAGCCATAGAGACCCTCCTGGTTGATACTTGTTCCAGATGGGGCCTTGGGGCTGGTAGAAATACCAAGGCACAAATGACCGCACGTTCTCTGCCCTCAGTTTCTTGCCCCAGTGTGGTTTGCATTGTCTACCTCCACAATGGCCGCTTTGTTTGGATGCCTCAGCCCAGGTCAGCTGTTACTATATTCTTTCAGATGTTTATTTGCAAACAAGCATTTTTTGTTCTGTGTCCCTTTTAAAAGGCAGATTAAAGGCACAAGCGTGTTACTAGAGAACAGTTTAGAGAGAATCTCAAGGTCCTACTTGGTGGTTTGCTTGCTCTACATTACAGGTGGGGCATGTCCTCATCCTTTCCTGCCATAAAAACGACGCGAGAATCAGAATATTAATAAAACTTTATGTGCTGCTGTAGCAACTCCTGTGAAATGACTAAAGGGAACCTTAATTATTTCTAGAGTAGCATTTGACAGATACGTCATCTTGTATCCAGAGGCTGTAATAGTCCCCATTGTCAGTGCATTGCCTCTCAATTCAGGGAACGCCTTTGGCAGCTTTCCTGTGCTATTTGGGAAATAGCCTAATTATATATATTTTGTGGCTCTTAGACATCTGTATAAAAGCTCTTGGAAGCCAAGCACTTACAGCAAAAGATGATTGCTAATACTGCAGTGGGGTCCACGTGTTGCTAACGCACGTGCCTCTGTGGCTTGGGCTGTATCTTGAGATTGGGGTTTTACCACACTTATTTATGAGAACAGCAGCCTACCTCAACTTACCTAAGATTGTTAGGATTAAATGGGTTTGTGGCAAGAGAGCACACTTAGAATATAGGTATTTAGCATTCCATATAAATCACGATTACTGTTTTCAACCAGAGGCTAGTGTGTGATCTAAGTTTATACTCTTGAGTTGGAAATTATTATGCAGTTTTTGTATTCCTTGAATTGACTTTTAAATTTACTTAAATGATCAATCAGAGGAGTTCTGAACAAAGCTTGGTTTTAAGAGTTATGCCCATGTAGGGCAAATAGGAACAAGTGCAAGTGTAGTTGAATACAACAATAGGTTCCAAGCAATATCTAAAGCAAGAGGACAGGATGAGGCTTGTGTGCAGTGGTGCAGCACAGTTCATCTTGGCTCCTGTCTCTGGCACATAGTAGGTGCCCTGGGATCTTTAAAATGCCAGTTCTGAGTAGATGGGAATACAAAGAGGGCCTGAGGGTAGAAACTTGGCATAATGATACAAGGTGTCCTACAAGTGGCAGTAAGCTTTTGTTCATCTAGGACATTTAGGGAGGGAAACTGGCCTCAGGAGAAAGCAAGGGAAGGATCAACATAGATTTGAAAGGATGCCCCGTCAGTTGCCACCAATCCCACGGTGGCCCTGACTTCTATCCGAGGGTGATGCTGAGCCCCTGCCTTGTGACAGGCTTAAGTCACAGGAAACTGAAGGGGATGTATCTTACCACAGAAATAGAAGCTCTGGCTTTTCTATTTCACCTTGACCTTTGGAGAAGCACTTAGTCCTGGACCCCCATTTTCTCCTGGATAAAATGAGACAGTTGGGGGATATCAGTTAAGTAACTGTTACTCCCACATTCTTTGTATCTGGCTTGGAGTGAAGCGAAGGAGCGGTGGCACCTACGAGCTTCTGGGAAGTGTCTCTTGGCATGCTTTCCCGGGCCCAGCGTTCTCTGTGCCATCATGGGAGTCTGCGTCTGTCCCAGTGGGGCCAGCCTCTCCCAGCAGCACTTCCAATAGGTTAGCGTAATAAGGCCAGAGTGGTTTGACAAGCAGTCGAGGCTGTCACCAAGGTGCACACTCCATTCCTTTTGTCTTGAATGGAAGATGAGGCTTGTCGCTTCCTGAGGATTTTGTACTTGAGCCTTATGATTGACTGGGCTCAGTGGAGAGAGGTTTGAAGGACGTGAAGGAGGCCCTTAAGTTAACATTTGACAAGCACCTAGATTGTGCTCCACTCTGGCCTGTGTGCTAGGGATGGAGAAAAAATGGGATGGGGCCAGCACATCATGTGTCCATGTGAGGGGAAGGAGAGCTGTAGAACGCTTACTTACCTGAGGGTGAGGCTCTCGACCACATACTTGTACTCACCAGGGTGCTCTAGTGCTTTGATAAAAGGAGTGATCACAGAGGGCTTTGTGGTCTGGGAAGCTTTGAGAGGAGAAAGCACTTGAGCTTGTCCTTTGGGAAGTCAGATGAACCTTCCAAGCCAAACCCCAATAAAGCACTTAATTGTTAAACACTTAGTAAGCCTGTGATTACAGCATGCACAGAGAACCTGCCATAGTTAATGGCCTGTAGTAGGCCCCCCAGGCAGGCCCCCTCCCCATTTCTTTATTCTAAGCAGTGGAGGCTCTTTGAAGGCTTTTGAACATGGGGACTGCAGTGGTTAGTAACAAAGCCATTTTAAGGAAGAGAAAGTGGAGGCAGGGTGAGTTGACTGGAGAATGGCTGCCATACAGGCTACAGTGGTCATCGTGGCTGTTGGGGCAGCACAGGGATGAGGTGGGAGGGCCTGCTGGGCTCTGAAGCAATGCATGTGACTGACTGCACTGAAGAACTGGGACATGTGCTCTAAACTTGGGAAGCTGGAAGAGAAACAAACCACTCCACTTGGGAAAATGGCAGTGCCACTATTTACTGAGCACTTGACGTCCAGGCATCGTGTTCATTGTCTCCACCATACAGAGAAGTGAACAGGCAATGTAACGTACCCAAGGTCCTAAGCTAATAGGAGCAGCTTACCCAGGCAGTCCTGCTCTAGGCCCCGCACAGGGAGGGGGGCTGCCCTGACAGCTCAGCGTCCCCTCATCGGCTGGAACAATTCCCCTCTGCCTCAGACCTGTTCACAAGATTCAGTGAGCAAATGAAAGTCCTATATTCAGCTGGTCCCACCTCCTTAAAAAGGCAGGGCCTCTTGTTATCCTTGCATGCCTTGGAGTGAGGTCTCATCCCCTGCCCCCAGCACTTTTATAAAGGTGCTCCTGTCTACTCTGTATCACTCTCCCAGTGGAGAATTCTGATTTTCAGCGATGTTTTAGCTCTCCCAGTAAAACTGGGCACCCAGATGAGTTTGGCTACCTTACCGTGAATTCGTTTGTTTGAATCACTGTTAAATGTGGTTCATTTAGGAATACAGAAGATGAAGACCAAGTTTCTTTTTTTTTTTTTTTTCCCCTGAGACAGAATCTTGCTCTGTTGCCCAGGCTGGAGTGCAGTGGCACGATCTTGGCTCACTGCAACCTGCCTCCTCCCAGGCAATTCTCCTGCCTCAGCCTCCCAAGTAGCTGGGATTACAGGCATGCGCCACCATGCCAGGCTAATTTTTGTATTCTTAGTAGAGACCATGTTGGCCAGGCTGGTCTTGCACTCTTGACCTCGTCATCTGCCTGCCTCGGCCTCCCAAAGTGCTGAGATTATAGGCATGAGCCACCGCACCCAGCAAGGCCAAGTTTCTTATAGAAAAGCTTCCCCCTTTGGGTGAAAGTTGGACTAGATGCCCTAGAAGCTCCCTTCCAAATCCAAGACTGTGATTCTCTACAGGGTTGGATTGCAGACCACCTGAGATCAGAGACCATGTCATAAACACAGAGCCGAACTCCAAGTCCCCAGACACATTGTTGGTCAGTCAAGTCTCTTGATACTTGCCTCTTCCCTTTTTGCCCAGGTGAAAGAAAGGTCCAAAGTGTCCCTGTGGCTGCGGCCTCTGCCAGCAGAAGCTGGTATTCTGTACTTAAGGGCATAGGAAAGGGATTCTGACTTGTTTCTTACATGCACTTAGATTTTTAAAACTTAGTTGTAGGGTTTGATGAGCTCCAAAATGCAGCAGCTTCGTGGAGGGGCTCTGGTTCATAGCTGGAAAGGCCTGGCCTTCTTCCATCATGGCCAAGAGCAGAGCAGTACCTTCCCAGTCCTTGGACACCAAATCCTACTGAGACAAGTAGGCTGCTGAAATTGGATCCACAGGAAGAAGAAACAGACAGGAAATGAGCCAGCTGCCTCATTGCAGCCATCTCAGCAGAAGAGGACTGAGCCTCTGCTGGGCCTGGAGCTTCCAACCCCTGTGACTTCTTGCTGCCCTCACTGGCAAAAAGCCCTAGTATTCACTGGAATGGGGAGGTCCCCATGCTAAGCCTAGGCTCCCCTCTTCCCTGCTCTGACAGCTCTCTACTTAATAGCAGCAACTAATAATTATTTGCATTGTCTCAGTGAATCCCCAGAACAACCTTAGGAGGTTATCATGGCCATTCCACAGGCAAGAAGTAAGGCAACTGGACCTAGATTAGAGGATTTGCCTAAATTCACAACTAGCAAGCAGTGGACTCAGGACTCAAACCCAGACTATTAACCCCCATGCTGTACGGCAGCTCCTCATGTATCGCAAGTGTTACTCATTAATTCAAGTGTCTCCCCAGCTAGAACATAGGGTCCCTGAGAGCAGGGGTTCCGCCTGTCACATTACTGGATCTCCTGGCTCGTGGTGGGAGGTTAATGTGCTGGATTAAATAATGATGAGTGGGTGGGTGACTCCCACAGTCTACTTTGGGGCACTGGCTTTGTCCTCATCTTTTGCAGACCCCATGTGGAGTCAACCCTGTTTTCTAGAAGCAAATGATGGGTCTTCACCTTCTTTGCAGATGGCTCTGAGGTGCACAATCCTTAATGGAATCCTCCTGGATCCGAACACACAAACTGGTGGCCTGCAGCCAATGTTGAACCATAGGCATGTTGCATTCAGCGCATGCTGTGTTTTAAATTGAATTAGCTGACAATTCCATGTGAAAATCTGATTTCAAGCTTATCTTGAAAAAAGCCGACAGATCTGGCAACCCTGGGCTCGCAGTCCCTCCCAGCTGCCGTTAGCGGACTCTGGGCAGTTGCTGCCCCCTCGAGGTAGGACTTGTGTTCTGCAGCTCTCCATCCCACTTGGGCCCACCCATTTCTGTCTTTTGCTGGATGGGCCCTGTGCCTGCTGGAGGCCCAGGGTTTGTAGTCCCTGACACAGAACAGCAACTCCATCACTCCAAGTCAGCCAAACTTTTTTTTAGATCAAAAGTCCAATCAGTACAAAAGGATGTATAATAGCCTGTAATCCCAGCACTTTGGGAGGCCAAGGCGGGCGGATCATGAGGTCAGGAGATCGAGACCATCCTGGCTAACACGGTGAAACTTCATCTCTACTAAGAATACAAAAACAAAATTAGCCGGGCGTGGGGCAGGTGCCTGTAGTCCCAGCTACTCGGGAGGCTGAGGCAGGAGAATGGTGTGAACCCGGGAGGCGGAGATTTCAGTGAGCATAGATCACGCCACCGCACTCCAGCCTGGGCAACAGAGCGATACTGCATCTCAAAAAAAAAAAAAAAGATGTATAATAAAAGTGAATCTCCCTCCTTCCCAGGTCACCTAGCTGTCTCCCGTGTCAGAGATGTGCTGCACCTCTAAGCCCAGTCACCAAACACTTGCTGGCACCTCTATGGGCCAGACATCAGCTGGGTATCGGGATCCCATGGTACTTTTTCAAAATGTGAGACTCAGGACCCTCATCAGACCTTTGGAGGCAGAATTTCTAAAATTGGAGCCAACCTGTGGCTGCGTGTGTTGGCTCACACCTGTAATCCCAGCACTTTGGGAGGCCAAGGTGGGAGGATCACTTGAGCCCAGGAGTTGGAGACCAGCCTTATTAGGAGATATAGCGAGACTGTCTCTAAATAATTTAAAAGTAAATAAAAAAATAAAATTGGAGCCCCAGTGTCTAGAATTTTTTTTCAGACAGGGTCTCTGTCACCCAGGCCGGAGTACAGTGGTGCAAACTCAGCTCACTGCAGCCTCAGCCTCCTTGGCTCAAGCAATCCTCCAACCTCAGTTTCCAGAGTAGCTTTGACTATAGGTGTGTGCCACCATGGCTGGCTAATATTTGTAATTTTTGTAGAGATGAGATTTCACCATGTTGCCCAGGCTGGTCTCCAACTCCTGAGCTCAAGCAATCCACCAGCCTCAACCTTCCAGACTGCTGGGATTACAGGCATGAGCCACCGTGTCTGGCCTAGATTTTTTTTTTTTTTTTTTTTTTTTTTAAGCCAGCAACGTTTCTGTTGTTCACCTAGGCAGAGACCTCTCCACTCAGGATGCAACATCTCAACACCATTGCCATCTCTCCAGTACCAGACAGCCTGGTGGAGATGAGCCTGCAGCTGCACTCGTCACAGCCCCTGCTCATAGTGTGCAGACCGTACCCTGCACAGGGGATCCCGCCGAGGAGATGTGGGGCCTGAAATCCAGTCATACGCCACAACCAAGGCACATATTACATTCCCTCATCTTCCCAGGAGCAGGCACCACTTCCTAATTTACCATGTCACCTAATCAATACAAATACAGGGAGACCTGTGCTCTGCTGTGGGACACAGATAGGGGCTCCTCAGGATGTAGGCCCAGGGTGACTTCCTGTAGGAGATAATGCTTGGGCCAAGTTTGATTTAGGGAGTAGAAGCAAAGAAGGCGCCTCTCTATTTACCTCCCAAACCCAGGCTACCCCACCCCACGCCCTACCCCATGACTCCCTGTGGTTATCAAGGGCACCACCATTCTCCTGGCCACTGACAGGGACACTTTAATAACAGTACACATTGGCCAGGCACGGTGGCTCACACCTGTCATCCCAGCACTTTGGGAGGCTGAGGTGGGTGGATCACCTGAGGTCAGGAGTTTGAGACCAGCCTGGTCAACACGGTGAAACCCCATCTCAGCTAAAAATACAAAAATTAGCCAGGCGTGGTGGTGGGTGCCTGTAATCCCAGCTACCTGGGAGGCTAAGGCAGGAGAATTGCTTGAATCTGGGAGGCGGAGGTTGCAGTGAGCCAAGTTCACACCATTGCCCTCCAGCCTGGGCAACAAGAATGAGACTGTGTCTCAAAAAAAATAAATAAAAACCAGTGCACATCAAGAAGTCCCTAGGGGACAGCTGGGGCATAAGGAGGTGTCAGCCATACATCAGACCAGTGTACCTGCCCTGGGCTGCTTGGGGTTGACCAGCTTGGTGTCCAGAAATGCCTGCTGGAGGGAGTCACGGTACAGGAACCTTGTGCTCTTGGAAGATCTCCTGAGAGGCCCTGCAAAGCCAGAGTCCCTCTTAGCAAGTCGGATCCGAGCTATCAAAGTGTGGCTCGGGGATTGCTGCCAGCACACAAATTTTTACTGGTCTGCAGCGAGATAAGTACAGAAATTGAAAGTAAGCATTTAGAAACTTTTATGACAATTTTACAAGGTCTTGTCGAATGCTATTAAAATGAAGCTGAGGCTAGAATTTCACCTTTTTCATTTTTTTTCTATTTAAACAAATTATTGTAGTAAAATATAGATAACATAAATGTACCATTTTAGCCATTTTTGAGCATACAATTTAGAAGTGCTTTCACAATATTGTGTAACTACTAGTATTACATAGTTTATATTTTTAAAATTTTACAAAAGCATAAGTTAGCAGCAGATTAAACTTTTTTTCTTAAATTGAGCTTGAGAAGCTCTGGTCTAAATGGTAACCCATGGGGAAGCCTTGACGGTTTGGAGGCTCCTAATTGAGTCCATTGCTTGGCTTTTTTCCCCAAATCACGGAGTGGAGTTAGGTCCCAGAGAATGGCGTGGGCTGAGGCCCAGGCTCCCTCCCGGGCTAGAAAACTGGGCAGACGGGCATCACCCGTGAAGGGAGGCCAGCCAGGCACTGCACAGCCTGGGGCAGTGCTGTCCTGTGTGCCTGGGCCAGGAAGGCTGGGTGAGAGACCCGGGGGCGTTTGGTTTAGAGGCCCAGCAGGCCTTCCTTCTAACTCAGTGTAGGGAGGCGATTGTTTAGAATCACAAAAATCTCAGCTTTAGCTGGGAGAACCCTCAGCGGCTCAGCCATGGTGGCATCTACCCTCCTTGTTTAAAGAAGGAATCTGAGGTAAGAGAGAAAGGACTGGTTTGAGGTTGCAACCAGTTAGTGATGTAGTGATGGTCTCAAATACAGGCCTTTTAGTTCCTAGGCAGAAGCAGGGCAGAGATTTTTTTTTTTTTTTTTAAAAGACAGAGTCTCGGCCGGGCGCGGTGGCTCACGCCTGTAATCCCAGCACTTTGGGAGGCCGAGGCGGGCGGATCACAAGGTCAGGAGATCGAGACCATGGTGAAACCCCGTCTCTACTAAAAAATAGAAAAAAATTAGCCGGGCGCAGTGGCGAGCGCCTGTAGTCCCAGCTACTCGGGAGGCTGAGGTAGGAGAATGGCGTGAACCCGGGAGGCGGAGCTTGCAGTGAGCCGAGATTGCGCCACTGCACTCCAGCTTGGGCGACAGAGCGACACTCCGTCTCAAAAAAAAAAACAAACAAACAAACAAAAAAAAAAAACAAATAAAAGACAGAGTCTCTCTCTGTCTCCCAGGCTGGAATGCAGTGGCACAATCCCGGCTCACTGCAGCCTCCACCTCCTGGGGTTTAAGCTATTCTCCTGCCTCAGCCTCCTGAGTAGCTGGGATTGCAGGCGCCCCACCACCATGCCCAGCTAATTTTTGGGCCCCCCCCGAATGAATCCTTAAAACAATCTTGGGAAGTAAATACTATTCTTTTTTATCCCATTTTATAGATGAGGAAACTGAGGTTCAGAGAGGGTTAGGTCACTTATCCACTGCTAATCAGAGGCAGAGCCAGCAGGCTGCTTGCTCTCTCAATGCCATTTTCCAGATGGCGCGGTCCCATGCTGGCCTGAATTCAGGGGGCTCAATATGGCAGTGCCTGTGCTCACCTCTTTCCAGTTTTTTCCAAATGGTCTGTGACTCGGCCCCGGATATGCTCACCTAGCAGGATCTCCTGGGCTGCCGGGTCCGTCCTGCAGACCCTGGCTGACTGACGATGAAATGAGTAGTCAGACACGTATGCAGTGTAACCGCAGCCTGGCTCTAGTGGCCAGAGAGCAGCCCCCAGAAGCTGGAGCTGCTTGCTTTTACTCCATGCAGGCACAATGCCGAAAACCTGGAGCCCACACAACCTGTAGGTAATTAACATTTATTCTTCCGCTTTAGGGGAACTTCATGGCAGATAATCAAAGGTCAGTTTCTGGTCAACATAAGTAAACAAGCCTGTTTAAGATAAATTCCCCCACACTCCCTTGTACCTACTCCTTGCCCTCTGCCTCAGAGTTATAGAACAGCTGCCTTCAGCTGTTCTCTCCTGGAGCTTTGCAGAGCCCTCTGATCTTTCAGAGGGCCTGCTTCTTTTCCCTATAGTTTCTCCCACCACTCTGACTGGTCTCCTACACTGAGCAATCAGGGAAGAGGGTTGGGATGTTGGTTCCAGTTTCTGACATACCTCATGTGTTGCATTCCCTACCCCAAGCTCCTTCCTCTCCCTTCTCTTTAGACCTCCAAGAGCTAGAAGTTTCCCTAAGAGACCACCCAAAACAAACCTCTCCATCCATGTATTCATTGAATACATCCTGGGGGAGGAGACAGACTATAAAAGAGATTCGGATGAGTGCTGTCAGGATGAAAAGGGTAATACAACAGACAATGACTGTGGGCAGGGGCAGTGCGTTCCTGGCAAAGGGAACTGCTAGTGCCAAGGCCTGAGGGCAGGAACTAGCAGGTATGAGGAAAGCGCCTAAGTGAGGCCCTCTTGGCTGGATGAGGTGGGCAAGGGGGACCCCATGCAAGGAGGTGCTCAGGGTCCAGCTGTGTAGCCTGGGGCCAGGGTGAGGGTTTGGTTATAGTCTGCATGATGCAAAGCTTCAAAGGGCTTTAAGGTGGGAGTGATGTGATCAGATTACTTGTGTAACGAATTCTTCAGCCACCAGGAGGAGAATGGATGGTAAGGAGAGCCGGAGTGCACAAGGGAGAGAGATGAGAGTGGCTTGGAAGGTCATGGTCAGATTCAGGATCCAGATCATGGTGAAGCTAACAGGAACTGTTGGACTGGATGTGGGCATGGAGTGAGGGCTGACTCTTGGACTTTTCACTTGGGGAGTTGAGTGAAGGGAGGTGCCATCTACTCAAACGAAGAAGCCTGGAGAAGGAGTAGGTGTGGGAGGATGGGTAGAGGGGAACAATGGTTTCATTTGGCCATGATGGTAGACCTTGCTGGCTGCTCTCCCAGGACTGAGTCTCTCCTCCCTTATAACAGAAACCTAAAAGTGTTTTATTTTGTTGCTGCTGTTGTTTTTGAAATGAAAGGTCTCACATATTTATTACTGAACCCAGCCAACCAACGCATTCATAACAGATTCAGAAAGGAAAAATATATTCCCAGTAAAACATGCCTAATTCTCCAGATAATGGTGACGTTTTCAGCTTGATACGGTAATGTGATTGTGACCTTCAGACAGCATAAATGTGTGTGCCATCTCACGTGCAATTCCTTATAGACCCAGCTTGGTTCTTCTCCGATGTCTCCTTTTGGAGTTGTACCTGATTTTATTGCCAGTTTTCATCCTAATCCACTGGGGAATGGAACGATTTTGCTTTTGTTTCTTGGCCAGGAATCGCTTAATCCTGAAAGTCTTGTGAGAAGACATGGCAAGAAGCGGAGTCAAGCACACACCATGATGGCAGAGAAAGGAAGAGAGGGGCCATTGTTATTGTTGTTAAGTACTCACCTGTCTGGCTCCTTCTTGTACCTTCTGCCCTTTTCCCATCCTCCCTTTTTCTGGAACAGAGATGTGATACCTAGAAGTACAGCAGCCATCTTGTGATCATCAGGGTAAAAGTCACATAATGGCTGGGACAGGGAGACGGATAGATCCTGGGTCCTTGATAATATCATTGAGCTGACATACCAGTCTAGGCAAGTTGGTCATTTTACTTGTTTAAGCCACTGTTTTTGAGCCACCACATCAGGCCCTTTGTGGCTTTTCATTGCTTGCTGCTGAATGAAGTCATAGCTGATGGAGTCATGTTGAGTTCAAGATTTTTGGAGGAGGGACGTGGGTCTAGGGAAGGAGAAGGAAGTTACCCCTATACACTGAGCTAGCCAACCCAGAGTTCAGTCATTTATTCATTCAAGAAATATTTATTGAGGATCTACTATGCACCAGGAACTATCCCAGGTGCCAAGAATTTAGCAGCAAATAAAGCAAAGATCCCCGCCCTTGAGGAGTTTGCATTCTGCTGTAATCAAGAAGCCAGCCTGACTTCTGAGCAATTGCATTTCATTTAATCCCAAGGGTGGTGGGGTTTGAGGTATGAACAGGTGATGGTGGTCAGGCATGGCATGTCTATTCCCACAGCCCTCCTCACCCACTCGTGATGTTAGCAAATCAAAATGGTCAACATATTTCTCCAGTGTTTTCTAGGAGCCAGGCACTGTGCTGTGTTCTACCTCTGAGGGAGGTGTTCTGATTATCCCCATGTTCTAGGAAGGTTAAGAAAGCGGCTCTAGTCACACAGCTAACCAGCGGTTGTGCTAGATTTAAACCCAGGGCTTTCTGACTCCAGAAATGCACTGACCCCCTCCACCCCCGGGCAACCTCTTTAAAAAAACAAAAACAAAAACAAAAACAAGGGCCAGGCATAGTGGCTCACACCTGTAATCCCAGCACTTTGGGAGGCTGAGGTGGGTGGATCACAAGGTCAAGAGATCAAGACCAGCCTGGCCAACCTGGTGAAACGCCGTCTCTACTAAAAATACAAAAATTAGCCGGGCATGGTGTCATGCACCTGTAGTCCCAGCTACTTGGGAGGCTGAGGCAGGAGAATTGCTTGAACCTGGGAGGCGGAGGTTGCAGTGAGCCGAGATTGCACCACTGCACTCCAGCCTGGCGACAGAGCGAGACTCCGTCTCAAAAAAACAAAACAAAAAAACACATCTTTATTATCTAGAAATCTATATTTTCAAAACTCCCCACAAAAGATGCTGCTCTCTCATTTCCCCCATTTTCTTCCTTTTCTTCCATACCTCTACCATAAAGGACATTTTTATACTGTATTAAAACTTCACCCAGATGTCCAGACGGCTCTCCACCTATGTATTCCTCTTATTTGCAAGCTGCATGTTCATGTAGCCATCTAAGATGCCAGATAGCCCTTGTACTCCATTCCCCACTTCATTTCAGCATCACCGGCTTTCCTGTTAACCCACTGAGGAAAGCTTTGGGATTGAGGGGTAGACTTACCGTAACTATGGGCAAATGCTGCAGGCTCCTGGACAACCTCTTGGCCCCTTTTGCTGTACCCCTTTTTGTCATTGTTTAACAAACCATTTCCTGATTTCCCCTTTCTCCTTGCTTTGGAAAGGGACAATGTATCTTGTTCATTCCTGTGGTCCAGACACCTGAGTGAAGGCCTGACACCCTTCATTCCTCCATCCCACTTTTTAAGAAGCTTTCTCTATGCTGAGTGCTGGGAATATAGACAAGTCACAGAACAAGACACACAGCCCAGGAGGGAAACAGGTAATCAACAGGTGTCACAGTGTAATGGGTCTGGTAGGATAATCAGAGGGACCAACCTTCCTTGGTACAGGAAAGGGTATCCAAGTCAGACCAGGGTGGTGGGGACCAGTCAAGGAGAGCTGCCTGGAGGAGTTGACACCTGAGCTGAGTCCCAGATGAGAAGCAGGAGTTGAGCAGGTAAATAAAAACAGTGGGGCCAGGCACGGTGGCTCACGTCTATAATCTCAGCACTTTGGAAGGCCGAGGCAGGTGGATCATGAGGTCAAGAGATCGAAACCATTCTGGATAACATGGTGAAACCCCTCTCCTCAAAATACAAAACTATTAGCTGGGCATGGTGGTGCGCGTCTGTAGTCCCAGCTACTCAGGAGGCTGAGGCAGGAGAATCTCTTGAACCTGGGAGACAAAGATTGCAGTGAGCTGAGATCGCACCACTGCATTCCAGCCTGGGCAACAGAGCGAGACTCCGTCCCTCACCAAAAAAAAAAAGAGCAGTGGGGGTGTTCCAGACAAAGGGATAAGCACATGGAGGGTGGAGAGAGGCGAGATGGCAGCACATGAGATGGAGGCACACTCATCTCCCACTAAGGAGTCCTGCCTGGGCATCCTAGAACCCTGGGGCCAGAAGGATCTTTAATCATCAACAAATCCAACGTCCTCCTTTTCCAAATGAGGCCCAGAGAGGGGAAGCCATTTTTCCAAGGTCACATAGAAAGCTAATGATGGAGAATAGACTCAAACTCACTGCACTGCCTGGGTTTTGGATTTTCTTTTTTTTTTTCTTCAATTCCCTCCCCCTGCCCTTCCCTCCCACGGTCCTCCAATTCATTTTTCTCACGTGCCTACTTTGCACCAGCCCAGTACCCTGAGCTCCCTGCCCTAGAACCTTAGGCTTCCGGAGCCTGGGTCATCACCACCTCCTCCTATCAAACCTCCTCCCCACACCCTGTTCCTGCCTGACAGGTCATCACCACCTCCTCCTATCAAACCTCCTCCCCACACCCTGTTCCTGCCTGACCTTTCCTACACATTAAAAAATCCAGATGCCTATGTTGCTTCCCATACCAACAAGATCAGAATGTCTGGGGGCGGGGGCCAGGTGTCAGTATTTTTAAAGATCCCTGGATGATTCCATTTGTAGCAAAGTTTGAGAACCACTGTTTTAGCCTTGATGAAGGGCCCCTCCACTTCCTGTCCCTTGGCCTCTGGGTTGCAGATGACCTGGTGATGTTTCTTTTTCTTCCAGATGGACTTCTGGACTCAGGGATCTGGGCCCCAGCACAGGTCTCTGCGGAGCAATCTTGTCTCCGCTCTGTTCCTGCCCGTTGTCCAGCCCTGGGCCTCCAATCTGCATTGATTACCTGGTCTGACCTATCTCACCATCACTAGGTACTTAATAAATATTTGCTGTTGATGATGGCAATGACCTTGAGACTGATGAACAGTCTGGCCAAGAGGATCCTTGATGTGGAAGATAGAAAAAGCCTTTGGGGTCAGGCAGACTTGGATTCTAATACCAGCCAGTTGTGCTTGCTGTGTCTGAGCCTCAGTTTCTCATCTGTGAAGAGGAGGTAGCAGGAATGAAAATGCCTGCCTTGCAGTTTGTTGTAAGGACAGACACAGCCAATGTAAGAGAGATTAGCAGCTCACAGACCAGTTGCTCTGGGAGCAGACCGCTCTTGCGCTGATGGTAGGGAACTATTTTTGTGCATGGCAAGTGGGACCTTAGGAAGGAAGGCAACTGTGAGGCTTCTGAGAAGGACCCTACACAAGGGAGTTTCCTCCCAGGACACGTGAATGGAGAGGGTGGCAGAAGCCTATGGGCAAGGGTCACAGGGATCAGCTACAGAGTGCCACCACCCTTCCTGGGGAATGCAGGGCAAGGTCCCTGGTGGGAGTTTTCCTGGGAAGCCAGAGAAGCACCCCATGAAGACAGAATCAACATTTGGGTACCTTCAGTACCCAGAGGCAGCAATGCCAACTACAACCACACTCCGCATAGATTCTCTGATCTCTTCCTCCTTCATGGCACCAGCCCTGGGGAACCAGCATGGTGGGGAAATAATGAAACTGGAATACAACCACTTATAGGCTTCACAACCTCCTCCTGTAGACACCAAATGGATTTTAGGATCACATTTTATTTCTCACCTGAGCAAGAAAAGCTACAGGAGCATCTCAAGCAGGGGGCAGGAGTCTCCAGAGGAGTTCAAGGGGCTCTGGCAAGAAAAATCAAGGGTCTGCGTTCAAGAACTGGCTCCCCTGGCAATTGTATTACGAAGCCCATGTGTGCTGGGTGCCGGTGAAATTGCTGTCAAATGCCTGTGCGGCCTTGGCAAGGCCCTTTATTTCTCTGGGTCTCCGTTTCTCTAGCTGTGAAATGACTGTTCTAAAAGAGCCCTGCTGGACTTTGGCAGTCTGTAAGAAGACCTGAGTTCTCCTCTCAGTTCCAAGCAGGAAAATTGAACGTATCCTGAGCCCAGAGCCTGCAACAAACTGGGCAGCCTCAGGAAGTCAGGCAGTGAAGTCCGAAAAATGATCTCTTCTGTATAGGGAGGAAATAAAAATTTCAAAATTTGTAGTTTGAAAATGTCAGTTGCTATGTTAGTTTTTATGTTACTATTTTTTCCATTTCCTGGTAATGACATGCTATGTTATCTTTATTTATTTATTTGTTAGAGATGGGGTCTCGCTTTGTCACCCAGGCTGCAATGTAGTGGCACTACTATAAGCTCACCACTGTATGAAATTCCTGGGCTCAAGTGAACCTCCCACCTCAGCCTCAGCAGCTGGGACTAAAGGCACATAATACCACGCCCAGCTAATATTTAAATGTTTTGTAGAGACTGTCTCATCTTGTTGCCCTGGCTGTTCTCCAACTCCTGGCTTAAGCAATCCTCTGACCTCAGCCTCCCATGTTCTTTTTTAAACAGCTTCTTTAGAGCACAACTTACATACCATAAAGTTCACCTCTTTTAAAGATGTGCATTGCACCAGGCACGGTGGCTCACGCCTGTAATCCCAGCACTTTGGGAGGCCGAGGAGGGCTAATCATAAGGTCAGGAGATCGAGACCATCTTGGCTAACATGGTGAAACTCCATCTCTACTAAAAATACAAAAAATTAGCTGGTGTGGTGGCACGTGCCTATAGTCCCAGCTACTTGGGAGGCTGAGGCTGGAGAATGGCATGAACCCAGGAGGCAGAGCTTACAGTGAGCCGAGATTGTGCCACTGCACTCCAGCCTGGGCGACAGAGCGAGACTCTGTCTCAAAACAAAACAAAACAAAAAGAAACAACAAAAAAAAGTGTACATTGCAATGACTTTTAGCAAATTTACAGGGTTTTGCAACCATTACCTCAATCTAATTCTATTTATTTATTTATTTATTTATTTATTGAGATGGAGTTTCACTCTTGTTGCCCAGGCTGGAGTGTAATGGCATGATCTTGGCTCCCTGCAACCTCTGCCTCCCGGGTTCAAGTGATTCTCTCGCTTCAGCCTCCCAAGTAGCGGGGATTACAGGCGCCTGCCACCATGCCCAGCTAAAATTTTTTTGTATTTTTAGTAGAGATGGGGTTTCGCCATGTTGACCAGTCTGGTCTCGAACTCTTGACCTCAGTTGGTCCACTCGCCTCAGCCTCCCAAAGTGCTGGAATTACAGGCATGAGCCACTGTGCCTGGCCCTATTATTATTATTTTTTTCTTAGAGACCGAGTATGACTTTTTCACCCAGGCTGGAGCACAGTAGTGCAATCATAGCTCACTGCAGCCTTGAACTCCTGGGCTCAAGCAGTCCTCCCGCCTCAAGTCCTCCACCTCAGGCGTGCACTACCATGCCCAGCTAATTAAGGTGACATTTAAATAGACCTGAGGGAAGTGAGGAGCTGCCGCTGTTTGGAGTTGTGTGACCTGAGCCAGGCACAGGGCCCTGCACTTAGGAGGGCCCCATGCTGGATGTCAGCTCTGCTGTTCCTATCTTGAAGTGCTTAATTTTTATTTATTTTATTTTATTTTATTTTTGACAGAGTTTCGCTCTTGTTGCCCAGGCTGGAATGCAATGGCACGATCTCGACTCATGGCAACCTCCACCTCCTAAGTTCAAGTGATTCTCCTGCCTCAGCCTCCTGAGTAGCTGGGATTATAGGCATGCGCCACCATGCCCGGCTATTTTTGTATTTTTATTAGAAACGGGGTTTCTCCATGTTGATCAGGCTGTTCTTGAACTCCTGACCTCAGGTGATCCGCCTGTCTTGGCCTCCCAAAGTGCTGGGATTACAGGCGTGAGCCGCCGTGCCCGGCCTGAAGTTCTTAATTTTTGTGTACATTTTCACTGTGTACAGGGTATGTGGCCAGTCCTGCTGAAGCCAAATGAGTTCCAGGCAGAAGGAACACCAAGTGCAAAGCTCACAGAGTGGGCAGGTGTTGACAACTGGAGTAGGAAAGGAGGCCACAGTTGGCTTCTCCTCTCTTTCTGCCCTTTGCCCTTTCATCTCCTCCCCAGCTGCCCATTGTGGTTCTGGCACCTCCAGGGCTGATGCAGGAAGGAGAGGGAAGAGGTTCCGGAGTCAAGAAGGGTCTGACTCCTGGGTACTATCTTGAGCAAGCGTTGATGCTCTCTGGGCTTGGCAGGGGTTTAAAGCTGATGCTCGGCCTGGTGCAGTGGCTCAAGCCTGTAATTCCAGCAATTTGGGAGGCTGAGGTGGGTGGATCACCTGAGGTCAGGAGTTCGAGACCAACCTGACCAACATGGTGAAACCCCATCTCTACTATAAGTACAAAAAATTAACCGCATGTGGTGGTGCGCGGCTGTAATCCCAGCTACTTGGGAGGCTGAGGTGGGAGAATAGCCAAAATTGCACCACTGCACTCCAGCCTGGGCGACAAAGTGAGACTGTGTTTCAAACAAACAAAAAGCTGACGCTCCTTCTTGTTTGGGGGGTGGGAGAAGCACTTTCATGGAAGTTCTGGTCTGGCTCCCACCGCAAAGCCTGGGACAGAGACTTATGTGGCAGAGTTTGTATGGGAGGTGATCCCAGGATGTCGAGTGAAACAGGAAGGAGGTTGCTGCTTTAGGTAATGGAGTCCAGATTCCAGGAAACCCAATGGGCAGACAGAACGAGTTGTCTTCTTTTGGACCAGAATCCGGGGTTTCCTCAACTGCTCCCACATCCCACTGGGTGTCAGCTGCGTGCGCCTCTAGTCTACATCTAAGCTAGTGGGCTGAGCAGCCCTCCCAACTTCAGAGGGAGCCCCGAGGCAGAAAGCAGAGGAATGCCAGGTGGGCGAGTGGGGTGGGGCTGGTGTCAGCATGCGTGGCACAGTCCCCATTGCAGAGGCTGACCTGAGCTAGACTGAGAAGCTGTGACCTGGCACACTCTTATGCCTGCGGCCCTGGGGGTGGTCGCTGCGGGGTCTCCGGCTGCACCCTTGTGGAAGGTGGATAGGTCTCCACCAGCCAGGTGCTCATGATGACCCTCAATCCCAGGATATCCCAGACGCCTCCAGCTTCTTCGTGCTGAGGCCTCACGCCACCAGAGGAGACCTTCCTGGGATCTGGATCCGAGACCGCCCCAGGCGGACTCTCTCTCCTGTGGCCACCTGTGTGTGCAGTGCCCTCTGGCCGCAGCCCTCTACTCTACCGCCTCAGGGGGCTTCAGGCAGTCCTTTCTCTTTGGCTTCTCAGGCAAGAGTCAGACACCAGGTCACAGGGTCCCAGGGCACACCCAGCACCTCTCTGACTGGTCTCCTGGAAGCCCTGTCCCTGGGCTTGAAGTGAGAAGGAAACCACCCCCTCCCACCCAACTTTCTACCCCTGCTTTCCTAATGTCATGTGCCACCACCAGGTCCCCTGTGCACCAGCCCCAGAGCATAACGAGGCCCCATTCCCTAAGCTTACCCCTCCCCTCCCACCACTGTGCCCTGGACATGCTGTTCCCTTTGCCTGGAAAGTCCTTTCCCCTCCTCAAGACTTGGTGAACTCCTCCTCATTCTGTGAGACTCATCCTAGGAGGCCATAAAGCAGTGAATCTGTTTTGGAAATCAGTCCTGCTCCACCGTGCTCCCACTGCACCGTGTTCACACTGCCCTGTGCTTCTACTACACTGTACTCCCATTGCCCTGTGCTCCCACTTTATTGTGCTCCGACTGCCCTGTACTCCCATTGCCCTGTGCTCCCGCTGCCCTGTGCTCCCATTGCTTGGTGTTCCTGCTGCACTGTGCTCCTGATGTCCCGTACTCCTGCTGTGGAGTAAAGAATTGAAATAGAGTAATACTTGGCATTTCTTGAGCAGTTACTATACGCCAGGCATTGTAAGCCCTTTCCTTCTATGATTCCATTCGCTCCTCATGCCAACTCTATGAGGTGGATATCATGACTCTGCTTTTGAGTTGAGGAGACTAGCGTCGGGCGAGGTTACAAAACCTACCAAGATCACAAAGACCTGGTACACGGTAGAGTTCAAGTGTGAACCCAGGCAGAATACACCCATGTGCTTCACTGCTTTGCTGCCTCTAGTGAATGGTGGCCTTGTTTTGGGGGAAAAGAAAAGAAGGTGTTGGGGACAGCTCAGGCCCCACACACTTATTGTTTCTCTTGCTTTAGGTCCACTGAAACCCTTACTGATGCTCTCCCAGCTCAGAGGCTGACTCCTTTTGGTCTCTGAGCTGATGGTCTCCCAGCTCAGAGCCTTTTGAGTCCTTTCAGCTACTGGACTTAGGTCTGCCCAGGAATCCAGGCTCGCTGGAGAGTTTGATCTACTTGGGGCTGAGCCTGGTAGCTGGAAGGGCAGCCAGATTATGCACAGGCTACCCACAAGGCTCCCTTTCAGGGTTCAGAGCTCACAGGGTTATAGGGGTCCAGGCTTCTGGAGCCATGTATCATTGGGCCTTACCTAGATGGCCAGAATGCTGTCAGACTGCCCAGACTGGGCTGGGGAGGGCAGGGCAGGGAGGCACCTGGACTGGGGAAAGAAGTTGAGCAGATCAGGACAGAGAAAGAAGTGCCCCTGCCCGCAGCTTCCCTGCTTGATATCAGCACCGTGGAGCAGATAAGAGCAGGCTTGGATCCAGGTCCACCACTAGCCAACTGGGTGGCCTTGGGCAAGTAGCATTCTCCCAGGCCTATTTCCTCATCCACAGATGAACATATCGGCAGAACAGCCTCATGGACCTACAGCACATAAAAGGGGCTTTGCATCTGGCCATAACTGTCCACTGTCTTTACTTCTACTATTTTATCCTTCAGCTCTCAAATAGCCACAGCCTAGTTTCATGCAAAGTGAATTCTCTCCCACAAGCACACCTCCAGATCCACATCCCAGAACCTGAATACCTCTGGAGCTGTGTGACCTGGGACACGAAATTTCTCCTCTCTGGGCCTCAGTTTTTCTATCATAAAATAGGGATTGTAGGGGCAGAAAGGGTAATCTCTTTCCTCTCTATCATAAGGGTCATGGCTAACATGCCTGTACCAAAGACAAGTTAACAAGAAAGAAGCATGACAAATTTATTTGATTATAGTTGTATGTGGCACAGAGGCTTCAGAATGAGGACCCAAAGAAATGGGGGAAACTGTCCATTTTTATGCTTAGGTTTAATGGAGTATGGACAGCTATGAAGAAATATGACTGGACAAAAAGGGCATGTTCTAATGTTAATAAGAGACAGAGTAAGGAAGCCCAGCAAGACCTGTCTGTCCAGATTCTTCCTGGCCTTTCTGTGCAGCATTCCTCCCTCCTGGGTATGGGGCAGGGCCCTTCTGGAATAAGGGTCTTAATTCCCCTACCTCCCTCCCTCCCTCCCTCCCTCTCTCCCTTCCTTCCTTCCTTCCTGATGGAGTCTAGCTCTGTTGCCCAGGCTGGAGTGCAGTGGTACAACCTCGGCTCACAGCAACTTCCACCTCCTGGGTGCAAGCAATTCTCCTGCCTCAGCCTCCTGAGTAGCTGGGATTACAGGCACCTGCCACCATGCCCAGCTAATCTTTGTATTTTTAGTAGAGACAGGGTTTCATCATGTTGGCCAGGCTGGTCTCGAACTCCTAACCTTGTGATCCACCCACCTCAGCCTCCCAAAGTGCTGGGATTACAAGTGTGAGCCACCATCCCCAGCCAAGGGTCTTAATTTCTTCATGGCCACCTGTTACACAAAAAGACTGGGGCGGGGTAGGGGTGGGAGGCAGAAAAGTTAGAGCAATATATATAATATATATTTTAGTAGAGTATATTTAGTAGAGTAAATTTAGTATATTTATAATATATTAATAATACATCTCTACTAAAAATATACATATATAAAATATATGTATTATATATATTAGAGATGGAGTCTCACTGTCACCAGGCTGGAGTGCAGTGTTGCGATCTAGGCTCACTGCAACCGCCACCTCCTGGGTTCAAGCGATTCTCCTGCCTCAGCCTCCTGAGTAGCTGGGACTACAGGTGTGTGCCACCACACCCAGCTAATTTTTGTATTTTTAGTAGAGACGGGGTTTTACCATGTTGGCCAGGATGATCTCAATCTCTTGACCTCGTGGTTCGTTCGCCTCGGCCTCCCAAAGTGCTGGGATTACAGGTATGAGCCACTGCGCCCGGCCTGGAGTAGTATTTTTAGGTGTAATGCCTGGCTTTGGGGGAAAAGGGTTCTAGTTTCTATGACCTGCACTGGGGAAGAGATATTCTAGTTTCTATGGCTTAGGGGTCAGAGACAGGAGGGCAGGACAGAGACTACTTTTTTTTTAAAATTTTTTTGAGACGGAGTCTTGCTCTGTCCCCCAGGCTGGAGTGCGGTGGCGCGACTTCGGCTCACTGCAAGCTCTGCCTCCCGGGTTTACGCCATTCTCCTGCCTCAGCCTCCCGAGTAGCTGGGACTACAGGCACCCGCCACCGCGCCCGGCTAACGTTTTGTATTTTTAGTAGAAACGGGGTTTCACCGTAGTCTCGATCTCCTGACCTCGTGATCTGCCCGCCTCGGCCTCCCAAAGTGCTGGGATTACAAGTGTGAGCCACCGCGCCCGGCCGACAAGAGACTACTTTTGAGTCTGCTTTTTTCTTTTTTTTTTTTTTTGAGACAGAGTCTCACTTTCTTGCCCAAGCTGGAGTGCAGTGGTGCTATCTCAGCTCACTGCAAACTCTGCCTCCCAGGTTCAAGCGATTCTCCTGCCTCAGCCTCCTGAGTAGCTGGGATTACAGGTGTGTGCCACCACGCCCAGCTAATTTTTGTATTTTTAGTAGAAATGGGGTTTCACCATGTTGGCCAGGCTGGTCTCAAACACCTGGCCTCAAGTGATCCACCCACCTCAGCCTACCGAAGTGCTGGGATTACAGGAGTTTGCTTTTTCTTTTCTTCTTTTTCCTTTTTTTTTTTTTTTTGTTTCTTTCCTTCCATCTATCCATCAAGTGCAGTAGTGAGAAGGGGTGAAGAGTTGAACAAGGAGTTTGGTCTGTAACTGACTGAACAATCAAACTGAGATAATTCACTACTTTTGGACCAGACTGAGGCTGCTTCTTAGGCCCTCATTTTGGGGACTTTGGTGTATTATTTTCTGAGCCCCTACAGGATCATCACACTCACCTCAAAGGAATGCATGAGGGTTAAATGAGATAACAGAAAAATCTCTTGTCACCTCTCTGAGCCTCAGCTTCCCAATTTGTAAAATGGGTTAATTATTGTATGTACTTTATAGAGCTGTCTGGATCAAAGGAGGTAGTCACTGTAACCATTTAGTGCACCGATTGGCACATGGCAAGAGATTAACAAACTGTAGCTTTCGAAAGGAGCCCAGCATGGAGCAGGTGTTCCAAAAATGAAGGCTGAGTCCAAGTCACCTTCCAAGTTTTTAATTTTTATTCACGATAACAGAATATATTCTATTATGCAGAATATCTTCTCCATAATGTCCTTACTTGTTTTCATTGTCTGTTCTCTATCAGCTCTAAATGAAGATGTTCTACACTGTTCTTCCTATTCATGCATGTAACAGATTTAACTAATTCTTATGGGCTTGTCTGAACCTGTTGAAGGAGAGACCGGTTTCATGCTATTAAGATTACATAACTAACCTCCCTCCCTCCCTTCCTTTCCTTCTTTCCTTTCCTTTCCTTTCCACGGGGTCTCACTGTCAACCAGGCTGGAGTGCAGTGCTACAATCATGTCTCTCTGTAACCTAGAACTCCTGGGCTCAACCAGTTCTCCCACCTTGGCCTTCCAAAGTGCTGGGATTACAGGCATAGGCCACCTTGCCTGGCCTGACTATATTAATTTCAAATATAATAGAGAAATATATCTTCCTCTAGGACTTTGCAGTGGACAAAGACCCTTCATACCCATTGCTTTATTTAATTCTTCTAACAGTGCTGGCAGATTGGTGGTATTATTTCTATTTTACAGTTAATAAACCTGTGGCCCAGAGAGAACAAGGAGACTGTCCCAAGGTTCCATGGTGAGTTACGGGAGCTCGAGGACTGGGATCTTGGCATCGTGTTTAGGCACAACCGCCTCTCCCAGCGGTCTCAGAACTCCCTAAGGGCAGAGCGGCGTCTTCTCCTAGACTGTCTCCTCTTGGCCTCCCATCCGGCAGACCGTGTGCTCCCAAGAGCCGTGAGAGTGGGGGTCTCCCCATTCTGCCTGTTCCAGGTCTTTGCATACTAGAGGAACGGGCAATCTGTGGCATTGTTGATCCAGTATTTACGGAGGGCCTGCTATGTGGAGGGATTCCTCATCCTTCAGGTGCTCCTAGAGCTGGGAAGGTGTAACACCAGAGGATAGAGAGTGGGTGTTTGAATACAGGTCCAGGCTGGGTGCACTCGGCTGGACAGAGCTGGGGAAGCTGCCAGAGGGGCGGGTTTCGGGTGGGAACTTTAAGAAGCCAGGGGTGCCCAAGGAGGGGTTGGAGCTGCCCCAGCAGGGAAATGAAGGTGCGAACGCTGGGGCGGATCTCGAGCAGAGTGGCCTCGGGAGCGGGAGGGGGCGGGGTGCGCTGAGTGAGCGTGGGGGCCGGCCGGGCTCTAGCTGGGAAACTCAGCCACTCTCCTGTGGCCGCCCTCCCCAACCCTCCCAGGGTCAGCCGGGCGCAGAAGCCGGAAGCTGCGCTTCCCGTCGTCCCGAAGTGCGAGAAGCTCGGCCGCAGCCCCGCGCCGAGGAGCCCCGGGAGTCCACTCCCGGGCCTCGGTCTCCCCATCTATGTGACGCCACAAGAAGTCCTGAGACGCCGCCTCGACGCGGCCGACCCCTCTCCCGCGCGTGCAACACATGGGCCTGGCGGGGCAGAGCTGCTTGTGCACAGCGGGCTGGGTGCGGGACGCTCGGCATAGCCCGGGCCCGGGGAGGCGGCTGCAGCCTGAGCGCCCGAGGCCGCCCGCCCTCCCCCGGCTTGGGGCGGGGCTGCTGTCCAGCCGCCCCTTTATCTGCCGGCTCCGCCGACCCGGCCGCCGCGGCCTTCCCAGCTCGGCTCCGGCTCAGGTACGGGGCTGCCAAGACTGGGAGGCCTGGCTGGCCGCAGACGAGGGTGCTCCCCACGGGGTGCGGCGGGGCTGCGGGGCTGGACATGGGAAGGGCAGGGCTCCTCGGGGCAGGGGAGGACGCGGAGCCGGAGGGGATCACCCGGGCTAAGTGAGAGGACGCCCGCCCGGGGAAGCAGCCAGCGGAGGGCGCAGGAGGGAGGAGCTCACTGGATGGGGGCGTCTTGGGAAGGGTGGGAGGAACAGAAGGAGCACGACTGAGGAGGATGCGGATGGGGGGGCCTGAGAGCCTGTTTGCCTAGTGAGCAGGGAAGGGGAGGGCTGCTTGGGGAGAGTGAAGGATGGAGGGCAGGGAGTGGGCAGTGGTGTCTGGTCCGGGCAAGGCCGCTGCCTTCCTGGAGGAGGACAGTCAGGGAGCTCACTGCTTTCTGGAGGGGGAATCTAGGTGAGACCAGGACAGGAAGGGGTGTGGGTGCCCAGAACCGGCTGATGTGAAGGATTCCCACTTAGGGATCCAGAAACAGTGGGAATAGCACTGCTGGGGGCCAAGAGGGGCACTTGCTCCATGGGCCCAAGCAGCCTAGACACCTTGGGGGATGAGGGAGCCTCCCCGGTGTCAGGAGAGCCTGGGGGTTCCCCACACACAGTGTGGGAAGGGAAAAACCCACAGCACTTGCCTCAAGGCTGCAGGCTTTGAAGATCCCCGGAAATTTCCCTGTGGCAGCCCCTGGAGGAGGCCTGTGGGGCTAGGCCAAGGTAAGGCCTCTGAGTCTGAAGAGTTTGATGGATTCTGAGTCTGGCTCCTCCTGGGTGGACAGCCCAGGACCCCAAGTCTGAGCTCCTATCGGAGAGAGGGACCCAGCCTCTCGTCATGAGGCCTGTGGTACCTCTGGGTCCTCTTGTTGAGAGACTGCCCCTCTCCTGCCCATAGGGTTCCTTGCTGGTCAGCAGTGAAGCGCAGGTCCTTTTTCTGTGCCCCATGCTGAGTGACTGTAGTTAGCTCACCCAACCTCTCTGAGCCTGAGAGATTCCCCCTCCTCAGAGCAGTTGTGAGTCTCAGCTCCACAGAATAATTTCTTTAAGAATTGTTTTTTCAGGCCAGCTGTGGGAGCTCACACTTGTAATCTCAGTGCTTTGGGAGGCTGAGGTGAGAGGATGGCTTAAGCCACGAGTTCAAGGTTGCAATGAGCCAAGATGGTGCCACCGTACTCCAGCCTGGGGGACAGAGCATAGACCCTGTTCAAAAAAAAAAGAAAAAGGCCGGGTGCGGTGGCTCACACCTGTAATCCCAGCGCTTTGGGAGGCCGAGACAGGCGGATCACCTGAAGTCACGAGTTTGAGACCAGCCTGACCAACATGGAGAAACCCCGTCTCTACTAAAAATACAAAATTAGCCGGGCGTGGTGGTGCATGCCTGTAATCCCAGCTACTCAGGAGGCTGAGGCAGGAGAATCGCTTGAACCTGGGAGGCAGAGGTTGCAGTGAGCCAAGATCATGCTATTGTACTTCAGCCTGGGCAACAAGAGCGAAACTTTGTCTCAAAAAAAAAAAAAAAAAAAAAAACAATGAATGAGGCTGGGCACAGTGGCTCATGATTGTAAGCCCAGCACTTTGAGAGGCCAAGGCAGGAGGATTGCTCAAGCCCAGGAATTCAAGACCAGCCTGGGCAACATAGTGAGACCTTGTCTCTACACGTAATAAAAAAATTAGCCAGGCATGGTATTGTGTGCCTGTGGTTAGGGCTACTCAGGAGGCTGAGGTGGGAGGATCGCTTGAGCCTGGGCAGTTGAGGCTGCAGTGATCGCTGCACTGCATTTCAGCCTGGTGACAGAGTGAAACCCTATCTCAAGAAAAGAAAGAATTACTTATTTCATTCTGATCACATTTTCCAGTACATATACATGGAGGCCCCAAGTGCTAAAGTTACCAAAAAAAACTAGTTTCTGTTCAGTTTTGGAAGACATGTAGGGACTTTTTCTTTAAACACTTTGGACCAAGTTGGGGAGTTAGCTTGCACTGAGGGAGGTGACCCAGTTGCTAAGAGACTGGGAGGCCAGCCAGGGTTGAAAACTTTCTGTATAATCTGTGGTCACCACTGGGTGCCTGGGAGTTGCCCGTGCTGGACAAAGGGCAAGAGCACTGGTTTTGGAGTCAGATAGACGTGCTGTGCCCTCCCGCCTCCGGGGCTGGGCCTCCAGGTTGGCTGTGGATCCAGAGAGTTGTGAGGGAGACGTAAAATGTGTGTGAAAGTTCTTGGTCAACAGCCAGCCACTATATATTATGAATGGTAGCACCTAATCTCATTAATGATATTTCAGGTGCCATATTGGGTCATCCTCACTAAAGACCCTTCAAGAGGATTTTCTTCTGACAGCCCCAGTGTTAACATTGGTCTGGCCTTATTTGTATCTAATGGGGTTAGACTTTGCCTTCCATGCTGAGAAAAAGTTATCTTTAAGAGAATGTACTGGAACAATCAGGGCCCAGAGAGGCAACAATGAATATTTTGCATGCCAAGAAGGAAACTAAAGAGGAAGTGGAATTTTAACCAAATAATGCTTATAATAGGTGTTATTTAGCTGAGCTATAAGCTCAAGGAGGGCAGGGTATTAATATATTGAGGTGTTGGCTGGGCACTGTTGCTCACGTCTACAATCCCAACACTTTGGGAGGCTGAGGTGGGAGGATGACTTGAGACCAAGAGTTCAAGACCAGCCTGGGCAACGTAGCAAGACCTTGTCTCTGCACATAATTTTAAAAAATAGGCATGGTAGCATGCACCTGTGATCCCAACTACTCAAGAGGCTGAAGAAGGATCACCGGAGCTTGGGAGGTCGAGGCTGCAGTGAGCTGTGTTCGCACCACTATGCTCCAGCCTGGGCGACAGAGCATGACCCTATCTCAAAAAAAAAAAAAAAAAAAAAAAATCCTGTGGCGTTAGCATTGGTGTGAATTCCCTGGGCTGTTAGTTGTATGAGGGCAGTGGTTTAAGTGGCTCTGTCACTGAGGAAGCTCCAGTGCCTGGCACAGAGGAGGCCTAAAGTAAATATTCTCGGACTGTCCCAGGGCCTAAGGGCCCTTGGAAGTCACTAGTGAATATACTCTTTCCTTTGACATTTGGAAAAACAGGGCCACGAGGGGAAGGGACTTGTCCAAGGTCACACAGGGATTGAGTGGCTGAGTCAGGATGAGAACCCCACAGAAACGGCAGAGCCAGCACTGTGCCAGAGCCAACACCTGGCATCCATGGCTTTGTTTTGCTTCCACAGGAGCCCAAGAGGCAGCTATTTTAATCCTCTGATTCCAAAGAGGAAACAAGCTCAGAGAGGCTGAGGGACTCTTGCAGAATCACACAGCAGGTGAATTCCAGACCCGAAATTTCATCCTCACATAAAAATGAGGCTTCTGGCTTCTCTTGAAACAGCCTGCTGGAGATTAGTGGAGGATGTCCACCCCCCAGGGCAGCAGCCTTCTCCAGTTCTCCAGGCTCACCGCCTGGCTGGCTTCCCTCCAGGCTGGATCTTCCTAGGCCCCATGGGCATTTGTGTGGGTGAGCCCGTCGGGGCAGGGAGCCTGTCTGCTTCATTTTCTGTGTGCCCCAACACGTAGAATGCCTGGGTCGCATTGAGGCTGGCATATAGTAAGCACTGAGTGAAATCTGTGAGATGGGGGTAACCCAGGGCTCTCCCTATCCATAAGCGCATTTTCCAGCACATCCCTGCAGCCTGGTCTGTTTTGCCCCAGGGGTGTTATGGGAACCTTTGACAGTGTGTATCCTTGGAGAGCAGTCTGGGGCTGGCAAGCCTTGGTTAAGGAGGGAGGTGAGCAGGGCTGACCCTGAGTTGAGGAATATGAATTGGGAGGGGTGGGGAAGTGGAGGGGAGGGGAAGGGAGGAAGGAGTGGCTCAGGCTGACAGAGGCATTCCCACTGGAGCCCTGGAGATCGCCCTTCTGAGGTTTAGCCAACCCAGAAGCCTCCTAAACCTCCTGTAAGACATGTCCAGGCCAGACCGCATGCCATTTGGATCACCTGCTAATTCGGTTCACCTTGTGCCCTCCTGCTCTCCAGGGCTGAGCTGCTGGAGTTGAGGCCCCTTCCCCTGGGGCTGTCACTTCTTAGCTACGTCTCTTGGGCTTGTGGGTAAGCACCAATTTGCACGGCTGTGTGAATTCAAAACAGTTACTCTGAATGGTCTTTGCTAAGAGCAGTTTAATGATTAAGTAAGGTCAGTGTCCTTGGAAGTCCAAACTCTAGCCAAATTTCCCTGGTCTACACCCCCAGGGATAAGGTAAATGTTTAAGAACACAGTGAAATTCCTGAGGCCTCCAAATCCAATGGAACTAGCTGTTGAGGGCTAAAAGAAGAGAGTTTTTTAGAAAACTCCAAATCTCTCAGGCTGGGGATATTTCAAAGACTACTACTATTATTAATAATAATTGCAATAATTTGTTGAGTCCCTAAATGAAGCCAAACTTTGTTCTATTAAATTTAATCTTTGCGGCAACCTATGAGGTAGATAATGTTGTCATTCCCATGAGAGAGCTAAGAATTAGAGAAAGTGAGTCACTTGTCTAAGGTCACACAGCTAGCATGTTATGGAATCAGGAGTCAAACCTGGTTTGTCTGAAGCTGAAGTCCATCTCTGCGCTTTTATAGTGTCTTCTTCTTCCTTTATTCCTAACCTCCTTCCATTCTAGTTCCCACTGAGTAGTGGACAGGAGCCACCGAAGTTTGCCTGACACCATCAAGCAGGCCCTACCATCAACCAGGCCCTAGTCACCTGGCTTTACCTTTGCCTTGCTGTGTGATCTCAGGTAAGTCAAACTTTTCAGCTGGCCCTCGGTTTCCCCATAAGTCTCATGCAGAGGTGAATGGTGAGCTGCTTGCTGCAGCGGCGGCCTGGCTAGGAAGGCACACAGTTTAGCATGGATTTTCCCACTATGGGAGTGGTGAAGCGGGGGAGGAGAGGTGTGGGAGGTTGTCTTTAGCCCCACCCTCTGGTGACATCACACAAGATACCCCCAGTCCCTGGAAGCCCCGCCCCTAGTGCCCCTCATCTGTGGAAGTGCTCAGCATCTGGTGAATTTGCCCAGTCCCACAGTAGAGGTCACCAGCTCCCAGGCTCGAGAGAAACCCCCAAGTACCCAGTGCAATTTGCCAGACTTGGAGGGGCCTATAGAGGTGAGTTGGGCTGAGCTGCCTGAATAGACAGGGCCCAGCAGCCTGGTGGGCACATGACTCAGAGGCTGACCACTCAGAGGATGCCCTGATGGTGCCCTCTGGATACCCATCCTCATCCTGCTGGCTCAGGCTTGACCCCTGCCCCTGCTTTTTCCTTTCCCCTAGATCAGAGTCCCTTTCCATGGAGTCAGGAGGTGGAAACTAATTCTGAAAACAGAACTATTTAGATGGAGTGAGGCCTCTAGCTGAGGTCTAAAGAAAACAGGATGGCGGGGCCTCTGTCATCCTAGCATGTTGCCTCCAGGTTTTGTCCATAGGGCCCATTATGTCTGGGGGAGAGAGGTGTAAGGGAGCGCTATCACTAAGCTAAGGAGGTGGCTGTGAGCCAGGGCCTCCCTGGAGAATATCAGGAGCAAGCGGGTAGCTAGCAACTTAGGGAGACTGAATTGCTAGAAGCCTAAGAAAGTAATTTATAAGAAAGGGCCTGGTTGCCTGCTTTAGACCAGGATTTTGCAAAGTTGTTCTGTAGGATGCAGACAAGGGTGCCTGGAGCAGGGCAACAGCCATGTCTGCAAGCATCTACAGACCAGTCCTGGCTCTCCCTCCTCCCTCCCCCATCCTCCTACCTTGGGTAAGGAGCTTTTTTTTGGCTTTTTTTTTTTTTTTTTTTTGAGAGAGCCTCACTCTGTCGCCCAGGCTGGAGTGCAGTGGCATGATCTCGGCTCACTGCAATCTCAGCTCCCCAGGCTCAAGTGATTCTCCTGCCTCAGCCTCCTGAGTAGCTGGAATTACAAGCATGCACCACCATGCCCGGCTATTTTTTGTATTTTTGGTACACATGGGGTTTCACCATGTTGGCCAGGCTGGTCTCGAACTCCTGACCCCAGGTGATCCGCCCACCTTAGCCTCCCATTGTGCTGGGATCATAGGTGTGAGCCACTGCACCCAGCTGGGAGCTTTTAACTTCTCTGAATTTCATTATTCACAACAACAAAATGGGCAGAATAGTACCTACCTCACAGGCAAGTTATGAGAGTTAATTGCAACAGGACTGTAAAGAGTGAGCATATAGTAAACACTTTCTACATTGCAACTGGCTTTTTTTTTTTTCTTGAGGTGGAGTCTCACTTTGTTGCCCAGGCTTGAGTGCAGTAGTGCAATCTTGGCTCACTGCAACCTCTGCCTCCCAGGTTCACGCCATTCTCCTGCCTCAGCTTCCCAAGTAGCTGGGACTACAGGCGGCCGCCACCACGCCCAGCAAATTTTTGTATTTTTAGTAGAGATGGGGTTTCACCATGTTGGCCAGAATGGTCTCAATCTCTTGACCTCGTGATCCGCCTGCCTCGGCCTCCCAAAGTGCTGGGATTACAGACATAACCACCACTCCCAGCCTCAGCTGGCTTTATAATTGTTACTAGGGAAGGAATCCATGGTCACATAAGCTTGGCAAATGTTGATTCAACAAAGCTAAGCTGACTTCTTCACTGCAGGACTTCTTGGAGCTTTTTTTTTTTTTTTGAGACGAGTTGCTGGAGTGCAGTGGCACAATCTTGGCTCCCAGCAACCTCCGCCTCTGAGGCTCAAGGGATCTTCCTGCCTCAGCTTCCCAAGTATCTGGGACTACAGGTGCACACCACCACACCTGGCTAATTTTTGTATTTTTTCATAGAGACGGAGTTTTACCATGTTGCCCAAGCTGGTTTCGAACTCCTGATTGCAAGTGATCTGCCTGCCTTGGCCTCCCAAAGTGCTGGGATTACAGGCATGAGCCATCGTGTCCAGCCCTTGTAAGAGTCTTTAATGTGCTGTTATATCTTGGGAAGTTCCAAGAGTGGGATATGGAGCACAGGACTGGACTTATCAGATCACAAGCACCCAGGAGCTAGGTGTCCACGGGGCACAACCATCACCATCATTCGCTGGTCTTTGACGCAATAGTAGAGTAGAAACCTTGCTGGGTGGGAGGACTCTGGGGAAGGCCTTCCAGTTTCTGGGCTCTGCTTTCCTAAGTGTAAAACAAGAGAGCTGCACAAGATGCTTTCAGAGGTCTTTTCTGGCCCTCCAAGGTTCTTAGTTGGGAAGACAAAGTTTTGGACAAGAGTAAGGGGCCAGATTGTTGAGGTTGAAGCCATCTCTTGGGGAGATGGAGAAATCCAGTACTGGCTCCCCAACCAGCAAGGCTGGCCAATGGGGGTCTTGTGCCCTGGATGGAAGTGGCCCCATTAATTAGTGCAGCAGTAATGTCTGCTTCCCAAATCTGCCCTGTGCCAGGCTTGCTGGGGAATAGAAGAGTCCTGCACATGCCTGTTGTCCTAAGCAGCAGCCCTTGTGCAGCAGTGTAACAACTCCTGCTTCCCCACTGGACTAGGAAAGGCTGGGGAGCAGGGCTGATGCCAGAATCCTAATGCAGGAGAAGCTTAGGAATGCAAATCAGGCTCCGGAGATGTGGGCTTGGGGGGTTGGGATCGTCTTGATGCTGCCCTTGCATATAGCAAGCACCCTGCATTTACTTGGACTGCGTGTGACTTATTTGATTGGTTTTGGGGGTGATCACAGTGCCGGGGGCAGAGATCATGAATGCTTTTTCCTGCCTGAATCTCTTTTCCTTGTCTGGTGACTGGTGCAAAGGTAGTCACAATAAATATCTGATGAACCTGAACACTGGGTCCAATAAGTAAGCTTGGAGGGAATTTATTTGGCGGGCAGGGAGGGATTGTCTGGCAGATTTTTCAATAAATGTTTGAGTTAATGAGTGACACAGTGAATGATGGTAAGTCTGAATTTTGTAATTGAAGCCAGGTAAAACAGTGTATAATTAGGAAATGATGAATAGCCCTTGCCACCTTGTGTTGCAAAGTGCAGTTTAGGGTAGTGGTTAAGAGCACAGTGGCTCACACTTGTAATCCCAGCACTTTGGGAGGCCAAGTGGGAGGATCGCTTGAGGCCAGGAGTTTGAGACCAGCCTGGGCAACAAAGTGAGACCCTGACTCTACAATAAAGTAAAAATAAATTTAAAAAATCAGCTGGGCATGGGAACATGCGCCTGTGGCCCCAGCCACTTGGGAGGCTGATAGGAGGATTGCTTGAGTCCATGAGGTCAAGGCTGCAGTAAGCTGTGATTATACCACTGTGCTCCAACCTGAGGGACAGAGCAAGACGTAATCTAAAAATAAAACAAGGCGGGGCGCTGTGACTCACACCTGTAATCCCAGCACTCTGGGAGGTCCAAGGCGGGCAGATCACCTGAGGTCAGGAGTTTGAGACTAGCCTGGCCAATGTGGTGAAACCCGTCTCTACTAAAAACACAAAAATTAGCTGGGCGTGGTGGCAGGCACCTATAATCCTAGTTGGGAGGCTGAGGCAGGAAAATTGCTTGAACCCAGGAGGTGGAGGCTGCAGTGAGCCGAGATTGAGCCATTGCACTCCAGCCTGGGTGACAGAGCAAGACTCTGTCTCAAACAAACAAAAACAAACAAACAAAAAAACAGACTTGAGTTCAGAGCATGCCTGTGCCATCTGCTACTTCCTGGCTAGGTGGCTGGGCAAGGCACTTAACTTCTCTGTACCTCAGTTTCCTTACCTGGGAAATGGGAATAATGATAGTGTCTGCCTCTCAGTGTTGCTGGGAAGCTTCTAGCAGGTGCTATGTGAGCATTTGCTGTGATTTGTTTTTGTTTCTATATCTTTTGCCAGATCATGACATTCATAAGGGCAGGGATCAAATCTTCCATTCTGTTCCTTGTCCCATCCAGCACAAGGTCTGAGGCAAAGAAGGGCTCAGTAAGTGTTTGCTAAATGAATGAATCAAGGTTAAACTGTGTAACCCATTATAGGTGAGGGGAAAGTGGGGTTGGGGGAGCAGTAAGTAGGCACCAGAGGTGGCAGCTTGTACTGGCCTTAAAGGATTTCAGTGCAGGGAAAGGAAGGTGGCACAGGGTGTGACATTGGGGTTAGGTGGGGAATAAGGGTAGTAGGAGCAGGTCATGTGGGCCTTGAATGCCAGGGTAAGGGGTTATATTGGATTTATTTGGAACTAGCAACATGGGCAGTTGGGGGAGGGTCTGGAGAGGGGATTTTGAGAGTAGGGGTATGGTTCATCAGTTGTTAACTGGGTACTTTCAGGAAAAAAGTGGTCTTTTGAGTTGGGCCTGGAAGGATATGAAGTATTATCAGAATGGTGTCATGTTGTTCTTTTTTTTTTTTTTTTTTTTTGAGATGGAGTTTCCCTCTTATTTCCCAGGCTGGAGTGCGATGGTATGATCTCAGCTCACTGCAACCTCCGCCTCCCAGGTTCAAGTAATTCTCCTGCCTCAGCCTCCCAAGTAGCTGGGCTTACAGGCATGTGCCACCACATCCGGCTAGTTTTGTATTTTTAGTAGAGACGGGATTTCTCCATGTTGG
Organism: Chlorocebus sabaeus; assembly: GCF_047675955.1. NCBI lineage: Eukaryota > Metazoa > Chordata > Mammalia > Primates > Cercopithecidae > Chlorocebus > Chlorocebus sabaeus. The sequence continues at coordinate 111,256,445 of NC_132923.1, forward strand.
TTAGGCTGGTCTCGACCTCCCGACCTCAGGTGATCCTCCCGCTTCAGCCTCCCGAAGTGCTGGGATTACAGATGTGAGCCACCGCGCCTGGCCATGTTGTTCTTTCATTCAGCAACACTGAGTGCCAGCTACTTGCTAAGCACCAGGGATTCACAAAATAATGAGACAAACTGCCTCCCCTTGATGAGCTCACATGAACAATCATGAGAAGTGTGATAATGGTCAAAGGATGGTCTGATGATAAGCACTCAAGTGGAGGGGTCATCGTAGGAGGTTCAGGAGGCCAGGGAAAGCAACCTAGAAGAAATGGTTTTTTTTGTTTTTTTAAGAGACAGGATCTCGCTTGAGAGCAAACTTGATCAAGCTTGAGTGTAGTAGTGTGATCATAGCTCACTGTACGTCGAATTCCTGGGCTCAGGGATCTTCCTGCCCCAGCCTCCCCAGTAGCTGGGACTATAGGCACATGCCACCATGCCTGGCTAACTTTTTTGTAGGGATAGGATCTCACTATGCTGCCCAAGCTGGTGTTGAACTCCTGGCCTCAGGAATCCTCCTGCTTTGGCCTCTCGAAGCACTTGGATTACAGGAGTGAGGCCTCATGCCTAGCCAAGAAATAGGTTTTTGAGGAATGAATAGGGGTTTGCCTAGTAGGCGAGATGAGGAAAATGTCTCAGGCAGAGGGAGCGACTTGTATAAAGCTACAGACATGTGAAAGCGCAGTCCAGGGGTTGGTGGCACTGTGACTGGATTTGATGTGCACTGTGGTTACACAACAAGACTGGAGAAGGTAGCAGGGACCAGGTCATGCAGGGTAGTGGAGGGTCAGTAGGGGACCCTGGCCACTCTCGAGGAGCTAGATAGGTAGAGGCAGTGGGTCTGTTAGCAAGGTCATTACTGCCACCAGATGAACACTAATGGTGGCGTGAACACAGGGGCTGAGAGAGCCTGACCCCTGTCATGTGTTTCACATGGCCAGATCTGTTCTTTAGGAGAGAAAACAGCTGGTGCTGCTGTGTAGAGCCTGGACCGGAAAGGAAATTAACGAGGCAGGGAGCCTTATTAATTAATACATTCCTTAGACATTTATTGAGCACCTACTATGTGTCAGGCACTGTTCTAGGTACCTGGGATCCTTGCTCTCATGAGGTCAGAAATGAGGAATTCCATAGGACGAGTCTTCCATTCTTAAACCCAGTGTAAGGATAAGGCCACTGGGGAGGAGGGAGTAGGATTTGGGCATCAGAGCCCCCCAGCTGCTGCTCATGGGGGTGAGGACACCAGGCCCCTGACTTTGCTCTGGTCTCTCTCCCAGCTCCCTGCCAAGGCCCACAGCCATGGCCATGGCCCAGAAGCTCAGCCACCTCCTGCCAAGTCTGCGGCAGGTCATCCAGGAGCCTCAGCTATCTCTGCAGCCAGAGCCTGTCTTCACGGTGAACCGAGCTGAGGTGCCACCGCTCTTCTGGAAGCCGTACATCTATGTGGGCTACCGGCCGCTGCATCAGACCTGGCGCTTCTACTTCCGCACACTGTTCCAGCAGCACAACGAGGCCGTGAATGTCTGGACCCACCTGCTGGCGGCCCTGGTGCTGCTGCTGCGACTGGCCCTCTTTGTGGAGACTGTGGACTTCTGGGGAGACCCACACGCCCTGCCCCTCTTCATCATTGTCCTTGCCTCTTTCACCTATCTCTCCTTCAGTGCCTTGGCTCATCTCCTGCAGGCCAAGTCCGAGTTCTGGCATTACAGCTTCTTCTTCCTGGACTACGTGGGGGTGGCCGTGTACCAGTTTGGCAGTGCCTTGGCACACTTCTACTATGCTATCGAGCCCTCCTGGCATGCCCGGGTGCAGGCCGTTTTTCTGCCCATGGCTGCCTTTCTCGCCTGGCTTTCCTGCACTGGCTCCTGTTATAACAAATACATCCAGAAACCAGGCCTGCTGGGCCGCACATGCCAGGAAGTGCCCTCCGCCCTGGCCTACGCACTGGACATCAGTCCTGTGGTGCATCGTATCTTCGTGTCCTCCGACCCTGCCATAGATGACCCAGCTCTTCTCTACCACAAGTGCCAGGTGGTCTTCTTTCTGCTGGCTGCTGCCTTCTTCTCTACCTTCATGCCCGAGCGCTGGTTCCCTGGCAGCTGCCATGTCTTCGGGCAGGGCCACCAACTTTTCCACATCTTCTTGGTGCTGTGCACGCTGGCTCAGCTGGAGGCTGTGGCACTGGACTATGAGGCCCGACGGCCCATCTATGAGCCTCTGCACACGCACTGGCCTCACAACTTTTCTGGTCTCTTCCTGCTCACGGTGGGCAGCAGCGTCCTCACCGCGTTCCTCCTGAGCCAGCTGGTACAGCGCAAACTTGATCAGAAGACCAAGTGAAGGGGGGTGGCATCTAGTAGGGAGGGAGGTATTGTGGGGGTACAGGGGTCTGGGCTTGGCTCCAGGTGGGAACAAGTCCTGGTAAAATTGTTTGTGTCTGGCCCACAGTGACTCTCTGTGCACCACTCAAGGGTGTCACTGGCCAATTCTTGGATTTACCGATTGGCTGGGAGTTGCTGGGGTCCACTTCTGGGCCTGCCCCAGCTCCTTGTCCAGGGAGAGGGAAAGAGTTAAAGGTGTGGGCCACTCCAGCTTGCCCCTCCACTGCTACTCACTGGGGTGAGGCTGGGGATCAGCTTGGTGAGGATTGGGGCTTCTAGATTGTCTAGGCAGGAGGTGAAACTTAGGCCAGAGTCACATTTGAGCTGAGCCAGGATAGGCCTTGGCAACCCACTTCTACTCAGATTTCATTGCTGGATGCGGAAGGGGCAGGCCCAAAATATATGCAGGATCTTACTGTCCCTTGAAGTCCAGCCACAAGTGTTGGCGCTGCAGAGAGACCCCAAAGGTAGTAGATTGTGACAGACAGAAATGGGTCCCATCCAGTGCTTCATACCCCTTCAGTCACCATCCCAGACAGTGAGCCCCAGATCTTCTAGCTCTGGCTTCTGTGTCCCACACAGCCTGTTCCCAGCTTCTTTCCTGGTCCCCTTGTTAAGGATTCATTTATCCAGTGTTGAATGGATAAGTGGCCTGGGCCTCTGCTCAGAGGCAGGTCACCGCTGGGCCCTGAGGATCAATGCAAGATGATAAAGACTTTTTTTTTTTTTTTTTTTTGAGAAGGAGTTTTGCTCTTGTTGGCTAGGCTGGAGTGCAATGGCGCAATATTGGCTCACTGCAACCTCTGCCTCCTGGGTTCAAGTGATTTTCCTGCCTCAGCCTCCCGAGTAGCTGGAATTACTGGCATGTACCACCATGCCTGGCTAATTTTCTGTATTTTTAGTAGAGATAGGGTTTCTCCATGTTGGTCAGGCTGGTCGCAAACTCCTGACATCAGGTGATCCGCCCGCCTTGGCCTCCCAAAGTGCTGGGATTAGAGGCATGAGCCACCGTGCCTGGCGGACAAAGGCTTTGATACCAGAATGAACTGTCAAGGGAAGTGCTGAGGAGGGATTAACCTGTGCTGCCTGGGACCCTCAGGGTCTTGGGTTGGGGAGTGTGAATAGGAGTTTGCAGATGGAGAATAGGAAGGGCATTCCAGGCAGAGGGAAACTTGTGCAGAGACCCAGAGGTGCAGAAGGAAAAGTGGGGCTGGGGCTGGGGTGGTCTGGATTATGGCCTGGATGCAATAAAGTGACTGTGACAGTAGCCACCTCTTTGTTTTTTGTCTCCTGTTCAGGGAGGGGCCCCTGCTCACATTACTGGAGGAGGTTTTCGGAGGAAGTTGGGGCCCCTGGGAGTGGACATAGGGTGAAGGGAGCAGTTCTTGTTTTATCTTTGCTGGGGGATGGGGTTGGGGCCTTATATACCATATCTATATATACAAAATTTGTTTGGTAAGGGAGTAGGGGGCAGTTTTATTACTAAAGTTTTAGAAGTAGTTATAATGTGTTTAAAATATATATAATCCCACTTTATAATCTGACAAAGACTTTTGTTTGTTCTTCAATTAAGGAAGGTTTTTTTGTTTTAACTGAAGGGGGCAGAGGCGTGCACACTCCACCATGCATATTGAGCCCCCTCGCATGCGCACCAAAGGAGTATGTTATGTTAACTTTTATAATATTGCTTTTTCCATAGTACACAGCAATATATGTATAATGAAGGAAAATTGGGAAGATAAGAAAACCCAAATTAATTAGAAATTTCACTTCACTGCTAAAATATCGTGGGGGACCTTACGAAATACACACACACACGTAAAATATGTGTATATCAATATTTTGATATAGGCCAGGTGCAGTGGCTCACGCCTGTAATCCCAGCACTTTGGGAGGCTGAGGCAGGCAGATCAGCTGAGGGCAGGAGTTTGAGACCAGTCTGGCCAATATGGCGAAAATCCATCTCTACTAAAAACACAAAAATTAGCCAGGTGTGGTGGCGCACACCTATAGTCCCAGCTACTTGGAAGGCTGAGGTGGGAGGATCACGTGACCCCAGGAGGTTGAGGTTGCAGTGAGCCGAGACTGCCTGGGGGAGATGGCTCTGTCCACAATGAAGACAGGCTCTGGCTGCAGAGATGGGTGAGGCTCCTGACTGACCTGCTGCAGACTGGGCAAGAGGTGGCTGAGCTGCTGATTCTCCCCCTGACAAAAAAAATTTAAAAATTTTTGACCGGGCACAGTGGCTCACGCCTGTAATCCCAGCACTTTGGGAGGCCAAGGTGGGCGGATCACGAGGTCAGGAGTTCGACACCAGCCTGGCCAATATAGTGGAACCCCATCTCTACTAAAAATACAAAAATTAGCTGGGTGTGGTGGCGTGTGCCTGTATTTCCAGTTACTAGGGAGGCTGAGACGGAAGAATCGCTTGAACCCAGGAGGCGGGGCTGCAGTGAGCTGAGATCGTGCCACTGCACTCCAGCCTGGGTGACGGTGAGACTCTGTCTCAAAAAAAATTTTTTTTTATATATATACAATATGTAAAAATTACATATAATATACATATATTCCATCTATGTAGATTGTGGTTAGGGACAGAAGGATGGGTAGGGTGCCCGCATTTTTGCATTTCCAAGGGGTTTTCTGAATTCACAAAGTACTTTCACAAACTTCATTTGATCCTCTTTTAAAATCCAAGGCACAGTAAACAGTGAAAGCAGGACTGAAAGCTAGTTTTGGACCCCAGATTTTAACCTTTTCAAAATCCTCTTCCATGTGGCTTCGTAGTTACGCTTACATTAAAAAAAAAAAAATTACCAAAGTTGTTCGCACACTCGAGTGTCTAGTAACCACTTAGGGCGAGGACCCCTGGTCTGGAGTCTACGGGCCTGATCTCGTATCAGCCGCTTCCTTCTTGGGGTGATCGCGAAGATTCAGCGATGACACGAACAAATTCCTAAGCCCGGGGTAGTTATTATATTTACTGTAAGAAGTTTACAATGCAGCAAAAAGAAAATGTACGTTTCTGAGGCTGTCGAGAACCGTTCACGCAGCAGTTTCCGAAATCCGGTCTTGAATGAACAGATCAGAAAGAAAACGCACTCCTCGGCGCAGGGAAAGGCGCCGCAAGCACTCAAGGACCGGCGGCGAAGGTTAGTGAGTGGGCGGGGCACAGCGAAGGGAGCGGGCCTTGCCGGGGGCGGGGGCCTTGCCGGGGCGGAGCTGACGCCCGGGGCAGTCGCGACGTAGCCCCGCCCCCAGCGTTGGCGCGAGATCCGAACGTCGGCGGCAGTGGCGTTTGCTGAGGTGTCTGGAGCGTGAGCCGGCGTCCTGCCGGCTTGGTCTCCTCAGCGGCCATGAGGCGGACAGGCCCCGAGGAGGAGGCCTGCGGCGTGTGGCTGGACGCGGCGGCGCTGAAGAGGCGGAAAGTGCAGGTGGGACGCTGGGGGATGAGAGGGCGTTGGGGACAAGGTAGGGCCTGGAGGCGTAAGACGGGAGGAGCAGGACGGGAGGAGTTTGACGGGAGGAGTTTGGGGGACACCTGGAGGTAATGGAAGCGAAGTCAGGGACAGAGGGAACAGCATTGGGGATTCACAGGCAAGAGGGATTGGGGTCTGAAGAAAGTTGAAAAATGGGGCTTGGAGAGGGTGGGAGGGACGGAAGAAAGGAGCGTGCTGTTGAGGGGGGTGGAGGAGCGGTGCCCCGGGACGGGCGGCGAGGGTTCAGGTGTGCGAGAAGCGGAGGGAAAGTTCGCCCGGAGCAGTTTAACTGAGCAGGCTCCCAAGGAGGCCGGAGTCCCCGCGAGACGTCCTAGTAGATGCTGGAGCATTGGGAGATGCATGCGAATGCAAATTTGGGAAATTCTCACCCCAGGGTCTGTTTCCACCCAATTTGCCAAGTTGCAGGCCTTCTAGCTGCCAAGAACCGGTAGCTCTGAGGGGAAGAGTAGAAGCTATGGGAAGGGGAGCTGGCCTCCTATCTACTGGGTGCCGGATACTGCATTCGATGCTGAATATGCGTTATATGTGTCGTCATTCTTACTGGAAATGAGGAAACTGAGGTTCAGGAACTAACCTAGGCCCGCCTAACTAGAAGGAGCTGGAAATCACACTCAGGTCTGTCACCTAGGCAAGATGCTCTTCAGTTTCTATAAAGAAACAAAAGTGTGAGATAATAATCGTTCATGTTTATTGAGCATCTTACGCTGGTGCTAAGTGTTTTAGGTATGTTATCTTGTTTGGTACAGTTCTATATGGTAGATAGTGTAATGATACCCATTTTACATACGGAAACAGGCTCAAAACAGACACTAGGGGCAAGATTCTTGCTCTCAAGTTGCTCACAGTCTTACAGGGAAAAAAAGAGGTGTATAAATAATAACAACAATACCTGACCTTTATTGAGTGCTTTCTATGTATCAGGCACTTTGCCGGGACTCATCAATGGCAGGTACTCACCAAAATTCAATAAAGTAGATTTTGTCATTATCCTGGTTTTATAGATGAAAAATTTGATCGTTTTATTATTATTATTTATTATTATTATTATTATTATTATTATTATTATTATTTTTAGACAGAGTCTCGCTCTGTTGCCCAGGCTGGAGTGCAACGGCGCAATCTCGGCTGCCTCCAAGCTCCACCTCCCGGGTTCACGCCATTCTCCTGCCTCAGCCTCCCGAGTAGCTGGGACTGCAGGCGCCCGCCCCCATGCCCTGCTAATTTTTTGTATTTTTATTAGAGATGGGGTTTCACCGTGTTAGCCAGGATGCTCTCGCTCTCCTGACCTCAAATGATTCGCCCATCTCGGCCTCCCAAAGTGCTGAGATTACAGGTGTGAGCCATCGTGCCTGGCCGATCGTTTTATTTTTAAAAAAATTATCAAAATGGCCGGGTGCGGTGGTTCACGCCTTTAATCCCAGTGCTTTGGGAGGCCGAGGCGGGCAGATCACCTGAGGTCAGGAGCTGGAGACGGCCTGGCCAACATGGCGAAAACCCATCTCTAGTAAAAAAAAAAATACAAAAATTTGCCGGGTGTGGTGGCAGGCGCCTGTAATCCCAGCTACTCGGGAGACTGAGACAGGAGAATTGCTTGAACCCGGGAGGTGGAGGTTGCAGTGAGCTGAGATCGAGCCAGGGCACTCCAACCTGGGTGACAGAGCAAGACTCCATCTCAAAAAAAAAAAAAAAAAGATCAAAATGTACAGTAGCTGTTTATTACTCCTTGAATTAGGAATATGCCGTTTGTACCCTTAGAATACATTCTTGAATGACATGGAATTGGGGGGAAACTTGTATACTACTTTGATTTGTTAATTTTGGAGACAGGATCTCTGTCACTCAGGCTGGAATGTGGCGGTATAATCACGACTAACTACAGCCTCAGTCCTGTCCCCGGGCTCCAGGTGATCCTCCTGCCTCAGCCTCCCAAGTAGCTAGGACTACAGGCATAGTACCACAAAGCCCAGCTCATTTTTTGTATTTTTTGTTTGTAGAGATGGGGTTTCGCTGTGTTGCCTAGACTGGTCTTGAACTCCTGAGCTCAAGTGATCTGCCCACTGTGGCTTCTCAAAGTGCTGGGATTACAGGTGTGAGCCACTGTACTCAGCCACCAGTTTAATTTAGAAAGAAGACAAAAATAGAATTAGGAAGAGTTCAGGAGAGAGAGAAAGGGAATATTCCACAGGGAACAGGAGAGCCAATATTTGTCTCTCTGTGTATAATTCTGTTTTGTTTTTTGAAAAGGAGTCTCGTTCTTGTTGCCCAGGCTGGAGTGCAATGGTGCGATCTTGGCTCACTGCAACCTCCACCCCCCAGGTTCAAGCAATTCCCCTGCCTCAACCTTCCGAGTAGCTGGGATTACAGGCATGCACCACCTTGCCCTGGTAATTTTGTATTTTTAGTAGAGATGGGGTTTCTCCATGTTGGTCAGGTTGGTCTTGAACTCCCAACCTCAGGTGATCTGCCTGCCTTAGTGTCCTGGGATTACAGGTGTGAGCCACCATGCCCGGCCTAATTCTGTTTTTTTGTTTGGAGTCTTGCTCTGTTACCCACGCTGCAGTGTAGTGGCGTGATCTCGAGTCACTGCAGCCTCTGCCTCAGCCTCCCGAGTAGCTGGGATTACAGGCATGTGCCACCACACCTGGCTAATTTTTGTATTTTTAGTAGAGACAGGGTTTCACCATGTTGACCAGGCTGTTCTCGAATTTCTGGCCTCAAGTTATCCACCTGCCTCAGCCACCCAAAGTGCTGAGATTACAGGCATGAGCCACAGTGCTTGGTCTGTCTATAATTCTTATACCCCCAAATCCTACCTTTTTCCCTGGCAGTGTTATGGTGAAAACATTTGTCTTGTTGATGTAGTGCATGGCAGGTATGGAATCCTCCAACATCTCTAGGCCCTTACCTTACTCTGATTTCTGGAGGCCTGGACCTTATTACCATACTCACTAACACCATTTCTCCTTCTTGTTACTTGATTCCCAGAGATACTCGTTAAAATCTTTGGTTCCTGACTATTATCTATTACTCTGACTTCCAACCCAGAGAAGAGTACTAAAGATTCCCTTTCACAAGGTGCCTCTTCCTAGAGTGGCTATCAAATAGGCATATAGTCCTTTGAGATTTAATGTCAGGGATGGATGGGCAGTAGCTAGTGGCTGTGTTTTTGAAAACATGCCTCTTCCCACTTGATCTCTACACAGAATTGTTTGCTATTTATGAGAGAATAAGTGGTTTGTAGTCTGGTCAGTAGACAATAGTGGTCTATGTTTGGAGTGAGTTTGCTTCTCTCCTAATTTGAACTACCCATTTGGCCTCATTACTTAGGCCTTGTATGTATACTAGTCATTTTGTTTTTATATTATGAAAATAATATATGTTTGTTTAAAAAAAAAAAATAGGGCTGTGGCTCGTGCCTGTAATCTCAGTACTTTGGGAAGCTGAGGCTGGAGATCACTTGAGGCCAGGAATTTGGGACCAGCCTGGGCAACATAATGAAACCCCAACTCCACAAAAAATAAAAAAAGTTTATCATGGGTGGAGGAGTGTGGCAGTTTTAATATATGTCCACAAATCCTTCAGTACTTTTCCTTCTAAAAGATAGAACTTAATTCCCCTTTCCTTGAGCACAGACAGTATTTAGTGACTCCGATGACTAGAATGTGGTAGGTTATAGTGTTAGAATTCTGAGTCTAAGCCTGGCCAACATGGTGAAACCCCATCTCTGCTAAAAATAGAAAAATTAGCCAGGCTTGGTGACGGGTGCCTATAATCCCAGCTACTCAGGAGGCTGAGACAGGACAATTGCTTGAAGCCGGAAGATGGAGGTTTCAGTGAGCCAAGGTTGCACCACTGCACTCCAGACAGGGTGATAGAGCAAGACCCCATCTAAAAAAAAAAAAAAATTCTGAATCTAGGTCATAAATGACATTGCAGCTTTAGCTTCATTGTCTCTTTGGGAGAAGCCAGCTGTCATGTTGTGAGGACACTCAAGCAGCTCTGTGGAGAGGTTCATGCAGTGAGGAGCTGAGGCCTTTTGTCAACAGTTGTGTGAGTGAGTGAGTCATCTTGAAATTGGATACTGCACCTCTGGTTGATATTTTGAATGCAACCTCACTAGACTGTGAGACAGCCCACCCATCTAGGCTTAACCCAAATTCTTCATGCACAGAAGTTGTGAGATAATAAATGCCTGGCTGGATTTCAGAATTGCCATTGACTGGTGACCCACTTGTACCTCTTATTTCCCCCTTTTTGAACAGAATGTCTGTAACAGTTATGCTTGTTCCAAATTGTATGTTAGATGTATGAGGGAAGATAATTTGTCTTTAGTTCACAGGCCTGCAGATCTAAAGGAACTGTACTTAAACTACACTTTTGGACTTCACATGTACCTGTTTTAGATGCTAGTATCTTTGATATTAAGCTAATGCTATAAAGAGATGAGATTTTTGTAGAGTTTTGGGAGGGAGTATATTTTGCATATAGGAAGAATGTAAGTAATTTGGGGCCAGAAGGTGGACTGTGATGGTTTTAAAATATGTCCACACTCTTCCCTTCAAGAGGTGGAGCTTCATTCTCCTGCCTTTATGTTTGGATTGGACTTGGTAACTTGCTATATATTGATTGATTTATTTATTTTTTTTGAGATGGAGTCTCACTCTATTGCCCAGACTGGAGTGCAGTGGCGTGATCTCGGCTCACTGCAACCTCTACCTCCCAGGTTCAAGCAGTTCTCCTGCCTCACCTTACGAGTAACTGGGATTATAGGCATGCATCACTACGCCTGGCTAATTTTTGTATTTTTAGTAGAGGCAGGGTTTCACCATGTTGGTGAGGCTGGTCTCAAACTCCTGACCTCAGGTGATCCACCGGCCTTGGCCTCCCAGAGGGATTACAGGCGTGAGCCACTGCGCCCGGCTGTAACTTGCCTCTAATGAACAGACTATTGTCGGAACTGATGGTGTGTGATTTTTTCAGATTGGGTCATAAATGGCATTATGACCTCTTTTGATTGCTCACTCTGGGAAAAGCTACTTTCCATGTTGCTACATGAAGCCTGCTCACAGCCATGTTAGTGAGCCATCTTGGAAGTGGATCCTTCAGCCCCAGTTAAGGCTTCAGATGATTGTAGCCTGAGCCAACATCATGAATGCAACGTCATGAGAGACCCTGAGCCATAACCACCAAGCTAACCACCGTGAGAAACTGTGTGAGATTCATGTTTATTTTTTTGTTTTGTTTTTGTTTGTTTGTTTGTTTTGAGATGGAGTCTCGCTCTGTTGCCCAGGGTGGAGTGCAGTGGCCGGATCTCAGCTCACTGCAAGCTCCGCCTCCTGGGTTTACGCCATTCTCCTGCCTCAGCCTCCCGAATAGCTGGGACTACAGGCGTTCGCCACCTCGCCCGTCTAGTTTTTTTTTTGTATATATTTTTTTTTTTTTTAGTAGAGACGGGGTTTCACCGTGTTAGCCAGGATGGTCTCGATCTCCTGACCTCGTGATCCTCCCGTCTCGGCCTCCCAAAGTGCTGGGATTACAGGCTTGAGCCACCGCGCCCGGCCAATACAGCTAATGTTAAGAACGATTTTGTGAACAATATTTGGAGACTTTAATACCGGCTTTCAATTATGCGTATCAACAAGAAAAAAAGACTTCAACAATACTGTAAACCAGGTAGACCTAACAGACAAAAATATAGAACAGTCTACTCAACAACAGCAGAATACATAGGTTTCTCCATGACACATGGAACATTCTCCACAAATACTAGGTCACAAAACAAATCTCAATAAATTTAGAAAGATTGAAATCATACAAAGTATATTCTCCATAATGGAATGAAAGTAGAAATCAGTAACAGAAGAAAAAGTACAAATAGGTTGAAACTAAACAGCACATTTCTAAATAACCAAGGGTCAAAGAAGAAATCAAAAGGAAAATTATAATAGAAAGTACTTTGAGATAAATGAAACAAAAACACAATGCACCAAGATTTATGGGATGCAACTAACACTATGCTAAGAGGGATATTTATAGCTGTAAATGCTTTTATTAAAAAGAATCTCGGCCAGGCACAGTGGCTCACACCTGTAATCCCAACACTTTGGGAGGCTGAGGTGGGTGGATCACCTGAGGTCAGGAGTTTGAGACCAACCTGGCCAACATGGTGAAACCCTATCTCTACTAAAAATACCAAAATTAGCTGGGCGTGGTGGCGGGCGTCTGTAATCCCTGCTACTCAGGAGGCCGAGGCAGGAGAACTGCTTGAACCCAGGAGGCAGAGGTTGCAGTGAGCCAAGATCATGCCATTGTACTCCAGCCTGGGCAACAAGAGTGAAACTCCTGTCTCAAAAAAAAAAAAAAAAAGAATCTCAAATAACCTAATCTTCTACCTTAAGAAACTAGAAAAAGAAGAGCAATCTAAACCCATAGTAACCAGAAGGAAGGAAATAATACAATTTGGAGTGAAAATAAATAGTAAAGAAAAAAAATGAAGATCAAAAGTTGGTTCTTTGCAAAGATCAACAAACTCAACACAACTTTAGCTAGACTGATCAAGAATAAAAGAGAATGCAGTGGCTCACACCTATAATCCCAGCATTTTAGGAGGCTGAGGTGGGAGGATCCCTTGAGCCCAGGAGTTCAAGACCAGCCTGGGCAACACAGGGAGACCCTGTCTCTACCAAAAATTAGAAAAATTAGCCTGGTGTGGTGGTGCATGCCTGTAGTTCCAGCTACTCAGGAGGCTGAGGTGTAAGGATCACTGAACCCAGGGAGGTTGAGGCTGCATTGAGTGGTGATTGAGCCACTGCACTTCAGCCTGGGTAACACAGTGAGACCTTGTCTCAATCAGTCACCAAGAGGCCAGGTGAGGTGGCTCAAAAAACCCCATCTCTACTAAAAATACAAAACTTAGCCGGGCATGGTGCCGTGCACCTATAGTCACAGCTACTCGGGAGGCTGAGGCAGGAGAATCACTTGAACCCGGGAGACAGAGGTTGAGGTGAGCCGAGATTGTGCCGTTACACTCCAGCCTGGGTGACAGAGTGAGACTATATCTCAAAAAAGAAAATAAAAAGAGATAAAAATAATTATAAGATAATACTATAAACAACTGTATGCTAACACATTTAGATAACTTAGTAGAAATGGACAAATTCCTAGGAAGTCACAGACTACCAAACTTGTCTCAAGAAGAAATAGATAAAAATAAACTGTAAATGTAAGGGTTTACTTCTGGACTTTCAGTTCAATCCCTTTGGTCTATAGACCTATAACAAAGAGATTGAATTAGTAATTTTAAAACTTCCTGCAAAGGAAAGTCCAGGTCCAGATAGTTTCACTGGTGAATTCTACCAAACATTTAAAGAATTATACCAATCCTTCAGACTCTCCCAAAAAAGTAAAGTAGAAGAGGAGAGAACACTTTCCAACTCATTTTGAGGCCAGTATTACTCTGATACTAAAACTAGACCCAAGATATCACAAGAAAAGAAAATTATGGGCCAGTATCCTTTATGAATACAGTTACAAAAATACTCAACAAAATGCAAGCAAACCAAATCTAGCAACACATAAAAAGGATTATAAATCATGACCAAGAGGAATTTATCTTAGGAATGCAAGGCTGGTTTAAATTTGAAAACCAATTAATATACCATAGTAATAGCATAAAATACAAAAAACACATAATCATCTCAATAAACACAGAAAAAGCATTTTGACTGCATCATTTTGTGATTAAAACACTCAACAAACCAGGAATAAAAGGGAATTTTCTCAGCCTTACAAAGGGCATCTATGAAAACCCAGTTAACATCATACTTAAGAAGACCGAATGTTTCCACTCCTAAGATCAGCAACAAGACAAAGATCTTGCCACTCTGTTTACCATTGCACTAGAGATTTTATCTAGGGAAATTTAGCAAGAAAAAGAAATAAAAGATACCCAGATTGAAAAGGAAGAAGTAAAATTATCTGTTTGGAGAAAATATGATCTTTTATATAGAAAATCCCAAGGAATCCACTTAAAAAATTAGAAAAAAATGAGTTCAGCAACGTGACAGGATACAAAAATCAATTATGCTTCTATATGGTAGGATTTTATCCAAAAAATGAAACTAAGGAAATAATTTCATTTACTGTAGAATCAAATAGAATAAAATACTTAGGCATAAATTTAACAAAACATTGCAAGACATACACTGGAAACTATAAAACTCATTGAAATAAATTAAAAATGTAAATAATGGAAAGACATTACATGTTCATTGATCAGAAGACTTAATCTTAGGCCGGGCGCAGTGGCTCAAGCCTGTAATCCCAGCACTTTGGGAGGCCGAGACGGGCGGATCACGAGGTCAGGAGATCGAGACCATCCTGGCTAACATGGTGAAACCCCGTCTCTACTAAAAATACAAAAAAAAACTAGACGGGCGAGGTGGCGGGCACCTGTAGTCCCAGCTACTCAGGAGGCTGAGGCAGGAGAATGGCATAAACCTGGGAGGCGGAGCTTGCAGTGAGCTGAGATCCGGCCACTGTACTCCAGCCTGGGTGACAGGGCGAGACCCCGTCTCAAAAAAAAAGACTTAAGATAGGAATACTCCCCAATTGATCTACAGAATCAGTGCAATCCCTATCAACATCTCACTTGTCCTTTTTGCAGATACTGACAGTCTGATCCAGAAATTCATGACATCCGAGGGATCCAGAAAAGCCAAAACAAGCTTGAGGAGTAACAAAGTTGGAGGAATCACATGTACTGATTTCAAAATTACTATACAGTTACAGTACTTAAGATGGTTTGATACTGTCATAAAGATAGACATATTATAGACCAAAGGAATTGAAAGTCCAGAAGTAAACCCTTAAATTTATGGTCAGTTAATTTTTTTTTTTTTTTTTTTTTGAGTCAGGGTCTCAATTTGTCACCCAGACTGAAGTGAGATATGATTCATATACCATAAAATTTGCTTTAATGAGATATGATTTATATACCATAAAATTTGCCCATTTAAGTATGTACCCCCAAGAGATAGGAAAACATATGTCTGCATGAAAACTTGCACACAAATGTTCTTAGCATTTCTCATAATAGCCAAAAAGTGGCAACAATCCAAGTAGTCATCAACTGATGAACATCAATTGGTAACCAAAATGGTGTATCTAGGGCCGAGTGCAGTGGCTCACACCTGCAATCCCAGCACTTTGGGAGGCTGAGGTGGGCGAATCACTTGAGGTCAGGAGTTCGAGACCAGCCTGGCCAACATAGTGAAACCCCGTCTCTACTACAAAAAAATACAAAACTTAGCCAGGCATGGTGACAAGCACCTGTAATCCCAGCTACTTAGGAGGCTGAGGCAGAAGAATCGCTTGAACCCAGAAGGCGGAGGTTGCAGTGAGCCAAGATCATGTAACTGCACTCCAGCCTGGGTGACAGAGTAAGACCATGTCTCAAACAAACAAAATAACACAAAATGATATATCTATACAATGGAATATTATTTGGCAATATAAAGGAATGAAGTATTGATACATGCTACAACATGGATAGACCTCCAAACATCAGGCTAAGTAAAAGAAGCCAGTCACAAAAGACCAGATATTGTATGATACATAAAAGGTCCAGAATAGGCAAATCCATAGAAAAGAAAGTCAGTGATTTCCTGGGCCTGGGGTGGGATGGGAGTGAGGAATGACTGCTAAGGCTAGAGGGTTTCTTTTGGGGGAAATGAGAACTGTTCTAAAATTAGATTTGGTGATAATTACACAACTTCATAAGTATACTAAAACTTAACTATATACTTAAATGGGCAAATTTTATGGAATGTGAATTGTATCTTAATAAAGCTGTTAAAATGAAAAGAAAGACTCTTTGTGGAAGAGTTAGACCTTAAACGAAGGGCCAGATTTTGTTGGAAAGCAATGGGAGTGCAGTGGGACAATATGAATAGTGCCACAGAAGCAGGAAGTATAAGGGATGTTTGTGAAACACGAAATAAAAGTTAAGGAGTCTCGAAGACCACCATAATTTTTGACACCAACTGCAAGTTTGGAGGTCCCCAAAACCATTCTCAGGTTTCATAATTTGCTAGAAGTACTCACAGAAGTCACTGAAAGCTGTTATGGTTACAGTTTATTGCAGTGAGGAGATACAAATGAAAATCAGCCAATGCCAGGGGCATAGAGAGCCAAGTCTAGGAGAATCCCAAGCCTGAATCTTCCAGCGTCCTCTCCCAGTGAAGGATTAGACAATGCCAACTGCTCTCAGCAGTGATATGTAACAGTACACACAGAGTACTGCCAATCATGGAAGCTTACCTGAGCCTTGATGTCCAGAGTTGTTTTGGGGGCTCGGTCACATGCATGTGGTTGACTTACCTTCCTGGCTGACCTTGGTTTTCAGCCCTTATAGAGGTCATGCTGATAATTGTTAGCATAGATTATTTGGTGTGGCCCAAGGCTTCCAGGTTAAAAAACAAAACAAAACAACACTGCTATCAGGTGGGACATTCCAAGGATTTAGAGATTATCTCTCAGGAGCTTCCAGGCCTCTCCTTGGGTAAGAATTTTTTTTTTGAGATGGAGTTTCAAAAAAACTTCGCCTGGGCTGGAGTGCAATGGCATGATCTTGGCTCACTGCGACCTCCGCCTCCTGGGTTCAAGTGATTCTCCTACCTCAGCCTTTCAAGTAGCTGGATTGCAGGTGTGTGCCACCAACCCCGGCTAATTTTTTTTGTAGTTTTAGTAGAGATGGGGTTTTACCGTGTTGGGATTACGGGCACGAACCACCGTACCTGGCCAAGATTCTTTACTGCATAGGGAGTAATTCAATTTGGCTAACGTGTAGACTATTCCCCGGAGTTGAAGGTGAGTTTAGGAGGGTAAACTAGTGCTATGTTGTTGGAATTTGTTGTCATGGGAGGTATCTCTTAAGAAGATTAACCCATTAGTGGTTATTTGAGAGTGTATAGTATCCTGACAGGCTAGAGGAATTTGGAGGATACTGCTGAAGTTTGGATAAGAAGTAACAAGGACTTAGTCCAGGATGGTAGAAGTTGAAAGTTGTTTATTTTTGGTTGTTTATTTTATTTTATTTTATTTTTGAGACAGGGTCTCACTCTGTCACCCAGGCTAGAGTGCAGTGGCATGATCTTGGCTCACTGCAACCTCCGCCTCCCAGGCTCAATGGATCCTCTCACCTCAGTCTCCCAAGTAGTTGGGACCACAGGCGTGCGCCACTGTACTTGGCTTTTTGGTAGAGACCGGGTTTTACCACGTTGCCAGGCTGGTTTTGAACTCCTGAGCTCAAGTGATGTGCCTCCCAAAGTGCTGGGATTACAGGTGTGAGCCACCGTATTTGGCCAGTTGTTTATTTTTATTTTGGTTTATTGGTCTCTATAATTATATATATAAAAGTATATATACACTCAAGAAGGACCTAAATAGGCTTAGTAGGGGATTGCTTAAATGTTTTTTAAGGCCGGGCATGGTGGCTTATGCCTGTAATCCCAGCACTTTGGGAGGCTGAGGTGGGCAGATCACTTGAGGTCAGGAGTTTGAGACCAGCCTGGCCAACATGGTAAAACCCCATCTCTACTAAAAATACAAAAAAAAATTTAGCTAGTATCGTGGCACACGTCTGTAATCCCAGTTATTCGGGAGACTAAGGCAGCAGAATCGCTTGAACCTAGGAAGCAGAGGTTGTGGTGAGCCAATAGCACACTACTGCACTCCAGCCTGGGTGACAGAGTGAGACTCCATCTCAAAAAAAAAAAAAAAAAAAAAAAAAACCCGGCCAGGCGCGGTGGCTCAAGCCTGTAATCCCAGCACTTTGGGAGGCCAAGACGAGTGGATCACGAGGTCAGGAGATCGAGACCATCCTGGCTAACACGGGAAACCCTGTCTCTACTGAAAAATACAAAAAACTAGCCGGGCGAGGTGGTGGGCGCCTGTAGTCCCAGCTACTCGGGAGGCAGAGGCAGGAGAATGGTGTAAACCCAGGAGGCGGAGCTTGCAGTGAGCTGAGATCCGGCCACTGCACTCCAGCCTGGGCGACAGAGCGAGACTCCGTCTCAAAAAAAAAAAAAAAAAAAACCCAAAACTATTCTTTAAACTATAATTTGGTCCAGTTATTTGGACCAGCTCTCAGTGTCTTTTAAAGCCCTTTTGCATCTTCACATATGATTACATTTAGCAGCCAGAAATTGGTACCTGAGTAGGTAAAGGATAGAGAAAAATAAAAATAGAAAATATGACTTGAAGTAGTATTTGGAAATTGGGAGAATAGGTATATAGCTGCTGATTGTATACATATACTACAATACTTCTGTTGAAGTTAACATTTTCCAGGGGGATTCAGGATTTGCTCCAGAGTGAGGATTCCTCCTCCACTGCATTTCAGTTGAGGCAAAATGGTCGTCTTTCTTTTGTAGGACTGTCGTCTGTGTGACTCAGAGAGCCACATGCAGCCACTGCTATAATGGAAGTAGTTAAAATGAGAGAAGGTTTAAACAGATCTTCAATAAGTAGTCCTTATTAGAGCAAAACTGAGAGTCAATGTACAGTGACCTCTGACATGCATGCATTATGTCCTTCAAAAGTGAAAAAAATCTCATTAGCAGGGAGTACCCTTTTTTGAGATGGAATCTTGCTCAGCTGCCCAGGCTGGAGTGCAGTGGCGCGATCTCACTGCAACCACTGTCTCCCAGGTTCAAGAGATTCTCCCGTCTTAGTCTTAGCCCCCTGAGTAGCTGGGATTACAGGCACCCGCCATCATGCCTGGCTAATTTTTGTATTTTAGTAGAGACAGGGTTTCACCATGTTGGCTAGGCTGGTCTTGAACTCCTGACCTCAGGTGATCCATCCACCTTGGCCTCCCAAAGTGCTAGGATTACAGGTGTGAACCACCTCACCCGGCCTTTTTTTTTTTTTTTTGAAATGGAGTCTCACTCTGTTGCCTGCTGGAGTGCAGTGGCGCAATCTCTGCTCACTGAAGCCTCCACCTCCTGGGTTCAAGTGATTCTCCTGCCTCAGCCTCCCAAGTAGCTGGGACTACAGGTGCATGCCACCATGCCTGGCTAATTTTTTTTGTATTTTTAGTTGAGATGAGGTGTCACTATGTTGGCCAGGCTGGTCTCAAACTCCTGACCTTAAGTGATCTGCCTGCCTTGACTCCCAAAGTGCTGGGATTACAGGCGTGAGCCACCGCGCCTGGCCTGGGAGCACCCTTTTATGACACTTAGTAATGCCAGTGGATGTAGACATATCAGGTCTCCAGTTAGGAACTGTGATAGAAGAAATTTGCTTTTCTCTTTTCCCTGTTGAGTTTTCATGAGGTTTAGATGAAAAACCAATACAGGGTGGTTCTTGAAGATTCCTGCAATAATTTTGTGTTGTTAGATTACTTTGGGATAGAAAACTTCATAGTTCTCAGTGGGTGTACACTTCCATCCTATCTGTGTTCTGGACCTTATATGTGACATCAATTATAGTGACAGGAGTTCATCTTAGCTTGGATCACAGCACTAGAAAAGCCTTAGTGTTTTCTGTCAGCTCTATTGCTGTTGTGCTGAATATGTAATAAGTAGCTGTAAATAAAACGAAAATGGGAAATCCTTCCTGCATATCTACCTATTTATTGAATCGAGTGCCTATTACGTGTATTAAGCTATATTAAGTTCTGTGCAGGATTGGAAAAAGGTATGTGGATCACATGCTGATGCCCGGATTTTGTAGGATGTTAAGTTTTGAGACACCAAGTGATAAATGGCCAGTTCAGAAGAGGAAGAGACCACACATGGCTGGGGGAATCAGGAGTGCCTGGTGATAAGCTGAAGAGTATGTTTCCGAGCTGGGCGTGAAAAATGCCTTTCTCCGTGAGGCATACAATGAGGAGGTTGGAGGCTATCAACAGGTACTGGCATGTAGTTGGGTATTATGTTACGGGATGCATGGAGGGCTTTTGGTAGTAGAGAAAAAGGTAAACTGGAATCATCAATGTGTGCAGTGTGAGTCTACACTTTATGCTACAGGTAGTAGAGAAACTATTGACAGATTTTGAGCAAGATGACATGATCACAGCTGTCCTTTAAGATTAATCTAGAGGTTATGTGGGGGATGAATTGAAATAGGTGGTGAATGAAGGCCTGACTAGCTAAGAGACTATTGTCATAGTTTAGGGCTAGACAAGAGTTTATGAGATCCTAAACTAAGGTAGTGTGTTTTTAGTTCTGCAGAGAAATAAGAGAGCTTTGAAGCAAGTTGTGAATGAATACTTTGTTACTAATTCAACAGAGCTAACTTAAGTTGTTGGAGATGTATAATGATGAGACCCCTGATAGCTTTTCTTGGTAACACTTCTTAAACAGTCCTCCTTAGGGCGTGCTTATGAGGTAGAGTCATCCTTTCAGCCTGACTCAGTGGGGCATGACAGTGCTGACTAGAAAGGTTTTCATCCTAAATGTCATCAAATTAATGCTGGGAAAGACTAAAAAGAAAGAGGGACTTGGTGATGATGCTCTCAGTGACTCTAAAAGTGGGAGGAGAATGAGTAGGCCCTGGGAAGCATAAAGGAAGAAGGAGAATGGCAAAAAGGAATAATACTTTCATGTGTGTCAATGTATGGAACATGAGAGTTCATATACAAATTTAAGACCAGAATGACCATTATGAAAAAAGGAATTAGATCAAATTATCTACTGGAGTTGAAGGTCATAGTGAATCATGAAAAAAAAAAGGAATTATATTTGTTTGAAGCAAAACTTTAAGATAAACTCGTAAATTATCAGAAGAGATAAAAGATAAAATAAGAGCTAAACTGAATTTAAGTGCTGTGGAACCATGAGAACATTTTCTAATAGTGAGAGGAGTTATGTATATGATTCCAGCTCTTTTTTGATAATAGAGTTGTTGAGCATAAGAAAGGGTCACACTTGGCTGGGCACAGTGGCTCACACCTGTAATCCCAGGACTTTGGGAGGCCAAGGCAGGTGGATCATGAGGTCAAGAGATCGAGACCATTCTGGCCAACATGGTGAAACTTTGTCTCTACTAAAAACACTAAAATTAGCCGGGCATAGTGGCGCACACCTGTAATCCCAGCTACTCAGGAGGCTGAGGCAGGACAATCGCTTGAACCCGGGAGGCAGAGGTTGCAGTGAGCCGAGATTGCACCACTGCACTCCAGCCTGGGCGACAGAGCAAGACTCTGTCTCATAAATAAATAAATAAAACAATGAAACTTGCTGCCTTGATGACTCTTCCTTTCATGGAAGATTTCTCTGTAGCATATGTTGCTGTTTGATAGCATTTTACCCACAAAACTCCTTTCAAAATTGGAGTCAATCCTCTCATACCCTGTCTCTGCTTTCTCAGTTAAGTTTATGTAATATTCTAAATTTTTTGTTGTCATTTCAACAATGTTCACAGCATCCTTGCCAGGAGTGGACTCTATTGCAAGAAACCACTTTTTTTTTTGCTCATCTGTTAGAAGCAATTTCTCATCCATTAAAGTTTTTACTGGGAGATTGTATCAATTCAGTCACATCTTCAGGGTCTACTTTTAATTCTAGTTCTCTTGCTATTTACATCACATTTATGGTTACTTCCTTCACTGAACTCTTAAATGCTGCAAAGTCATCCATGAGAGTTGGAATCAATTTCTTCTAAATTCTTTTCTTCTGTGGCGTTCCCCACCTCTCTCAGCTTTCATAGAATTGAATTTGAGTTAGAGCTTTGCTCTCTGGATAAGGCTTTGACTTAAGGGAATGTTGTAGCGGCTTTTGATCATTTATCCAGACCACTCAAACTTTCTCCGTATCAGCAATAAGGCTGTTTTGCTTTCTTATTTGTGTGTTCACTGGAGTGGCACTTTTAATTTCCTTCAAGAACTTTTCCTTTGCATTTACAACTTGGCTGTTTGGTGCAAGAGGCTCAGCTTTTGGCCTCTTGGGACATGTCTTCCTCACTAAGCATGATCATTTCTAGCTTTTGATTTAAAGTGAGAGACCCATGACTCCTCCTTTCACTTAACACTTAGAGGCCATTATAGAGTTCTTCATTGGCCTAATTTCAGTATTAAATAGGGCAGCCCAAGGAGAGGGAGAGAGTTGAGGCAGTGGCCAGTCAGCGGAACAGTCAGAACATGCACATTTATCGATTAAGTTTGCCATCATATACAGATGTGGTTCATGGTGCCCCAAAACAATTACAATAGTAACATTAAAGATCACTGATCACAGATATAGTAATGAAAAAGTTTGGAATACTGCAAGAAGTACCAAAATGGGACACAGAGACATGAAGTGAGCACATGATGTTGGAAAATGGCACTGAAAGACTTGCTCAACACAGGCTTGCCACAAACCTTCAATTTGTAAAAAACAAAACAAAACACATCTTCAAAGTGCAGTAAAGCAAGGTGCAATAAAATAAGGTATGCCTATACTGTATAAAGTACAAACAGCTGCCTTTATTTTGAGGTAGGGATAATCAGCTGAAGGACTTTTTACCTGGGGTCTTTCTCAGTTCCAAATAACCTTTTCTCACACAGTCTTAACAGTCCACTGAGATAGACATAGATCCTTGAAGCCATGGGTCTTCTAAGAGCTATAACTGGAACAGTATCACTTCTGACCTCACTCTGGCCTAAGGAAGGTACATCCTTCGGCTCCTGCCAACTTGGCAAAAAGCTTTATTCCCAGATGTTTTGCTAATTGAGGTCTTAGTGTTTTCTGATAATCTGTAGTTTTCTGTAAAGCTTCTTTATAGGACTTAGCACACTTGTAGTAATTTAAGTAACTATTTATTAGTCTGTTATTCTCTCTTAAGCTATAAACTTTACTGAAGCAGAAAGTCTATTTTGTTCATCACTATCTTCCCAGTCCTAGCATATAGGTACTCAAATATTTGTTGGCATACTAACCGCATTATCTCACATATCTAGGATGTGGCTTCTATAAAATTTAGAG
This sequence comes from Chlorocebus sabaeus, assembly GCF_047675955.1. Classification (NCBI taxonomy): domain Eukaryota; kingdom Metazoa; phylum Chordata; class Mammalia; order Primates; family Cercopithecidae; genus Chlorocebus; species Chlorocebus sabaeus. Next base: position 111,279,331 of record NC_132923.1, read on the forward strand.
AGCCAAGTGGCAGCTTGTGCATCCTCATAATGTGTTGGGTGGGTCCCAAGAGTGAGCACCTCAAGAGAGCAAGGCAGAAGTGCATGGCATTTTTATGACTTAGTTTTGGAAATCATGTATAGTGTTTGTTACTTCTGTCATACCTTATTGGTCAAAGTAGTCACAAAGTACTTTCCAAGTTCAAGGTCAGAGAATAAGGACTTCATCACTTGATGGGAAGAGTGTCACAGTTACATAAGAAGAATATGTGAAATGGGAGATTTCGTATTGGCTGTCTTTGAAAAAGAATGTTACAGTTAATTTTCACCATATTTGGAAAACTTTTTGGCCCTTCTTTCTTCAAACATATTTTCTGTCCCCCTCCACATTGTTTTTTTTTTTGAGACTAATTATATGTATGCTTTATATCTCACTGATTAAGACTTTGCTTCTTCCTTTTCAGTTATTTTTTTCTCTCTGCTTCATTTTGTGTAGTTTGTATTACTATTGTCTTCAGGTTTACTGTTATTTTCTTCTGTAGTCTCCAGTCTGTTGTTAAGCTCATCTGTTGAATTTTTTTATATCTTCTATTTTCTCGCCTTATTATGTTCATATTTTCCTTCAAATCCTTGTGCATATTTATTCTATTTTAAGTTAACTATTACTTGTCAGCTAATTCTCTTTATCTATCACATTTCTGGGTCTGTTTCTATTAACAGATCACTCCTATCCCAATTACAGTATTTTTCTGCTTCACATATCTAGTAGTTTTTTATTGCATGCTAGACATTACAAGTGCTACATTAAGTATCTGGATATTGTTGTCTTTAAAGAATATTGGCCAGGCGTGGTGGCTTACGCCTGTAATCCCAACACTTTGGGAGGCCAGGTGGGCATATCACGTGCGGTCCGGAGTTTGAGCCTGGCCAACATGGTGAAACCCTGTCTCTACTAAAAATACAAAAATTAGCCAGGTGTGGTGGCAGGCACCTGTTGTAATCCCAGCTACTCGGGAGGCTGAGGCAGGAGAATGGCGTAAACCCGGGAGGCAGAGCTTGCAGTGAGCTGAGATCTGGCCACTGCACTCCAGCCCGGGTGACAGAGCAAGACTCCGTCTCAAAAAAAAAAAAAAAAAATTGAAAATTGTTTTGGCAGGTAGTTACTTGCTAGTCAGCTTGATACTTTCAAAGCTTGCTTTTAAGCTTTGTTAAGGTAAGTGTTTGGAATAGTTTTTGCTCTAGGGCTAGTTTAGTTCTACTACTAAAGGATGATTCTCCTTAGAGCTCTAATGAATGTCCCTGGTATTCAAGGTCATCCTATCCGGATAGGGGGAACACAGATGTCCCCCAGCCTGTGTGAACTCTGGGAATTGCTCGGCTTGCAATTCCAGTTTGCAGTTTCATTGCCTGGCTTTGTGGGGTTTCACCTAACACATGTGTAGGTTAGTATTCAGTAATGGAACTAAAGGGATCCCCATGCAGAGGTCTCCATTCTGGAGGTCTTTCTCTGCGCTGCAAATCTCAGCCACCTCAGTTTCCACAAATTCCAATCTCAGTCTACTCAATTCATCAAAAAAGGATATACTGTGGTCTGCAAAGCACTTCCAGGCAGAAAGCTGGAATGATCATCGGGCTCACCTTATTTGTTTCCCTTTTCTCAAGGATCATAATTCTTTACTGCCTATTGTCTGCTGTTTATATCAATTTTTTCATGTATCTTTGATCCAGTTTTCTGGTTGTATGTGATGGAAGAGAAGATTCTGTACCAGTAATACATGTTGAAGTATGAGTTTTACCTCCAGGATTTCTTTCTTCTTTTAACCACTTAAAGTACAACTTAGTTTCCAAATGTAAAAATGAAGTCAACTTTGAGTTAGAATAAATAACTTGGCTTCAAATTTCAGGCCTACCTCTAACTTGCTGCATGAATATTGGCAAATCTTGTTTTTTGGCAGACACAGCAAAATTGAATTGAATATAATCCTATTCGTCCTATTTCTCAGGCATTCTGTAACAAGCAAATAGAAATAAAAACAAATCACATTAAATAAGGATGAAGTTATATTTATAGTTAGTTGACAACTCACTTCTCAAACCTCTCTTGCCTATCTTCCAGTTCCATTCTCTAAAGAATAAAAGTGCCTGAGTTAAAAGTGTAGTGAGACTGGTGCTGTTTCACAGCTTCTCCTCTTAATATTAGCCAACTGCTACTGAATGTTTTCTATGTGCCAGGAACTGTGTAAGCCTTTTATGTGAATAAATTTACTAAATTTTCTTTCTTTTTTTTTTTTTTTTGAGATGGAATCTCACTCTGTCACCCAGGCTGGAGTGCAGTGGCGCAATCTCGGCTCACTGCAACCTCTGCCTCCTGAGTTCAAGCGATCCTTCTGCCTCAGCCTCCCAAGGAGCTGGGACCACAGGTGTTTGCCACCACGCCTGGCTAATTTTTGTATTTTTAGTAGAGACATGGTGTCATCATATTGGTCAGGCTGGTCTTAAACTCCTGACCTTGTGATCCGCCTGCCTCAGCCTCCCAAAGTGTTGGGATTACAGGCATGAGCCACCGCACCCGGCCTTACTAAATTTTCATAACTGCCATAGGGATAGGTACTATTATTGTCCCCACTTGACACCTGAGAATGAGATTAAGCAACTTGGAGAAGGTCACATAGCAAAGTGGCAGTGGCAGAACTAGGAATGATTCTTGAGCCATGCTCTTCACCACCACTATGTGACTACTTAAAAACTACTGAAAATGCATCAACTGCTGCTGATATAGAATCATTAATTATCCTTAAATATAAAAGAGCATAATCTCTGCCATCCTGTTAACAAATCCTGTTTGTTTAGTCAGCATGACTGATTTCCATGGGGAAGCAGAAAGATTGGGCTATCATTGGAATATGTGATTCCTGAGAAAAACACTGTTAGGATGGCTGGAAATGGAAGATGATGTCCAGCACGAACTACCTTGAGAACAGGCTGTAAGTGGAGTACAGAGGGTCTAGTGTGGTTCTCAGAGGGTCACTGGTGTGTACTGAATCTCTGCTGTCTGTCTTTTAATATTAATAGGCTCATTATTCTTTTTTCTCTCCTTTCTCAGACACATTTAATCAAACCAGGCACCAAAATGCTAACACTCCTTCCTGGAGAAAGAAAGGCTAGTATTTATTTTACTCAAAGAAGAGCTCCATCTACAGGCATTCACCAGAGAAGCATTGCTTCCTTCTTCACCTTGCAGCCAGGTATGGTGGCCCATGTGGGAATACTTCATTATCCAGAGCAAAAAAGGAGTGTGTTCATTTGTCCATGTTAGAACATTTATGAGAAATGGTGAAACCAGTGCATTATGTTAAACTTAGCCTATTAGAAGAGGTTATAAAACATAAAAAATCGTTGCCTTTTGAAAAGCAATATATGTGTGCTTTTACAGACATACTTTTCTGGTTCTGTTTTGCTCAACTTAAATATTTGTATTCGCTGACAGAGCAGTCAGGAAAGGTGTACTTGGGCGTTGGAGGTGCACTTGGGAGTTGGAGGTGCACTGGGGAGTTGCCCTGCCATTAGTTAGGAGGTATATATCTTGGGTTGGCCACAATGGGTACTCTGTCTAAGGTTAATTGATAATTGATATTTTTGTGTGAAGTTTCTCAAATTAGTGCAAGGTTCAAAGATGCTTGTTCTTAGAAAGCCTCACATAAAGTTGGTTTATGTCTCATCCTTTGGCAGTTCTTTGCTTCCAGGTCCCTGTTCAGGGGAGCAGCTGACTCAGCAGGCTGGGCCTTAAGCAGCAGGGTTCCTGCCACTTGGAGGGTGTTGGGAAGAGTGCTCTAATGCTGGGAGTGATTCTCAGGATTGCTTTGCCTAAACCTTCAAAATGCCCTCTCCCTCCTCCAAACAAAAACTTATACTCTTTTGTTTTATGTAAGGGCAGATTTAAATTTTAAAAAAAAAAAAAATTAACAAAAAAACTTCTTCCACTTATAAATTCTGGTGTATTTTATAATCTATATTGAATTCTAAGGAAAAGTTGAGAATTCTCACAAAACCTAGTTTCTGCAGTATAATTCTTATTGGAGTTATTCTGCTTTGTTTTTATAATTAGATCTTGGTGTAATTTGAGCCAAGCTGGGAATTCCATGTCCTCCATCCTTAAGGCAGAAGAGAATCCACTCTATGCCTGATAAAATTAACAGGCTGAACACTAGTAGTTGTTTCACTATTCTACGTACTGACTGACTTAGCATCCTAATTGTGTCTTCACTCCCTTTCCAATGAAATGCCTGGGGAGTGGAGGACCCACGTTTTTCACACTGTCACCAGAAGGTTTATCAGAGTTGGATGGTTAATGTCATCTTTAAGACCTTACAAAACTTATATGTGTTTAGCATGTTTCTTTAAGGATAATGTCCAGGAATGTATATTTGGCCAGAGGATCATCATTTAGTAAAAACCACATTAAATAAAAAACAAAAGGAAAACTAATGTGCCCTATGTTAAACAAACCTACAAATGAAAACTCAGCTGGTAAAGTAGGCTGTGGTCTGATTGTATGTGATGTTTGACTTTATTAGATAGGTGATGGGAAGTATCCATGTATTTGAGTAGGGAATATAAGATCTGATGTTTTAGAGTTCATTCATGAGAGACTGGCAAGATTGAAAACAGGAAGATTGGCTACAAAATTATATGAAGAGGCTAAGACTCCTGCACTAGGTAGTAATAGTAGCTGATACTGATTTCAGAAAAAGCCAACTGAATCCTGCTTAGGGCAGTTTTTCTGCAGAATAATATTTGTTCATTCTTGTTTTATTAGGAAAGACAAATGGTAGTGACCAGAAGAGTGTTTCATCTCATACAGAAAGTCAGCTCAACAAAGAGTCCAAGAAAAATGTGACCCAGCTAGACCATTTGATCCCAGGCTTAGCACATGATTGCATGGTATCCCCTTTAGCCACTTCAACCACTGCAGACATCCAGGAAGCTGGACTCTCTCCTCAGTCCCTCCAGACTTCTGGCCACCACACTTCTGAGCTATCTTTGCTCCAGCCTGATACTCTAGACTGTGCTGGAGAGAGTAATACCCCATTGGCTTTTTCCTTCACCGAGGACTTGGAAAGTTCTTGTTTGCTAGACCAAAAGGAAGAAAAAGGGGATTCTGCCAGGAAATGGGAATGGCTTCATGGGTCTAAGAAGAACTGTCAGAGTATGAAGAAACACACCAAACTACCTGGGGACAAATGCTGTCAGCCTTTAGGCAAGACTAAATTGGAAAGAAAGGTGTCTGCCAAAGAAAACAGGCAGGCCCCTGTCCTCCTTCAAACATACAGGGAATCCTGGAATGGAGAAAACGTAGAATCAGTGAAACAAAGCTCTTGTCCGGTTTCTGTGTTTTCCTGGGACAATGAAAACAATGACAAGGACTCCTGGAGTCAGCTTTTCACTGAAGATTCTCAAGGTCAGCGGGTCATTGCCCACAACACTAGAGCTCCTTTTCAAGATGTAACGAATAACTGGAATTGGGACTTAGGGCCGTTTCCTGACAGTTCTTGGGCTCAGTGCCAGGAGGATGGGCCAACTCAAAATCTGAAGCCTGATTTGCTCTTTACCCAGGACTCTGAAGGTAATCAAGTTATCAGGCACCAATTCTAAATGTTTTGAAGCTTTGTTCCTAAAAGTACCTTGAAATGACAGAGATGTAGGAAAATATAGTTGTGGATGGAGAGACGGGTGAGTTTGTTTAGGTGGGAAGGTAGCATGGGATGAAGTTATCATTACTGAGCATCTTCCCTATGTAAATAAAGGGCAGTACCATTGTTAAGACACTGGGTTTGCCATCATGGCTTTCCCTCAGGAAGATGGTGGCTGATAAATTCCCTGAACAAGTCTATGATGAACACTGAGGCAGCACAGTGGGTATTTATCTCTCCATGAAAGCGCCTTTTACTTAGCCTGCACAGAGCCTTCCAGATGTCTGACTGGGACCTTGCTTATGGATGTGTGGGTTTTTTTTTTTTTTTTTTTTCTTTTCTCTTTTGTTTTTCTCAGATGGAGTCTCACTGTGTTGCCAGGCTGAAGTGCAGTGGTGCGATGCCTCCTGGATTCAAGTGATTCTCCTGCCTCAGCCTCCCGAGTAGTGGGACTACAGGCGCGTGCCACCAAGCCCAGCTAATTTTTTTTTTTGCTATTTTTAGTAGAGACGAGGTTTCACCGTGTTAGCCAGGATGGTCTCCATCTCCTGACCTCATGATCTGCCCGCCTCGGCCTCCCAAAGTGCTGGGATTACAGGTGTAAACCACCGTGCCGGGCCAGATGTGTGAACTTTTAATCTCTGGCTGATCTTAACCCACTTCGACCTAAGCTTGGGATGATTACTCTTGACCCTTATTTTGAGTGATTAGCAAATCTCCCCACAACCCAGGTGTGCGCAGAAGAGAGGTAGAATGGTGCTAGTTTCTTATTTTATTTTTATGGTAACTGTACAGCACTTTAAAGTTATATACTCTATGTTTAAATATACCCCTTAAAAAGCCTGAGCTATATAACAATCTGGATGTGACTGTGTTACCCTTTTCCCACAAGATAGGAGGGAATCCCCTTTGTAAAACTACGAATCCAAATAAATGTTTACAAAGTGGCTCTTGTGGTAATTGGTAAGTAAACGATTATCAATTTTATTTTTGAAAATGCAACTGTAATAGTATATGTTGTCATTGCCCTGAGTCTGATCTGAGCCAGAGTCTAGTTTGACCTGTCTTCTACCCAAGGCATTATCCTTTGTTGTTGATATGGTACCTAAGAGGCTTAAACAATCTCTAGGGGACAAACTTGCAGGTTATAAGATAGAACTGCTTTTTTTCTTTAACTTAAATTTTAGTTTTTTGAGACATGGTCTCGCTGTGTTGCCCAGGCTGGAGTGCAGTGGCATGAACATAGTTCACTGCAGCCTGGACCTCCTGGGCACAAGTGATTTTCCCACCTCAGCCTCCTGAGTAGCTGAGACTACAGGCACATGCCACCATGCCCAGCTAATTTTTAAAATATTTTGTAGAGATGAGGTCTTGCTTTGTTGCCCAGGCTGATCTTGGACTCCCAAAGTGCTGTGATTAGAGGTGTGAGCCACTGTGCCTGGCCTAATTTAAATGTTAAATTCTACTTTTGTGTTCTATGTCATCTCTCCGGTCATTTTCCTGGAAGACCTGCTTTTTTAAGAATGTATGGGGCTTAGTGCGGTGGCTCATGTCTGTAATCTCAATGCTCTGGGAGGCTGAGGTGGGAGGTTTGCTTGAGACCAGGAGTTCAAGACCAGCCTGGGCAACATACAAGACCCCATCTCTACAAAAAAATTAAAACGTTTCCTGGGTGTGGTGGTGCATTACCTGTAGTCCCAGCTACTCAGGAGGTTAAGGTGGGAAGCTCGCTTGAGCCCAGGAGTTTCAAGGCTGCAGTTAGCTAATGATCCCACCATTGCACTCTGGCCTGGACATTACAGAGCTAGATACTGTTTCTAAAAAAAGAAAAAGAGTATAGGGCAAAATCTCTACAGAAAGGGGGAAGAAAACCCCTAGAAGGGCAGGACCTTATAAGGAAAGAGGAGAAGCCAGTAGCCTGTTTAAGTTCATACACTTTAAAATGAACAATAATCCTATCCCCTGAAGGATACTGGGTAATCACAACTCAAGAGATGGACACAGCAAATGCATTCTCTCTCCAAGTCCTTCCTTTAATGTCAGGTAGTGCTTCAACCCAAACACACACAGTATACATACCATAGAGAAAGGGACCTGAGGGCATCTGAGTCATGCATGGTGTGGTAGGTACAAACCCTGGCCCAACCCAAAGGAGCAGTCAAGGGCCTGGAAGAAAGATGGTATGCTCTTCCCCCCTCCTCCTTTCTCTTTCCTACCGGGCTTAAAGTCCGTGAAAGAGAAAGTTTTTAATCAGTGGAACTGATAAGGCCTCAGGGCCATGGAGGGTAGATTTGGTTGTTCAGTAATATAAAATGTGTTTAAGAAAAAAAACAGCCCAGGCTTCCCAGCAGTAGCCCATGTGTTGGCTGGTTCAGCAGCCTGACCTCTACATCTAGACAAGGAAGTGAGGAGGGTGATTGCTGGGCATTGGTATAGGTTTATGATGGAGCAGCATAAGATTTTCCATGCCCTGTGAACATGTATACAAACATTTATAGCCCCTTCCCCTCAGCCCTGCTCTGCTGCAAGGAAGCTGCTGAGAGTGAGTGACAGCTGGGCACAAAGTGTCTTGTGATACCAGTTATAGGGTCTAATGCAGTGAAGTCAGTCAGTCATTTCGGACCTGTTTTCACACAGGGGCAAGGAAAAACCAGAAACAACTTCTCTCTTACCCTTTAAACTGAGATACTTCATTCTACATGATTACCTGAAACAAATGTCTCAGGTCAAATCACAAGCCTTAGCTTCTGCTAGGGTTTGAAGTCTGGGAAACATATAATCCAGCTCTTCTCTTTCAGTCCAAGCTCTAGCTTGTCAGCAACACTGTTGCAGAAGATTTCTCCTTTAGAGGCAGAAACATCTGTGGTGAGGAAGGCAGCTATTGAAGGTATTCCAGGAGCATGAGACTGAGTTTGCAGAGCTGAGGGTTGTCAGTTTCCTTTTCTACTGATATCTTCTTCCTTTAGAGCAAACTTCCTTCGTAGGACCTCAGAGATAAGCACAGCAGGGTCTTCCTCCTTCAATGAACTCCGGTTCCTAGAGACACAATAATAGCTTGAGTACTTACTCTTTCCTGGGTAGTGTTGTATATATTTGAATATATTATCTCATGGAATCCTCACAACAATCTTACTAGGTAGGTGCTATTACAATTCCCTTTCACAGATAAGGAAATTGAAGCACAGAAAGGTTATACAAGTTGCCCAAGGTCACTAGTCACTCAGCAAGTAAGCGGTGAATCCAGAGTTCAAAACCAAACTAGCTGGTTCCAGATCTCTTCTCTTAACTAGAATGCTTTACTATTTCCTGAAATAGCTATGAAGTGTGGGCAAAGTAAAGGACCATCAATCGGTTAGAGTTGCCCTCTGGTGGCCAAGCTTCTGCTTCTGCCTTCTGGCCCTATGTTTTCTTAGTAGCATTTCCCCAGAGGGTCAGCAGGGGAAATGACTGATGACTCTTGGCTATTCTAACCCTTAATAGTTCTGGGGAAAAGGTGTGCTTGGGATTTCCTACTTCCCGGTCTCCCCTTCAGGGTAGATGATTTTTTATGAGAGCCAGAATTAGAGCAAAACATTCACACAAGAAACGCATGGGAACAAAACCAACTCCAGACTGAAGTAGGCCCAAATTATCTGATACATTATATAAGAGGGTCCTAGATACCCAGAAAATAGTTGCTTGAAATCCTAGTGAACTTATCTACATTCATCCTCAAGAAGGTATTTTACTGGGGAGTAAGCTAAATATAAGAGCCAAGACTGATTATTCAACCTTCAAAGCAACAACAAGAGGGACTGCGTTTGGTTGGTGACATATCTGAACCTTTGCTGACTGGGGTACTTTCCCAGTCTTATTCACTGACCCAGCTTCTTCTGATCCGAAGACACAAGTGGGAGGAGGGGGCTGGCAATAAGGGTCTTGAATCTAATTTGGTCCAAAAGGCAAGTAAGAGAAAGTTTGAGTCAACCTAAAAAACATTGTGTTCAGAAGAAAACAGCTCAGAGAAGACCAAAAGCAGCAGCAACTGAATTTGGGAACGTGGAAGACCAAAGAGATATGGGTGAGTATGACCAACCTGACTAGGGCCAGTGAAGGAAGGTTAAGAGTGACTTCCCTAAATGGGTCAACTGCCAGGAAGCAATGAGGGAGTCACCTAGCCTGGTCTACTTTTCAGAGGGAAATGGATCCCAGGAGACAAAAAGGGATCCAGGGCAAGTAACTTTCCCTTTAACAGGAACTTAACATCAACTCAGGAGACCTCACTTCCCTGTCCCCAAAACAGTTTTTCATCTGCATTAACAAACAGCTGCACAAGCTGGGCGCTGGCCATCAAAGTCTGGCTCTCAAATGCCCAGGAACCTACATTCAAACCAAGCTCCTCTGGTGAGTCCTGTGCAGCTGTTGAAATCACAGCCCACAACTGGAGAAACACTATGCAATGGGGTGACTTCATGAGGCCTCTTTGCCAGATAAAGTTTTTCAAGGTAGGTATTCCCCAAAGTCCCTCATACTCTATCGGAAAAACCTAGAGCTCCACTCCTTGGGGTTCTACTTTATTAAGTTAAAGGTGTATTTTTAACAAATCCGAGCAATTCTGATGGGCAGCTAGGTTTCGGAACTACTGGCGAGTCTCAAAAGCCTTGTTCTCAAATCACTGAATATGCAGGGTTGGTTTGCACAATGGACCACTGTATTTTAAAGTAGAAATCTCCAACTTTATGAAATTCTCCTCCCACCAAAAAAGCCTACCAATTTGAGATAAGAAAACATAACAAAACATAATGTCATGCAACCTCTCACTTTGAAGGGTGGGGCATGAAGACACTGTCACTAGCAGTATGAGAACTGGAGTGATAAAGCCACCTGAGGACAGAAGTTGGATTAGATGAGCTGCCTTATAAAAGTCCCTACGAGCCTCATATTTGGTTGGGGTGACCTAACCCAATAAATGTAAAGTGTTGCTCTTTCCTCAAATTGGGGCCCCACGCACTGGCAAGCAGGTAGTCAGCAAGCTTTATGAATGACATAACATATGGTACTACTAAAAACTTACTATGTTGCATTAGATCACTGGCCATGGGCAACTCAGAGTAAATAGATACTAGAGCTCCTCATCAGATACTTACAGATCTTGGCTCTGTTTCATTCGGTGAAAGTCCTTCAGGATACCCATCATATCTGCAAAGCTGCTGGCCTTGGACAAAGAGATGCAGTCATCCTCTTCAGACGAACTGCAGGTAGCTTTGTGTTCTGGTTTGCAACATTCAGGGCTGGCAGAACAAAGCAGGGGGACTGATGGAAGCTCAGGGACCTCCACCTCTGTCTCCTCGGTGATGTCACTAATGACAAAGGAAGTTGTAGAGTGGAATGAGGATCCAAAACAAGGTAAGGGAGAAGAGACATTTGAACTTCCTGGAGATAAGAAATCTGGCGTTAATGAAGCCGAAGCTGAAAGAGAAAACAATAGGCATGGATGGACATTGGGGCTAGAACACAGTAGGAATATCTTCTCCCCACAGCCCTGCCTACTGAACATTCATTTCCTGGGCTGACACCATGACAGTCTGGGAGAGCCAGGATGGTATCTGTAGCCACTGGAGGGTCATTCTACTATGCTTCTCACTCGGGCTCAGAAAGCTGTAGAAGCACTGGGCTTTTCCAGTGTTCCCGGAGGGCAGGAAAACCCAGCCCATAAAGGTCTTGGCATTTAAAACTCCCATTCCACAATAGGCTGTGGAGTGATAGCCCTGTCATAGGCCAAAGAAGCAGTGACAGCTAAGGCCTGAATTTGTCCTTTTCTCTAACTAGGCTAGTGCTTTTGACTATGCTCCTTTGAATCTTGCTATCTGTGAACTAAAAGACATGTTCCGAGCAAAATGAGAATGGTGACAGACCTCCCAACCTTCCCAAATTTCAGTGGAGAGAATTTCCTTAATTTCTACATTTCTAAAAATACTTTGAAAACACTAAATACACTAAAAACTATGTTTCTAAAAAACGTGTTACTTCAGTTTGTCTCTTAGATGACAAAAAAGTAGCCAAGAAATATAAATGGAGTTTCAGTGCAATTCTTCATAAAACTTCCATGTGAAGAAATTAAATACATGAAGATTTCAAAGAATACCATGATTTTCATGTGTCCTACCAACTGATAAATTTAGGAGCTATGACTCTGAGTCAATGCAGAGTGAAAAAATGAGGATGGGAGGAATATGAAGATAAGCCCTGAGCATCTTGGGAGAGATCCACCTGTTGGTTGTCCATGCCTCTGGTCAAGGCAGGCTTCCCATCCATTTCCAGTGGTTCTGCCTTAACTGTAGACAGAAAGCTAGAGGGGGGGGGTTACAAGGCTTGTTTGCATAATAGACCTTTATTTTTTTGAGACAAAGTCTCACTCTGTTGCCCATGCTGGAGTGCAGTGGTGCAACTTTAGCTCACTGCAAGCTCCACCTCTGCCTTTGCCTCCGCCTCCCAGGTACAAGTGAGTCTTGTGCCTCAGCCTCCCAAGTAGCTGGGATTACAGGCACACACTGCCACACCCGGCTAATTTTTGTATTTTTTGTAGAGACAGGGTTTCACCATGTTGGCCAGGCTGGTCTCGAACTCCTGACCTCAGGTGATCCACCCGCCTCAGCCTTCCAAAGTGTTGGGATTACAGGCGTGAGCCACAGTGCCTGGCCACTGTATTTTTAAGGCCCAAATCTCCAACTTTATGAAATTCTCCTTCCACCAAAAAAGTCCACTAATTTGAGATAAGAAAACGTAACATAATGTCATGCAACTCCCCACTTTGAAGGGTGGGGCATGGGGACAATGTCACTAGCAGTATGAGAACTGAAGTGGTAAAGCCACTTGTGATCCCTGGTAGAAATGACAAGGCGAGGGAAGATAGGTGCTTAAAAAGGGTAAGTCTCAGTGGTGGTGGGGGATATGTTTACTTGTATTGAAAAGGAAAGCAGGGTGTGGTGGCTCATGGCTGTAATCCTAACGTTTTGGGAGGCTGAGGCAGGCAGATTGCTTGAGCTCAGGAGTTTGAGACCAGCCTGGGCAATGGCGAAACCCTATCTCTACTAAAAATACAAAAAATTAGCTGAGCATGGTAGTGTGCGCCTATAATCCCAGCTACTCAGGAGGCAGAGGCACGAGAATTGCTTGAACCCGGGAGGTGGAGGTTGCAGTGAGCCAAGACTATGCCATCGCACTCCAACCTGGGTGACAGAGTGAGACTGTTTCAAAAACAAAAAGAAAGGGAAAGCCAGCGGGCATGGTGGCTCATGCCTGTAATCTTAGCACTTCAGAAGGCCGAGCTGGGTGGATTACTTGAGGCCAGGAGTTTGAGACCAGCCTAACTAATATGGCAAAACCCCGTCTCTACTAAAAATACAGAAATTAGCCAGGCGTGGTGGTGCACACCTGTAATTCCAGCTATTCAGGAGCTGAGGCATGAGAATCGCTTGAGCCTGGGAGGCAGAGGTTGCAGTGAGCCAAGATTGTGCCACTGCACTCCAGCCTGGGCAATAGACCAAGACTCAGGATCCTGTCTCCAAAAAAAGGAAAGCTGGCCAGGCTTGGTGGCTCACGCCTATAATCCCAGCGCTTTGAGAGACTGAGGCGGGTGTCATCTGAGGTCAGGAATACAAGACCAGCCTGGCCAACATGGTGAAACTCTGTCTCTACTAAAAATATAAAAATTATGGCCGGCGTGGTGGCTCATGCCTCTAATCCCAGCACTTTGGGAGGCCAAGGCGGGCGGATCACAAGGTCAGGAGATCGAGACCATCCTGGCTAACATGGTGAAACCCCATCTCTACTAAAAATACAAAAAAATTAGCCGGGCGTGGTGGCAGGCGCCTGTAGTCCCAGCTACTGGGGAGGCTGAGGCAGGAAAATCGCTTGAACCCGGGAGGCAGAGGTTGCCATGAGCCGAGATTGTGCCACTGCACTCCAGCCTGGGCGACAGAGCGAGGCTCCGCCTCAAAAAAAAAAAAAAAAAAAAAAGCCAGGCCTGGTGGCCCATCCCTATAGTCCCAGCTACTCAGGAGGCGGAGGCAGGAGAATCGCTTGCACCCTGGGAGACAGAGGTTGCAGTGAGCCGAGATCGTGCCACTGCACTCCAGCCTGGGCGACAGAGCAAGACTGAGGGAGAAAAAAAAAAAAAAAAAAGGCTGGGCGTGGTGGCTCAACCCTGTAATCCCAGCACTTCGGGAGGCCGAGACGGGCGGATCACGAGGTCAGGAGATCGAGATCATCCTGGCTAACACGGTGAAACCCTGTCTCTACTAAAAAATACAAAAAGCTAGCCGGGCAAGGTGGCGGGCGCCTGTAGTCCCAGCTACTCGGGAGGCTGAGGCAGGAGAATGGCGTAAACCCGGGAGGCAGAGCTTGCAGTGAGCTGAGATCCGGCCACTGCACTCCAGCCTGGGCGACAGAGCGAGACCCCCGTCTCAAAAAAAAAAAAAAAAAACAGCTACTGTGGGCTTATGTAAGATGTGATCTTAAAGACACTTGGAAGAGGGTGTCAGTTTTGGGGCTAAGGGAGGGACTCTGCCTGGGGTCACAGGTTAAGTGAAGATTTTGTTCCTAACCAAACCATTCAGCCCAAAATGGCTGGTAGAAACCATCTAAGAGGCACTACAGGCTAGCCAGGTTTCAAGACAACTCCAGGGCCCGGAACCTAAGTACCTCCAAACCAAGGACTACCATTTTCTTTACCCCTATCCTGCCCAAGAGCCAGGGGAAAGTAACAGCCTGTTATGTTCTGGCCCTGGTACAGGGGCTCCTACCTGCATCAGCTGCCACTATCTTTGCAATCTGGCTGCGCAAGTGGCTCAGCTCATCCTGCAGCTCAGTGGTGCGGCTTAGGGCTGGCAGGGCTGGCTTCTTCAGGGCCAGAAGCCTCTCCTCGGACCCACGCAGGTTGGGAACGGAGGCATTGCGCTGCATGACAATCAGAGGGCTGGGTTTCCAGGTGTGCCTCAGGGGGCGCGTATCACTCCTGGACCAGGGAAAACCAAGTAGGTCAGTTAGAAATGGCAGGCCACTGTGCTCCCTAAGTTCCTTCCCCCACTCCTATAAGAGTAGCACAGTAAGGTTCTGCTCCTCTCTGAGCCCCCACAGTTCTCATTCCTCTCTCCTTGCTGCCTGCCACCTCTTCTGGGAAGTTCTCCATTCCTCAGCAGACCAGCTACTGCCTCAACTACCTGACCCGGGCATATGTCTCCTCTTCATCTGCAGCAATCCAGGCGATGTCAGCCAGGGTAGGGACTGGGGGCACATCTCTCAAACACAGGTCAGAGATGTTGGGCAGGGTCTACGGAGAAGCAAAATTCATCAACATTTACAGATGCCATGATAAGCCAATCAGAAACTGCAGAATACACAGGACGGGTACCTAATCTGGCACTGGGAGTCAGGAAGGCTTCCTAGAGGGGGCAGAAGAACATTCCTGGTCGAAAACATTGAATAGAGGCCAGATGATAGTCAGGCATGGTGGCTCACACCTGTAATCTCAGCATTTGGGAGGCCGAGGCAGGCAGAATGCTTGAGACCAAGAGTTTGAGATCAGTCTGGGCAACATGGCAAAACCTTGCTCTACCAAAAAGAAAAATACAAAAATTATCTGGGTATGGTGGTATACACCTGTAGTCCCAGCTATTCAGGAGGCTGAGGTGGCAGGATGGCTTGAACCTGGGAGGCAGAGGTTGCAGTGAGCCGAGATTGCGCCACTGCACTCTAGCCTGAACAACAGAGCCAGACTCTGTCTCGAAATAAAAACAAAAAGAGGCCAGATGCATGAGAGTCCATGTGATTACAAACAGTTCTGTGTCTTCAGTGGGACAGGCCTGAGTCACCTTTTAATAGAGATGGCTACTGTCTAAAACCACTGTGCCCTCTGGTGAAAATACAAGTACAAGGTCATCAACAACCTGTTACAGCAGTAGGAAATTTTTCCTGACTAGCTCTTTATAATCCTGTATAGCTAATTGAGATTGACAATGTCACAGCAATGGTGTTATAAACAAACCTGATAATTTGAATATATTTAGATTTAAATAAAAAGAAATTAATTCTACAAAAGGAACCATAATAGGATTTCTTAAAATAGCTCCTCAACCCAAATAAGCAACAACCTAGAGATGTTGAGTAAAGTGAAAAATTAGGATTCAATCATGTTGACTGTGATTACAACAAAGTAAAAAACATCTATCTAGAAAAAGAGAGGACTACACTAAGACATTAATAGTTACTGTATTATTACTGTGTAATTATAGGTAATTTATTTTCTTTTTACTCTTCAAAATTTTAATATTTTCATGTGCTTAAATTTTCAAAATAAATTGGTAAGAGTCCCTTAATATTTAAGGTAATTTAATAATAGAAATAAATGCATATCTACATATAAGTAAAATTCAGCTGTTTCTGCTACAAATTATTTGGTATGGTGGATGGATCCAGGATTGATAGCTCCTGCATTCAGATAGGAAACCTGGGACTCACAGGAGTGAAGTGATACTCCAAGGTCACACACAGAAGAACTTCCACTGACCCAGGAACTAGTGCTAAAACAGGCCATTCGGGGAAGCCTCCATTTGTTTTCCTGATTAGCGCTGAATGCTCCTTTCTCTTGGCAATTAAATGAGTAAACACAAAGTACTCAGCACAGTGCCTGACACACAGTATGTGCTCAGTAAATGTTATCTAGTATTACTAATACTACTCACATATATTCCTGCTCTGTGAGAGCCTGTGCCCTTGACCGTCTCTGCCAGCATCTGGCCAAAGGGTACAGCCACGTGTGGGGGCAGCCTCCATGGAGTGAGCCACACTCCCTAGCTGTCTCCCTTTTTTTTCCTGATGCTTTTGAGGCAGTTAGGACCAGTTCCTGCCCAGGACCTTTAGGCAATTCTGGATAGCTGGCAATCTGAATATTGGGACAGCTTTTCCTGCCACCCACCCCTGCAACACGTATACTTCCAACTCCATTCCTGACCTAATACCAACCCTGACACCTTGTCTAATTCCAGATCCAGTTCCTACAGACTCTGCTGCTTAGTATCTTTTATACAGATTTGGCTCCCTCCTTTCTCTTTCTACCTGGGCCACATCCTTTTATGCACATATTTCTATCTCCTCTGTGTGGATAGAAAGCAGAAGTATTTATTTTGTGTCCCCGCTCCCCAAATGCACACATCTGAACCACATAGTTTGGGGCTGGTGCTTAACCATTAGTTCCCAGAGGGAGGCAGCTGGGACTAATAAATGCTACTTAGCTTTCTACCACAGAAGGGGTCTCACGAAACCTGGGCCAGGCAGGAATCTCTGCTGCAGAGTGGGTGCTAAAGGATCCCTAGACACAGAGGTAAGACCGAAGCACCCCAGTAAAGGAGGCCCAGATTGGCCAAAAAGAGCAGGCTGAGGAATTATGGCCTCAGAGAAACACTAAAAATAGTGGAGCTTGGCTTGTGCCTGTAATCCCAGCTACACGGGAAGCTGAGGCAGGAGGACTGCTTGAGCCCAGGAGTTTAAGACTTAGCCTGGGCAACATAGGGAGACCTCATCTAAAAAATTAATAAAATAAATAAAAATACTGGCGACATGGCCAATTCTTAGGGCTGGTGAAGAAAAGCAGAGTTCAACTCAAAAATCACAACACTCACTGTCCCATGTGGAGACCTGTCAGGTTCCTTGTGGTCACAGGTTTGTATGCACTCAGGAAGGCACAGTGACCAGGATCTATTATAAATAGTTAACAAATATTTCATAACAGAATGAAAAGTGACCAGGAAACAACCTACTTGGGCAGTACCAAGGGGTTTGGGGCACAGAAGCAGCACTCTGAGCCTCTACCCTCCTGCCCTTCCAACATACTTACCTCGAAGGACGCCCGGGGACACGGCTTCAAGGGTAGGTTGGTCCCAATTCTTCTTACTACACTTCGAGCAGCCCCATGCGGCTTGTTTTGCCAGATTGGTATGGTCTGGAGCAAAGAAAGAGAGACAGTCACAACCTCAGAGACTGAATCCAACTACCGTCCCTGTCCTCTCCTCTCTAGCAGGGAGACTGAATTCCACAAACCTAGGGACAGGGCACACTCTAGGGGCAAGTCAACTCTCAATTATAGTGAGGGCAGGTTCCCCAGTTGCCAGCCTACATACACCCTGGCCAGCCACCCAAGGGAATACCTGCTGCTGCTAAGGCAGTCAATGTTGGGAGGGTCAGTGAAGGGAAGAGGAAGTAGCTAAGTGTAGAGATTATCCAGGCTTTCCCTCCAGCCCTCTACATACACTGACTTCTGAAGTGCCCCAGGATCATAGTTGGTTCTTCTTAGGGGGAGGGAGTGAAATGGTGGCCTTGCTCCAATTCCAGGCCTCTGGAGAAAGGAGTGCTCAATTGGAGAGTCTCAGAACCTTATACTGTACCTCAGCAGGCCCAGCACCCAACCTTCCCCCACTGTACCCCTGCCATGGGAATGCCCCTTACCACACTGGCTTCCATTCCCAACACGTGAACCAGCTCCTGCACTTGAAGGACAAGGCAGCCACAGGGCAGCTCCGGGAGGTGGGAGGCGTGACTCCTTCATATCAGGCCATCTGGAGGAGCACCAGATTTCCCTCTTGTGAAACAACCCCCCACAGTGGGGATTCAATGGTCACCACACAAGCCCCACAAAACCAGGCCCTGCAGAGCCATGACTAACACCAAGACTTCTCTGAAGATGCAAATAGAACCCTTTGGCAGCTAGAAAGCTCATCGAGCCAAGCTATAGGTACTATCCGAGCCCAGGGTTCATTCTTGAAGATGAGATGTAAAAGCACTGCTGGGCCCTTGCAAGGGGAGAGATCAGAGAAAATAGGAGAACAAACACCAGCTCATGCCAATCTCAGTCTCCTGAGCTATAGAGGAAAAGAGCCAAAAAAGTTTATCCTGGCTCAGCCACCTCCTGGCTTTGTAGCTACAGGCAAGTTATTTAACTTTGCTGAACATTGGTTTTTCCATCTGGAAAAAGGGGACAGGAAAAGGTGCCACTGGAGGCTACCTTAAGGGTCAGTGAGTGAAATGGGGTTGAGTGCTTAATGAACTGTTAAAACATGACACAGATGGGTGAGGTGACATCTGACTGCTCTTCATAGAGCAGTTCTTGCATGGTGAGCAGATGCAGTGTGCTCGTTCATTCACTTGTTCATCAAACACCAACAGTACCCACTTGTGCCAGGCCTTGTGCTGGGCACTGTAGGGGCTATGGGGGGAGTAAGACACAGTCATGCTCTTGAGGAACTCGCTGTCCAGCAGAGTGATAGGACATGAATACATACTTCTAGCAAA
The DNA here is from genome assembly GCF_047675955.1 of Chlorocebus sabaeus. Classification (NCBI taxonomy): domain Eukaryota; kingdom Metazoa; phylum Chordata; class Mammalia; order Primates; family Cercopithecidae; genus Chlorocebus; species Chlorocebus sabaeus. The sequence continues at coordinate 111,298,322 of NC_132923.1, forward strand.
GGCTGAATATCACTAGGCAGGTGGCCAGATGAGGTCAGAGCTCTGGCCCTAGTGCCCTGTAGTGAGTTTCGAGGGAGTAGGAAATGAAGACAAAACAGCAAGAGCACAGGTCCAGCACAGGAGGGTGAAGGATGTGGAAAGAGGAGCAGAGCATGATAAAGCTACTAAAGTAGGGGTCAAGTCATGAGGTCCGGGTGAGAAGTCACTGGGGAGCCCTGGACAGGCTCTGAATGGGGGACAGACTAGACTGACAAAGCAGCTCTTTCTGGAGACCTCCCGTGGAGGGTCCCCTCTCCTACCTGTTGAAGAGGAGGTGTCACTCACTTTACGATACACATGCGGAAAGGAAGTTGGAGAGGGGAAAGCACTTGTCTAAGGTCACTCAGTGGTCATGCCAGTGGAAAGCACCCAAAGCCTGGTCCCGGGCCTGCCACCTCCTGCCTGGGCTCCATCTTCTCGGCTCAGTTCAAGCCTTTATTATCAGAGTCCCTCTGTGTGCCAGGCTCTGTGCTGAATGTCCGTGTCGGCCACGAATTGCACTAACAGTGCTTACTGCCACTTTCTCTCTGACCTTACCTCCAAAGACCCAGCTGGGCCTAACCCTCACACACAGCCAGAGGAATCCTTCCCAAACACAGTTAATCACATCGCTCTTCCGTTTACAACTCGCTTACTAAAGCCAACACAGGATAAAATCCACAATCAGTCCCAAACCTATCTTTCTCTGCCCTCTCTAGACCACACTCACTGAGTACCAAGGCCTGCACATTTCGCAGCCAGCCCTCCTGCCCTCCCCCTTGCCCTCCAGTCACACTGGCCCTCAACCCCAACACTGGGCCCACCTCTGAGCCCTGCATCAAACACCAGCACCCCCTTCGCCGAGCTCATTCTTCTTCATTCCTCAGAGCTCAGCTCAAGCATCGCCTGCCTTCCCTGCGACAGGGTCAGGTCCTTTCCTGTGCGCTCCGCAGCACCCTGCCTGTCCCTCGGAGTCCTCGCGAGAGGAACTAGATAACTGTGATCCCCGCGCACAGCACGGTGTCTGCCTAGGACACAGCGCTTCAACGCGCTGAACTAACTAAACGAATGAAGCAGAACACCAACTCAGCTGTCACCCCCGCCCCCAAGTGTCACTGGCTAGAAGATCTTCCCCCGTTCTCTGGCAGCACCGGTGGGTCTTGTCACTGAGGCTGCCGTTGCTGTCTATTGACAGGCGTCCCCCTCAGGAGACCGGGAGCTCCTCCAGCGCAGGGCCCCGCTCAGCACCCCTGGTCCCGGGGGACCCCAAGGAGGCCGCCGGGCTCAGTGAAACTTTGCCGCTCGCAGCAGCGCCCGGAGACCCGCGTGGACCCTCTCCCTGCGTGGACCGGTCAGGGCGCGCCGCCCCTCCCCCGCGGCAGCCGCCCCGACCTGGGCCAAGGTCGGCCAAGTCCTCGCCGCCTGCCCAGCGGCCCTTGGACCCACAGGCCCTGGACCAGAGTGCGCGGAAGCCTCCGAGCCACGGCCAGGTCTCAGAATGCGCGGCGGGACAGCCCGGCCCGTGAAGCAGCGAAGCCGAAACTAGAAGTCTCAGGTCTGGCTTGGTCACTGTTTGCTGGGGGACTCCGACGAGCAACTACCCTTCGGGGACTCAGTTTCCCCCGGGCCAAGTGAAACGGACACCAGCGGCTCCCGCGAGAACTCGCGCGGGAACAGGAGCCGCGAGCTCCGCACAGCGCCTGGCACGTAGACCCAGTCTACTAACGGGCTGGAAGGCCGCGCTCCCGTCTCCACGCCGCCCTAGAACCTCTCTCACCTCAGTCTCGGGCTCCGGGACTCTCTCACCTCACGGCCCCTCCTTCCACCGTGGGCTACCGCCCTCACTTCCGCTGACCCGCCCCCCGGAAGCGATCCTCCGCAGCTGCGCACCGAGCCGCACCTCCGCGTACCGTCGGGAGGCGGGTCCAGCCGGGTGGCAAGAGGAGGGCGGCCCCCGAGTGGGCGGGGCGCTGGCGGGGGCTCGCTCAGATCCCGCGGAGCACACTCCCCCTCTGTCGAGACTATGTCCCCGCGGGGTCTGTGTCCCCGGGAGGAGTTGGCTGCGTTTGGAGATCCCTGAGCCTGATATTCGTCGCGTCTCCCTGCTTGTTACTCTCCACGTTTAGCCCCATACGACTTCTGGAAGCCGAGGGATGTGTCGCTCATCCCCTAAAATATGCTCCTACCCCTAGGGCAAACTTCAGAATTCTCACCCTGGCCCCCTTTCCAGTTCATGGTTCCCAGGCAAGCCCCTCTGCAAAGCCTCTTTCCAGCAAGAATGGGCAGAATGGGCCTCTTTCTCCTCTGACTCCTGCCCTCCAGCACTTTGCAGCTTTCTTCTATTTTAGTCTCTGTCTCTCTGTCTCTCTCTCTCTCTCTCTCACTCTCTCTCCTCTCTCTCTCTCACACACACACACACACACACACACACACGGCATATTCAGTGAGTTTGCTCATTAGATGGGTGCTTGATGCACAAGACCCCAGAGGCACTGTGGGAAGAGCCACATTCCTTCCAGGCTCACTAACCCACTCCCTCTTTGTGCTCCAGCCCTCACTGTCCTGGTCTGTGGCATGCAGTTCCTGGGTGACATTTCCTCCTCTGCTTTCAGCACAGCGCCAGGCTGTGCCTGGCTCCCAGGCTGGAGTTCCTTGGTCCCAAAGCCTGCAATCCCCTCTGCCAGAGAGAGTTGGTTTCATGGGTGACCCCCCATGCAGTCACAAAGGGCCCCATGCTCAGAACCCTGTACGTGGTTTAGTACTCTGCTGTACCTGGTTTAGTACTCTGCTGTACCTGGTTTAGTACTCTGCTGTGCCTGGTTTAGTACTCTGCTGTACCTGGTTTAGTACTCTGCTGTGCCTGGTTTAGTACTCTGCTGTTGCCGTCTCGAAATGATTAATTTTCTAACAGGGGGTCTTGTGTTTTCGTTTTGCACTGGGCTCTGCAAAATTATGTAACTGGTCCTGGCAAGAGACCTCAGAGGTCATCCACCCTATCTCCACCATATCTCAAATGCTGAAGACTGACTCCCAGGTCCAGCCCTCTTTCCAGGATGGCACATTGTGTTTTAATCATTACTTTCCCCTCTTGTGCTATGGCGGATCATGCAAGTTCACGCTGGCTGGCTGTCCTGGGTGTAGATGCTGATTTGCTGTCCCACTCAGATCCCCTTGCAGGAAGAATGGAGCCCCCTACCTGGGAACTTCCTTCACCTCCCAAGCCAATGACTGATACAAGGCCCAAAAGGCCAGCTCAACTCTGCAGTGTGGTTTATGCCTCACAGCTCTTCCACTGTGGTCAGGCCAAGGCTGGGCTGAGACTGTTCCTGCTCAGCATTTTTCCTTTTCCTCTTCTCCTTCCCTCCTTCTTTTACAGGTTTTTCTGGAAGTACACTCCCTACCCCACAAAAAAAAAAAAAAAAAATCACTTCATGCCTGTCTCAGGCTTCGCTTCTAAGACAACTACCAGATCTTTCTCAACAGAGAGCACCAGATTCTCAAAACAGTAAGTCCTACCACTTGTTCTATCACAAACTTATTTTGGGCAAGTCACTCAAGCCCTCGATAGGTAAGATAGTCCCTGAAAGCATTCCAGCCAAGTCCACCCCAGGAGGGAGCCGCCGCATGGAAGGACAGAGCTGAACATGCCACTCAAAGGAAAAGCACTTAGAACCACTCTAGTCAGTCTTCTCTAATTTTATTATAGGGCATGTTGGGGACAGGGGAGGGAAGTGGCAGAGGAGTGACAGGAGGGCAGCCAGGGGCCCTCTCCTATCCTGAGCCTCAAGGCCTGGTGGGGGACAGGAACTACAGAGGCATCAGATGAGGCCTCAGAAGGCCCAGGCCACCAGCATTTTCCATGGGACTAGGCTGGCTCATTGCGGAACTGACTCTCCCAGAGCAGCGGGAGAAGGGTTCGCAGGGGCTCCCCTGCCCTCCCACAAGTGCCTGACAGGATGGGGGAGGCGCAGAGAACATCAGGTGCCCTCCCTCCCCATAAGGGGCATGGGGGATGGGGGCACTTCCTCTCAGGACACAGGGAGCCTGGCTGAGCTGGCTGGCTCATGCCTGGCCTGGAGGTCAGAGGGGAGTGAGACACTCTGGTTTAAAAGGCCTTCCTTTCCATTTTGGGGAAAACAGGCAGGGAGAGAGGCGATGGTGCTGTGCCAAAAAACACCCCCAAATCCAGACGTAGGCTTTGGAGCCACATGTGGGTTTGAATCTGAACTCTACCTGGCTGAGTGACCCTGGGCAAGTCACTTCACCTCCCTGAGACTCGTTTCATCAAGATGGGAACAATGAGCATCTGCCTCACAAGCGTGTCGTGAGGATTAAGTGAGAAAGTGCATGTAATATTAGCAATGATTGGATAATACAAAATTAAGAACAAAGTTGGGCGTGTGGCTCACGCCTGTAATCCCAGCAATTTGGGAGGCTGAGGCGGGTGGATCACCTGAGTTCAGGAGTTCAGACCAGCCTGACCAATATGGTGAAACCCCATCTCTACTAAAAATACAAAAATTAGGCGGGTGTGGTGGCATGCACCTGTAATCCCAGCTACTCGGGAGGCTGAGGCAGAATTGCTTGAACCAGGGTTGGGGGGTGGGGGTTGCAGCGAGCCAAGATCAAGCCATAGCACTCCAGCCTGAGTGACAGAGCAAGACTCCATCTCAAAACAATACAAAACAAAACTGAGAACAAGACTGGCTGGGGAAGGCTCAGGGAAGGCTCAGAGAACACGCCCAAGGCAAGCGGGGTAACTCGGCGAATAGAAGGCCCAGGAGTGGCTGCAGAGATGTCTGCCTTCCTTCTTCCACAGCCAGGTTTAAGAGTGAGCCCCGGGTGGGGTGAGAGGGTGAGGAGAGAACTGGGGGCTGGGGAGGGGGCAGCCTGACTTCAAGGCCTTAATGAAAGAGTGCGGGTGCGCCTGTGGGCCTGCGTGGAGAGGATGGGACAGTGCTGGGGGGTCGTGGATCCTCTGAGGACTGTTTTTAAAAAGTTGAAGAGGAGAAGGAAGAGAGGACTATTTCTTCCCATAGGTGCAGCTGCAAAGACATCAAGCTGGACCCATCGAGGATTTCGGATTCAGCCATCATGGGGCTGCTGCCGGGGAAGCCACTGCCCCTCCTTTCTCCTCAGCACTGGGGTTATAAAAAAATACCTACAAACCATGAGAAAGTTTGTATAAAAACACTTTTCTGCACATATAAAAAGAAAGACTGGCCGTGGTCAGTGGCTCAGGACGTGGACCAAAGTCCCAAGAGTGGCCAAGGGGAGTCCGTGGTGCCCCAGTGGTAGAAGAGCTAGCCTGGGGCACCCTGGTTGCCGGACAGCGCCGGCTCTGGAGAAGGCTGTGGTCTTTGACCGGGCTGTGCTTCTGTGCATGCGAGGTCTGAGGGACAGGAGGGGCAGCAAAAGCGCTGGCTCCCGCAGTCCTGTGGAGACCCTGTGCTAAGGTAGTTGGTGGGAGTGCTTTGGCTCTAGGCCTCGGGAACCCCCTTAGTGTGCCCCATTGCTAAAGGCAGAAGCCCCTTCACAGTAAACTTCCCCAGACATCTGGTCAGTGGCATGGTCAGGGAAGCCGCAGGGGGTCCAGTCTGATTTCCGCTTCAATGGAGGGTTCTGCCCAGAGGCTCCAGAAGACTGGCTCCTGCTGAGACCGACCCCAGCTGGGGACATCAGGCACAGGAGGGCAGCCCAGGGTATGGCCAGGAACGAAGGCTCTAGATAAACAGGAGAGCCGCCTTGGAAGCCTGGCCCCTCCTGGCTGGGGCTTCTTGATGTTTCCTGTGGGAAGGGCTGAAAGCAAGGAGGGTGGTGGCCCTGTCTTCCTAGCCTGCTCCTCCTTCCATTCTTCACCCAACAAGGGCCTAGACTGTGCGGCTCACTGGAAAAGGTCCAGAGAGTTCACCCAGGCCCTCATCTGGGGGTGCCAAGCAGCTTTCCAGAGCCAAATGGGTAGGGAGAGCGGAGAGTGACAGTCAGAGCTAGAGGTTCCTCTGCCCAGCCAGCCCAGGCACCCCTTGTCTACCTGCCACCATGGAGCCAAGGCTGTGGTGGCCACCCTCAGTGGAGCTTGTACCCCCCAAGGCAGCCTAGGAGTGGGGTGGGAGTAGGCGGCATCTGCAGTCTGAAATGGGCTGAGGAACACTCTGGCTCTGGCGTGCGGGGGCCTGTGCATCAGATACTGTCCGGCCCCGCAGGCACTCTAGGGCTGGAGGAGGGGCAGGCCACGCCGGAGTCCCTCCTTCAGGAACTGCATGTAGGTGGCCGTGGATGGGTCTTCAAAGGTGGATGAGAAGCTGAAGAGATTGCTCTCGACTTCCTCGGGCTTCATGGAGGTGATGTCCAAGAAGTAGTTGGCATTGATGTGGTGGACCTGGGAGAAGGGCTGGGTGAGGAGAGTGGGACAGAGGGGGCCCCCAGGCTCCCTGTGCCCTCTGCTCTATGGGGAGAAGCAGGGACGCTATCAGGCCTTGACTGTCCTTGTCTGAGGTGATGGTGGGCAGGCAGTGCTGCTGTAAGCCCTCGCCAGCACCCGACACCACCTCATCACCCTGTGTCTGACGAGGGGGCACCTCCCTGCCTTGCCTACCAGGTGAAAACCCAACACTTTCCAACATCACCTCTTCACTAGCCCTCTGCCTCCGCCCCCCGAAATGACCTCTCTCCTCTGTTCCTGTGGCCCTGGACTCCATCCTGAACTCCGTGCTCACTTCTCTCACTGGGGCCTCACACACCACGGGCCTCTCCTTTGGCCTCTCGCTCCAGACAGTGAGCTCTTTCAGCACAGGGCCATGTCTTTATCTTTGTTCCTGGCACAGAGTAGGTGCCCAGCAGATGAACAGACGAATGAATCAGCATTCAGCCAACATTCATATGAGTGGGAGGCCTGGTTCTCCCAAGCAGTTCCCCGACACCATCTCATCACCCTGTGCCTGGGACAGCAGATGCCTTCCGCCTGGTGCCCTTTCCTTTGCACCGAGCCCTCACTGGACACCTCGCCCGTGCCAGCCCCTGCTCCTGACCTGCTCCCGTCCTAAGATCCTGAGGAAGCTGGCCTCCTCCTACGGCCCTGGGCCCCACACTAACCATGCCTTGGGACTTAAGGGATAAGGGGTCGCTTTGATCAGAAGAGCTGGAGATCTGAGGCTCAAGGGCAGGCCTTGGTTCAAAGCCAGCTGCACTTAATTAACTGCAACATTTGTCCAGTCTCTGAACCTTTCTGGGCCTCTTTCCTTGTTTATAAAATGGGCATTCATGATCATCCGTCTCCCAAAGCTGCTGTGAGGCCCCCGTGAGAAGACTTGCTGAGTGCTAAGGGCCCTTAGGGAGAGGTGGGGTCTTGAACCTTGGCTCAGGGCCCTCTCCTGGTCTTCTCTGTCACAATGTCCAGCTACTCCCTCCCGTTTCATCCCTGGACTGGCTGCCATGGTCCAAGGCAAGCCTTCCCTTCCAGGCCATGTTTCTAGCGAGGCACTGACTCTGCCTCAGGACTATGCTCACTGCTGCACAGCCCCCGATGACCAACACCTGCATCACGATTCCTGTTTCTACATGGGGACAACAGAGGCTTAGACTAGGTAAGAGACCAGCTTGAGGCTTTGCAGCCAGGAAGTGGCAGGGCCAGACCCGAAACCTGATGAAGCCTACACATCCACGGCCCCTGCTGGTTGCTCCCTGGGCCCCATGGGGTCTGGGTGAGGGTGCCTACCACAGTGCCATTGGGCAGGCAGATCATCATCTCCACTGGGAAGCTGTACTTCTCCAGGTGCAGGCCAGCCAGCTTCTGATGGGATGGGTTCTCCTGGTTGTTCTGTGGGGACAGTTGCATACTCCTGATGGCGTGGCCCCCACCACTGTTCGGGAGGCTCCTGTTCCTGCCCACCTGCCGGCTCACCTGCAGCTCCTCCAGCTCCTTCACCAGGGACCAGGTGCTGATGAAGCTCTCGTTGAGCAGGGTGAGGATGGGCGAACTTTCCAGGACAGTCTCCCGGAGAGTCCGCCCTGAACCTGTTCAGGAAGAGGTAGAAGCTGGAAGACAGAAGTGTGAGGTGCCCCCACATCTTCCTGGGGTGCAATCTTGCTTTGGGGAGACCTCACGCACTGCAGAACAGTCTCTGCACCCAAGTGAAATAACAGATTCAAAGAGCCTGAGGCAGAGTAGGTACTGAATAAATGGTAGTTGGAATTAACATCCATAATACACCCGCATCCTGGGCTGAGATTAGGGTTAGGGGTTCTACCTGGCCCCGGGGACTTGCTGACAGTGACAGCTTCTTTTTTTTTTTTTTTTTTTTTCTTTTTTTTTTTTGAGACGGAGTCTTGCTCTGTCGCCCAGGCTGGAGTGCAGTGGCCGGATCTCAGCTCACTGCAAGCTCCGCCTCCCGGGTTTACGCCATTCTCCTGCCTCAGCCTCCGGAGTAGCTGGGACTACAGGCGCCCGCCAACTCACCCGGCTAGTTTTTAGTATTTTTAGTAGAGACGGGGTTTCACCGTATTAGCCAGGATGGTCTCGATCTCCTGACCTCGTGATCCGCCCGTCTCAGCCTCCCAAAGTGCTGGGATTACAGGCTTGAGCCACCGCGCCCGGCCTCAGTGACAGCTTCTTAAATCCAGTGAACATTCTGTGTCCCAGGGCCTTTGCACAGGCTGTTCCTCTACCTGGAACACTCCATCTGGTCACTTGACAAACTCCTACTCATCCTTCAGAGTCTCAGCGTAAATATCACTGTCTTCACAAAGCCTTCCCTGACCCTCAGATATACACTCTGGTGCCACTCTGGACTGTCCCATGTAGAACACTCACCGTGCTTGTACTGATTCATTTGGTGTCTGCCTTTGCACTGTGTCTCCCTCTTTGAGGGCAGGGACCCCTTCTGACTTCCTCACTGTGGGACGCCAGCACCCAGCCCACTGCTACACTGATGGCTGACAGGGTGAGGGCGGGGCACTGTTTCATTCATCTTTGTGCCCACTGCCAGACACCCAAAGAACGTTGCATCTAGGAGGTCTCTGGTGAATTTTCTGAATAAATTAACGCAAGACCAGCCTCTGGCCTGATTTTCCCTCTTACACGTGTATATACACTTAGACTTCACAGTGTATGCGGCACTTTCACCCCTATGTCCACAGCTTTGAGAGGTAAGTGTATTATCCCTTCTTACTATTGAGAAAACTGAGGCTTGGGGAGGAGAAGACACTTGGTCAAGGTCACCGAGCTGACAATGGCTGAGTTTGAACCCAGTCTGCCAGGGCCCTTTCTTCAGCATCTGGTAGCTCCCGCTGGGCTCAGCACAGAAACTCCCAGGCCCTCACCCCACGCCCCTACCCTGGGCAGTCCCCGGGGCCCTCATGACTCAACAGGAGAGTCCCATTGGTTTCAGAGTCTCTGGTACCCAACAAGGTGTGCACTTTTCCCCCTGCTCCCCTTAGATTCAGTCGGGCCCCTCACCTCAGCAGGACTGGTCGTCCAGAGCCCCCCACAGCAGGATCGAGTGCACCAGCTTGTTCTCAGCCTTGGCTCGGTCGAAGGCCTCAGTGAACGGCAAGTAGGAGACCTGGGGCCACGCCGAGACAGAGAGAAGCCATCATCAAAGCGGCCAGGGTCCCACTCGGGCTGTGAGTCTATAGTGTGTGCAAGTATGTGTGTGTGTATACATGTGAGTTTGTGTGTAGGCATATCTGTGTGTGTACATGTTTGTGTATATGTACATTTGTATGTGTATGTATATGTTTGTGTATGTTTGTATATATGTGTGTATATGTGTGTGTGTATATATGTTAGTGTGTTTGTATGTGTGTGTGAAGGGGGTGCTGCTGAGCCAGGGGATGGATGTCTCCTCCAAGTTCTACTTATTATTATTATTTTCATTTATTTTTTCTTTGAGATGGAGTCTCACTCTGTTGCCTAGGCTGTAGTGTAGTGGCACAGTCATAGCTCATTGCAGCCTTGAACTCCTGGGCTCAAGCAGTCCTCCTGCCTCGGCCTCCCCAAAGGTTTAGTACTACAGGTGCGTGCTAACACCACCCCCAGGTAATTAAAAAATTTTTTTGTAGATATGGGGTCTTGCTATGTTGCCCAGACTGCTCTTGAACTCCTGGCCACAAGTGATTCTCCGCCTCAGCCTCCCAAAGTTTTGGATTATAGGCATGAGCCATTGCACCTGGCCTCTTCCTCTAAGTTCCAAATGGCAGCAGGGAAGCCCCACTGGCACACGCTGGGCACAACAGTGAGACAGCCTCAGTAGCAAGCCCTGAACACACGCCAGCACCTGTGCCCAGCTGCTGCTCCACAGCTCCCAGCCTCTACCCGTGCAGCCTGACCCTGGCCTTCACCCCGCCCAGCCTCACCTTCTTGAAGGGGTACATGGCCACCTCCAGGCGCCGGGCAGCCTCCTCCCAGCTCAGCTCCTGCTGCCACTTGATCTCCTCAAACACAAACTGCAGGGACTCCCCCGAGGGCAGGTGGCTGTCGATCACGCTGCCATCCTTATCCAGGATCACCGAGGGCACTGAGGGGCCCATGGCCTCCAGCTCCATCTGGGCCAGAGGTCAGTGGTGGGGGGAAGGCTCAGAGATGGGCAAGAATCTTCAGGGGCTCCCTGAGAGACCCTCCAAGATGCTCCACTCATTACAGAGGAAGGGCGGGGCCCTGCAGCGAGCCCACCTGGATGGGAGCCTCCTGTGCGCTCACCTGGGGTATGTAGCCGATGTCCACCTCCATGTTGCTGCTTTCACTGGCCCCATAAAGCCACTCCATGTCCACATTCAGAGACCTGGGGATGGCCAGCACAGAGTGACACCATCATCAAAGCCCATTATCTGTGTCACACTTTATCTCACATAATACCTGCAACTGTCTCCATTTTCCAGATGAGGACACTGAGGCTTCTCAAGGTGAACACCTGCTCTCAGAGCCACTGGGATTCTGGCTGCAGAGTCCTGGCCCTCTCTCCACCAGGCTGCGCCTTCCTAAGGCACTGGAGCCACTTCACCGTCCGCCGGCCCTGCCCTTCACAATCCACAAAGGGCCTGCACAGCCATGCCCCGTGTATTCTCCAGGACCCTTCGAGGCAGAGAGATGGCCAGTGCCTCATGGTGGGTCACAGGGTGGGGCAGGAATGAAAGTGAGCACTGTGGTCCCTGCACAGGCCTCTGGTGGGCAGCAGGAAATCTGAGCCGAGCAGTGCAATCTGCAGGTCCGCCGCACGGGGGAGCCCCAGCACTGACAAACCACCACCTCCGCAGCAGGTGGTGCAGAGGGCAGAGCTAGGTACCCACCAGGGGTCAGCAGTCCCTGATGCCTGGTCCTCAGACATGAGCCCAGGAGCAGCTGGTCCTGGATCTGGTCACTGCCTCTCTCCTTCTGTCCCATATAGTCCAGGCCCCCTCCTCAATAACCCCGGGTCGGAGGCAGGTGTGCCCAGCCCGAGGGCTGGTACTTTGACTTGGAAGCCCCTGCTCTGCCCACCCTGGGGAGGGAGGGAAGCCATCCCCACTCCTAGGGGCAATTTTCTCCTCCCATGTCATCCTAACCATCCTCTCACGCCTGCCCTGTGGGTGAAATAGGCCAGGAGTCAGTCTCCCATCTGGCAGATGAGGAAACAGGCCTACGGAGGGCCAGGGCCTTGCCCACAGCCACAGAACCAGTGGGCGCCATAGTTGAGACGTAACTGCAGACCTCCTGGCTCCCAGCCAGGTCTTGTCCCTGTAGAGCGGTCACTCAGGCCCACTAGGTGGCCACTTGCTATCAGTTAGGAATCTGGACAGACTTGAAGCCAGGGCCTCCTGGGTCCTCTACTCTGCTGACAGGTGGCCAGCCCTGAGGAGGTGAGGCAGGCAGGTGGCTGGTGCAGCACTGTCCCGGAAGCCTCTCCAGGGCTCTGCAGCAGTGGAGGGCCTGCCCTCGGCCTTTGCATGTGCTGTTCCTCTGCCTAGCGAAACCCTCAGAGCCCCTTGTCTCTACTGAGATGACCCTCTTCTTCTGAGAAGCCTTCCTGGACCCCACAGCTGGGTCCCTGCCTAGCTGCCGGCCTTCCCCTTGGTGGCACGCACAGGCTGCGATTACAGCTTTGATTAGGGCCTGTCAGCAGTGTGAGGGCGGGGAGGCCCAGCTTCAGGAAGAGTCTATGGGCTGCTGCACTGGGTCCCAGGGACAGAGGTGGAGGGCCAGGCCACGGGGTGCCTGGGAAGAGCTGGTGGGTGATCAGCTCATCCTCTTGCCTGCCTCATGCCGCCTCCTCCCACGCCAGCCCCACGAGATGGGCTCTGGGGAGCAAAGGAAGGGGCAGAGACAGAAGAGGCCCCTAGGCTCCTGGAGCTGGGGAGCAGGACAAGCTGTAGGAGGGAGCCAAGGCTGGGTCAAGGTCAAGCTCCCACCTGTGGTTGGGCACGAAGAGCCGGAAGTCGCGGACGTGGGTGGCGTCTTTGGAGAGGATGATGTGGCCGGTGAACTGACCCGGGGAGAACCAGAAGGGGAAGTCGGGCGGCTCACTGAGCTGGAACTCGGCGTGGATCCTGTGTGAAGGGAATCTCCTGCACCAGAGCTGCCCACCTTCTCCCCAGGAGCCCGGGAAGCCTTGGCCAGACTCATCAGGGAGAGGAGGCTGAGTGTGTGGGTGGAGGTGGATGGGCCAGGGGGCAGCAGCAAGGCCCTCCAAATGCTGCTTGTCCTTTGAGGCCCAGGTCACATGTCCCTCCTCCAGAAGCCCTGCCTGGACCCCCTCCCTGAGCCCCCACAGCTTCTGGAGGGCATGTGTGACTGGATGTCCTTCCCACTTCTGTGTGGATGGCACAGCCATGGCTACCAGCCCCGTGCCAAGCAAGTTCCACAGCTTTTTCTTTCGGAACCCTCACATGCCCTACGAGGAAGTCATCAGCACCCCAATCCACAGGTGAGAAAACTGAGGCTGAGAGAGCCAAAGCTGCTTCCCCGAGATGGCAGGGGGAGGAGAGACAGAGTTGGGGGGCTCAAGCCAGGCCCTCCCCTCTGGGTGCTAAACCGGCTGTGCCTCCCGGAAGCTCCAGGCTGGCCTGTGTGGCCCACTCACCGGAACATCACGGTGTAGTAGAAGTCACTGATGGCAGTCAGGCAGGCCACGGCCCCCTGAGGGGCAAAGCGGGTCTTCACAAAGGGTCGAGGGTGGAACATGCTCAGGAGCCGGTGGATGATGACCTGGGGGCGGTGGGAGGCACGTGCTGGCTTGCTGGGTCCCGCTGAGCCTGGATCCACTGGGGTGGGGGTCAGCCCAGACCCAAAGGCCCAGGGGCCCCATGGGGAGGAGGCAGGTCCAGAGGGAGGCAGGAGAGCAGGTGGGGCAGGTCTGGCACTGGGGTCCAGGCGCAAACAGAGGGATGGCCACTCCTGGGCTGGGGCAGAGGGCCTCAGGTCGCGCCCCGGCTGTCCTCACCTCCTTGCCCTTGGGCGGCGGCGGATAGAAGCGGTTGTTGGATAGGTAGCCAGTGAACACGCTCAGCTCACTGGGGATGATCCACCAGGGCTCGCCCAGCTCCTGGCCTGGCGGGGGAAGGAAGGGCTGGAAGTGGCGGGCGGAAAACACTGCACTTGGCGAGGCTGCGGCCGTCCAGTTTCGGAGGCCGGACAGGGCAAGGCGGGAAACCTGGGGCAGGGGAAAGCGAAGCTCCAGATATCTAAGAACCATGATTCCAGGGCCTCGTGTCCCACGTAGGTGGAGGTCTCCCTCAAGCCCTGAGACAGCCCACACCAAGGGAGCAGATGGACCCCAGGCAGTTTCCTGCCCCAGTGATGGCCACAAGCTTAGCAATATCCCACCAGAGAGAGGCTCCTCTCCCCGCTCCAGTGCCTCTGCAGCTCACCCAGGCGCAGCCCAGGCCAGAGCAGCTCGCTCAAAGGCAGGGTTGGAATGGGGGTGGTGGGGCTCTGTGCCTCACACCATCCCACCTCCCTCCTATGCATAAGCCCATGGGCCAGCCTTGGGAGCCACCACCCTGCCTGGCTTCCCCGCCTTCCAGCAGCCCTGCTCTCCCTCCCTAGTCTCCTCTCCAAGTCTCCTCCCAGGGACTAATGTCCCACTGGCCAGCTCAGGATTTCAGTTTGGAGCTAAGTCCGATGAGGGTGGTGGCCAATCATGTTTGAGGTGAGATCTCTAGGGTCAAGAGCAGGATGAGACCACAGGGAGTGGGAAGGCCGGCCTCCCCCAGAAGGGCCCTGCCTTAAGTACAGACTGCCCCACCTTGGGCAAAAGGCCTTCCCTAAGCCCGAGTCCTCATCAGTGACCTGCCTTGCCTCTGACAAGCTGATGGCTTGAAGAGGACACTCAGAGACCACAGAGCTGTCTACACATCAGCCAGCATTTGAGGAACAGCAGGTTCCCTCTCCTGTCCCCACCTCCCTGGCAGCAGGAGCTCAGGCTTGGTGGGAGGTGGGAGGAAAGCAGTGCAGGGAGCTCCCGTGGAGAGAGATTTAACAGGCAGTTCTCAAGGCAGAGCTGGCTATGCGGGGCCAGGCCGAGCCCGCCCTGCTGGGTCCTGCTTGTAGGCTGGCCACCCCCTGCAGGGGACCTGCCAGAGATGGGTGCTGGGCTCGGTGGGGCTCTGCTCGGGGGCCAGGGCTGGGGGTGCTGTTCCTGCCTCACCCCAGTTCTTGCTGTCTGTGGGGACTCATCCGCTCAGATCAGCCCATCACTGCCAAACCCGTAGAGATATGTTCCCCACCTCCTTCTGTGGAAGGTCAGAGCCGTTTCGACCACTTCCTAGACTCCTGCCTATCTGCTGCACTCTCTCTCCTTGGCTGAGAAGAACACGTTTATTCATGTGTTCATTCCATAAAATGTTTTATGCACCTAATGTATAGGAAGTTTCTCTCAGAGTACACTGTGCAGCCTGTCTTCTTGGAACTTATAGTGGGAGATGGCAAGTAAACAGGAACCAAAATGGGCAGTGCCCTTCCCTGTGAGCTCCTCCTTGGAATTCCCATCCCTGCCTGAACCTTCAGCGATGAGGTTAAGAAAGCGGCTCCCAGCCGGGCGCGGTGGCTCATGCCTATAATCCCAGCACTTTGGGAGGCCGAGGTGGGAGGATCAATCAGGAGATCGAGACCATCCTGGCCAACATGGTGAAATCCCGTCTCTACTAAAAATACAAAAATTAGCCAGGCATGGTGGCAGACACCTGTAGTCCCAGCTACTTGGGAGGCTGAGGCAGAATTGCTTGAACCCGGGAGGTGGAGCTTGCAGTGAGCTGAGATCGTGCCATTGCACTCTAGCCTGGGCGACAGAGTGACACTCTGTCTCCAAAAAAAAAAGAAAGGAAGAAAGGGGCTCCCCAGCACTGCTTCCCTGGGCTGGGCCAGGTGGCAATACCGCCACAGGCACCAGCCTCCCGGTCATTCCCGTTTGCCATGTGGCTGCCAGGCTCTAGAGTTGGGCACTGCCAAGGGGCTGCTGCTGGGCGGCGGACATCCAACATCCCCTGGGGAACTCAACTTCAACATGTGCAGACTGACCTCATTCTCTGCCCCCTTCTCCCTCCCCCGCTACAGTTCCCATCTGGGCGAGCAGCCCACCATGCCCCTGGTCACCAGCCAGAAGCTTGAGTCATCCAACTCCTGCCCACCCATTGTCCATGAGGAGCTGCTCCCTGCCCTTTCTTCCTTCCCCAGCATCCTCCAGGCTGCCCTTACTCTCCATCTCCTCTCCCTCGCCCGCCCAGAACTGGTCTTCTTGGCTCCATTTCTCCCCATTCTTCCCATGCCCCGTCCCTGGCCTGGAAAGCCCAGGTCTCATGAGGAGGCTGTCTTATTTAAAATCTGCTTAGTGTTCAGCCGCCACAGAATGAAGGCCAAAGGCAGGCAACAAGGCCCTTGGTGGGGTCTGGCACCTTCTCTCCTGGCCCCACTGACCAGGATGCCCCTGCGTGGGTCCTGCATGCCTCCTGGGTCCAGCCACACCAGCCGCCTGGCCTCGGTGACCAGCCTGGCACTCCTGCCTTCAGGCCTCTGTTCGTACTGAAGGGGCGTTGGCTGAGATGAAAAGGCTGGGTCGGTGTGGGCTGGGCACAGAGAGGCAGTGTTCCTGGCACGGGGAACCGCGTGTGAGAAGGCTCCTAGTTGGAAGAAAGCCTGGGGATTTGGAAGGAAGGAAGTCTGGTGTGGTTGGAACAGAGGAAGCCCACAGAGGGGAGGAGAGAGTGGGAGACAGTGCAAAAGGGCAGGCAGGGGCTGAGGCAGCTTCATCCTGCAATGCGCTCAGGACCCTGTCCAAAGGGCCTCGGGCTGGGGAGGGGCTGGCAAGGAGAACATCTATCCACCTCCTACCTCCACCTTCTCAGGTGCCCTCCCCACCCCACAGCCCTCTGCTGGGGACCAAACCTCAGGTCTAGATCATCAGAGTTCAACAGAGTACCTATCAGGAGGCAGGCATCAGGCTATACCCTAGGGGGAAGAGATGGATGTGCGGGAAGTAATCATCATAGTATGTGGGACAGCTGCACTAACAGGGTCTCTACTGCACTGCTGCTTCCTCCGAGACTCCCCACCTGCGCTCAGTCACCCTGCTGAGCCCTCCTCATCCTCTTCCTGCAGTCTACCAGATGTCACTTCCTCTAGGAAGTCATCCCAGATTCCCCCATGTGGGGTGAAGACTAATGCCTCTCTCTCCTGCTCCCCCAGCAGGCTATATGCCTGGACAGCAGGGACAACACCACAGCCACATGGACCTCCAGGGCCTGGCATGGGGCCTGGCTCCAGTGGGCACACAGAGGGCAGAGGAAAGAAAGATGAATGGAGCAGAAACTCATCCTCAGGAGACGGATGCACACAGATGATCCCGCTGCCTGTGGTCCCCTACTCACCCCTAGGAAGCCATCTTTGCTTTTGGTCATGGTCTCCGGGAGCAGAGGCTGGAATCGGGCTTCTATGGTGAGTGTCTCCTCGCTAGGGTCAGGGGGCAACTCCTCCTCCTCGTAGCTGGCCGCAGGAGTTGACCCTATGAGACACAGATCATCGGAGGGGCACTGCCCTTACGCTGCAGAGCTCAACTCTCCCTGGTCATCCACACTAGCTGGTGATTAACGCAGCCAGGCAGGGGGTGGAGGTAGCTGGGGTGTTAACAGTTAACAATCACCGGAGTAACAACCAGTGTATCACATTTTAGTTTCAGGATAGCCCAGGGAGTCAGATAATAACATTACCAACTCCATTTGACAAATAAGAAAGTGAAGGTTCAGAGAGGAAAAGTCACTTCCCCAGGTTACATAGCTAGATGGTAGAGGAATTGAGATTGAAACCCAGGCTTGTGTTACTTGAAACCCATGACCAACCATGACCCTTTTCTGGGTCTTCTGGGACTGAGAGGAACTCAGTCAGGGGAACCAGAGTAATGAATGAAGCAAGAAACAGAAACAGGCTCTTTGGTGTCATAGGGAGAGCACTGGTTTGGGAGTGAGGAGACCCACTTTCCCCTACTTTTTTGGAGGGAAGGGGAACTGCTCCGGCTGCAGGAGGGGCTGGACTGGCAGTGGCTAGATTTTATTTCTTGGATCTTTTCCTGCTCAGAGATCTGGCAAGTCTGTAACCTTCCCAGTGTGGAAGGATTCATTTTGAAGGGCTAAGGGAGAAATGACGCCTATTTCAAAAGGGGTGAGTAATAGTCACCGGTAACAAAATGAAGCCGGTGGGGGGTGGGGGTGGGTCTTGTCCTGTCTGCCCTCCCAGGGCAGGGTAGTGGTACAGAGATGATGCCTGGCATTTGCTGACTGAATGGCTAGCAGCCTGAACGATGCATTAAAGCCGTTCTCAACCAGAAGTCCTCAAAATCACCCAGGATGCCTTTAAACTACAGATGCTCACAACCCACCTCAGACCTACTGAATCACAATCTGCAGGGGTGGGAGTCTGGAAACTGCCCTTTTAACGAGCGCTCCCTGCTGCTCCTGATGCAAATCCCTATTCTGAAGCATCACTTATTTCTATATTTGTAAGTCAATGCAATAAAACTTTCCAAAACGCAATCTAGAAATCCAAGAAGAAGGGAGCAACAGGAATATGCAGGGTTATTAGTCGGCCTTGCTTATTCAATTATTTTACTATCACAGATAAATATTAATAATAATGATTCCCAAGGCAGCTCATGCCTGTAATCCCAGCACTTTGGGAAGCCGAAGCTGGCGGATCACCTGAGGTTAGGAGTTCAAGACCAGCTTGACCAACATGATGGAACCCCATCCCAGGCCAGGCGCGGTGGCTCACGCCTGTAATCCCAGCACTTTGAGAGGCCGAGGCGGGTGGATCACGAGGTCAGGAGATGGAGACCATCCTGGCTAACATGGTGAAACCCCGTCTCTACTAAAAATACAAAAAACTAGCCGGGCGTGGTGGCGGGCGCCTGTAGTCCCAGCTACTCGGAGGCTGAGGTGGGAGAATGGCGTGAACCCAGGAGGCGGAGCTTGCAGTGAGCCGAGATCGCACCACTGCACTCCAGCCTGGGCGACACAGCGAGACTCCGTCTCAAAAAAAAAAAAAAAAAAAAAAGAAAAAAAAAAAAAAGAAACCCCATCTCTACTAAAAATACCAAAATTAGTTGGGCATGGTGGTGCACACCTGTCATCCCAGCTTACTCTGGGGGCTGAGACAGGAGAATCACTTGAACCCAGGAGGCAGAGGTTGCAGTGAGAGTAAGCCGAGCACTCCAGCCTGGGAGACAGAGTAAGACTCCGTCTCAGAAAAAAAACAAAAAACAAAAACAACACAATAATAATAATGATTCCCCCACCACCTAGCTGTATGATCTGGGGAAGGGACTTCACCTCTCTGAGCCTTTACTTTCTCATTTGTCAAATGGAGTTGGTAATACTGTTATTAATTATAATAATACTACTCAGCATTTTACAGCCCTTTGGCTTTTTAATGAAAACTTTTATTTCCTGACTTAAGAGTAACATTTGCCCATTATAGGCAATTTGTAAAAATTTTAAGGGATAAGGCAGAAAATTAAACACACTCATAACTCTACCAAACAGAACTTGTTGGCTCCATTTCCTGCTTGGATTTGATTTCCCCCCTTTGATTTCTCAAAACTTGGTCCGTTTTTGCATTCACAGTCTAGAGGTAATGGGGGAATTCTTTCACCCTGCTGGAGAAAAAGACTTCTGTGCAAAAAATTAAAAGTGCGCCTCAAGCCCAGCAAGCTTTGCTAACATGTCATTATGAGAGAACTCTCACTCTGGCCACAAAAAAGGACAAAGAGGTGGCTGTGCAAATGCTCAGAAGTGTATGCAAAATAAGAGGTACAGGCAAGGCCACAAGGAGACGACCTGCTTATCTGCCCATCTGCCTTCATGACAGAACTGCCTGCCACCAAGAGACATCAATACACATCCACTCCAGCTCATTAGCATTTTCCATCCAACCTTTCTCCTCTAGCAGCGATCACAGGTCACCGGACCAGCACGGAGCCAACCTACCCAATACACCCCTGAAAAACAGCAGGCCCGTGACAGTGCTTTGGAGCTTATGCACCCGAAACAGCCAGCATGTCTCTTTTGCCTTTCCCATCGATGACTGATTTACACCAGGCAATCTGGGTAACAAGTAGGTGCCGGGCCGGGCGCAGTGGCTCAAGCCTGTAATTCCAGCACTTTGGGAGGCCGAGACGGGCGGATCACGAGGTCAGGAGATCGAGACCATCCTGGCGAACACGGTGAAACCCCGTCTCTACTAAAAATACAAAAAACTAGCCGGGCGAGGTGGCGGGCGCCTGTAGTCCCAGCTACTCCGGAGGCTGAGGCAGGAGAATGGCGTAAACCTGGGAGGCGGAGCTTGCAGTGAGCTGAGATCCGGCCA
Source organism: Chlorocebus sabaeus (assembly GCF_047675955.1). Lineage (NCBI taxonomy): Eukaryota > Metazoa > Chordata > Mammalia > Primates > Cercopithecidae > Chlorocebus > Chlorocebus sabaeus. Next base: position 111,318,162 of record NC_132923.1, read on the forward strand.
CTGCACTCCAGCCTGGGCGACAGAGCCAGACTCCGTCTAAAAAAAAAAAAAAAAAAAAAAAAAAAAAAAAAAAAACCAAGTAGGTGCCGAAGATCCTAAGTTCAAGAAATGTCACAAGAAGTTGGAAGAAAATGGACACAGAGGTTGGGGTGATGGTGGGGGCAGCGAGAAAAGCATTTTATAATTCATTAGAATGTTTCAGCCCCTCATCTTTTTTTTTTTTTCGAGACGTAGTCTCGCTCTGTCACCCAGGCTGGAGTGCAGTGGCGCGATCTTGGCTCACTGCAAGATCCGCCTCCTGGGTTCATGCTATTCTCCTGCCTCAGCCTTCAGCCCCTCATCTTTAACCAAATAAATGAATAAATAATCACTGACTGCACTAGGCAAAAATGATAGCAAGAATGGAATAGGAGACCGGACACAGTGCCTCATGCCTGTAATCCCAGCACTTTGGGAGGCTGAGGCAGGCAGATCACTTGAGGTCAGGAGTTCGAGACTAGCCTGGCTAACATGTAACATGGCAAAACCCCATCTCTACTAAAAATACAAAATCAGCCCAGTGTGGTGGTAGGTGCCTGTAATCCCAGCTCCTGGGGCGGCTGAGGCAGGAGAATTGCTTGAACCAGGAGGCAGAGGTTGCAATGAGCTGAGATCACGCCACTGCACTCCAGCCTGGGTGACACAGCAAGACTCCAGCTCAACAACAACAACAAAAAGAATGGAATAGGAATCTGAAAACACCTAAGCAGAGTTTCAGATTTAGTAATAATAGTTACAGCTCCTGGCTGGGCGTGGTGGTTCACACCTGTAATTCCAGCACTTTAGGAGGCCAAGGTAGAAGGATCGTTTGAACCCAGGAGTTTGAGACCAGCCTAGGCAACGTAGTGAGACTATATCTCTACAAAAATAGAAAAATCAGCTGAGCATGACAGCACGTGCCTGTGTCCGTTACTCAGGAGACTGAGGCAGGAGGATCAACTGAGCCAGGGAAGTTGAGGCTGCACTGAGCCATGACTGCACCACTGCACTCCAGTCTGGGTGATAGAACAAGACCCTATCTAAAAAAAAAAAAAAAAAAAAAAAAAAGTTGTAGCTGTCGTCTATTGGAAATCTGCATATTCGTCACTGTGCATTTCTTTTCTCTACTCCTGAAACCTGTGAGCTGGTACAGGACCCTGGAGCCAGATGGCCCCAGTTCTAGCCCTGGCTCCCCACCTTTCTAGCTTGGGAAACTGGGGAGCCTGCCTGTGTCTTAGTCTCTCAAACTATTAACCATGGGGATCATGACAGTGTCCATCTCCCAGGGCTCAGTGAGGTGTAAAGAGAGAACCCACATGAAGCACTTAAATGCCTGGCACGGAGGAGGTGGCCAAGGAATGGTTTTTTTGTTTTTTTGGTTTTGCTTTGTTTGTTTTGAGACAGGGTCTCACTCTGTCACCTGGAGTGTAGTGGTGTGATGTCAACTCACTGCAACCTCTGCCTCATGGCCTCAAGTGATCCTCCCACCTCAGCCTCCCAAGTAGCTGGGACTACAGGCATGCGCCACCACACCCGGCTAATTTCTGTATTTTTGTAGGGATGGGGTTTTGCCATGTTGGCCAGGCTGGTCTTGAACTCCTGGGCTCAAGCAATCCTTCTGTCTCCCAAAGTGTTGGGATTATAGGCGTGAGTCACCTTGCAGACCAAAGAATGTTAACTGGTATTATTGTTCACAAGTCTGAGAAAAACAGGCTTAGGGGTTGCTGGAGCAGCTAGTCCAAGCCACCAGCTACAAAGTGTCAGAGCTGGGAGGAGTCCAGGGCCTCTGAGACCCCAGGGGCTTCCCTCCACTCCAGACAGCCCCTCCTGCTCAGTGAAGACAGCGTGGTCAAGGCGCCCTCCTCCCCAGCCGCCAGCCTCTCCTGGTACCTGTTAGCTTCTCAGCAATGGGTTTGAACTCCTCAGGGCTGATGTACATATCTCCGTCAATGTCCAAGGAGGAAAAGAGAAAAAGGCCATCTGTCCCCAGGGTCTTCAGCGCTGATTCCTGCTTGGGAGGAGAGACTGGGCTGGGCACCAGTTGGTGGCCTCCTCTCCTGGTCCCCAACAAGCAGTTGCTTCCGGATGGTGGGAGCCCCTCCTCCCACCATCTTCCTGAGTCCTCCCAGGGCCTCCCGGTCCATCTGTGCAAATGTCGCCTCTGTACTGCTCCCAGAGCCTCCAGTCCCTCCCGGTCCCTGCTCATCCACTGTTTGGTCCGACTGCCCCTCCCAGTTTGTCCTCAGCCCGCCTTCGGTCTGGCCCTGGCTGCTTGGCCCTGTTCCTCCTGCACCTTCTGTCCTCTCCTGTGTCCCCTCCTCACTGTCCCAGGGCTCCCCAGTGCCCCTTTCAGACTCTGTGCGTCCCAGCTTCACTGTGTCCAGGTCACCCCTCTGGACAGACCCCTCCAGTCTGTCCCAGCTCCACAGTGACCTCCGTTCGCCTCCTCCCCATCAGTCCGGCCCCAGGCTCCCCCACCCGCCTCCCGTGTCCCCTCCTTCCCGTGCTCCCCCCATGCGGTCCCCCTCCGCCCCCCGCCTCCCCCGACTCGTCCCTGCCCATGTTCCCCCTGCTGCCGACGCTCGGCCCTTCAGTCCCCGCTCCCGCGCCCCCGCCCCGGCCTGCTCGGGCCCGGACCTGCCGCGCGGCCTCCTGGGCCTCGGCGTGGCGGGCGCAGACCCGGACGGCGGCGGCGGCGGCGGCGGCCAGCAGGGCTCCGAGCAGCGCCAGGGAGCGGGCGCGGCGGCGCGGTGGCGCGGGAGGCTGCGCGGCGGGGCCGGGGCTGGGCGGCCCGCGTTGGCCCGGCCGGGCCCGGCCCATGGCTGCGGCTGGCGGCGGCTGCGGGCGGCCCCCAACGCCAAGGAGCGGAGCGGAGCGGGGCGGGGCCGGGGGCGGGGCGGGGCGGGGCGGTGGCAGGGGCCGTGCCGGGGTCGCTGGGTCCCGGCTTCGCGGCACGGCCCGCGCCCAGGGCGGGGTCGGCTACACCGGAGCGCCCAGAGGGGCTGAGCGCGTCTATGTGGTAGGGTCTGTAGTCGCGACCACCCCAGCCTCCCCAGGCCGCTTCCTGCCTCTCCGCGCCCCTTCCTATGCTTCCGTTCCCAAAGCTAAGCCAGGCCTCTGCGGCCCACTTGCCCGGCCCAAGCCGGAGAGCGATTGCAGGCTGGGGACTGGGACAAAGAAGGGACTGGGGCCAGAGGCTGGGGAGAAGTCACACACCCTGTGCTCTCCTGGAGAAGGGGCGTCGAGGGCCACTGAGGCCTCGTGTCCGCCTCTGCTGGCAGCCGTGTACGAGGCCAGAGACTGCTGAGGGGCATCCGTCCATCCTTATCCCACAAGTTTTCTAAAAGTTCCTCTGTCATCTAGAGCAAGACAAATTAAAAAGAAAGCCCAGCCCGTGTTCCCCTCATGTGCAGTTGTGGGGCCACCTCCGCAGATGCATGGGTTATGGGGATCGGCCTTGTTCCAGGCACAGCAGGTGCTGCTCTGAACCTGCACTTCCCTGGGCCCAAATTTCCTCATCTCCAGCAAGGAGGTAAAAGAGCTCCCCGACCCCCACCCTCCGGGCTCTGGCCTGGTGAGGGGAAGGCGGGGCTGTAGCCCCTCAGCAGCTGGAGCTACCAGAGGCCCTGGCTTTTCTGGAGAACAGCACGTGGCATGCTTGGAGGAGAGCCTTGGAAATAGAGGTGGGTGGAGTTGAGGACATATTTTAATGCCTGTCAATCCCCAGGAGCCTTGGTTCCTTGGGGCTCTCTTCCATTCTTTCAAAGCCCCCAGTTACCACGGGGTGGCTCTACCTGCATTTTCTCAGGCAAGGGTGGCAGCTACAGAAGCCTCTAGGCAAGAACTCTGAGCCCAGAGGTGAGCAGTGCCTGCCCTTGCGGAACCCCACCAGCCCCCCAGCGCAGGGGCACTTATTAGGCCTGAGGGATCCAAAGGATGCTGAGCTCTGCCCATGTGCTGGACTTGGGGCGGGGTGATTTACACACTCTCACTCTGTTCTCAAGCCACCTTGTGAGGCAGAGGCTGCTTGCCTGGTTTTCAAATGAAGAAGCCTGAGCTCTGGCACCCAGGTCTACCTGGGTCCAAATCTGCTATCCTGCCTCCCAGGCTTCCCAGGGGATGGCCCAGTCGACTGAGTTGGGGGTGGGGTCCTGCCTCCACTGCCCATTCTGTTCTTTGGTAGCCAGCCATGGCAGCGCCAGGTGAGGCCTTCCCAGTGCCCATGCAGGGCGTGGCACATGGTGGGCACTCCTCAGTGTCAGATGGATGACTCCCAGGGATCTTCCAGAGTTGTGGGCCCGACCCAACCCTTGCCCTGTGCTCTGGCCCCAGTGTCCTTAGAGGGGCCCACTGAGGGCCTGACATCTGGCGTTGGCTTCTGAAGGCTTCCAACTGTGCCACTTTCAACTCATTATTGCTACTGTTTCGGGACACCCTGCATATGACAGATGCTACTAGAAAACCAAATTCCGTTCTATGGGAAGCAAAACTAGCCGAGCACAAAGCAGGTTAGGAGGGGAAGATTGATGAGCTAAAGCTTCTGGAAAATCAACAAAGGAAGTTTTCTTTCCCAGATAACTTTTATTTATTACACTTGCTTTTTCTTAAAGATACAGATACCCTACTGGTCTCTGCTGCCCAGCGCTGAAGAAATGGGCTGCTGGGGCTTGTGGGACTTGGGGGATGATTCTAGAAGCTCAGGAAGGCATACAGTGGGGTTGTGTTTATGACACTGAGGTCAGATCAGTGTGCCTCTGGGAAAAGGATCAATGTTGGGCCCAGCTCTGGGAGATGTCAGCTCTGGGAGATGTCAGCTCTGGGACTGGCAGTGGAGCAGCGCTGGTTTCCCACTGGAGAGCGCCCTTCCCAGAAGGGCTTGTCCCAAACCAAGATCCCGGGCAGGGCAAGGCCTTGAGAGGTAGGGCCTAGTGGGCGGTTCTGGCCGGGGCAGCCCTGCAGGATCTCTTTGGCACCTCGTTGTTGCCTCCCAGTGGGCAAGGGTGGCACGTGCGAACTGGCAGCCAATGGGAGCCACAGCGAGGTGAGTGACGCACTGGCCACATCCATGAGGGTCTCGGAGGTTAGTGGGCACTCGTTCATTCATCCTTCCAACACGTGTATTGAAGGACTACTATGCCGTGTCCTGGGGATTCGGCGTCCATCGAAAACAAAACAGTCTGCTCTTCCAGATGAGTCGATGGATACTGCAACCCTCCTCTCGAGGGGGGCTCTGAAAGGGGTGTGCACAGAGGAGGGTCCCCCTGACTATCAGGAGAGCCCAGAAGAGGCTTCCCAGAGCAGAGGTCTGGCCAGACCTTGACTTCAGGAGATCACCAGGCATAGCACCCAGGAAGATCATTCCAGAGGGTGAGAACAGCAGAGGCGAAGGCTGGGGGGTGTGAAACCCGATGAGGTATCCATAGCCTCTTGAGAACATAGTCCAGTGGATTTAAGCAGAGGGACCCGGAGGGGAGTGTGAAGAGGGAGGAGGAGGCAGGAAGGTTGGGCTGGAGCTCTGGTCCGCTTGTGAAAAGCCTGGACTTTACCACTGAGACAGTGTGGAGGCATCAGAAGAGAGGGACATTCGGCCACTGCAGCACCCTTCAGACTCCCTACTGCGTCCCAGCTTCCGCCTGGGGGCAGAGGACCACAGATTTCCACACCCACCTCCTGCGCAGAGGGTGTCGGTGTAAGCACTCCAGGCCACTCCATCCACCCACCAGAAGAGGAGGGAGCCTGACCTACGTGCAGCCACACATTAAGCAGGGGCAGGGTCACTGCCTCGAACCCCCTGGTCTCTGTCTCTGTCTCTGTCTCTCTTTCTCTGTCTCATACACACACACAGACACACACACACACCCCTGCCGGCCTCCTAGTAGCATCCTCTCTTCTGCTTCCCGTCTCTTTGGGGTAAACTCACCAGGGTTTACTTCCTGCAGGGGGTGCTGCTGCACTCCAGGGGAACAGATCAAATTAGGATTTTCCACTCCAGTTTCGCCAGGGAGAGGGCCATTTGGCTCTGTTTTTTTTTGTTTCTCCTTTTCATCTGGGACCCTAGAGAGGCAGGTGATTTCCCCCAAACCCAACCTTAACATCTTGGCAGCCAATAATAGGACCAGCATTTGAGAACAAAGGATCACTTGGGGGAAACAGGCTTCTGGTGCCACTGCAGGAGTTGCTTAAGCATGCCTGGACCACGTGGCCCTCTCCGCAAACTAAGTACCTGCTATGTGCGAGGGACTGTTCACAGCCCTGGGAACACAGTAGGATAGAAGACGGGCAAGGCACTTCCTCTCTGGGGGCTGAATATTCTACTCAGAGGAAGGAAATGACAGACACACAAGGTAATTTCAGAGAAAGGTAAATGTGAAGGAGTGAGACAGAGCACTGTGGCACAGTGCCACAGGCAGGCATGAGCAGTGTAGCTGGGAGGTAACATGTACACTGGTCCTGGAATGTGAAGAAGCAGCCAGCTATGAGAAGAATTGAGGAAGGCGCATCCCAGGCACAGAGAAGGGGGAGAGCCAGTGCAAAGGCCTGGGGTAGAAACAAGCTTGGCATGTCCAGGAGACACACAGAAGGCAGAGTGAGTCATGGGGAGAGAAAAGCTTGGTGACAGAGACTGGTGCAGGACATCGGAATCTTGCAGGCCATGGCAACAAACTTCATTCAATTTATTTATTTATTGAGAGAGGGTCTCGCTCTGTCACCCAGGCTGCAGAGCAGTGGCATGATCTCAGTTCACTGCAACCTTGAACTTCTGGGCTGAAGGCATCCTCCCACCCCAGCCTCTCCAGTAGCTGGGACCACAGGTGTGAGCCACGGCACTTGGCCAAACTTCATTCTAGATATGATGTGAAACCATTATAAGGGTTTTTTTTGTTTGTTTGTTTTTTTGAGACAGAGTCTCGCTCTATCACCCAGGCTGGAATGCAGTGGCACGATCTTGGCTCACTGCAACTTCCACCTTCTGGGATCAAGCAATTCTCCTGCCTCAGCCTCCCGATTAGCTGGGATTACAGGCGTGTGCCACCATGCCTGGCTAATTTTTTTGTATTTTTAATAGAGACAGGGTTTCACCATGTTAGCCAGGATGGTCTCAATCTCCTGACCTCACGATCCACCTGCCTCGGCCTCCCAAAGTGCTGGGATTACAGGCGTGAGCCACCGCGCCCGGCCCCATTATAAGGTTTTAAGCAGGGTGGTGACAATGTGTAACTTGGTTTTTTGTTTGTTTGTTTGTTTGTTTTTGAGATGGAGTCTTGCTCTTGTTACTCAGGGTGGAGTGCAGTGGCGTGATCTCGGCTCACTGCAACCTCCACCTCCCGGATTCAAGCAGTTCTCCTGCCTCAGCCTCCAGAGTAGCTGGGATTACAGGCGTGCGTCACCACGCCTGGCTACATTTTGTATTTTTAGTAGAGACGGGGTTTCACCATATTGGCCAAGCTGGTCTCAAACTCCTGACCTCAAGTGATCCGCCCACCTCGGCCTCCCAAAGTGCTGGGATTACAGGAGTGAGCCACCACACCCGGCTGGTGACTTGTTTTTTAAAAGCCCTTTCTGATAGCCCAGATGCAGAAACAACCCAAATTTCCATCAATGAATGGATAAGCAGTGCGGTGTATCCATTTGATAGGTATTAGTTGGCAATAATAGACCTTATAAACCTTAAGCTGAGTGGAAAAAGCCAAACACAAAGACAATGAATGTGTGATTCATTCAGTGAAATGTCCAGAATCCACAGATCCAGAGAGACAGAAACTAGATTAGCAGTTGCCTGGGGCTACAGTGGGAGACGGGTAGGAGGAGGCTGGGGAGTGACTGCTAATGGGTACAGGGTTTCTTCTGGGGTGATAAAATGTTCTAAAATTAGATAATAATGATGCTTGCACAACTCCGTGCATATACTAAAAAAACATGAATTGTCCATCTTTGAAGTGGGTGGATTTTATGGCATGTAAATGATATCCCAGTAAAGCCGCTTGGTTTTGATGTTTGTTTAAAGACCTTTCTGGTTTCTGGGTAGAGAATAGAGTTAGGCGATGGACAGAGGAAGGAGGGAGACAGGAGGCTAATGCAGTCCCCCAGGCATAAGATAGCAGGGCTTGGGCAGGCGTGGATAAGATGTATGAGTATAGTGGAGCCACAGACAGGATTTGCAGATGGGTCAGAGGTGGGCGGTGAGAGGAAAGACCAGCACCAGCTGTGGGTTGAGCTTCGGTAGCTGGTAGCACCATTCTGAGATGAGGCTGGAGGAGCCCTGACTTGGGAGAACCCTCGGTCCAGTCTGCCAGGTTAAGAAGCCTGAGAGCTGGCCGGGCACAGTGGCTCACACTTGTAATCCCAGCACTTTGGGATGCTGGGGCGGGCGGATTATGAAGTCAAGAGATCGAGACCATCCTGGCTAACACAGTGAAACCCCATCTCTACTAAAAATACAAAAAATTAGCTGGGCGTGGTGGCGCATGCCTGTAGTCCCAGCTACTTGGGAGGCTAAGGCAGGAGAATCGCTTGAACCCGGAAGGCTGAGGTTGCAGTGAGCCAGGATCACGCCACTGCACTCCAGCCTGGGTGATAAAGGGAGACTCCGTCTCAAAAAAAAAAAAAAAAAAAAAAAAATTGGCTGAGAGCCACCCTCATGGAGGGTCAAGGAGGCAGTTGTGTGTGTGTGAGTATGGGGCTATGAACTGTAGGGAAGGGGGCATGGATTATAAATCTGGGAGTTGCCAGTCTAAACATGACATTTAAAGCCACAAGATTCAATGAGATCATTGAAGAGAGAGAAGAGAAGAAGCCTTTGGCCTATGTGGCTGCAGATGCCTCCATGTCTTGGAATGTTGAGTGGCTTTGGCTGGATTTACAGGCATGGGCTGTGGCTGTGATTAGCCAGAAAATAGATTAATGTTAGAGGTCATGACAGCCTTGGCTTGGCTCTCCTGCTGTCCAGGCTGGGAGAGAGATTTGTTTCCCGGGGTCAGTAAATGCCCCCGGGACTTTGCCAGACGGACAGCTTTATTGTCAGCATCACGAGTGCAGGGGCCCTGGTTACCCAGCCTGGCTGCCCACTAGTCACCTGGGGCCTTTGAAGGAGACCAGTGTTTAGGGCCAACACCCAGTTGGTTGGGGGAAGGAGGGACATTTTTACCAGCTCTCCAGTGATTTGGATGCACAGCCAAGATGGAGAAAATATATAGACGGCAAAGTTCCACACACAAGCCACAAAAAAGAGTTTGACATTTGGGGCCTTTCCCACGGTGAGTGTCAGGCACAGGCAGATGGTGCCGGATGATCTGCCCTGAATTCTGCTCCGCTTGTCTTATATGTTTTGAACTGGCTCCAGGGCCAAGGAGGGAACAGCGTTAGGGGGGTCAGCCACCCTGTTCTGCTCAGGACTGACCCTGATGAAGCACCGAGGATGCTGGTCAAGCAGGAAAACCCAAACTGGGATGAGCTAGTCACCCAAACAAGGGAGAGGCATAGCTCAGCTTGCATCTGAGAGGCTTTATTTCATCATCTCTGATCTTGGCTGCGCACTTCAGAGGTTTTTACCACAAATGGGTAGAAGAGGGTTTCATAATGATCAGACAAAAAAGTGTGAGCATCCTTAGGCCGGGCGCGGTGGCTCAAGCCTGTAATCCCAGCACTTTGGGAGGCCGAGACGGGCGGATCACGAGGTCAGGAGATCGAGACCATCCTGGCTAACACGGTGAAACCCCGTCTCTACTAAAAACACAAAAAACTAGCCGGGCGAGGTGGCGGGCGCCTGTAGTCCCCGCTACTCGGGAGGCTGAGGCAGGAGAATGGCGTAAACCCGGGAGGCGGAGCTTGCAGTGAGCTGAGATCCGGCCACTGCACTCCAGCCCGGGCGACAGAGCAAGACTCCGTCTCAAAAAAAAAAAAAAAAATAGATAGGAGCTAAGCGGTTATAAGTAGTATTGTATAAATTAAGACAGAAAATGCAGAGGAATTTTTTTTTTTTTTTTTTTTTTTTTTTGAGACAAGGTCTCACTGTCACCCAGGCTGGAGTACAGTGGTGCAACTTCAGCTCACTGCAATCTCTGTCTCCCAGGCTCAAGCGATCCTACCTCTGCCTCCTGGGCTCAAGAGAGCCTCCCACCTCAGCGTCCCGAGTAGCTGGGATTACAGGCGCCTGCTACCACACCCAGCTAATTTTTGTATGTTTAGTAGAGACAGGGTTTCACCATGTTGACCAGGCTTGTCTCGAACTCCTGACCTCAGGTGATCCGCCCACCTCGGCCTCCCAAAGTGCTGGGATTATGGTTGTGAGCCACTATGCCCAGCCTATTTTATTTTATTTGAGACAGGGTCTTACTCTGTTGCCCAGGCTGGGCTTGCTATGGCACAATCATAGCTCACTGCAGCCTTGGACTCCTGGCCTCAAGTGAACTGCCTTGAAACGCTGGTTTCAAACACTGGAGCCTTGGAAAATGACAGCATGATGAAGGCAGACATGCTGACTGGGCTGGGGGAAAGGAGTGATTTCTCACGAGACAGGTGGGACATGTAGACACAGAGATGAAAGGGAAGAGGAGGCAGATAGTTCCTGACTGCTCCGAGGATAGGCTAAGGGGATCGGGAGATATTAGGGATCCAAATGGCTCCATGACCTCTGGGAGGACCCTGAGAGCTATGGTTGGTGGCACCAGTCAAGGCTTGGGGCGGTCCCTTGGTGATCAGATGAGCTGTGGACAGGGAAGGTGTCCAGACCACATGGTGATCATAGGTGGGGAACCATGTGGAGTCAGGACCCTTCAGGAAGCACACGGAGAATGACACAGAAGAAGGGGACCCAGCCAGGCAGACTTAGGTAGAACCTGGGCAGGTGCAGAGCACTCGATGTCCTGCTTGGAGTTACCCATGGAGGAGCGGTGAAGATAGACAATGTTATGTTTCAGCAATATGTGCTTTTGAGACACCCAGAACTCCCTGACTTCATACCTGCCACAAATCCTGAAGGTTTCAAAGAAGAATGAAAAGAAGGCCCCAGGCGCCACAAACAGCCTCCGTTGCGCATGTGCCAGAGAAGGAGCAGGGCCATCTTGGGAAGCAGCTTCCATTTTTCAAAAGCGCAGCTGAGCCCGCTTGAAAGGAGTGGTGGAAACAGAGGGGGCAGCAGCCTGGAGGCTAGATCCGAGGCTACAGGGAAGAAGGGTCAGAGGAAAGGTTTCTGGTGCCCTTGAAGTCTCCCAGGCTCCTCAAAACCCAGGGACTACAAAAGCAGAGGAGAGGCCATGCACACGGGGCAGAGGGCACTCGGGCCTCGCAGCACTCCTGGGGCACAGGCTTCAGAAGCTTCCGCTTAGGAATCTGAGAATGGTTTTCCACTGAGACAGATGTAAGAGGAAAAAGAATTCCTAGGTCTCTCCACTCAGAAGTCGGAGGAAACTTTCAGAAATGTAAAGTGGGTCATCTCATGTGCTGCTTTAAACTCTTCCTAGCTGCTTGCTGCTCTCAGATTAAAATTAAACTCTGTCTTAGTCCATTTTATGTTGCTATAACAGAAAACTACAGACTGGATAATTTATAAAGAAAAGGAATGTATTTCTAGAGGCTGGGAAATCCAAGGTTGGGGGCCTGCATCTGGCAAGGGCCTTCGTGCTGAGTCTGCTTGTGGCCAAAGACAGAAGGGCAGGAGAGTGCCAGAGAGCGAGCAAGCAAGCAAGCGAGGGCTGAATCGGCTTTCAGAACAACCCACTTTCCTGATAATAACATTAATGCATTCACAAGGGCAGAGCCCTCATGGTCTAATTACCTCTGAATAAGCCAGGTTCCACTTCTTAATACCATCCAAAGGCAATTGCATTTCGACATGAGTTTTGGAGGGGACATTCAAAGCATAGCAAATACTTACCTGCCCACCAGGCACTGAGGGATGGAGCCCCTTCTGCCGATGTCCTTTGACCCCCAGATCAGCACCCTCCCACTTGCTCACTGCCTTTCTGTGTCTCAGATACAACACTTCCTACCTCTGCCTCTGCATTCGCTGTTCCCTCTGCCTGGAATGCTCTTTGCACAGACTGTCACAAATGCCAGCTCCCCAGGGGCCATCCCTGACCTCTCCATCTCCAGTGATCTCCATGTGAACTTGATTCCTGGAGAAGGTGGTCCATGCAGGTCCTAAGACCTGGGAAAGCCACAGTTGAAATTCTGTAACTTGTGCAAGACGATGGAATTATCCCCAAAGGTCTTTCTCTTTGAGAAGTGGCCCAGGGGGTACGGCGGAGGCCCACATCTTCTCCTTTCTGTGCTCTGTTTACACTTTGTCCTTGCTCTGGTCCCTGGATGGGGAGGACATGGTGGGTCTGGATTATCTGGGTTCTGGGAGCATGATTTTGCTAGGATAACTGCCAGAGGAAAAGGAGTGTGCTGGTATTTTCTAACCTCGGGCAGCTGCTGGGAGTCTCATCTCTGTTGAGTCAGACTTTGGAAGAGCAGATGCTCTGGAAATTTGGGCTAGGGTTAATTCAACAGTGGAGGAGGTGAAAGTACCACACCAGCGACAGAGGAAATGACCCAGGAGGTGGCTGGGGCTGCAGGGCCTGACCCTGGAGGGGTCCTGACATCTAAGGAGCCCTCCTGGTCAAGATTGAGCAGAATAAAAATTGAGGATGGAAGAATTTGGATGTTTCTTTGGATTTCAGTTTTCATAGAGAGGATTTCATTGTGAAGTTAAAACTTTTTTTTTGAGTGGAAGATTACGTGATTAGAGGGTGTTCCTGTTGGTCAAAGGTGGGACAGTTTTCTTTTTCTTACCTGGATCATTGCAGAATTATCTGCTGACCCACCAGGGGATAGAGAGGCTGTAGTAAGTAAGGGGGGTAACAGGCTCAGGGAGGGGTTTGCTGTGGGGAACAGGGGACTTGGGAGATGACCCACACTGCAGCTGCATCAGAATCACCTGGAGGGCTTGCCAAAGACACTGACTGCTGGGCTGCCCCAGAGCTGCTGATTCAGCTCCTTGGGGCCTGAGAATCTGCATTCCCAACAAGCTCCCAGGTGCTGCTGGGGCTGGCTGCAGGCTCCACACTCAGAACTGCTGATGGAATTATTGCCTGGTTCTGGATCATTTTGTGGGTGAAAGCAGAGCTTCCCACCCCAGGGCTCCAGGGAACTCCCAAGGGAGTAACAAGTACCCAGCTGATGAGGGGCCTCCAGAGAGTCAGGGCAGGACCATCTGGATATGCAGCTGGTGCCCCCAAGAGACAGCCACCCCCAACCCCTGATGACTGCAAGCTTGGCCAGGAAATCCACAGGCTTAGAGGAAAGTCAAGGTGTGAATGTGTGTATGTGTGTGTGCAAATATGTGTGTGTGTGAATGTGCTTGTATGTATGTGTGAACGTGTGTGTATGAATGTTCATGTGTATGTGTGAATGTGTGTGTGAACATATGTATGTGAATGTACGTGTGTACGTATGAATGTGAATATATATGTAGGTGTGAATGTATAAAAGTGCGTGTGTGTGTGAATGTGTTTATGTGAATGTGTGTGTATGAAAGTGCATGTGTGTGAACGTGTGTGTGTATGCATTGGTATGAATGTGCATGTGTATGAATGTGCATGTGTGTTTATGTGAATGCGTGTGTGTGTGAATGTGTACGTGTTTGAACTCGTGTGAATGTGTGTATATGTGAATATATGTATGAATATGCATGTGAGTGTATGTTAACGTGTGTGGGTGTGTGTGAATATGTGTTTGAACGTGTATGTGTGAATGTGTATGTGTGAATGTGTGCGTAAATGTGCGTGTGTAAGTGTAAATGTGTTTATGTGAATGCACATGTGTGTTAATGTGTTCAAGTGAACATATGAATGTGTGGGTGTGTATGTGTGAATATGTGTATGAATGTGCATGTGTATGTTTATGTGTGTGTGCATGTGTGTTTATGTGAACGTGTTTACGAATGCATGTGTGTGCATGTTTGCATGAACGTGTGTATGAATGCATATGTGTGCATGTTTGTGAATGTGTGTATGTGTATGAATGTGCATGTTTTGCATGTGTGTTTATGTGAAGGTGTGTATGAATGTGTGTGCGTGTGTTTATGTGAACGTGTATGAATGTGTGTGTGCGCATGTAAGTGAACGTGTGTGTATGAATGTGTGCACATGTAAGTGAACGTGTATGAATGTGTGTGTGCATGTAAGTGAACATGTGGGGGTATGGATGTTTGCATGAATGTGCATGTGTGTAAGTGAACGTGTGGTTATGCATGTTTGAATGTGTGAGCGTGTGTGTGCATGTGTGTGAATGTGGGTGTGAGTGTGGGTATGTGTGTGACCCCTTTTCCTCTACACTGCCGCTCAGTCCCTAGCCTGGGGACTTCTCCACTGGATAAATGGGCTTGGCCCATTTCCACACACTCTGTAGGATGGTGTGGGACTTGTGATTGGAAAACTGGGCAATTCCTGACAATCTCATTGCAATCACCAGTGGAAAGGGGGTCACTGCACTGAGAAAAGGCCACTTGACCAGCCATCTTGTACCCCATCTTTCTGGGACCTTCCTGTTAATGGAAGGAACTCTCCTCCCTTCCCACCTTGCTTTCTGGAATCTACAGTCAGTCCATGGACCAGACCAGGATGACCCACAGAACCCCTGCAGTGAAACCGCTCATCGTTTTTCCCGCCTGGTTCAGTGGGTCCACTCTCAGCCAGCTGCAGCTGGGAGGGAGGCCGGGTGCATGGTTAATCCCCAAGTCTTCAGCACAGACCTTTATTTTCGTCTATAACATGCTGAGGACACAAAGATGAGAAGACAAGGGTCCTGTGACCGGGGAGCGGTCAGTCTATGGTGGAGATGCTCATGCATATCTGGGTCTGCCCTAGGTGTGTAGGAGCCCAGGTCAAAGGAGTTTTTACGCCTATTTCAAAGGAGAGGCAGGGAGAAGTCAGGGAAGGCTTCCTGGAGGAGGTGGCATTGAGGGCAGCCAGGAGGACTGGAGAGGAGTTTAGTAGGCATACCTTGGGGGTGGAGTCCAGGCAGGAAGCAGCATGTGGGGAGACATGGAGGTGTGTGAGAAAATGGGGAGTTTCCAGCTTGGTTTCTAAAGGAAAGAATCTCTGGGATATTTGCATGTTTTTCCGGGCTGAGTTTTACCATTTCTTAGAGCACCGAAGGCTTCTGGGAAAAACACCTTAGTTATCATTGTTTTCACTTAGACCAGGGGGCCATAAAATTTACTGTCCAAGTTGGGGCACTTTTAAGAGCAAAGGGGGTACTCTTATGATGTTGGAACAACAGGTTAAAATCTGTCATAAGCAAATGTCATGAGTGGGATGGTCACCCTCACCTTGGGGGTCATACAGAGGGGTGGGGTGGAGGAAGGGTATGGGGAACAGTAGGGAGTGCCGAGTGGCCTCTGTGGAGGCTGCCCAGAGGCCGGGAACAGCTGTTTGACCTGGACAAGCCTGTTAGGGCCTCAGTTCCCTCCTCTATAAATGGAGGTGCCATCTTTTCCTGCCCACCTTCTAAAGTTTTGTAGACAGGATTTATCAGGTACTCCATGAAGAGGAAAAACTAACTGGACCTCAAACATTCCTGGGCACGCTCTCGGCATCTTCCTCAACCCTGGGCCCCCGCCCGAGCATCCCCCCCCCACCAGACAGGTCCCTGGAAGACCTTGGACAGTCAACAAATCTTCATCCCGGTTTCCCGATTTCTGTAGATTCAGGGCTAATGGCAAAATGCTTGCTCAATGGGAAAAGCAGAACACGTTCAGAGTTATTGCTTTGAGATTTTGGTCTGTCTCCTGGGCCTGCTTGATACAGTTTCCTCCAAGTCTCAGAGCATTTTGTTTAAAAAGAAGAATTTTTGACAGCAGTGTTTTGCCTCAAATTTACACACGGTTTTATAGTTTACAAAGAGGTTCACATCATAGCAATCACTGCTAGGATGCATTGAGTTCTTACAGGGGGTGGGGTGGGGAGGCGCGATTAACCCTTGAAACCACTTTCCTTTTCCATGGATGGAGAAGCAGAGGCTCAGAGGAGCTTCACTAAGGGGCTTGCCCAAGGCCATACAGCCCTGGAAAAGGGCAGGGCAGAGCTGAACACAGGTCCACCAGTTTCAAAGGCTGTGCTTGTATGAAACCGACACGGGCTGTCCTCTCCTGTGGCGCCCCTGTGCCTCTCTTGCCTTCAGCCTAACCACTGCATTCCCTGCTGCAGACCGTGAGTAAGAAAACACAAAACCAAACCAAACCCAGAGGCTTGTGCAGAAAACAGAGGCTGGAATGAGTGTAAAAATAACCAGGTATGTTCAAGGGAATCCTTGAGTCCCTAAACAATATATTTTCTGCTAAGATGATTTATGTAGTGGTGCAGGTGAAGGAGGTCTTCCCGGCATCAGCAGCGTAGTTGCTTTCTGAGTTCTAATTCTGCACTGTCCAAAACAGCAGCCAGCAGCCAGCAGCCAGCAGCCAGCAGCCAGCAGCAATGCACGGCTCTTTACATTCAATTGAAATGAAATTAGCCAGGCGCCCCCCCGGTGGCTCACACCTGTAATCCCAGCACTTTGGGAGCCTGAGGTGGGTGGACCACGAAGTCAGGAGATCGAGACCATCCTGGCCAACAAGGTGAAACTAAAAATACAAAAATTAGCTGGGTGTAGGCCGGGCGCGGTGGCTCACGCTTGTAATCCCAGCACTTTGGGAGGCCGAGACGGGTGGATCATGAGGTCAGGAGTTCAAGACCAGCCTGGCCAAGATGCTGAAACCCTGTCTCTACTAAAAATACAAAAATTAGCCTGGCGTGGTGGCACACGCCTGTAATCCCAGCTACTTGGGCAGGAGAATCGCTTGAACCCGGGTGCCAGAGGTTGCGGTGAGCCGAGATCAAGCCACTGCACTCCAGCCTGGGCAACAGAGCAAGACTTTGTCTCAAAAAAAAAAAAAAAAAAAAAAATTTAGCTGGGTGTGGTGGTGCATGCCTATAGTCCCAGCTACTCGGGAGGCTGAGGCAGGAGAATCGGTTGAACCCAGGAGGCAGAAGTTGCAGTAAGCCGAGATTGCACCACTGCACTCCAGCCTGGCGATGGAGCGAGACTCTGCTCAATTAAAAAAAAAAAAAAGGAAATGAAGTTAAAAGTTTAGTTCCTCCATTGCACTCACCACATTTTAAGTATTCCAGATCCACATGGGGTGACCCTACTGGACGCCACTGTTCTAAGCCACCAGCAGCCTGCTCCTGTCTTATCCTGGCTGTCCTGAAGAAAGGAGAGCTGTTGACACAGGCGGTAGGCACACCTGTTTTAAGGTAGGTTGCTCTGCATTCAAAGTATCTATAGATGCCATCCCAACACCAGAGCCCCTCTACGCCACTCTGGAGCAGTTACAGCTCCAGGAATGCAAAGAAAAGGCAGAAACCAAGGCAGTGGCCACCAACTGGGGTCTTGCTACTCAAAGTGGGGTCCGAGGACTGGCAGCATCAGCATCTCCCGGGAGCTTGTTAAAGAAAAGCAGAATCTGGCCGGGCACAGTGGCTCATGCCTGCCCTCCTAGCACTTTGGGAGGCTAAGGCGGAAGAATTGCTTGAGCCCAGGAGTCTGAGACCAACTTGAGAAACATAGCAAAAAAAAAAAATTAGCTGGATGTGGCGGCACACACCTGTAGTTTCAGCTATTCGGGAGCCCAGGTGGAAGGACTGCTCGAGCCCCAGAGATGGAGGTTGCAGTGAGCTGTGATGGCCCCACTACACTCCAGCCTGGGTGACAGAACAAGACCCTGTCTCGGGGAAAAAAAAAAAAAAAAAAAAAGGCAGAATCTCAGGCTCCATGCTACAGCCGCTGAACATGAACCTGGATTTTAACAAGCTCCCAGGTGATTCCTGTGCATGTTCAAGTTTGAGAAGCTCCGACTTAACAGACAGGCTGAGCAGGAACAAAATCGTGCTCCAAATATAGGAAACCAAACTGATATTTTCAGATACGAAAAATAGAATCAGCACCCCCTCCTCCAGTAGGGTGTAATTAAGCATTAGTCACAGAGGGCCGAGCATCTCTGTGCCACATGACCAATGACCATACTTGCAAGGACAGGCCCCCAGGGGAAACGCTGGGGGAAGCTGGCCCATTCATCTCTGGCACTTTCTCAAACCACAGTGGGGTCACCTCCTCAAAGCAGAGGGAATGGAACTGAGAATCACATCTTGGATGCTGCCTTTAAATCAGATTTTCCATTTTTGCTTTTCTTCCCAACGCCTTTGGCCAGTCTGACCAAATGGCCAGTCATTTAAAGGGAGGCACGTAGAAAAGGACTGTGCCCCCCATTTCCCCTTCCCGGGGCCGTGAGGCTCTGCAGACCTCAGTGCCAGGAGCTGGGTGTTGATGAAGCTTTCTGGGAAGGAGCCGACATCACGCCCTTCTATGAGGGAAGGAGGTGCAATCGGTACTTCCATCCTCAGCGAGGGCACAGACAAGGCTTAAAATGAGCCTGGCAGCTGCGCACTGACCCCCAGCTGGGGAAGGAGAGGGCTCTTCAGGGAGAGGTTTGGGTGTTCAGATTCTGTGGCTTGTGAAGCTCTCTCCTACCTTCAGTGAGGATGAGTCATCCCTTAATTCCTCTTTCCTCTCGGCCTATCTTGAGTCGTACTTATTTTTATCCATGGAATGGAGTTAAGTTGCCAAAAGGATGATATTTCTCCACCTGCAAGGGCCCTCCTGGAGGATACATTTTAAAATATTCGCTCTTACAATTTCCTCCCAGCAATACAGCAGACGACAGGAGAGGAGAGGGAGACAGCCGCACGGGCCTGGCGGGGGAGCCTGGGGCTTGGGGAACTGCAAAGTGGCTTTGAGACAGAGACATCCTAGAAGTTATTCTGAGGACATAATTGGACAAAAGTGAAAAGGAGGATGGTTAAGTATGCGCTTCATAACTCTCTGTATAATACTGAAGAAATCAAACTGTAAACAGTCCTGCTGTTTTTGCCTGTGCAGCCTGCAGGTCCCTTATTTTGGTGATGAATCTCATGTTTTTCTCTAGGGAACAGCCCATCACCCATTGCACAGGGTAATCTCAGGGGGTCTGCCAAGCCAAGATGCCTGGCCCTGCCCTTGGCTAGGGGCGGGCATGAGACCCAGGCCAGGCCACATGGAAAGGAGCCACAGTAGGATCTGGAAACATTTGGATTCAGCCCTCCTGATGGCGGTGCCTAGAGAGGCTTCCCTGGTTCTTGAAGCGTCCCTGGCCAAGTCCTTTCTAGCCCTTATTGAGGTTTGACTGTTTACTCCTTCTTAAGATTCCATAAGCCACCCCATGACATTTCAGTAAATCCCTTTCTGTGCTTAAGTTGACAGAATTGGTTTCTGTGATTTGTAACTAAAATCCCAGATGGACACAAACCCAAATGCCTGGCAACAGGGGCTTAGATCAGCAAAGTAGGCTACAGTACACAATGGAATACTCCACAAGCACGCACAGCGATGAGATAAACATGTATTTGTTGACATGGAAAGAGGTTCACAATATATAGTTAAGTGCAAAAGCAGATTCTAAGAAAACAGTGTGCATAGTAGGATACCACGTTGGCAAAATATATATTCTATATATTCATAGAAAAAGGCCTAGAAGAAAATATAACAGTATTCACCTCAGAGAGTGGGATGGCCAATGCGTCTTCTTTCTGCTTCTATTTTCTAATCTTTCTACAATGTTTGTGTAGTCAGTTTTCCTGGTTTGCTTTTTTTTTTTTTTTAAAGTGAGCACAGGTGGGTCATGGGAGTCACGCTCTCATGCTGCCTATCAAGAGCATGGTGACTTGCCATAGGGGCTACTCCCCAGCGGCTCTGCTTAAGGAGATTCTGGGAATGTCCTGAGTCTCCAGAACCAGGAACAAGCACTTCCTGTGCCCAGGGTACCAGCAGCTTCCCACTTCTCACAGCAACCTTGTGGGGTTGAGGTTTTCTGTCTGCTTGATGGAAAAGAGCCCAGAGAGAGGAGGTACCTGCCTAAGTTCACACAGCAGGGATTTAAAGCCAGGTCACCTGGCTCAGAGCCCCAGGCAGGAGCTACTAAAGCTTATGAACAGAGTAAGCAGCTGAGCCCAGGGAAGGGCTCAAAATTCTCCCGTGACTTCCACTGTGTTGACAAGCTGCAAATATGCCAGGAAAGGGCTGGGTGTGGTGGCTCATGCCTGTAATCCCAGCACTTTGGGAGGCTGAGGTGGGCGGATCACCTGAGCTCAGGGGTTCAAGACCAGCCTGGGCAACATGGCAAAACCTCGTCTCTACTAAAAATACAAAAAATTAGCTGGGTGTGGTGACGCATACCTGTAATTCCTGCTACTGGGGAAGCTGAAGCAGGAGAATTGCTTGAACCCAGGAGGTGGGGGTGGCAGTGAGCCAAGATCGCACCACTGCACTCCAGCCTGGGCAACAGAATGAAACTCTGGGCCGGGCACGGTGGCTCAAGCCTGTAATCCCAGCACTTTGGGAGGCCGAGTCGGGCGGATCACAAGGTCAGGAGATCGAGACCATCCTGGCAAACACGGTGAAACCCCGTCTCTACTAAAAAATACAAAAAATTAGCCAGGCGAGGTGGCGGGCGCCTATAGTCCCAGCTACTCGGGAGGCTGAGGCAGGAGAATGGCGTGAACCAGGGAGGCGGAGCTTGCAGTGAGCTGAGATCCGGCCACTGCACTCCAGCCCGGGCAACAGAGCGAGACTCCAACTCAAAAAAAAAAAAAAAAAAAAAAAAGAGACCCTGGGTCTCAAAACAAACAAACAAAAAGTGTCAGGGGAGGAAGCGCTGTCACTTCAGTGTTAGGACCTGAACTCCTTGCTCTGCACAACAGCCATAGTGTTTCAGGCCCCCTCCCAGGGAGGGCATCGGGGGGGCGGGGTGGGAAAGGGGGCTGGGTTATGGGAGGTTCGTTCTTCTGCCAGATAGTCCTTCTGCGTTCCTTTGTATCTTCTGGGTCTTGGCTTGAAGGTCACTTGCCCAGAGAGGCCCTCCCTGACCCCATAGGGTAGGTCCTCAGCTGTCCATCTGTCTCCTTTGTAGCATTTCCTGTGACCTGCAGTCACTTCACTTGCTTGTCAGTTTCCCTTACCATCGCCGTCTCCCCTCTTGACCCCTAGACTGCAGGGCTTATGACTGTCTCACTCCCAGCGGTGTCCCTGGCCTCTAGCCCAGTGTCTGGTCCGTTGCAGGCACTCACCAAGCATCTGCTGAATGATGGAACAGACACTCAACTGGGGTGGCCAGGAGACGGCAGGGGCGAGACTCTCCTCTGCCTTTTTTGGGCTGTGTGACCTCAGGCAAGTTGCTGCTCCTCCCTGGGCCTCTTCCCAATCTCAATCTGAGTGTAAATAAACAACTGCATCTGAAGGGCTGGCCCCACACTTCTTGAATATATCAGGACTGATTTTAGGGGAGGTAATAGAAGTTGGAATCATTTACTAAATTATACCTTAAATCAACTGCTGGCTGATTATTCTTTCTGATGGTAACATTGCAATGGTTTTTCTAGGAGTCACTGATGTGCAATGAGCCCAATCATATTTCTTATTCAATAAACTCTTTTATTCTAGTTCACAGATTTTTTCATTACAATAATAATGAAAAGAGCACTAGTGATTTGTAACACTGAGGCCCAATCAAAGGGAATCCCCTCCTCAAATTATAAGGTAAATGACACATAGTTGAATGCAGGGTCAGTGTTGGGCAAAAAGCATTTAAAATATAGATAACGGGGTCAAGATTTTGTATATGTGCAAACACTGGGTTTTGTTTATCAGGATGACATCATTTTAGAAAGCGCATAATTCTGAAAACTGTATGTATAATTGTGATAAAACTAAACCATAGAGAAAAGACAAAATCAAGCAAAAACAAAAACCGAGAAACCAAAAGGAAGCAAATCAAATACATGGGGCAGATTGCAAACCTCCGGTCTTTGGCCCTGGAATGGCAAGTGAGAGGGCTTCATAGAAATTCTCTGTAGAAAGGAATGTGTGGGCCAGTGTGGCCATGGCCCTGGCCTTACATTGCTGCGTCTCCAAGTCTTGTCTCCTCACAGAGGAAAAGAAGTTGCTTGTCTGACACATCTGCTGGGGGTCTGCCCGAGATGGGGCCTTCGTTCCCAGTCCCTTTGAAAACAGTCCCAAATCCTGAAAAGGCAAGGCATCCCTGCGGTGGCCCCAGGGCGGCGGCGGGGGATGAGGTCAGTGTCTGCCCCAGGCCCTGCCGGAGCTGTCTGAGTGGTTCACCGGGAGCGGGTGGGCCTCGGTGTTGAACACCCAGTCTTCCAGGGAGAGCAAGTCATCTTCAGAGAACAGAAGATAGAGATACCTGTGCCCCAGGCAGGGCAGGGAAGCAAGACACAGTCTGTCAGTGGCCTGGGGAAGAAGGGTGGGCCCAGGAACAAGTTTCAGGGCCTTTGTGATGGGCCTGTGACCAAGGTCAGGAAGCCTGAAACCTCAAAACTGTGGGCGGCAGGGTGGGGGTGCTAGTCCTGGGGAAGGAGGCTGTGGATGCAGAGAAAAGCCTTGAGCTTTGAGGTCAGAAGGACTTAGTTTACCCTGGCTCTGCCATCAGCCGGCTTCACCTGCCTGGCCCTGTATGTGAGCCCTTATGGCCCAGATCTCTGCAGGGGTGCCTGAGGGCTGCTCCACGTGCCCCACTGCTGCCCGCAGACTCTACATTCAGAGCACACATTAGGGCACTAAGACGAACAGGGGGTTGTGACTCTAGAACTGCAGCTTCCAGGTTGTGGGTTTTTTCCCCGCTGGAAGGAGCGGATCATTCTGACCCACCCTAATCGGTTAAAGCACAAGGGGCTTGCTTTGGGGAACAGCGAGGAAGCGGGGTGGCCAACTTCCACGGCAAGAAATTGAGGGGGGCACAGCACCCACACTGCAGAGGCCACAGGAGGGAAAGTTAATGCCAGCAACCAGCACCGACATCGTCATCGTTAATCCTATCCCATTTTACACTCGAGTTCCCAGAATGGAAGCAAGCTGCGGAGATAGGTGAGAAACTGAAGGAACCTGCGGAGATAGGTGGGAAACTGAAGGAACCTGCGGAGATAGGTGGGAAACTGAAGGAACCTGCGGAGATAGGTGGGAAACTGAAGGAACCTGCGGAGATAGGTGGGAAACTGAAGGAACCTGCGGTATCACACGGTGCATCCCTGGGGAACTTGGATTCTAGCCTAGTCCCACTCTCCAAGAAAACGGCCTGGCCCAAGGCTCACCCCTGGGGTGCAGCCCTCTGGATCCCAAACCCTTCACCCCTCTTGGGCTCCCGTCCTGTGACCACAGAACATGACTGTGGAAGGGAGGGACTGCAGACCCCCGCCCCCAACCGCCCACCTGTCCATCCCTAGGAAAAGCCCACGCTGCTCACTTTAGTGTCTCCGCGAGAAAGAAGCTCTGCTGCTTGTTGTCGTGGCTGGGGGTGCTACTGTACACGTCTTGGATCCCAGAGAAACCGGCTTCTGTCCGACAGTGTTTCTCCAAGGCCTGAGGAAGGGGAAGAGGAGGAGAAAACAGCCTTAACACGGGACAGGAAAGGCCCCTCAAGACTTGTGCATGCCTGGCAGGCTGGAGCTAGAAAGCAAACAGCACCCCAACCCCTTGGCTGGGGACTCCTGGCATTTGTGGGAATAGAAGATCAAATTATTCTTTCAGGGTTTAGCCACCTGTCCCCAGGCTGGAGGGGCCACACTCCCTCCCCCCACACCTCTGAGAGCTCCGGCCCGATGGGCTGCCTGTCCTGAGCTCTCCACCTGGTTTGAACTTAGAGGAAGCTTCTCTTCGTGTTTCAGGGGACTAGGCTGGTCTCACAGATTCACCCACAGTGGTAAGCAGAAGTGATGGCCATGGGCTGGGATCTGGGGATGGACTTGGCACCCCAGGGATTCTCAGGAGAGACGGCCCCTGGGCTGGAGGCGAGTGGGCCAAGCCATTCATCTTTCTATATAAATGCATTTTTTTTTTTTTTTTTTTTAAGACAAAGTCTCATTTTGTCACCCAGGCTGGAGGGCAGTGGGGCGATCATAGCTCACTCTGCAGCTTCAACCTCTGGGGTTCGAACAGTCCTCTTGCCTCAGCCCCTCAAGTAGCTGAGACTATAGGCGTGCATCACCATGCCTGGCTAAGTTTTGTATTTTTTTGTATAGATGGGGTTTTGCCATGTTGCCTATAGGCTGATAAATACAATTTCTACCCACTGAGGGGTCTGTGGACTGGACATAGGAGCACAAGATGCTTGAAGGCCAAGAGCAATGGTCCTGGGGAAGCAGGTGAACTTAACAGGGCAGTGAACCTGAGCATGCCCCAGACCCCGTCTGAGTGCAATGCTCGGAGTGGGCATGGGGGTGGTTGGGGAGATAGGGGCAGAGAAGGCTCAGCATCCACCAGGGAACCTTCTGGAATCCCCACACCTGCCTTTGACACCTCCCCCAAGACAGCCATTAAATTTCCACCTAGGTGTGGGGCTGGGTGCTGAGGGCAGGGTAGGCCTCGAGGGCCAGTAGAGACTAGGGTGGGGGATCCCTGGGGCTGGGCTGCCTGTGGGAAGAGGAGGGAGGCGGAGGTGAGCTGCCCAGCTTCGGGATCAAGAAAGCGTCTGTTGGGACAGTGGTGGCCGCGTGGTGCCCACGTGGTGCTCTAGGCAGCTGCCTAGCCTCTGACCCTCTAAGTTTACTGAGGCCTGATCCCAGGCCCCAAGGCCATGGGCACTTAGAACCCTCTTCACAAGTCTGCCCTGTCCTGTCTCAGGACAACTTTGCCCAGCTGGGAACTCTTGGCTCTGTAACCATCACCTTGACCCTTTGCACTCTGAACTGTGGCCAGAGGTCAGTGTGGCTTGGACTTCCACTCCGTGCCCAAGCCAGGGCACCTAGCACCCAGCCTGTCTGTGAATTCTCAGGGGGCATCTGGCACCTGGCTGCCCATCCCTGGGGCCCACTCACCAGCACCACCTCCCAGCCCCACTCCCTGTAGATGGGGTTGTGGGTCTGTCGCCACAGGTACATGTAGCTCTCCACCACCTCTGGCCGGAGGATGTAGTAGCTCTCGCTCAGCTGGGTGGCTATGGCCTCTCTGCCGGAGTTAAACCAGAAGGCCTCGGGCCCGAGTTTGGTGTCTGGGGAAACAGCCAAGCAGAGGGCCCAGGTCAGTCCTCCCACCTCCTGCTTTTCGGGATCCAGGAGAGATGTCAGTTGCCTCGAGCCCACGGCCAGGGTGATGTCAGGGGTGTGTGGGTGTGGGGCGCCCCTGCCTGGACTGCTGCATAAGGCTGCACCGGGCAGATGCCCAGCTTCCCTCTTGAACTGGGCTGGACAAAACAAGACCCTCGGGGACTCGAAATGTGAGTAGCTTTGGACTCAAGAGTCCAAATGAGCTACTCAGCAGTCTGGGTAGGTGAAGGTTTGGGCGGGGTTCCACGACTGTGTACTATGAGGCAATAGCTCTGCAAGAGGTTAGCCAGACCTCAGCCAAGAGGGTTTCGGGTTTCAACACACCTGGGGAACCGAGGGTTAAACAAAGTGAGTCTCCCATCTGCAGGATTTATCAGATTCTTTAATATGCTAATATGCAATGAGGCTTCTCCACGGGGCCCTTTCTCTTAGAAAACTGCATTTAACACCTCCCAGAACTTCTAGAGTTTGGGAACAGCTGAGGTGGAAATGGAGGGAAGATTGCCCAGGAATGCACCTACTTCCACAAAGGGAGCTGAGGAAGGAAAGCCCGAGGAAGCCTGGGTTCTGTTATTGTCACTGTTTTGTTTTGGGGCAATGTGCTGTCATTCTTGTTGTATGGCCATAATTGTAACCACCTCTGCAGTCACCGCTTATGATTTCAAAGGCTGTGCTGGGTGCTTTAATACACTATTTCAATTCTTAAAACATGGTTCTTTAGTAAGGTAATTGCTACTATCCCTCTCACGCAGGCGGAAACTGAGGATCAGAGAGGCTAAGTAATTTGCCCAAGGTAACACAGCGAGTTGTGGCTAAGCTGGGACTTGACCCTAGATGTGTCTGATGCCTCTCCTAGGGTGGTGCTCTTTCCCTCCTGGGTCTAACCCTCATAGGCCCAACATGTAGGGTATGAGGGCCAGATCCTTCAACCTTTAATGCCTGTCCCTCCTGTTCAGGTCACCCGAGTCCCCAGCTCCATTCCTAATGTGAGCCCTCTTCCCTCCCACCAGGGTTCAAAACCTTGAGAGGCCCTGGGTTGCTTTTACTCTAGAGGCAGGGGCTAGAGGTTTGCAGGACTTCCACTCTTCCATGGAGGGCTTCAGGGAAGAGGAAATAGCTAGACCCTAGCCTCTCGACTCTTTTCAAATGGCGTAGCAGCTCCTGGCTATCAGAAAACAGTCGTTTTGCCAAGTCGCTAGTGGGGTGAAGGCAGGAGCCACTGCTGCAGGCGTCCACGGGACAAGCCGAGGCTGGCTGGAACAATATGCTCTATTAAGCGGCTGTCTTTTATGGTCTGGGCTGATTGTCTCAGACAAATAGTGAGCTTTTTATTATTCCTGAGATTTGTTATTTGTTTATGGCCCTGGCAGAGTGAGCTCTTTGAAGAGAATGGACGACCAGTTTTAAAGACCCATTGCGAATCTCTGACTTCCTGGAAACAGCTCCAGGAGACCCCATTCAGCTGGGGCGGGCACAGACACATCGCGGTGGCGTCAGCAAGTGGCTGCAGTGCTGCTGGCAGAAGGCGGCTGCCAAAGTACTTTCTCATGGGACCCTGTGCCTCACTCTGAAACCTGTGTCATTATTTCCATCGAACAGATAAGAAAACAGAGGCTGCCCAGCTGGCAGTGGCAGAGCGGCGCTTGAGCCTGGGATTTTTACTGCAAATCTTGGCTCGTCCCCTCCAGCCAACACTGGGATTACCACTGGGAGCAGCGGGTGTCTCCTGGGACCACATAGGGGCTGGGGATTTTTCGGAGGGGTGCAGGCATCAGAAGGCCCGGGTTCCAGCCCAGGATCAATTCCTTATCTGTAGTGTGACTTTGGCTAAGTCACTTCCCCCTCTGGGCTGGCTCCGCTTCTCTGTGTAGAATGAGGAGCCAGGCTCAGGCTCTCAAATGTGACCTCTGACTCTAGCATCTGACAATTCAGTGGTGAGCGGTGGGTGGGGAGGACCAAGCTCTCAGGCTTTCTGGTGGTCACGGGTGAAAGAGGGCGACTAAACAGGTGGGAGCAGGAGGTGGTGAGACCCCCTCTGAGGAGGGTGCCGGGGGAAAGGCAGAAGCACATTCGAAGGCATGGGACCCAGGGTGGGACATGTGCTGGGCTCAGGAAGCTGCCGTTTCTGCCTCCAGAGCTGGAGGATCCTTTACTCCGTGCCCCTCTCAAGGGACCTTGGCCAAGTAATTTCTGAGCCTCAGTTTCCTCATCTGTGTGGTGAGGTTCAGTGATGATGTGTGTCAAGGGCGGAAGAGCATCGGGTACAAGCAAAGCACTTCCTGCGTCTGTACTAGTTTCCCTTTCATTCAGGGTACAGTCTTGGAGCCTGGACAGCACCTCTCAAATTCTACCTAAGTTCCAACGGGAGGCTTCCCTAAGGCCATGTGCTCCCTTCACTCACTGCTGCTGGTCTTTCCAGTTCTTCCTGGTGTCTAGCCTCAGTCTCTCCTGCTGCCCCTTCCCCTTGCAGGGTTACCTGAGCGGGCGTATGACTCGTGGCACGTCTTGGTGATCTGGGCTGCGAGCTCTCGGTAGTGGGCCCTCTTTTCTTCCTTGGCATCCTCGGCGCCAAGGGCGATCATGCCCCCGGAGAAACAGGCCAGGTGCCCCATCTTGTGGTCCAGAATCCCCCCTCGCCACTCGGCGATGTAGGTCAGCCCCCCGGGAGAGACATTCAGCAAGTAGGTCTCTATCGCCTGGGAGCAAGGTGGGGATTGGGCAGGGAGAAGGGGCGTGGGAGGGCACAGAGAAGGGGGGGAAAGGATGGAAAATGAACATTTTGGAGACAGTAGCAAGGGCAGCTCTGCCAAGCCCTCCATCCCAGGCAAAGGAGGCCCACTGATTTCTGCTGGTCAAGATGCCTGCCAGGGCACAGGAGGGGCTGCTATTCACTGGGAGGCTCAGACACACGGCAGCTCCCCAGGGCAAGTCTCTCAGTCTTTAAAATCTTCCACGTTTTAAAAAACATTAAAAAATATTTTAAGGTGATCCTCCTCCTCCTCCTCCATTATGTCCTCTGTTTGATCTTAACCAGAAACCCAGCGGGCCTGTGGACGGGCTTCAGGGGTCCAGGCCCTTAAAACTGTACCCAACACTTTTTAGTGGATGTGCATCTTTATGGGAAGAGTGTCCATCTATTCTTCTCAGTTTCTCAAAAAGAACCTGCAGAAAATTAAGAGCTGCTCTCTACGGTATTTTGTCACGTTTCCTCATTTAATGCCTACAGTAAGCCAGGCACCTGGGCTGTGGCGCCCTACACAGACAAATGGGAGGGGCAGCTTGTCCCAGGCCATGCAGCCACACCAGCCTAGAAACAAGACCCCACATTGTCCAGAGCTCTGCTTCTTCCTCTACCCGATGGCCATGCCTTTTGGTGGGAAGGGTGGTGATGCTGTTGTAAAGACTCTAGGATGTCGGGGACATGAGGGGGTCACACTGCTGTCAGTCCCAGGAGCCCTGGGGACCCAGGGGAGGAAGGAAGCTGCTCACACAGCCTTGAGACCAGACTCCATGGGCTGATGGGGCCTGGCCCATGGCTGGGGTCCTCTGGGGCCCTTGCCAGGCCTCTGCCTCCACTCTCACCCCTCCAATCTACTCTCCAGGGGCTCTCTGTACTCTGCAGTTAACACACCGGATCATATCATCTGCCTGCTTAGAACCTGCAGTGGTTTCCAAGTGCCCTTATGTGAAAAGACCAGAGAGGCCGCCAAGACTCCACGATCTGGACCCTGAGGGTGGACCTGATGCTACGGACATGGCTCTGGGGCACAGACTCGTCAGGTTCAAATCCCATCTCCACCAGTTCCACGCTGTGTGACACTGGGCAGGTTGTATGTTCTCTCTGTGCCTCAGTTTCCTAACGTGTAAACTGGGAATAAGAGCATTAACTGCCTCAAAGGGTTGTAAGAATTAAATGAGATATGCCTGCAGGGCTTGGCCTATTTCCCAGCACAGAGCGAGTCCCCAATAATCACTGGCCCCTATGATTCCTCTCTAGTCTGTCTCCTGCCCCTCCCTTCTCACACCCTACCTCACCCACACTGGCCTCTTTTCACTCATGTACCCTCCTGGCTTCCAATATTTCGGGAGCCATGTAATATTTCCTTGGTGTCAGTGCTATGCTAGGTACTGGGGCTACAGGTGTGCTGGAGAGGAGCCTGGACTCTGCCTCAGGGAGCTCACCCATTAGTGCAGGGAATTCCCAACAAAACCAAATGTACACGAGAGGTGCAATTTGTTTTGTTTTGAAACACAGTCTTAGACTCTGTCACCCAGGCTGAAGTGCAGTGGCACCATCTTGGCTCACTGCAACCTCCGCCTCCCAGGTTCAAACCATTCTCGTGCCTCAGCCTCCCAAGTAGCTGGGATTATAGGCGTGTGCCACCACCCCCAGCAATTTTTTGTATTTTTAGTAAAGACAGGGTTTCACTATGTTGGCCAGGCTGGTCTTGAACTCCTGACCTCAGGGGATCCACCCACCTAGGCCTCCCAAAGTGTTGGGATTACAGGTGTGAGTCACCACACCTGGCCCAAAGGTACAATTTGTGATCAGCATTTTGAATAAAACAAAGTGAGAGGATGAGATTAAAAAATGCAGGGGGAGGCGGGGAGGGGCTGGACACAGTGGCTCATGCCTGTAATCCCAACACTTTGGGAGGCTGAGGTAGATGGATCACTTAAGCCCAGTAGTTTGAAACCAGCCTGGGCAACATGGCAAAAACCCATCTCTACTAACTGCACTCCATCCTGGGAAACAGTGAGACTCTGTCTCAAAAACAGAAAAAAAACAAAACAAAGAGCTGGGGTGGGGGCAGTGCTGTACTTTGCAGAGTGAGGTCTGGGAAAGTCTCTCTGCAAAGGTGACATTCTTGAAGGCTGCATTTTTCTTCCTGCTTCGGGGCTTGGCTGGTGCTGTGCCTCCTCCCTGCATGCTCCAGCCCTGACTTGCTAACTCCACCTCCTCCAGAATGTCCCTTCTTTGGAGAGAATGCTGCAATTTAAACCAGCACTGCCACTGCCACTACTATGGGCCCGTCACCCTTCTACATGGTGCCATTCCTACTTGGCGTATGTTTCTGTTGTGTATCTGTCCCTCTCTCAGACTCTGAGTGCCGTGTGACAGCAGAAGCCACCACCAGCAGCCTCCAGCCAGTGCCCGACACACAGGAGATGCTCAAGGAACATTCGCTCACTCCTGGGTCTGTTTTTTCTTTTTTCTCTCCTGTCAGGGCCCAGGGCTGGTGGGCTGGCTGCAGGACCCACACTGAGTGGCAGATGGAGAAACGTTGACAATGTGACATGCCAGGGCACCTGCTCCACATGGGGGAGTGCTGAGGACACCTGCAGAGCAGCCGGGCTGCAGGCGGGGGTCTGCTCTGGGCCCGGCCTGGCTCCTGGGCAGAGCCATGTCCCCGGCAGCTGCTCGGCGTCACTAAGTGTGTGGCGCAGGGGAGGAGTGTCAGGGCTCAGAAACCTGGGTCAGAGTCACCAGTTGTCAACACTTTGGAGAGAACACAGACATCTGAGGGAGACCTCAGGATGCCACACACCAGAGCTGGCATCTGCACCTTCCAGACCGCCTCCCACAGGTTATTTCCACTGCGGGTTGGCCCCAAGCTAAGTAATTGCGGTCAAGAGGAAATTATAAACCAGTGCCTCTTTGAAGACACAACTGAGACACGCAGATGCAAAGATAAAAAACAAGGCTTTTTAAAACAAAACACAAGACAGCGCAGGCTGGCAGACGACTGGTAAAAGGTTTAAATCACAGCAAGCAGAGGTGCAAGGAGCTAACTGGGGTACAAGACCAGGGTTTATTTTTTTAAAGTATTAACAAAAATATTTGTACTGTTCCTTGCAGAGCAGGGCTAACCCATAGGCAGTGAGCCCAGAGTGGCGAGAGGCCTGGGTTTGAATCTCAACTCTGTGATTTAGGAGCTAGATGACTTTGGGCAAGTTATTTCACTTCACTGAAGACTCACTTTGCTCATCTATAAAATGGGAATAATGATTCCTGGATCGGTTGTGAGGATTAAAGGAGAGGATATTCGAAGCCTGGCTCAGTGCCTGGCACTGGCTGTTCCTTCCTTTGCCGCCTGCAGGAGCCCCATCTGAGCACTCGTGGGAGGGGTTTCAGGCAAGCTAGGCCCCTCTGTGACTTGGCCGCTGGTAAGCAGAGGCCAGCCCACTGGATCTGGAGTTGGACCTGTATTTGTGTCCTCGCTCTGACACCTGCTGCTATCTGGACCTTGGGCCTTTCTGACCCTCAGTTTCATCATCTATAAGATGGGGGCTAAAGAAGATGAGGTACTTAGAGCACTGGCCCAGAGGAGGCCAAAGTGACCAAAGCGCTCCCTGTTCTTCTTGTCTTCTGCCGTGACACTCAGAGGTGTGCCCAGTCTGAACTGTCTGACCTTCCCAGGCCCACCCCAGCTGGACACTGGTCTAACCTGGTGGTTTTCTGACCCCAGGTGCACAACAGAATTGTGGAAGGAACTTTTTTTTCTTTTTTCTTTTTTTTTTTGAGATGGAGTCTCGCTCTGTTGCCCAGGCTGGAGTGCAGTGGCCATATCTCGGCTCCCTGCAAGCTCCGCCTCCCGGGTTCACACCATTCTCCTGCCTCAGCCTCCCGATTAGCTGGGACTACAGGTGCCCACCACCACGCCCGGCTAATTTTTTGTATTTTTAGTAGAGACGGGGTTTCACCATGTTAGCCAGGATGGTCTCGATCTCCTGACCTCGTGATCTGCCCGCCTCGGCCTCCCAAAGTGCTGGGATTACAGGTGTGAGCCACTGTGCCCGGCCGTGGAAGGAACTTTTTAAAAAGCTCAGATTGGGATTTAATTGGCCTGAGGTGAGGCTAGACATGGGATTTTTAAAGCTCTCCAGGTGTTCCTAAGGTACAGGCAGGGGTGAAGGTCTTTGGTTAGTGATTCCCAACCCTGACTACACACGGAAATCCCAAGGAGGTTCATGTGTGGCCCGGGCCCTATGCCCAGAGGTTCTGAGTCAGGGGTGCAGTCTGAACATCAGGACTTTGCAGCTCCCTAGGTGATTTTAACATGCCAACAAGGTTGAGAACCACCAGAAGATTCTTCAAAACCCCAAACTTGCCAGAGGCCCAGCCTTCGCCCAGGGTCAAAGACGCTCCAGGCTCTTCACTGGGAAGATCAAATGCAGAGAGCAAAGCCTCTTCTATTCAAAGTTCTCTCCTACAAAATCAAGTGCTCCGAGTTGCCTTAAATAATTCATGGCCACTTCTTCCCTTGAAGCCTCAACTACAGTGTGCCCTGAGGGCAGGGAGCCTGGCTGCTCATTAACTTTATGTTTACTCTGCAAGAGAAGGCATCAAGGGCCTCTGGGCAGCACACGCTGGCCACCACCAGCTGCACACTAATTCTCTGACCGGGGCTCTGGTCTGAGCTCAGCCAAAGACCGGAGTGAACAAGGCTGGGACTCAGACTGAGATGGGACTATAGTCCCAGAAGCTGCTTCATGACGGAGGTCTTGTGCCAGGGAGCTGGGCAGGGAAAACTCATTGCCGAGCCTATGGTTTAAAGGATCCAGGGCTCTAGCAGTCCGTTTCAATGTGTGTCTTTTAAGCACCACCATTCCTGGCCAGATTCCTGTGATCAGAGGGTAGTCAGAGACCATCTATCCATCCATCCAACTGCCCAAACCCACCCACCCATCTATCTACTCACCCATCCATCCTCCCCTCCATCCATCCATCCTTCCCTCCATCCCTCTATCCTTCCCTCCATCCTTCCCTCCATCCATCCATCCTTCCCTCCATCCATCCATCCTTCCCTCCATCCATCCTTCCCTCCATCCATCCTTCCCTCCATCCATCCTTCCCTCCATCCATCCTTCCTTCCCACCATCCATCCATCATTCCCTCCATCCATCCTTCCCTCCATCCATCCATCCTTCCCTCCATCCATCCATCCCTCCATCCACCCATCCTTCCCTCCATCCACCCATCCTTCCCTCCATCCATCCATCCTTCCCTCCATCCATCCTTCCCTCCATCCATCCTTCCCTCCATCCATCCTTCCTTCCCACCATCCATCCATCCTTCCCTCCATCCATCCTTCCCTCCATCCATCCATCCATCCCTCCATCCACCCATCCTTCCCTCCATCCACCCATCCTTCCCTCCATCCATCCATCCTTCCCTCCATCCATCCTTCCCTCCATCCATCCTTCCCTCCATTCATCCATCCTTCCCTCCATCCATCCTTCCTTCCCACCATCCATCCATCATTCCCTCCATCCATCCTTCCCTCCATCCATCCATCCTTCCCTCCATTCATCCATCCTTCCCTCCATCCATCCTTCCTTCCCACCATCCATCCATCATTCCCTCCATCCATCCTTCCCTCCATCCATCCATCCTTCCCTCCATCCATCCTTCCCACCATCCATCCATCCTTCCCACCATCCATCCATCCTTCCCTCCATCCATCCTTCCCTCCATCCATCCATCCTTCCCACCATCCATCCATCCTTCCCTCCATCCATCCATCCTTCCCTCCATCCATCCATCCTTCCCACCATCCATCCATCCTTCCCTCCACCCATCCATCCTTCCCACCATCCATCCATCCTTCCCACCATCCATCCATCCTTCCCTCCATCCATCCATCCTTCCCTCCATCCATCCTTTCAGCATTCATGCATGCATGCATTCATTCATTTGTTCACAAAACAGTTACCCTGTGCCTGCTATGTGCCAGGCACTGTTTTAGGAGCAGACAAGATCTCTGATCCCAGATAACTGACATTCTATTTGGGGAAGATAGAGAATGAGCAAGTAAACAAATATATGCCTGTGATAATTGTAGAGGGTGATGAAGGTGAAGAGAATAAGCTTGGGTATGTGACAGGCTGGGAATGGTAGTTTCAGTGGCATCTGAACTGACAGTTGACTAGTGAGTGGGACCTAGCCATTGGAATGATATTCCAGGCAGAGGGGACAGCAAGTACAAAGGCCCTGAGGTGGGAGTCGCCTGGGGTGTCTGAGGAAGAGCAGGAAGACTGGTGCCAGGGCCCAGAGAGCACAGGGCAGAGAGGCAGGGGTGAAGTCAGGGTGATCAGCAGGGCCCAGGGAAGGTGGACCCGATGGGTAAAGGAGAGGAGTTGGATTTATTCCAGGTGCTAAGGGGGGCCAGAGAGGAGAGGGATGTGCATGTCCAACTCTTCTGGCTTCTGTTCCCCACATAGCATTCAGAGAGCAGGGCAGAGGAGAAGCCGGTTTAGAGGAAATAAGGAGGTAGTGTAGACCAAGGTGGTGGCAGAGTAGATCCAACTTGCTCAACTTGCTTTATGGGGAAACTGAGGCCCAGAGCCGGCCCAGTGCCTTTTCCTTAGTTGGGCTCCGAGGTATTTGTTGAGTCGTGGGATTCCCTAACCCTCTTCCCAATGGCTCAAGCTAACTGCTTCCCTCTTCTGTCCTGGTCTCTCCTCTTTGGAGGGACTCACCTCAGCCTTCCAGCCCTCGTTCATTCCATACCCCGTGGACAGACCAGCAGTGGTGCCAGCTTGGCCAGCTCTGTGCTGTGCGGCCTTGGGCAAGTGCCTTCCCCTCTCTAGGCCTTGGTTTCCATCCACATAAAGAGAAGGAGCAAAACTGGACGCTCCACTGAAGAAGGCCTCTTCCAGCTTGGACGTACTTCTCCTGTCACCTCTGTTGTCCAAGGAAGACACGGCTGAGGGTCTCACTCTGGCAGCCACCCTTGGGGGTGCCAGCCCCCAGTCTGGCTGCATTCTGGGCTCTGACACATCAGCCGAAGCACAGACACCGAGCAGGTGGCGGTTTCTGAATCAGACTGACGGTCACTTCCGAGGAGACCTCGGACACATGACTTCACCTCCCTGAGCTTGGGTTTTGCATCTGACACAGCCCCCATCTTAGAGCATGTGGGAGGGTGGCAGGGGTGTAAAATGCCTGGCTGGGAGGGGGCTGTCCTGTCAATCTTCTCACCAGTTCCCTGCAGGGGGTGGGAGCAAGCCTCAGCCCATCTGGCCCCGCAGCCCCAGCACTCAAGGGCCTGTGAGAGAGCCGGAGGCTGGTGACCAGCGGCCTGTGAATAATCCAGTGCTTGTCTTACCTCCAAGGCTTCGTAGTACATATTTTTAGCCTCCATATCTGTCTTGCCCGACATCAACCAGGATTTGATCAAATATTCATAAAAACTGTCCCCGAGTCCTCCAACCGAGACGTGGTCTGTGAGGGGAAAGAGGACAAGAACATTATCTCCATCTGCCGCCGGCTCTCCTGGGGCAGGGCCTCGCACACCCGCCTGGCCTCAGGGGCCTGGTGCCTGTACGGGTAGGAAGTGGGCATCTCGCCAGCAGCCACCGAACCTGGAATGGGGACTGCAAGGCAGACACAGCCTGCGACTCGGAGGAAATCCGGGCGGTCTAGAGCGCACTCATCCTGCACAAAAGTGCATGGGCTCAACCGGCGGGTGCTATAAATCACCTCGCCTTAGCAGGCTGGGGACGGCGGGGCCTCTGGTTATTAACTGTAAGTGAGTTGCATTTCTTTACAAAGATAATCTGGTGGCAGGGAGTTCAGAGGTTTTTATTACCCAGTGACAAACATGATAATTAATGCTGGGTAGCTTCATAAAAGGCCATGGGAAAGAGGAGGAAAAACCTTAATTTAGCTGGCCAAGCCCTCAAGTAGAGCCACTCTGGAAAAACTGAGCTCAAATTTAGCAAATTGGGATAAATGGAGTTCAAAGGAGCAGGAAAGAGAAGAATTGAGTCACGACACCCCCTCTCTGCCCTGGTGGCCTCTGCCTGCTGGACAGTGGGCCAGCCAAGGAGCAGGGCCTCACAGGCTGTGGCTGAGCCCAGAGGTCTCTCCACCCAGGGCCGTCCCAGGAGGAAGGCGGGTTGCCCGAGGAACACATCACCGCAGATGCAAGACAGAAAACGCTTCATTCCTAGGCTTTGACAATTGACAACGGGGAAACGTAAAGGCATTTGATAGATTTAACAAAGAACAAACCAGTTCTGTGTTCTGATTCACTTAAGCAGAGAAACAGAGAGAAGAAAGAAAATGCGGGTGGACCGAAGGCGGGGTAGGGGAGTGGACAGAGAAAGAAAATGGGGGTGGACCGAAGGCGGGGTGGGGGAGTGGACAGAGAAAGAAAATGCGGGTGGACCGAAGGCGGGGTGGGGGAGTGGACAGAGTGTTTTCAACTCCTCAGCAGAAGAAGGGGGCCAAGAGAGAGGGGAGAGGGAAAGTGGGTCGGGGGAGGAGGGACAGAAAGAGAGAGAGAACACACCAACAGCTACCATTTATTGTGGGCCAGGAGCCTCACTGTATTATTTATAACTTAATCTTCCACGGCACCCTGCAAGGTAGGTGCTATCGACCCCATTTCCCAGGTGGGAGAACGGCAACTGGGCCTAAATGGCT
Organism: Chlorocebus sabaeus; assembly: GCF_047675955.1. NCBI lineage: Eukaryota > Metazoa > Chordata > Mammalia > Primates > Cercopithecidae > Chlorocebus > Chlorocebus sabaeus. The sequence continues at coordinate 111,354,780 of NC_132923.1, forward strand.
CATCCAAGACCATCAAGTGGGTGAAGGGCAGAGCCTCACCTTCCGCAGCTCCACACAGTCAACCAGAGAGTGAAGACAGAGACACGCAGAGAAAGAAAGACAAGTGTGAGGACCAAGGGACCAAAAGACAGGGCGAAGACAGATGGGACCCAGGAATGGGGGTCGAGAGGAGGCCAGCCAGACGGTACACCCGCCCTTCCGGCCCCCTGCAGCCCTGATCCATAAATAAGTCCTGGCCCAGCAAGGGTTCCAGAACGGACCAGCATCTGCAAAAATTGGAACAGACAGGATGAAGCATGTGCTTTGGGGAGGAGCTGGAAGGGGCCGGGCTGGGCTGGACTGTGCTCTGGTGTGGAGGGAAGACAGAAGTGGCACCTCTCTTCTTCCTAGGTACCCCACAGAAGGGAAGGGCTGGGCCAGGCCTGCCATGTTGAGGAGGGGCAGGTCTGTTGCAGAGGAGGGGTCAGGCTCAGGCTGGAAGTCATGGGTCAGCCTCTGCTCAGAGCCCTTCTCCAGCCCCGTCATGGACACGGCAGCTACGAGCACTGTCACCTCTCGGTGTGGTGCACCCTCCCCACCTCGTCCCCCACCCGGGAGCTCAAGCGTTCTCACAACCTGGCTCACGGTCCCTCCCCATAGGGTGCACAGGGATTAAGTGAAACAAGGCCAGCTACCATCAGAAGACCTCGGCGGCCGCACTCCCCTTGGGTGGTGGGCCCACCCTGCCATCAGGTGCCCACCAGGTGTGTGATGAGTGCCTGTGCACGGGTCTGCCTCCCTTACTAGCCCGTGGGCTCTTTGTGGGGAGGGATTGCATGCGACTCCTGCTCGGTGCCCAGTAACTATACGGCGCGCAGAGATGCCCACGGAGTGCTGAGAGGGTGAATGCAAGGGAGGCTTGGGCTCTGCCGGGATGCGAGGCTTGAGCTGTGCCAGGAAGGGCCTCTAATGCCAAGCCAAGGAGTTTAGACACAATCATGCGGTGACGGAGTGTGCGCGTGACAAGGTCCAGGCTTCCTCTGGAGGGACATGCAGGCGAGGGAGCCAGGTCATTAGGGTCCACGGTGTTGAGATGCGGCTGCCTCTCGGGGCACTTATGTGGGCGTCTCACATGTGAGGGTCCCACTGCTTTACAGCTTATGTGTGTGGGGTGTGTGGGGAGTGTGTGTGTATGTATGGGGTGTGGGGTGGGTGTGTATGTGTGGTGAGTTAATGTGTGTGTGTATGTAGGTGCATGGGTGTGTGTGTGTGTGCGCTGAGGGGTAGGGGTGTGTGGATGTGTACAGGGAGTGTGTGTGTGTCAAGGAGTGTGGTGTGTAGTGTGTGTGAGGAGACTAATGTGTAGTGTGTGGGGTGTGTGTGTGAGGGGTGTGTGTGTAATGTGTGGGGGGTGTGTGTGGAATGTGTGTGTGGGGGAGTGTGTGTGTGTGCGTGGGTGTGGGTGGTAGGTGTGTGTGTGGGAGTGCCGTGTGTGAGTGTGCGGTGGTGTGTGTGGAGTGTGGTTGGTGTGTAGTGTGTGGGAGTCGTGGGTGCGTGTGTGGAGTGTGGGTGGTGTGTAGTGTGTGTGTGGTGTGTGGGTGTGTGTGGTGAGTGTAGGTGTGTGTGTGGGAGTGTGGGTGGTGTGTAGTGTGTGTGAGGGAGTGTGGGTGGTGTGTGTGTGGTGTGGGAGTGTGGAGTGGTGTGTAGTGTGTGAGGGTGTGTGGGTGGGAGTGTGTGTGTGTGTGAGTGGAGTGTGGAGTGGTGTGTGTTGTGTGTGAGGGAGTGTGGGTGGTGTGTAGTGTGTGTGTGGGAGTGGTGGTGTGTGTGTGTGTGTGAGGGAGTGTGGGTGGTGTGTAGTGTGTGTGAGGGAGTGTGGGGTGGTGTGTAGTGTGGTGTGGGTGAGTGTGAGGTGGTGTGTAGTGTGTGAGGGAGTGTGGGTGGGCTGGTGTGTAGTGTGTGAGGGAGTGTGGTGGTGTGTAGTGTGTGTGGTGTGTGGGTGGTGTGTAGTGTGTGAGGGTGTGGTGTGTGTGGTGAGGGAGTGTGGGTGGTGTGTAGTGTGTGGTGTGAGTGTGTGTGGTGTGGTGGTGTGTAGTGTGTGAGGGAGTGTGGGTGGTGTGTAGTGTGTGAGGAGTGTGGGTGGTGTGTAGTGTGTGAGGGAGTGTGGGTGGTGTGTAGTGTGTGAGGGAGTGTGTGGTGGGTGTGTGTAGTGTGTGAGGGAGTGTGGGTGGTGTGTAGTGTGTGAGGGAGTGTGGGTGGTGTGTAGTGTGTGAGGGAGTGTGGGTGGTGTGTAGTGTGTGAGGAGTGTGGGTGGTGTGTAGTGTGTGAGTGAGGAGTGTGGGTGGTGTGTAGTGTGTGAGGGAGTGTGGGTGGTGTGTGTGAGTGTGGTGTGGGTGGTGGTGTGTGTGTGGGTGGGAGTGTGTGTGAGTGTGGTGGTGTGTAGTGTGTGAGGGAGTGTGGGTGGTGTGTAGTGTGTGTGTGTGTGTGGGAGTGTGGGTGGTGTGTAGTGTGTGAGGGAGTGTGGGTGGTGTGTAGTGTGTGAGGGAGTGTGGGTGGTGTCTGTGTGAGGGAGTGTGGGTGGTGTGTAGTGTGTGTGGGAGTGTGGGTGGTGTGTAGTGTGTGTGTGGGAGTGTGGGTGGTGTGTGAGGGAGTGTGGGTGGTGTGTAGTGTGTGTGGGAATGAGTGTGGGTGGTGTGTAGTGTATGCATGGAGTGTGTAGTGTATGTATATGTGAGAGGACTGTGTGTAGTGTGTGGGTGTGTGTAGGGGAAGTGTGTGTAATGTGTGTGTGTGGTGTGTGCATAGTGTGTAAGGGGAGTGTGTGTAGGGGAGGTGTATGTAATTGTGTGTGTGGTGTGTGTGAGGGGAGTGTGGATGTGAGGGGAGTGTGGGTGTGTGGGTCTGTGGGGGGGAGTGTATGTAGAGTGTGTGTGTGTGTGGGGGGAGTGTATGTAGTGTGTGTGTGGGGGGAGTGTATGTAGTGTGTGTGTGTGTGTGTGGGGAGTGTATGTAGTGTGTGTGTGGGGGGAGTGTATGTAGTGTGTGTGTGGGGGAGTGTATGTAGTGTGTGTGTGTGTGGGGAGTGTATGTAGTGTGTGTGTGGGGGGAGTGTATGTAGTGTGTGTGTGTGTGTGTGTGTGGGGAGTGTATGTAGTGTGTGTGTGTGGGGAGTGTATGTAGTGTGTGTGTGGGGGGAGTGTATGTAGTGTGTGTGTGTGGGGAGTGTATGTAGTGTGTGTGTGGGGGGAGTGTATGTAGTGTGTGTGTGTGGGGGAGTGTATGTAGTGTGTGTGTGTGGGGAGTGTATGTAGTGTGTGTGTGGGGGAGTGTATGTAGTGTGTGTGTGTGGGGAGTGTATGTAGTGTGTGTGTGTGTGGGGAGTGTATGTAGTGTGTGTGTGTGGGGAGTGTATGTAGTGTGTGTGTGTAGGGGGAGTGTATGTAGTGTGTGTGTAGGGGGAGTGTATGTAGTGTGTGTGTGTGTGTAGGGGGAGTGTATGTAGTGTGTGTGTGGGGGGAGTGTATGTAGTGTGTGGGGGAGTGTATGTAGTGTGTGTGGGGAGTGTATGTAGTGTGTGTGGGGGGGAGTGTATGTAGTGTGTGTGTGTGGGGAGTGTATGTAGTGTGTGTGTGTGGGGGAGTGTATGTAGTGTGTGTGTGGGGGGAGTGTATGTAGTGTGTGTGTGTGTGGGGAGTGTATGTAGTGTGTGTGTGTAGGGGAGTGTATGTAGTGTGTGGGGGGAGTGTATGTAGTGTGTGTGTGGGGGAGTGTATGTAGTGTGTGTGTGTGGGGAGTGTATGTAGTGTGTGTGTGTAGGGGGAGTGTATGTAGTGTGTGTGTGTGGCGAGTGTATGTAGTGTGTGTGTGTGGCGAGTGTATGTAGTGTGTGTGTGTGTGGGGGGAGTGTATGTACTGTGTGTGTGTAGGGGGAGTGTATGTAGTGTGTGTGTGTGTGTGTGGGGAGTGTATGTAGTGTGTGTGTGTGGGGAGTGTATGTAGTGTGTGTGTGTAGGGGGAGTGTATGTAGTGTGTGTGTGTGTGTAGGGGAGTGTATGTAGTGTGTGTGTGTAGGGGGAGTGTATGTAGTGTGTGTGTGTGGGGGAGTATATGTAGTGTGTGTGTGTAGGGGGAGTGTATGTAGTGTGTGTGTGTGTGGAGTGTATGTAGTGTGTGTGTGTAGGGGGAGTGTATGTAGTGTGTGGGGGGAGTGTATGTAGTGTGTGTGTGTGGGAGTGTATGTACTGTGTGTGTGTGGGGAGTGTATGTAGTGTGTGTGTGGGGAGTGTATGTAGTGTGTGTGTGTAGGGGGAGTGTATGTAGTGTGTGTGTGTGGGGAGTGTATGTAGTGTGTGTGTGTGGGGGGAGTGTATGTAGTGTGTGTGTGTGGGGAGTGTATGTAGTGTGTGTGTGTAGGGGGAGTGTATGTAGTGTGTGTGTGTGGGGAGTGTATGTAGTGTGTGTGTGTGGGGGGGGAGTGTATGTAGTGTGTGTGTGGGGAGTGTATGTAGTGTGTGCGTGTAGGAGGAGTGCATGTAGTGTGTGGGGGGGAGTGTATGTAGTGTGTGTGTGTGTGGGGAGTGTATGTAGTGTGTGTGTGTGTAGGGGGAGTGTATGTAGTGTGTGTGTGTAGGGGGAGTGTATGTAGTGTGTGGGGGGAGTGTATGTAGTGTGTGTGTGGGGGAGTGTATGTAGTGTGTGGGGGGAGTGTATGTAGTGTGTGTGGGGAGTGTATGTAGTGTGTGTGTGTGGGGAGTGTATGTAGTGTGTGTGTGGGGGAGTGTATGTAGTGTGTGGGGGGAGTGTATGTAGTGTGTGTGTGTGTGTGGGGGGAGTGTATGTAGTGTGTGTGTGGGGGAGTGTATGTAGTGTGTGTGTGGGGGAGTGTATGTAGTGTGTGTGTGGGGGGAGTGTATGTAGTGTGGGGGGGGAGTGTATGTAGTGTGTGTGGGGAGTGTATGTAGTGTGTGTGTGGGGGAGTGTATGTAGTGTGGGGGGAGTGTATGTAGTGTGTGTGTGTAGGGGGAGTGTATGTAGTGTGTGTGTGTAGGGGGAGTGTATGTAGTGTGTGTGTGTAGGGGGAGTGTATGTAGTGTGTGGGGGGAGTGTATGTAGTGTGTGTGTGGGGGAGTGTATGTAGTGTGTGGGGGGAGTGTATGTAGTGTGTGTGGGGAGTGTATGTAGTGTGTGTGTGTGGGGAGTGTATGTAGTGTGTGTGTGGGGGGAGTGTATGTAGTGTGTGTGGGGAGTGTATGTAGTGTGTGTGTGTGTGTGGGGGGGGAGTGTATGTAGTGTGTGTGTGGGGGAGTGTATGTAGTGTGTGTGTGTGTGGGGAGTGTATGTAGTGTGTGTGTGGGGGAGTGTATGTAGTGTGTGTGTGTGGGGAGTGTATGTAGTGTGTGTGTGGGGGAGTGTATGTAGTGTGTGTGTGGGGGAGTGTATGTAGTGTGTGGGGGGAGTGTATGTAGTGTGTGTGTGGGGGAGTGTATGTAGTGTGTGTGTGTGGGGAGTGTATGTAGTGTGTGTGTGGGGGAGTGTATGTAGTGTGTGTGTGGGGGAGTGTATGTAGTGTGTGTGGGGGGAGTGTATGTAGTGTGTGTGTGGGGGGAGTGTATGTAGTGTGTGTTGTGTGGGGAGTGTATGTAGTGTGTGTGTGGGGGAGTGTATGTAGTGTGTGTGTGGGGGAGTGTATGTAGTGTGTGGGGGGGAGTGTATGTAGTGTGTGTGTGGGGGAGTGTATGTAGTGTGTGTGTGTGGGGAGTGTATGTAGTGTGTGTGTGGGGGAGTGTATGTAGTGTGTGTGTGGGGGAGTGTATGTAGTGTGTGTGTGGGGAGTGTATGTAGTGTGTGTGTGGGGGGAGTGTATGTAGTGTGTGTGGGGAGTGTATGTAGTGTGTGTGTGTGGGGAGTGTATGTAGTGTGTGTGTGGGGGTGTATGTGTGTGTGGGGGGAGTGTATGTAGTGTGTGTGGGGGGT